>NC_135890.1:90852703-91476365 GCF_964194155.1 Cetorhinus maximus
CAGAATTACAGGTGATTAAAGCCCAGCATTGCATTTTTAATACCTTCCTTTCAAGACTTCCTTTTTGAATTGGACCTTGACACCCCCCAGGTATGAAATTCCAAACAACATGTCAGGGCAGGTCTGCAGTGCAACCCATACAGGAACCTTCCAGAAAAGTGGTCAATTCACAATACCAGATATTAGATGACTGGCAGCAACCATATTTGGTCAGTGTCTTTACTTGTATTTTTTTAAAAAAGGTCCTCTTTAAATAGTTCAATATGTCTTTGGTTAGCTGGTGAAGTTATAGGTAGATCTTGATTAGTCACAATTTTCCATTGCCATGGCACTAGCACTTGCTTCCTCCTACCCAAATAGATTTATTTAGTTATACAAAAATTGATGGATGAAACATGGGAGCAAAGAATGAATCCATTCAGCCTCTTGAGCCTGTTCAGACATCCAATATTATCAAAGCATGATCTGTACCTCAACTCCCTTTATCTGGCAACGATTTGCCCTTCAAATTTGTTGGCTTGAATTGCAAGGTACATATAATTTTTTCTATCATGAGGCAGTGGCATAGTGGCATTGTCTCTGGATTGGTAACCCAGAGACCCAGTCTAATGCCCCAGGGACCACAGTTTAAATCTCACTACGGTAAATGGTGAAATTTGAATTTGATGAAAATCTGGAATTTAAAAATAAAACCTGATGATGACCATGAAGCCATTGCTGATTGTTGTTAAAAAAACCCCTCTGGTGCACTAATGCCCTTTAGGGAAGGAAATCTGCTGTCCTTACCTGGTCTGGCCTACATATAACTCCAGACCCATAAACTTCCTATTCAGTTCATTGACAAAACATATTAATGGATTTAATACCTTCCTTTCAAAAGTTCCTTTTTGAATTGGACCTTGACACCCCCCAGGTATGAAATTCCAAACAACATGTCAGGGCAGGTCTGCAGTGCAACCCATGCAGGAACCTTCCAGAAAAGTGGCCTGGATTTTGTGGTCAGTGACCAAGGAAGTGTACTGACCGTTCATTACACTTACAGCTGTGCACAGATATTTTGTGGGTTTTGTAAGGAATTTACAGTCCTGGGGAATTTACAATCCTGCCTCTACAGGGCATATGAAACCTGTATGAACAGGGCAAGGAACAGCGTGTCTCTTCAACCAATCAGATTGAAAAATCTTTACAGAGCCTAAACCAAGAAATGTAAGTCACAGAGTATTTAATTCAATGTAAAGTCAGAAAAAGCAAAAATAAAGAGAGAGGAAAAAAGATGGGGATAGGAGAAAGATAAGAGGGACAGCCTGCCAACCGGACCAAGCTATTGCAAATCAATTCTCCTGTCAATGGAGACTGAACAATGCAAACAATACTCTTTGGCAGAGCTGCAGAAAATAATAGCTTTGGCAACAACTCCACTATCCACCTTAAGAAGTAAAGGACAGAAAAATTGCCTAAAAATGTGTCCACATGACATCTGTTTTTCAGTGGCTGAATGGCCTAAGCCTCCAATATGGTGGGCAGAAAGTGAATGCTCATTACCAGTTGGAGGGGCACCATCGCTGCTGCCTGACAACACCCATCCTCCCACTCCTCCAACCCTCAACCATTGGATCTACTCCTCCTTCCATTACCTCCTCTGGCCACTGCCACCTCTTGCTCCCCTTCCCATTCACCTCCCACCCCCCCACCACTTAAAATCTAGCAGACTCGACACAGAGCTTCACGTGACAGCAGCACATAAGAAATTGGATGTGTGCCAAACTTACAGCCCACACAATTTTCCATCTTGTTATTCTTAATGAATGGAAAATTGTGTGGGCCTGTGAATCAGTCACACTGACCTCTGTGCTCCAATTCCAGAAGTATATGTCTGTCATGTAAAGCTCGAAACTGGAGGCATTAAAATTTCCCCCAAGAGATTTTGGGCAGTGAAAAACAAAGAAAGATATTTGCATCTTAAAACAAATGTTGTAAAGTTATATTAAACAGTATTTTAAATATTAGGTCGATTTCCCACCAGCTGTGAAATTTGTCCTGGCAGGTTTTCTACTGTGTTCTTTACTTCTTACTTTGAGCAGGATTTAATTAAGTATGCACCCTGCATGCTAACAAGGTCCCTTTTTTTGTTTCCCACTGTTTGGGCAGAAATCCCGGCTAGCAGCATTCTGCCTGTGAAATCTGACAGAAGGGAATCATTTTAAAACCGTTTTTAATCTATTTTTTCAATCTTTCTTATTGTTTAGCTAATTTTCCCTTCATAAATTCAAGAAGAGATTCATTTTGACGCGTGTGAAGTTATTTTTTTTCTTTTCAGGAAATATTGCATTTTCTGGATTGGATCATGTTGGGAATTCTTATGCATCGAGAGAAGCCGCAGATTCATTGTTAGCGGTGCCACAGGGTAACTGACTACAAAAGCTCTGTCAAAGAGCTATTCACAACAAGATAATTCTTAAAGAGAATAGCATCTTTAAAACGCCTCCTGCCATGTCAATGTTTAAAAGGGCACCATGGCATCAAACTGGAAGCTGTGCCACTTGTAATGCCATTTTGTAAGCCGCTTATTGCTGGGGGTTGGCTGCATTGGAAACACCCCAGTTATACATGCAATGATTGCTACTAGATGAAAGAAGGCAGCTGCCAGACTGGGCGTTCTTGCCATTCTACCACCAACCTTATCTGTAGGCCTTGGCAGTGACTGCGGGATAAGACTTCATGTCAGCAGGATGCCAGTTTCTGAGCAGGGACTCCTTCTGCCAGCCTGCATTATATGACTGAGCCTGCCAGTGGCATACAAGATGACCGACACCCCAGCCAATCCTTCCACTTCTCGGGAGACCTGCTGTATTGCTCAACCTTGAAGAAGGGTAGCTTGGAGTGGCAAATGCGCGCACCTCCCTGCAACCCACCCCATGCGGCAGCACCTTCACTTAACCAGGCCATCAAACAGGGAGTTAACCATCACGAGTCCACAGACTGCCTCTACACTGTACTGGACGCTTCATGTTGCCTGTGACATTTTTGTTGCTGTTGGCAAAGGCAACCTTTGGAATGGCTAACAAAATGTTTACCCCTCTCTGTGCTCGCTTATCTTTAAACAGCAGCATCCCTTTATATTTTCTTTGTTAGCAGCCCTCCCTCTGGTGAGCTTCCAGTACCTGGTATTAAGGGAGTTTGTTAAAATAATTAAAGTGAAGCTGATCCCAGAAGTTCCAATGAGATCAAGAAGTTGCAAAACCTGTTATATCCACCTCCCTCTTGATCTGCACTTGGACCAAAAATTAACCTGGTACCTTCCAGTATCAGCTTTGGCCCTGTCGTAGCACTCTTGACTTAGAAGGGTTGTGGGTTCAAGTCCCACTCCAGAGATTCAAATGCATCATCTAGGCTGGCACTTCACTGTAGTGCTGAATAAATGTTATATTGTTCTGAGTACCATCTTTCAGATGAGACAGCAAAACAAGGCTCCATCTGCTTTCTCAGATCGATATACAAGTTCCCATGGCACTACTTGAAGAAGAGTAGGGCGTCTCTTACAGTGGACTGGCTAACATTTGCCCCTCAACAAAAACCTAAAACAGATGATCTGGTCATTCATCTCATTGCAGTTTGTGGGGGCTAGTAGTGCACAAATTGGCCGCTGCATTTCCTGCAGCAGTGATTACACTTCAAATGTCCTTGGCTGGAAAGCACTTTGGGAGGTCAAAAAGTTGTGAAAGACACGAAATGAATGTAATTTGACTCACTCCACATGATATCAAGAAATAGATGAGCGCAATGAATACAGCTAATTCTAGGCTGCAGTACTGATGACATGTGCTCCAGAATTAGCAGTGTCTTCATCCAAGCTGTCCCAGTGCATCTAAAACACAGGGATTCACCCAGCAAGGTAGTAAATTGTCCAGGTATGTCCTGTCCATGCAATGCAGGACAAATCCAATCCAGCCAATTACTGCCCAATCTGTTTAATATTAATCATCAAAAAAGTGATGGAAGCTGTCGTTGACAGTGCCAACAAGTCGCACTTACTCACTAACACCCTGCTCACCAATGTGCAGATTGGGGTCTGCAGGAGCCACTCGGCTCCAGACCTCATTACAGCCTTGATCCAAATATGGACAAAAGAACTGAACTCCAGAGGAGGGGTAACAGTCACTACCCTTGACATCAAGGATGTATTTGCCTGAGTGTGGCACCAAGGAACTCTGATAAAATTGAAATCAATGGGAATCCACTAGCTGGAGTCATGCCTAGCTCACAGGAAGGTAGTTGCAATTGTTGGCGGCTAATCATCGCTCAGCCCCAGACGACCACTGCAGGAGTTCCTCAGGGTGATGTCCTAGACCTAACCATCTTCAGCTGCTTCAGTAAACTTCCCCTACATCATAAGGTCAGAAGTGAGGATGTTTGATGATGGTTACACAGTGTTCAGTACGATTCACAACTCCTCAGGTACTGGAGCAGTCTATGCCTGCATGCAACACCCAATCCACCACCTTAAACATTCGCACCTTCCACCATTAATGCATCATGGCTGGATGTATTTCTCACCTTCTCAAGGGCAATAAAGGATGGCCAATGAATGGTGGTCTTGCCTGTGATGCCCACATCCCGTGAATAAATAGAAGAAAATGGAAAGAAAATCCCTCAATACACGATTGCTGGTTTTTCTATTATCACAATGGCTAGCAGTGAGTTTTGAGACAGTAATTCAATCAAGCAGTTTATATTACATCAATGACCAAACAGTCAAGCCTGAGGAGTTTAGTTATATCAGCAGAACCCAGAGACTGATTTGTTAAGGTTTGCTTTACTCCGTCCTAGCCATTGAAACTCTATTTTGGGAGCAAATATTGGCAACTTGGTCATTTTTCCTGTGATGCTCACTGATCTCCACATCCAAATTATCGACATGCAGCTAGGCGGAGGGAGTTCAAATTCATAAAAATTATCCTATTTTATATTCAATGTGGACTTAAAAAGAGAATGGTTCAGTGACTTAATTATGAGATCTATAATATTAAGTACATTCCTATCTAGTTACCTGTGGTACTTACAAATCTGATTAAAATATGAGAAATAATAATTTACAATTCAGTGTTGCTGGAATGACATATTTTGTGCATTTGGTAATAGATCCAAAAACAAGCCTAATTGCTGAAATTATAGCCAGTATAAAACTAGGCAGGGGCATTTAGAATTAAAACAAATGTATTTATGTTCATTTTACTTTCCTCTGCTTGCACCTAATGGCAGTAATTTATGATTCAGACTTAGAAAAGACAGGAAAGGAAACAATGAAATGTGAACCTCTTAACACTGTGACACACAGACACTGTGTTTACAGTTGTACCATAATATTTAAGGACTGATGCTGCAACTTAGACCTGCCTGTTCAAACTCCATCATACTTTACAAGATCATTAAAGCATGTATGTTTAGAGATTACTGTTGGTATTATTAGTAAATACTGTGCGTGGAATCATTACACCATTTACAACAAACAGCATTTGCCACCACTACTATGCTCAAAAATTAAACCAACATTAATGGTTACAATAAAAGTCACTTTATTATTCTAGTAGTCATTGGTACTAATTATATATGTGCATATGATTACAGACAAATAGATGTCCAAATTTTATTGAATAAATTCATATGGTGAGCCGTTGGGTTGCTGCTGAAATGCAGCATATCTTGAGATGCCAGAATGTAGGATCACTTTTGCAATTTTGCCCATGGTGGAATTTTTATCTTAGACTTGCCAATGCGCAGTTAGTGGAGGCTAAGCACTCCCAACAAGAGAGAAAAACATCACTGGGTAAATATCTCTAGGCTGTTCTTGTAAACATCATAAGGGCTGATTCAAGGCTATTTTTGGCAGTGCACTGGATTCAGATTATCATCCTTGCAATCCAGCTATGCATGACCTATGGAAAGTTGAGGGAAGAAGAAAATATCTGTATTTTAAAAAGCATATATCTAATTGTAAGAGCGCTATTTCCATAGAATTAGCATGGGAAGCAACTACAAAGGTAAATTGAATGATTCTGCACTGCTAGTGCACTACAAGGCTAAGAAAAGAGCAAGAAATTATAGTTTGAGATGGTTGAATGTTTAACATGACCTTTTTTCCCTGGTGAAATGACTCTTGATTGGATATGGTCACCTCCAGTACGTCTCCCGAATGTTCTTTCTTCATGTATGAGCGTATGAACAATTATTATTGGCAAGCTGTTATACATAGGATGGAGGGCATAACTGCCAAGCTATACGCTAACCTTAGTGGACATACATACAGACAAGTACTTTTCAATAGGAGTCAATGGAAATAGAAAACTTGGCCGATTTTTTTTTCTTTTGAGCCAGAGATGCTGAAGCCAACTGCAGCATCCCTAATATCAGCATGTTGAGATCAGCCAGTACAGCACAGACCAGGAGTCAAACCTGGAATCATTGAGGTCTGATGGATTAACTACATGCTGTGCTTAAACAGGCAAACCATCAAGGGAGCCTTAAAAGAACCTTTCCCGTGCAGCACCTCCGCACTGAAAATGTCAAAGTCTTTATTACTGGGGAGGGGAAGGGGGGATGAGGAAAGAAACACAGTGAGTGATTCCATTTGTAGGTTCGCTACAAATCTTAAAGGGACACTTTGTCCTATTCAAAAATTATACATTTTAGTAATTTACTCATAAACACAATCAATTGCCGGATATTCTCCATCATATGTTATGAGGATGCACATGAGGTGATCTGAGCTCCTGTATTTAAAGGCACACTCCAAACATGCAGTTTGATGGAGTTTGTAATTGGGAGCACAATAGAAAGTATTGGCAGAATGGAGTCCAGCAGGTGTTCAAAGGCCGTGCCTTATTATAGTGATTTCTCCCTGGCTGCATTACTGGGCCTGGAGGTAGATACTGTGCCCTATTGACAGGAGGAAGAAATCTGTAGGTGAAACAAAGAGGGCATGGCTGGAGATTATCCATGAGGTCAACAGTAGGAACATGATGCAAGATAGTGGATTTAGAGCTGAAAGCGGTTTCATAACCTAAGCAGAGCAGGAAGGGTGATTAGAGTGACACATTCACCTACATTCTGATGTCCTTATCACTCAACACCCTCAATCTGCCTTCTGAAGCTGATCCAGGCATATCACTGTTGACGTCACCTTACCATGAAGATACACCCACCCCTTTCTGTCTTTGAGCTTCCTCAAATCTTCATTTCTCCATCTACCACTGACACTCATTCTCAACCTTCTGCAATGCCATACCTCACACTCAGAGTTAATCTCAACAAGTGCTCTCCATCCAGTCATTCAATACAAACCATAACTCTCACTCACACTTTGAACAAAGCCTTTCAGAGATGCCAATACTTATTGGCATATTTCCATCATGTCCTCAGCCCCCTCAATTGCTGCTGTACTATCATCTTGATTTCAGTGGTCAGTTCCAGGAAGCTGGGAAATCTGTGGTCGCACAGTTAAATCGCAAAAGTCATGTTAATATCACAGGAATTGAGCAATTAACATGTCGGAATTGACAACCTGCCTTGCCAGAGTGGACTGCTTGCTTAACTCCCCACCAGCACACAAACCCACGTACTCACCCATGCTAAAATTCTCTCCCCTCCCACCCGAGCTAAAACTCACCCACGCTAAAATTCCAACCCTGCCCCCCTCCCCCCAACCCCCAGCCAAGCTAAACTGAAAACTAAAGGCTGACATTGTTAAGTTGGATGATGAGCTGATAGGAAAATCAGGACACAAGCAACTGTTATCATTGTTAGCAATTCCACTTGGACAAATGTGACCAACAGGATCTCCAGAGATTGGATTTCCACTCTCTGCAGTTCATGATATTTATTAACGTCTTTACCAAGATATTGTGAGTATAATATAAGTTTACAGATTTGATCTACTAATTCAATCCTGCCACAAGGTGTTCAATGGGATAATCTAATCTCAAGTGATAATTCAGGACATTTGAAGGTGAATGACACTTACAGAGATCTATAGATACCTAGAGATTGGCTAGATGAATAGCAATTATATTTAAAATTTACATTAATGTAGATTCCTATCAAATGAATGGTGTGAAACTAAAGAAAATAAAACAAGAAAAGATTTGGGTGAGACAGTGAGGAAAAGTTAATGGTACTGTCCTGTTACATAGCAACAATTGCATAATGAGTAGAATCTCAGAGTGCATAGAACAAGAAATCGATGGGTCGTCCCTTTCATTAAAGCAATGGACAGTAGAATGTCATAGAACCAAGGGCAGAATTAGCACTGGCCTGACCCACAGGGAGTGGGCCATTCAGAAAGTCGGGGAATACACCATTTGGGATTCCCCACTTCATCCTGTGGAGGTTTAACTCCTCAGAATGTTAGTGCATCAGTGATTGGTTTTCTGACTGGAGGCCCAGCTTGATTGACAGCTGGGCCTTCAGTCAAGTGGGGAAACATCACTGCTGGCTGTATTTTTTTTTTATAATTTGTTCATGAGATGTGGGCATTGCTGGCTAGGCCAGCATTTATTGCCCAACCTTAATTGCCCTTGTTCAGAGTCAATCCTGTTGCTGTGGGTCTGGAGTCACATTCAGGCCAGACCAGATAAGGACAGTAGATTTCCTTCCCTAAAGGGCATTAGTGAACCAGATGGGTTTTTATGACAATCAGCAATGATTTCAAGGTCATCATCAGACTTTTAATTCCAGATTTTTATTGAATTCAAATTTCCCCATCTGCCATAGTGGGATTCAAACCCAGGTCCCCAGAGCATTACCCTGGCTTCCTGGTACACTAATCCAGTGACAGTACCACTACACCACCACCTCCCCCCGAGTATTGGGGCTTGGGTTTACGATTGGGAGGCAGAGGGTATCATCTGCGAGTGAGGTTGGGTTGGAGGGGTGCAACTGGAGACAGAGCGGATGATTGGAGGGTGGGGTGATCGAGTGGGTGGTGTATTGTTTGACTAATACACAATATTCACTGAAGCTGCAGAGATATATAAAACACGAGCTTTATTGAGTGTATTGTATTGATGACATTAACTTTGTTTCTCTCTCTACAGATGCTGCCAGACCTGCTGAGCTTTTCCAGCATTTTCTGTTTTTATTTCACCTTGTTCAGGCCTTGCCACTGGGATACAGGACAAAGCACCTGTGGTATTCTGCTGCTTTCCCAGAACATACTCTGTCTTTGCATCAAACCTCATCGTCCTCAGTCTGAATTATTGAACTTGTGGAGGCATTTCTGCTAACTCCTTAGAATTTAAGAGTATCACTGAGGGTTTGTGGTCTGTCTTTATCTTGAAGTGGAGATGAAGAACATAATCTGTGAACTTTTCACAAGCACATGTAGCAGCTAGTGCTTCTTTCTCTTTCACTGAATATCTCTGTTCAGTCTGTCAGTGAAGGAGATGCATAGTAAACAGATCTGCACTTTCCATCCGTCTGCATCTGAAAGAGCACAGCTCCCAATCCTGTAGAAGATGCGTCTGCAGCAAGGACAGTGGTTAGCTCTGGGTTATAGTGAGCTAAAATATCAGATGATATCAGAATCTCCCTGATTTTCTCAAAAGATTTCTGTTGTGCTTCTTTGCAGCACCAGGTATTGTCTTGTTGTAACAGCTGACATAGTGGCTCATTGACAACAGCTAGGTTGGACAGAAACTTTCCAACTTGGTATAATGTGCCCATGAATCTTTGGAGCTCAGTTATCTTGTGTGGAGCTGGAAGAAACTCCTTGATTGCTCTTGTTTTCTGTGGATCAACTCTGATACCACAATATGCCCAAGGAACTTGACAGTTAGCTCCAAGAATTCACATTTGTTGTTGAGTGTAAGTTCTGCTTCCTCTCAGAATTGCAGCACAGCTCGGACTCTCATGCCATATTCTGACTGAGTGGATCCATGAATCAAGACATCATCCATGTGACATATTACTCCATCCAGTCCTTCTAGTATGCTTGGCATTGTCCTCTGGAAGATTTATGGCACTGATATAATGCCAAAGGGTAATCTGTTGACACAAAACTTCCCAGAGTAATGAATGTCACGAGCAACATAGACACTTCATCAAGGGGTAGTTGCCAAAAACCATTGTTTGCACCTAGCTTCATGAAGATTGAACTCTTCCCCAATTTAGTTAAGCTGTCGTTCAGAGATTTCATAGGATGAACTTTGCATTCTACTGCTTTGTTCAGCTGTGTAAGATCTACGCAAATTCAGTTAGATCTGTGGGGTTTTGGCACTGGGACCATCCCCGAGCACCAGCTTGTTGGTTCTGTTACAGGTGAAATAACCCCCTGCTTAAACATAGAGTCAATTTCCTTCTTTACTTTTGGCAAGAGTGGATGAGGAACTTTTCTGGTGTAAACAGACACACTGGCTTTGTTTCAGGATGTAGAGTGATGTGGTATGCTGTCTTCAGCTTTCCTAGTCCTGTGAACAGATGTGGGAATTCAGCTCTGAAGTTTATAGGTTGATTTTCTCTGCTTTCCAGTTCCTCTTCTCTGCAAATCCAATGCAAGTCAGTACAGGCTTTCCTGCTCAAGAGTGAGCAACTCCGGTTCTGAATCCCACCACAGCAGCTGGTGAAATTTAAATTCAGTTAATAAATCTGGAATTAAAAAGCCAGGCTTGGTAATAGGGACCATGAAATCATTGTCGAGTGACAGAAAAACACATCTGGTCCTTTAAGGAAGGAAACCTGCCGTCTGTACCTGGTCTGGCCTACATGTGACTCCAGACCCACAGCAATGTGGTTGACTGTTAGGCCTCTGAAACAGTCTAGCAAACCACTCAGTTATATCAAAGTCTACAACAAAGAATGAAACTGGACGGACCAACCAACAGCAACCTAAGTACTGGAAATGACAATGGCAACCTCAGCCCTGTTGACCCTGCAAAATCCCCCTTCCTAACATCTGGGGGCCTGTGCCAAAATTGGGAGAGCTGTCTCACAGACTAGTCAAGCAACAGCCTGACATAGTCATACTCATGGAATCATACCTTACAGACAATATCCCAAACACCATCATCACCATCACTGGATATGTCCGATCCCACTGGCAGGACAGACCCAGCAGAGGTAGCGGCACAGTGGTATACAGTCAGGAGGGAGTTGCGCTGCGAGTTCTCAACATTGGCTCTGGATCCCATGAAGTCTCATGGCATCAGGTCAAACATAGGCAAGGAAACCTCCTGCTGATTACCGCGTACCGCCCTCCCTCAGTTGATGATGCAGTACTCCTACATGTTGAACACCACTTGGAGGAAGCACTGAGGGTAGCTAGGGCACAGGGTGTACTCTGGGTAAGAGGCTTCAATGTCCATCATCAGGATTGATCTGGTAGCAGCACTAGTGACCAAGCTAGCATGTGACAGGTACATTGAGGAACCAACAAGAAGGGAAAACATACTTGACCTCATTCAGCTGAGAAAATCAACCTATAAACTTCAGAGCTGAATTCCCACATCTGTTCACAGGACTAGGAAAGCTGAAGACAGCATACCACATCACTCTACGTCCTGAAATGAAGCCAGTATGTCTGTTTACACCAGAAAAGTTAACTACCTGCTGCAGATGCATCTATCCATGACAGTATTGATTGGAGTGTTCACCGCATAGCCCTCGTGGATACTTTTTTATATTAATTCACGGGGTGTGGGCTTCGCTGGCTGGGCCAGCATTTATTGCCCATCTCTAGAAGCCCTGAGAAGGTGATGGTGAGCTGCCTGCTTGAACCACTGCAGTCCCTGTGGTGTAGGTACACCCACAGTACTGTTAGGAAGGGAGTTCCAGGATTTTGACCCAACGACAGTGAAGGAACAGTGATATATTTCCAAGTCGCGATGGTGAGTGACCTGGAGGGGAACTTGCAGATGGTGGTGTTCCCATGTATCTGCTGCCCTTGTCCTTCTAGATGGTAGCGGTCGTGGGTTTAGAAGGTGCTGTCTAAGAAACCTTGGGGAATTCCTGCAGTGCGTCTTCTAGATGGTACACATTGCTGCTACTGTGTCGGTGGTGGAGGTATCAGCCTGCTGAAGGTAGAACACAGGAGTGCTTGCATGTCAAACAGTGATAGCAGCAAGTGATAGACAGAGCTAAGCAATCCCACAACCAATGGGTCAGATCTAAGCTCTGCAGTCCTGCCACATCCAGTCATGAATGGCGGTGGACAATTAAACAACTCACTGGAGGAGGAGGCTCCACAAAAATCCCCGCCCTTAATGATGGGGGCAGCTGTGCACATCAGTGCAAAAGATAAGACTGAAGCATTTACAACAATCTTCAGCCAGAAGTGCCAACTGGATGAGTCACCTCGGCCTCCTTCTGAATTCCCCCGCATCATAGATGTCAGTTGTCAGCCAATTCGATTCACTCCATGTGATATCAATAAATGGCTGAAGGCACTGGATAGTGCAAAGGCTATGGGCCCTGACAACATTCCAGCAATAGTATTGAAGACTTGTGCCCCAGAACTAGCTGCGCCCTTAGCCAAGCTGTTCCAGTACAGCTACAACACTGGCGTCTACCTGACAATGTGGAAAATTGCCCAGGAATGTCCTGTGCACAAAAAGAAGGTCAAATTGAAGTCAGCCAATTACTGCCCCATCAGTCTACTCTGAATCATCAGTAAACGGAAGGCAGGGGTCGTCGACAGTGCTATCAAGTGGCACTTACTCAGAAACAACCTGTTCGCTGATGATCTGGGTTCCGCCAGGGCCACTCAACTCTTTACCTCATTATAGCTTTAGTTCAAACATGGACTAAAGAGCTGAACTCAAGAGGTGAGGTGAGAGTGACTGCCCATGACATCAAGCCAGCATTTGGCTGAGTGTGGCATCAAGAAGCCCTAACAAAAGTGGAGTCACTGGAAATCAGGGGGAAAACTCTCCACTTGTTGGCGTTATGCCTAGTACAAAGGAAGACACTTGTAGCTGTTGGAGGTCAATCATCTCAGTCCCAGGAAATCACTGCAGGTGTTCCTCAGGGTAGCGTCCTAGGTCCAACCATCTTCAGCTGCTTCATCAATGGCCTACCCTCCATCATAAGATCAGAAGTGGGGATGTTCGTTGATGATTGCACAATGTTAAGTACCATTTGCAACTCTACAGACACTGAAGCAGACAGTCTCCACATGCAGCAAGACCTGGACAACATTCAGGTTTGGGCTGATAAGTGGCAAGTAACATTTGTGCCGCAATGACCATCTCCAACACGAGAATCCAACCATCTGCCTTTGATATTCAATGGCATTATCATCACTGAATGCCCCACTATCAACATCCTGGGGGCTACCATTGACCAGAAATTGAACTGGACTAGCCATATAAATATTACAACAGCAGGTTAGAGGCTGGGGATTCTGTAGTGATTAGCTCACCTTCTGATTCCCCAAAGGCTGTCCACCATCTATAGGCACAGGATGCACTGCAGCAGCTCACCAAGGCTCCTTCAACAGCACCTTCCAAACCCATGATCTCTACCATCTAGAAGGACAGGGGCAGCAGATAGATAGGAAAACCACCACCTTCAAGTTCCCCTCCAAGCTACACACCACTGTGACCTTGAAATATATCACCGTTCTTTCACTGTCACTAGGTCAAAATCCTGGAACTCCCTCCCTAACAGCATTGTGGGTGTAATTGCACCACATGGACTGCAACGGTTCAAGAAGGCAGCTCACTGTCACCTTCTCAAGGGCAATTAGGGATGGGCAATAAAAATGCTGGTCTAGGCAGCAACGCCTACATCATGCGAAGGAATAAATAAAAAACATATCAATGTTTCTGTGATTTCCTTCTCTTGATATTGAAGAGTTGTGTTCAGTTCAGTCCCTCCTGGCCTGCTAGTTTTATGATGGCTGAAGACAGCTGCTCTCCAACCACGGTTCAGCATAGAAAGAACCAAAACTGCTGCACCCGTGTCTAATTTAAACTGTCTCTTGTTTCCCTCTACTAGGATAACAGCACTCCAGTAGCTTCCACTTGGTTCCTGGATCTCTCCAAGGAAAGGCATCAGAATTTCACAGATATCTTCTATTTCATAGACCTTGCCACCTTTCAAAGGCGTCCCTTTGTGCATATTCTGTATAGTCTTCTTGCTATGGCACACAACTTGGAAGCCATCCATCTTTCCACACAAATGGCATTCAGCCCCCTTGTCAGGGTAGTTTTCCCTGCCACACCAATTACAGTTAGCTGGAGCTGTTGATGGGCACTCTTCCTGTCTCCGGTGTTTTTTTGCGAAAGCTTTTCCTTTTCCAAGTTTGACATGCTCGACTAAGTCAGCTGCTTTTAAGATAGGGCTCTCCCTGTCACCTCAAACCACAGCTTGATTCTGTTTCCTGACCTCAGGTTGTCTGCTCAGTTGGATTGCCTTTGCTCATCTCCCGACCGCAAGTGGTCAGACAAGACATCAGCCGAAACTCCCATGACAATTCTAGCTCTGATTAGCTCACCTTTAAAGCTGCCATACTTACAGTCCTTTGCAAGTCTGTACAGGTCATTTATGAATGCATCAACACTTTTCCCTTGATATTGAATACATCTGTTAAATTTAGCCTGCTCAACAATGTTATTCTTTCTCAAATTGAAGTATGCATCAAGTGCCTTCATTACTTTCTTGTAAGTGGCTTTTTCCTCAACGATACCCTGTCTGATGAGGACATCATCCGCACAGCCACCCATCACATATAACAGCATTCTGACCAGCTCACTGCTTGCCTTTGCAGCGGGGCCCGATGTGGTTCAATATCTGGCAAATCTCCAATACCAATTCAGCCATGCTTCTGTTTAGTTGAGGCCTGTGACCCTCTCGAGGCTTTCTGGCAATGGTAGAGACTTCTCCATAACTATTCTTTCATTCACTGCTGTATAATATTCTTGGTGCTGTTTGACTAATATGGAACATTTACTGAGCCTGCAAAGGTATATAAAACCTTTATTAGAGCTTTATTAGAACACATCTTACTCCTTTGGTTACATCTTCCACGAGGCTGCACAAGGGAGAGCAAATCATGTGAGGTTACATTAATTCCTGTGACAATATAGACAGTATCTGATTAGCATATTAAACAATTAGGATTAATCCATTACACTACATGGCGTGCATTTGGATGGGGTGTTATTGGATGGGGGTGCAAGGGGGCTTCTGACCCCAGAGGCTTCAATTAAAGCTGGAATTCAATGGATTGGAGGCAGGTTTGGGTTGGTAAACAGACTTCTGACAATTTAACTCCCCACCCAACCTAAACCTGCCTATTTTTCTCAGTCACAAATCAGCCATCAAGTGTCCTTCCATTAATATTACATATTGTAATTTTTAGAGTTTTCAAAAATTATTTAAAAAAACAATGCTCCTGGGCTTTAGATAATTTATCAGTGAAAGGAGGATAATGAAATAAAGAAACAAGCTAAACGTAGGGCGGGATTTTCCTTGAATTGCACTAAGTGCAGTTGTGGGCGTGAAAATCGGCCTTTTTCCTGCCGGCCACAATGGTGGGTTTTCGTGCCATATTGTCTGCTTTCTGCCCCATTAATTATGCAGGCGGGGAAACATGCCATATTGCTGGTTTCTGATTCACCGGCCATGCCATTACCTCACTGCTTCCTCACTCTGGGGGCCATATTTAAACTGCAGCCATGCGCACAGTTCTTAATGTTCCCAGCCCCAGACTGCTCTGGTGAAATGGCCCGGAAAGCCAAGAAGGGTGCAGCACCCCCCCAAACCTGATTCAGTGACTTATCCTTGAAGGTTTTTGGACACCGTGGAGGCCCACCGTGATGTCCTCTACCCCTGCTCTCGCCGTAGGAGGCCCAGAAATCTCACCATCACTTGGTGGCACTTGGAGGTGGTGGCAATGGTGGCCAATGGTGGCCAATGGTGGCCAATGCTAACACTGCACAGAAGAGGTCGGCCATCCGGTGCAGAAAGAGGATGAATGATCTCATCCATGCCGCCATGGTAAGGCAATCATCCCATCACTCTAAACTCACACACTCACAAGGCCATCACACATTCACTAGCATCTCACTCACTGCCAGCCCGTGGGCCATCACCCACCCATTCTCACACACATCAGATCTCCATTTGGCCTCACCTCCTCTGGAAACTACCTCCTCAACACTTCCATGGCTCCATGGCTCCACTCAGCACACACACATGCCTGGCAACCTTCTCATCTGTCCTGGCTTGCGCGTTGCTCACGCTCTCTCCATCTGTCTTTAAGCAGGACAAGATCGTGCAGAATGAAAAGGAGAGGTCCCAGACTGGGTGGGTGGGGGGGGGGGGGGGGGTGGGGGGGGTGGAGTGCTGAACATCATGATCCTCACTGCCTTCAAAAATCGCGCTATTGAGCTGGTTGGAGAGGACGTGGAACGTTCCTGCGGCAATGTTGAGTCAGTGGCAAACACCCACATGAGGAACCTGCACCAGGTCAACCTCACTCAACGCTACTGTGAGTGCTATCTCCTGTTTTTTACTGCCATACGCTAATTATCAATACTTTTTTTAACAGGCAGCTCTACCGCGCCCAACACCCTCAATCAGCCAGGCCCTCAGTTGCAGCCAAGAGGACACCTAGGATGAGGAATTAGAAATAAGCAGCCTTGAAGACCTATCAAAGTGCTCATCCACACCCTCCACCATCACAGAGACGCACACCTCAGTGGGACCTAGATCTAGAGCAGGATCGCAGTCACAACCTGGTGAGCAGAGTGCACAGCAGGCGGGGTCAGGGCTATTCAAGGTAGCCGGCACTCAGAGGACTGGTGGAGGCAAGGAATCTGCTGACTCCGAGTCAGATGATGAGCCTCTGGACTTGGTTCTAAATCATTTGATGGAGCTGCAGTGACAACCATGGGAACATCAGGAAAGGTTGTCAGCTGCATTCCTCAGTGTGCAATGGACAATGGAGGAGTCCGTTCGCATTCAGTCTGAGGTGATAGCACTGTCATGCCAACGCACCGAGGTCAACACTGGTAGGATGGTGGCTGCCATGGAAACCTTAGTCCAGGACATTGGCCTGCACTGCTGCCCGGGCTGAACTCCATTGCTGTCGCCAGAGTTGGCCTCCAGCGGTGTCAACGCAAGAGGGGTACAGGGCAGCTCAATATTACTCCAGCTGTCCCTTCTCCTCAAGGAATCACCCACGGGCCCTCAGGCACCCATAGGGAGGAGGACCAGCAGCTAGACACTGAGGAACCATCCGGGTGATTGCAGGAGTGTCCGGCTGATCCCAATCCCCTCTTCCTATGACCCTATCACCTCCAGCTCCACAGACCAAGGAGAGTGCACCTGCCTCACAGCAGGACACCCAAATCAGGCCAGGGCCCTCCAGATCTCAGCCCTCCAGAGGAGGCCCGCCAAGATCATCACAGACAACAGGACGTTGCAGTCAGCAGGCTGCCTCCACCTCTGCTGTGGATGTCAGGGATGCATCCAGACGTAGCGTTAGACTTTGGGAAGACAAGTACCATTAGGAATACAATGGTGTCATGGGTGTTCACAACATGTATATAATGTGCACAACTGTAAATACAATGTCACCCATTCCACATCTCCTTTTGTGTACACCTCATTTTCATGATGAGATGTGTTGCAGTCAATCAGGTGACACACCATGGTCCCTCCCCCCACTTAACACAGCTGATGCTATCATGGGCATCTCATCTATGTAGCTTGCTTCCATTTCACCACAGTGTCTGGCCATTTTCAAATCATTTCCGATATCAATGGTGCCTCGTCCTTAATTTTAAGTGTGCTTGTGCAAGGCACGTCCTTCACATGCTTTGTAGGATGATGTCATGTTCACCCTTGGCTGTGTAACGTAGAGGCAAAGATGTTCTCCCATCTCATTTGCATGATTGAAAGGTGGAGGTGTAGTGGCGATGGACAGTTGTGTTAACGCATGGAGAAGGGTCATATATCTTGGAACTCAGTGTACTCTGTCATCTGCCAGGGCTTTCATGCTATGAGCCCATACTCAAAGCTCGTGTGCTCTCCTGTATGGCAACTGCATTGGCTATTTTCCGATTGTACATCTAATGAGCTGATCAGTAAGTGCAAACTCACTGCCACCTCAAGTTGATTAAACTCTAGCCCTCTCAGCATTACTATTATCCTGGCACTCAAACCTACAGCCCTGAGTGTGTCTCACCGTGTAGTTGTCTGTGTTGGGCCACGAGGCTCTCATCTCAATGTACGAATGCTGCACTGGCCGAGAACACTGATGCTAATTCCAAATGGCCATATCTGGTGGGCAACAAAGCCTTTGAGCATGCTCCCGACGCACACGTTGTTGCTTCACACAATGCTGAGAGGAGAAATGAGATAATAGCGAAGATGTAGTGAAGTGGAAGTGTGCTCTTTATTAGAAATGATGCGTGACTGTGAGGGCTACATTGTCTCTGAGCATTTTTCAGTTCGCCAGGACCAGGGATGGCTTTGAGGGCACAATGTCTGCATTAAAGAGGAGGCATTTCAATGCCTGACAGGCAATTGGTTGAACATTGTCATCCTTGAGTGGTCCACATCCAGAGTAAGGTGAGGATAAATGCAGGCAACCATCCCTGACTGAGAGTGCCGGATGTCAATGGGATTAAGAAGAAGGTGACACAGAGGACTGACTGATCTCTAAATGGATTGAGACCTGCAGCGGGTCCTCGGCTGCCTTGACCCAAGTGATCCTATCAGTTTCACCATTGAGGTTACACAGAATGCATTGTCTCATTGCTGGAGACGGATTTTCTTGAGGAGTTTTGCCCTATTGAAGGCTACCACCTACGAACCCACTCAGGTTAGTGGAACAGCTCCTGCCTCTTGTAGGCTGCAGCCGTGACTGGGATGCTGGAGAGATACTTGAAGAGTCAGCACTTTTGGATGTCTGATGGCAGGACGCCCTCCTCCAGTCATCACCTCATCTCAGCGAGGACACATGCTACCAAAGCTTCAACAGCTCTCAAAGGATCAGGGCAATGTGAGCCTGATATGGAACTACTCACTCTCATTTTGAAGTGCGTTGTTGAAAAGAGAGGAATAACAAAGCTGCTGTTCATGTTGGCCCATAATGGAGGGCACTTGTCCAAGAGGATACTCAATGCACTAATCATCTTCCTCCTGGAATATGGTGGCCAGAGGCCCTCACGTGCAGGCCTGCCTCGTCTGGCCAGTGCTATGGCCACTTCATCTGCAGCCTTGGCTTCCTTGACTTCATTGCCCTCAACCCCTTCAAAGTCCTGCTCATTGGTGCAGCTTCTCCATGTCGGCATCTGGCAAATCCCCTCCACTTTGCAGCGCCAGGTTGGGCAGCGCGTGGCAAGCCACGATGATCCGTGAGACCCTCTGGGGAGTGTACTGCAGTGCTCCGCCAGATCTGTCCAGGCATCGGAATCGCATCTTTGAGATCTCTATGGTGTGTTCCACCAACGTCCAGGTGGCAGCATGAGACTCGTTGTACCTTGTCTCTGCAGGAGCCTGAGGCCGCTGAACGGGCGTCATCCTGGCTTGCTTGATCTCTGTTGAAGTTGATGTAATTGTGAGCACCTGTGACCTCATGTCTGCATTTGTGCGTGTAGGTTTGAGAGATCCCGCAGAGGTCCCCAGTCAAGCCCTGGAAGGAGCCAATGATATAGAAGTTGAGTGCAGCTGTCACTTTCAGAGCCACAAGCAATGGATGTCTTCCCAGTCCCTGTGGTGCCAATTCCTGGACAATGTGGCAAATATGAGTGGACATGCGGAAGCGTCGGCGACACTGGTTCTTGCTTATCTAGCGAGGGGCCTACGCATGATGTTTCTGCCCTTCTCATCCTCTGCCTGTTGCTTGGTCTTGAGGGTTTTTCTCCTACCTTTGGCAACCCAGCCTCCTCCATCACAATCTTCTCCTTCTTATCTCATGCCTGTATGCTATTGTACAGGCAGCAATGAATCCAGGCTTCATCTTCCTGATGGCCTCCTCACTACAGTATCAATGAGAAACAGTCAAGAGTCAGGATTAATCTGCAAAGGTCCTCTTTCTGTCAATGACTCATCAGCGAATGTGAGTTCATGAACTTTGTTCCCGTGCCGGCAAGCACTCGCCTCTGAAAGGATGGGCAGTGCGGGGTGTGTATCAAGGTCTTCCACCCCCCCCAACCCCCTTCACATGAGCAGCTGCTATGAGATTGCTTTGGTCAGGTACCTGGATATGCTGCTTTAAGCCCAGGAGCTGGCATCCACATTCACAACACTGCATACTAGAGTCTTTGGAATATACATCAGTGTCAATGTTTAGGCAGATATTCGGAAGGGTGTCTGAGGCTTCTGTTCTGTGAACTGTCCGGCCCCACCACTGAAAGATGCTCCTGAAGCTTGTCCAGTTGTCCAACTAGTCTGAAATTCTTTACAGATCTGGGGGAATGCCATGCTGTGAGCAAGAGATTAAACTAAGGAGATTGATTAATGCTACTTTGTGCAATTAGTCTTGCATTAATGCACATCATTGCTTCACTTTGGCGATTCCCTGCAATGTCATTGAGAGACTATTAACATGTCTCAGATGTCTCGCTTCGCATGTGGTAATGCATAGTTCAGTTGGCTTCACCTTTAATCGCCTCCCCCAATGCATTCAGTTGGCCACCAAGCCGCCTGCAGAGCCGCCGCCTGCAGAGCCCTCACCAGCAGGATCTGTCCTCATTTACGTTTTGTACTGTGCAATCAGCTGCAGGTTTGAATATGGTGGTGCTGAGCTCTCACTGCCAGACCAGTACGAGTGTGCGATTATGGAACCCCCTCCCCACTATCGTCGCCGAGGAAGTTAATGTCAAAGGCCTCTCAGTCCTCTCCCTGTATCCCTTGACCCCATTGTTTTTGTGGTGGATTTCTGTTTGTTAGCCCATGGACGTTTTGAGGTGGACGTGCATATGTCCTGTGTACACCTCAGTCCTCACCATCTTAAGGCCACTTGCACAGTTCAACATGTACCCCCAGGAACACCCTGGGGTACCCCTTATCGCAGTGCAGCCCTAGCCCTGCAGCCTCTTCCCTTGCCTGAGGCCACTTCCCCCCTTCCCCAAGCAAGTCCTAGCCCTGCAGCCTGCTGGTCTGCTAGGTAGAGTCCTGCCCGTGAGCCCCCTTAAAAGTGATGAGGTGCTGCCTGCGAAGTCTGGAGCTGATGGCCGCGAGTGCTGCCCGAAGCAAGGTCGGCAAACAAACTTCAAAGTTGCAAGCGGGGGCGAAGGTCGCCGGGTGCACATGATTGCACGCCGACGTGACCTCATGATCCAGCGTGGGGCAATGATTCCGGTGAGCAGGGCTTATAATGAGATACTAATGCATTGAAATTAGGTTCCTGATGTATGGCAGAGGGAAATACGGCCTGCCATTGATGGGTAGAGCAGACGGCCACAAACTGATTTTACGGTGATGTGAAACCGACTTTTGTGATCTCCCGCTATTTTCCGTGCCCGCCGGGAATGGGCTGGAAAATCCCAGCCATAGTTTAAATAATGATTTCTTTATGCTTGAAGCCATTACTTTATGGAACAGATTACCAGGAAGCAAAAGGAATGTCAAATGTCAACTTAGTTCAAGCATTAAGAAAGAGATGGATGGATTCCTGATTCTCCAGAGAGAAAAGAGAAACACACATGGCTCTGAACCAACATTGATATGAGTATAACATGTGGGACATTTGCAGACTAACTGATGAAGAAAGTTGAATGGGATGATTAGTCTTTCTCTTTATTTCCATCATTTCATCTTAATGATTGTCAGCCTGTCAGCAATTTGGATCTAAGCCCTGTGGTGGCGCAATTAAAATACAACACAGGCTCAATGTAAAAATAGGGGTGGCTTCTTTATCATTGAGTTATTCCAACAAGGACGCTGCTGTGATATCTTTTTGAAAGTGCAATTTGAGGTTACTAATCATCTGACCCTACTGAATACTTTTGTCCTGAGCCATGAGAGATACCTTTGTTAGTCAGAAATCTCAGTGACTAGAAATTTGGGTGCGCCTATTTTTGGCACTTTGCCCTCACAATGTTAGCAGATGGTGCTTGAAGTGGGAGGGCTGAGAATCCCCGTATTTTGTGGCTCAGCCATCGCAAAGTGGTTGGCACTGTGTTGGAACCCGCAAAAGTTACTACGCCAATTTCCAGGCAAGTGATTGGGTTCCGTTATGGGCATGTGGAGGAGGAACTGATGGACCTCAGGGCCAATGGTGGTGGGGGAGGGTGGGGGGGGTTCACTGAGGGATGGGTAAGAAGATCACAGACCTCAGGAGTACTGTTGTGAGGTTAACCGTGCTGTCTGGGAGGCTAGGAAGTCGGGCCAGTGTCAGGCCCAGAAAGTAATTGAGGAAGGGGACGTGGGGATGTCAAAGTTGGGGAGGCCTCAGGACTGGGAGCAGCTGTGATTTGGTAAGTTCTTCCTTTTCACTTACGTGGTGGTGTTCAGTGCTAGTTTTCCCAGGGGCAATCAGCACTGGCAACCTCAGGAAAAACCAAATTTTCAGCAGAGCCCAGACACAGGTGTTAGGCCCTTTATTTGCAAACACAAATGAACTAATGCCTACTTCAGATATGGGTAAAGGACTCTTTTTGGTTGTCCTTTATCAAGATGGCATTCAGCATGATTTGTGGCAAAAGTATGCCCTTGCGTGCATCGGATGCCATTCTGATCCCCAAATGGTGCCCAAAACACCCAAACAATGAACGCTACCGATCCCAATTTCCCCCTCCATATCTGTTAATAGGAAGAAAGCAGCAACACCCTCGAGGTTGAATGAGCTGAGGCTGAGCTGCTAAATGCTGTAGACTAATCTGGCAATCCATTATAGAGAATTCATAGTTTTAGCTGCATGACATAAAAAGGCAACACAGAAGAGTAAAACATGCAGTTTGACAATCATATTTCTTCAAAATGACTGCTGTAAATGTTTTCTACATTGTACTTTGGAACCATACCAAAAACATAGTACAGAGCAGGTTTACTGTTGAAATATATGTTGTATCTATTAGTGAGAGAGTGCCATAAGTAATGTATGTTCTACCCAACAATGTGATTCATCAGAAAGCATTGCTTTACAGTATAGGCTTTTCACCACTATTATTTTTACCTCAAGGCCCTTAATATTGACTTAAATTCGGGCTGACACTGCACCATATTTAAAGATTTTGTTTGTTTATCATATTACTCTTTGCCTAGACTAATTCTATAATTTTATGTAAAGTTTGTGTTTAATTACAGTTCAGATTAATGGGGGATGGAATGGTGTTTGTGGCAGGGCTGAAGAAGATGGCTTTGATCTGTCCAAATGTTTAACTGTTTAAATTGCTGCTCATCCAGGACAGAATGTCGAATGAGCAGAGTGACAACCCACTGGGGAGGTCGAGAAAGGGTGTGGTGAGGTAGAGGGCTGGCTGTCATCAGTGCACAAGGCCAGCTTGTGACACAAAGAAGCACATTAGAAAAAATATCATCAGAAAGGAGCATCATATCCTCAGATGATGCAGTCTCAACCATGCCTATTCTAGTCATGCCCCTGATGTGGGACACAATTTTCTCACTTCCAATTAGGCCAGGAGCTGACTATGAATATTTAACTAAGTTCACCTAAGAAAATCGTGTAAGGTTGGCCATGCAGGATTTCAACGAGCACAAAGATCGCTGTGCCCCAATCCAGTCTTGCCACTTCAGCAGCAGGATGAGAAAATACATCAGAAAGTGCGAAGGAGAAGACATACATTTTATTGGTATTACAAGAAGTCCTACATTAATATTAATGCTACAACACATTATGCTAATTTTATGAAGCTTGCTATTTGAATGTATACCCTGAACACAGAAGATACATAATTCACATAAAAATCTATTACCTTTTCAGCAAATAATCTTATCACACTGATGTTTTATTAAACATTACGTACAGATGCACAAGTTTTTTCTGATTATCACTTGGTTAAGTTAATTGATGTAACTAAAAATAGAATCAGGATCATAGAATGGTTACAGTATGGAAGGAGACCATTTTTCCCAGTCATCTCTACGCAGGCTCACTGCAAGAACAACCCAGCTAGTTCTACTCCCCTGTCCTTAACCCATAGCCCTGAAAACGTTCTCTCTTCCCATTTGAAACCCTGAATCTGCCTCCGCCACATTCTCAGGCAGTGCATTCCAGATCCTAACCACTCACTGCAGGAAAATTTTTCTCCTCATGTGGCCGATGGTTCTTTTGCCATTTCCACCTTAAATTAGTGTCCTCTGGTTCACAAGCCTTTCACCCAAACTCTACCTAATCTGTCCAGGCACTTCATGATTTTGAACACTTCTAGCAAATCTCCTCTCAATCTTCTTTTCTAAAGAGAACAACCTCAGCTTTTCCAATCTATCCACGTAACTGAGGTCCCTCATCCCTGGAATCATTCTTGTAAATCTTTTCTGCACCTTCCCTAAAGCCTTCCCAAAGCGCAGTGCTCAAAATTGGACACCACACCCCGGTTGAGGCTGAACCAGAGGTTTAAATGGGTTCATCATAATGTCCTTGCTTTTGTACACTATGGACGGAATCGTCCCAGATTTACCCGCTGGCCGCAATGGCGGGTTTTTACGCCATATCGTCCCAAACCCATCACATTATTTTTACATTCCCAGGAAACACGCCGTTTCCATGGCAGGCGGGCTCTCATTTGCCTATCCGCCATCACCTCGCCGCTTCATCACGCTGGGTGTCATATTTAAAGTTCAGCCACAAGCACACATCTCAGAGCTTCCAGACCATGACTGCTGCACGGATGACAGGATGGCCCCGAAAAGCAAAAAGACTACACACCCCGCTACAGTGACACGTCTCTGGAACGCCTTTTGGATGCAATGGAGTCACACCGGATTGTCCTAAACCCCTGCTCTGGCCGCAGGATGGGCAGTGGAATCACCAACCAGGCTTGGGAGGCAGTGGAAAAAGTGATCAGTGCCAATGCCCTTCAAAAGAGGACAGCCACATAATGCCACAAGAGGATGAATGATCTCCTCCCTTCCACCAGGTAAGTTACTCTTCTCATCACTCTCAACTCACACATTCACAAACCCATCACACATCCACAGGGCCCTCACTCACTGCCAGTTCAAGGGATGTCACCATTCACTATCGCGCACACACCTTCATTGTCCTCATCATGTCCATGGGACCACTCACCACCCACACATGCCAGGCATCTTGCTTACACTCTCTCCATCTCTTTTCATGCAGGACAAGTTGGCACACAACAACTGAGAGAGGGGCTGCAAGGCAAGTGGAGGAATGCCTGAGATCAAAGTCCTCACCAACAGAGCAATCCAGCTGGCCGGCGAGGATCTGGACCGTTTCTGTGCTGATGATGAAGTCGGTGGTGCTCTACCAAGTGAAGATCCAGCAGTGCAACATCCATCAGACAACCATGTTGTGAGGGATGTGTCCTGTTTCACAGGCCACTGCCATGCACTAATTATCTCCCCTTGCCTATGCAGGCACATCTGGGAAACAGCCAACAGAGTCCATGACCCAGGGCCTCCAATCAAGTCCTGAAGACACCTTGGAAGAGGAATCTGAAGTCTCCCTCCTTGAAGTCCCAGCACAACCTCCATCAACGCAGAGACACACACCTCAGTGGGACCTAGCTTTAGAAAAGCCTTGGGATCACAATCTGGTGAGCACATCATGCTGTCTGATCCACTGTAGGCAGTGGCAGGGACTTCTCAAGTGTCCGGCACTCAGAGGACTGCTGGAGGCCAGAAATTTGCTGAGTCTGAGTCAGATGATGAGCCTCTGGACTTGGTCATGTCTCAGTTGCTGGACATGCAAAGGCAAGCTCGGGAACATCAGGAAGGGATGCCTACTGCACTCTCAGATTGCAAGGCACGATGGAGGAGTCCACCTTCAGTCTGAGGTGATAGCGTTGGCATGTCAAAGCACCGAGGTCAACACTGGCAGGATGGTGGCCACCATGGAGACCATCACCCAGGATGTCGCTCCTGCACTGCTGCGCGGGCTGAACTCAATTGCTGAGGCCATAGTTGGCCTCCAACAGTGTGTATGGGAGAGGGGTGCTGGGCAGCTCAATCTCACCCCAGCTACCCCTTCTCCTTAAGGAGCCAGTCTGGGGCCCTCAGGCACCCATAGGGAGGAGGATCAGCAGGTCCATACTCCGGGGCCATCCACCCAGGTAACTACGAGAGTGTCCGGCCCATCTGAGTCCCATTTTCCTGTGACCTCAGCCACTCCAGCTCCACACCCGAGCAGGGTGCTAATGCTACACAGCAGGACCCCGGAAGCAGGCCTGGGCCCACCAGATCTCGGCCCTCCAGAGGACGGCCGCCAAGGTCATCACAGACAGCAGTCAGCAGGCTGCCTCCCTCTGCTTTGGATGTCCAGGGAGCACCAAAATGTAGCGGCAGGGTTAGGAAAGTTCAGAAGAATTAGTTGCACAGCCTGGCCAAGAGTGTTAATCACTTGTACATACTGTTTACTATTGTCAATAAACTCCCAAGAATGTCTCCCTGCTTGTGGCTTCTTGTTCTGATGAGCAGTGTTCTTGTCACTCAGATGTGAAACCTTTCAGCACAAGATAAAGGCAGGTGTCTCAGTCCAGGGCCTCTTCCCTGTGTTCTGTGCAGCATCTGGACCAAAGTGATGGTCCAGCCTCACACCCCTAACATATTACAGATGCCTGCACCTCAGTGGTGCTGGTCATTGCTGCTAGAATGTAGTGGGCAGGTGCCACAGAGTTCTCTTATCCTCTCGGTGTGCTCTCAGTGCCTTTAAGGAAGGGCTGGCCCCCACTTCTTCAGCATCTGTGACTAGTGATGCTGTGCTCCTGAAGGGTTCAAGTGCTGAAGGCAGAGAAAGGATCAGATGCTTCCAAAGTTTCATGGTTGCATCTCTATGATATGACGCTGATCACAGAGCGGAAGTGAGCTGCCCACGGCCAGACAGGAGTCAGACATTCTCAGAGGCTGTGTGAAGATCTATAGAGTGTCCTCACTGCATGTTGTCATCCTCCTGCAATCGAGCGACTAGTAGCCTCCACTGTGACTCCATAACAGCAGCATTCTCACAGAGGGTATTCATGCTGCTATAGGCCAGACTGGAGTCAAATGTTCACAGATGCAATGTGAGGATCTATGGGATCACCGCATGTCGTCATCATCCTCCTCAAATCTAGCAGCTATGAGGGCCTCCTGAGTGTGCCTGCCTCATCTAACCATTGAATGGATGTCATCCCATCATCGTCACCTCCAAGGACCTCGTCACCCTCATATCTGTTGGTGTCCTCCTCATCAGAGGAGACCCCCAGCTCCTCCATCTCCTCCTCAGCCAGCTCTTCATCCCGTAGCAGCGCCAGGTTGTAAAGGGCGCAGCAGACAACGATATTGCGTGACACCCTCTGTGGACTGTATTGCAGGGCACCGCCAGACTGGTCCAGGCACAGGAACCACATTCCGATGTTCTGCTCCATCAAGTTGTGAGCTGCAGCATGAGCCTCATTATAGCGTCACTCTGCTGCAGTCTGAGGCCACCGCATGGGTGTCATCAGCCACGGCCTCTGTGGGTAGCCCTTGTCCGCAAGGAGCCAACCCTGCAGCTCCTGTGAACCCTGGAAGACGTCAGGGATCTGTGACTGACTGTGAATGGAGGGAAAAAAAAAACTACTGCGGATGCTGGAAATCCAAAACAAAAACAGAATTACCTGGAAAAACTCAGCAGGTCTGGCAGCATCGGTGGAGAAGAAAAGAGTCGACGTTTCGAGTCCTCACGACCCTTCAACAGAACTGAGTATAGTTAGGAGAGGGGTGAAATAGGGTGAAATGAATTATTTCACCCCACTCCTAACTATACTCAGTTCTGTTGAAGGGTCGTGAGGACTCGAAACGTCGACTCTTTTCTTCTCCACCAATGCTGCCAGACCTGCTGAGTTTTTCCAGGTAATTCTGTTTTTGTTGTGAATGGAGGAGTTGTGCACACTCCCTGGAAACTGTGTGCACACCTGCAGGATTCATTTCTGGTGGTCGAACACCAGCTGCACATTGAGTGAATGGAATCTCTTGTGGCTGATGTAGTTTACTGCGTGTTGCAATGGAGATATGAACACTATGTGAGTGCAGTCGAGTACACACTGATTCTGTGGGAAACCCGAGGTCTGGGTGAATCCAATCGCTCTTGCATCCTGGCTGTCCTGGTCCCAGGTGAAATGCACAAAGTTGTGTGCCCTCCTGAAGATGGCATCTGTGACCTCATGGATGCATTTGTGGGTGGAGGTTTGTGAAATCCCACAGAGGTCACCTGTGGAGCTCTGAAAGGAGCCACTGGCATAGAAATTGAGTGCCATGGTCACTTTCACAGCCACTGGCAGTGGATGCCCTCCATGTCCCCGTGGCACCAAATCCTGCAGTAGCTGTCAGATGCGAGCAACCAGTTCCCTAGACATTCACAGTCTTCGGCGACACTGGTTCTCAGTCTTCTACAGGAATGACAGGCAGTGTCTATAGACCCTGGGTGTTGCTAGGCGCCAACCAGTGACGGCTCACTGTGGCTCTTTGGCAGTGTGTACTGGAGCCCCAGCTGTCAATTCTTCCAGAGGTTGCTGCTCCTGCCTCTGCGCAGCCAAGAGCCTCAGTTGCTCTCTCCTCCATTGTCTTCGCTCTCTATAGGCCATCAGGCATACAGCTAGTTTACCAGGCTCCATGATCCTGATGTAGTCCTCTTGCAGGATGGAAGAGAGAGACACATGGTTAGCAAGGGTGTACTAAGAACCTGCCCTGGTTAAATGTGAAGGCCCCTTATTGATTCCCAGAGAGTGCTGGCCACCGCTTGGATGGCCAGAGATTAATGTGCTGCATGGCTGCCCAAAACCCCACCTCCTCCACCCAATCCACCCGACTGATTGGTTGCACCTTTGTCCATTGGACTGCATGCTGTGCTCTCAGCTCAGGTGCAGGCATTCTCCTAACATGCGCTGCAAGGCTGTGCTGTTAGCTTGAACCATGGGGGAGACTGGTCCAAACTGAGATGATGACAGTGCAAGGGACTGTGAGAGCCTCCACCAGTGACTGCTCCATGGCCAACTTTAGCGAGGAGACTGTACAATGTGTGCAGTCGCCCAACTGTCCTGGCATCCATTAAAATGCTCATAACTTTGCAGCCTGTGCCAGCGGCAAGGGGGAGGGAGAAGGGTGCTGGATGTGGGGGGTGAAAAGCTTTGGAGCACTTGGTGGCACTTTGATGCATTGCTTGAGTGGGCAGATAAGCTAGAAGCTTATCATATCAACATGGCTACACCTGAACTGCATGAGTTGCAGAGGAATGGTCACTTTATTCAGGCTGCCTGAATACGTGGCCATTTCCCTCACCCACCCTAACTCCCCACCCCGAATGTTTGTGCGTTATATTCAACAACAACCCACCCCCCCCAACAAGTCACCTCAATGGCAGGGCTGCCCTTAGCCCCCTCCCCCCAGCTTGAAGTCCAGCAGTCGACCCTGGCGAGTTCTGCACAACGTTACTGTGTACTCACCCCTGAGTTCCCCTCAAAGTGCAGCCCGCCAAGTGCACGTCACGTATGTGCTGTTGTGAAACACGCGGAGTGTTTAGCCACCGACATGGACGGACGACCTGGTGGGGAGCACAGTTCTGGTGGCCAGGCCTAATTACAATACGCTGATACAATGAGGTTCCCGATATCCGATGGCAGGAAACATAGCCTGTCATCGGAGGGCTGAGCAGACGATTGCGAACTGGTTTTATGCCATGAGACACTCCCAGGTGCTGAGGCTCTTCAGTGCTCCAGCCCAACAGGCTGCTGGGTGACAAGGGCTATCCGTTGAAGAGGTGGCTTATGACACCTCTCCGCCACCCAAGAACAGAGGCAGAGCAGCGTTATAATATGAGTCATGCCTCCACAAGGGCAGTGGTAGAGAGGACCATAGGTCATCTCAAGATGTGCTACCGATGCCTGGACCTTTTGGGGGCACTACAGTACCCCCCAGAGTGGGTGTCACTGATCGTGGTTGCATGCTGCGCTCTCCACAATCTGGCACTGGCAAGGGGGGACCCACTGGAGGAAGAGGATTTTGATGCAGTTGCACATGCCACAGATGATGTGGCCTGTAGTGAGTCTGAAGAGGAACACGGTGAGGAGAATGCTGAGGGCATGGAGCTAGACCTCAGTAACCTCCAGGGAGGCAGGGACACCAGGGATGCCTTGATCCAACACTCCTTCAGCTGGGCTATCACAGATCAGCTTTAAACACATGCCAGGGCTGCTGCCTCCATCCCAGATATCTGAAAGGACCCTTTCATTTGAGCCCAAAGAACACTCAGTGCCTGTGCGATAAGGTTTAGAGCCATGTCCATCCAGCAATATGTACTGGCGTTCCCTGCACCAATGAAAAAAATAGGTGAAGCATACTCAGGCCATGATGACAAAAACACAATTTATGTCATTCTGACAGTTCAATAATCTTAACAGAAATGTTTCTGGTATTCAACATCAGGCCTTTTTACATAAAGTGAACAAAAATGAACATAAAATCACCCGTGACCTGTCCCTCTTGTGCTCATGGTGCCTTTAACTTAGCTTTGTGAGAGCAACATCTAGGTGCTCCTCCCTCGCTGGCACTGACATTGGAGGCAGCCTGCTGACTCTGCTGTCTTGTTGGTCTTGATGACCTTGGCAGTCATGCTCTGGCCAGTGGAGCCAGTTCTGGCCCCTCCTGGAAGGGAGTGGCCAGTGCCACGGCTGGCATCTCTTCAGTTGCCGCAGCCTCATCAGATGCCACGCCCACTGGCAGAGAGGCGGAAGAGTTACTGTTGTCATCCAGGGCATCCTGAGAGGAACCCGCAGAGACGACAGGCAGCTCGTGTGCCAATGTGAGGTCGCTCTGGACTTCCCTGCACACCATTGATGGACGGGCACCTAGCTGGGATATTGGGTGCCTTATCCATCGCCCCACTGACACTGAGCACCTGAGGTCAGTGCCTGTGTGAGGGCTTGCAGGTCCGAGCGCAACTCCAGGAACTTCTAATTCTGTCCCTGGAGCTGTCTTTCCATGAGAGTCGCCACTCTCTCAATGGAGGAGGCAATCCGCTCGGCCATGAGGGTCAACGCAATGCTCACGCTCCGCATGGCCTCACTCCTCCATCATGGAGACCATAGCACACATACCCTCATGAATCTCCGCCAGATCCTCCCGCACATCTCGCTGGACATCCAGCACCTGCCGCCTACTGGACGACTCCAGAGGCTCATCATCTGCCTTCGACTCAGCATCGTCCTGGTCCCCAGCAGTCCTCTGACTGCCGGTATTATGACACAGCAGTTAGTAAAGGCTGTTATTTAAAATCCCAGAGGGAAACTTTAAACAACTGTCATAACCTATATTTTCAAGTGGTATGTTTTGAGTTGCAGCTCTAAATTCAGAAATAAGACAACCAGTTCTCGAGAGGTTTTTATATCAAACTACATGAGACACTTATTAATTTACACAAGTTAAGCATATACACATGGCTACAAATTACTACTATCATAACTTTTAACAAATTCCCAAATTAATCTACATTAAGGCAAGAACCCACAGACTAAACAGACACCAGGCAAAGCATTTTCACCTTACAAATTCAAAATGAGATTTCTTTCACTTTGGTTCCTTTACAGACAGCTGTAGGCTTACAGCTGCTTTGATGTTACATGCCTCTGCCCTGCACACACCAAAATGCTTTCTGTTATACCCAGCACTTCTCTTTGAATGTAAATTCTCATTGTATCATCAGGCCCTTTGAACGCCACCTCTTCTAACAATAAAGCCCCTTTCATAGTACCAATTTTATTAGTAATATAAACATGTTGATTGGTCTCTCCTAACTAGGTGCAAGATTTCACTCCCACTCTTGAATGTTCGATTCAACAAAATGCAAATACACTCTACCTTACTGTTTACATCTCAAAACTACTACACATCAAAGCACCCAGACTAGTTGGCTTTAATCCAATTAAAACACACACAGACACACCCACAGACTAAACCTCTATTTTAAAAAAAATAATTTCCAATAACATTATACACCTTAATAGCTTCATGGCATCCCCCTTCCTATCAAAAAGTGAGCCGTCATAATTCTAAAAGATGGCTTCATTTTTTAATAACGCATCTCACACTATCCCCTATACATATTACACTATTACATTACCAGATGCATGCACTAACATAACAATATATATAAACAAGCCCTTGGTATCAACAGAAATCACTCCAGTTCAGTGTCCAGGGTTTTAAAAATGTCCAATTTTCCTTTAAGCTTCAAACTCTTGGGAGAGAATTTTCCACCCGTCGGTGGTGGGGTGGGGTGGGGGGGGTTGTGCGGGGGTGGGCAGGAGCGAGCACGAACCCGATTGGTGCCCCCGATTAAGGCCCACCCAGCGTGACCCACACTCAGAAGTGCTGAGCGTTCCCTGTGCGGACGGGAGGGGGGTGGTGGGGTGGGGTGGGGTGGGGGGTGGGGAGGGGGGGTGGATTCCCTCACTCTTTTGTGCATGCACGTGAAAGAGCGCAGAGATCTCCTCGTGGCACAGAGGTGCCTCAGGGAGATTGGCTTCAGTGCTAAAGTTTGAAATGAAGGTTTGAAACACTTTTAAAACATGTTCCCTCATGTGACACTATCACATGAGCTGGGACATGTCAAAGACTAGAAGTATAAATTGTTATTACATTTTAAAACATTTCATGAAACCTCATCCCGCCCGTGGATGAGGTTTCATGAAAAACGCGAAGGCCGCCTGGGCTCTTTGCCTGCCCGCCAACCTTAAGGTTGGACGGGCAGCATTCTTAACAGCTTTAGTGACTTCCTCAAGGGCCTTAATAGGCCTTTGACAGGTCGGTGCGCATGCAACTGAGGCGGCTGCGCGCCTGCCAAACTGACAATTTAAATGACGTGCGGTGATGTCGGGACGCACGACTGACATCACTGTGCGTCATTTTACGCATTGGCGAGTGGGCCCCCCCCCCCCCCGGTCGCCGACGGGAAAATTCTTCCCTTGATAACACATCTGCAAACAGATTTTCTCTTCCGGCAATATGTATAATCCATAGATTAAATGCTTATAATAATAGACTCCATCTGCAAAGTCTTGTCCTTTTGTCTTGAAATTTGTCCAGAAACTTTAAAGGATTATGGTCTATATAAACAATTGTTTCTGATGAATTGTTTGCAACATAAATTTCAAAATGCTGCAATGTTAACACCAAACCCAAAGTCTCTTTTTGGATCATTGAATATCTTCTCTGTTGCACATTCAGCTTCTGTGAAAAATACCCTATCGGTTTTTCAATTCCAGTGTCATCTTCTTATAACAGTACATCCCCAATGTCTATATTGCTTGCATCAATGACCAACTTGAATTGCTTGGAATAGTTGGGTACTGCCAACACTGATGTCATAGTCAATACAGTTTTCAAACTATTGAATGACTTCTGGCACTCCAGTGTCCATTGAAACTTCTTGTTCCTTTTTAATAGTTCAGTCAGTGGAGCAACCACTCAGCTAAAATTCGGTACAAATTTCCAGTAAAACCCACTCATGCCCAGGCACTGGGAAATCCACGATAGCCTTGACTTTCACATCTCTCGGAGCCACCTTACCATGTCCTATGGTATGGCCTAGATACATAACTTGTGCTTTTGCAAATTCACTTATAGCCAAGTTCATGATCAAATTAGCCTCTTGTAGTTGAGATGCTGTAAATGCTCCTCCGTGTCTGATTGAAAAAGCAATTACTTTGTTTTTGCAATCTTCCAACCGTGGTATAGGATATGAATCTGCTTTTGACACTGCCTGCTTCAGAGAGCAGTTGTGACACAGGTGCAAATGACGCCCGGCGGTTCTCCGGTGTCAGGGGTGGCCCTTCAGGGTACGGAGAGCGAATGCCTACAGGCCTACTGGCGAACCAAAAAGGGCGAAGAAAGGCATGTCAATAGTTAAAGTCACCACACTGTCATTGTGCATGCCACTACACTAGAATGGTTGCACAAGCCGAAATTCTCACCTCTGTGCACTGTACCCTTACCTTCGCCTGGCGCCCCCGCCTCTCCACACCCGATGGCACGAAGGGCGTGCCAGCCCTCAAGCTCAAGGGTGTCTTGCTCATATCTCGAGAGGATTAGGAGACTAGTGGGGCCTCTGCCAGTTCTCGACCTTTCTATATTGTTGTGAGCAGTCTTCTCCTGAAACAATGGAAGAGCATTGATTAGTCCACTCTGTACCTGCAGCGCCATTGCCATTGCAGCCTGGCCGACCCCAGCTGAAGAACACCTGGCAGGGCACATCCAAGCCATGTCCCTCAAGCCGCAAAGCACTCAGTCCAAGCAGCCAGGGCTCACTCCCTTGACCAGCTCCGGTGTCCTTGACAGTTGGCACTCAGACTCTAGCACCCCTGAAGTCCACGGGGGCAATGGCCAGACCTTAACACATCTGCCCTTCCTGAGTGCAGCAGATCATTGACGCACTTCTGGCGCTGCACCCAGGAGCGCCGCAGCACGTCACGGCTGCTGACCTCCTCCCATGCCCTCTCAGTGAGGTGTGGTGGCCTCCTCTTCCCATCCCTGGGGACAAGGGTGTCCCTACTGGCAGTCATCTCCTCCAGGAGGATGGCAAGGCACTCATCAGAGAAGTGAGGGGCCGTGTGTCTACTCGACCTGCCTTCCAGCCTGCTGTGTCCAACTGCACTCGGGCCCATAATGTTGGCTCAGAGTTGTCCTCCATGGTAGCCTTCCAGGGGCTGCCTGGGCAGCTTTTAAACTGGCCACCAGGTCGTCATTGGACCCGGCGGCCGACAAGCCCCCACTCCCACTCCCACTCGGTCCTTCCCGGCCAGTGCGGAGCCGCAAAACCATGGTCGGGGCCCAAATGCGGGCAGTGGTCCGATTCACGGCTGCTCCCAGCCCTGCCCACCGTGCCTGCCGGCAAAGGGAAAACCTGCCCCATGAAGAAACAAGGTGCAATTACATTGCTCGGTGTAGACAATAGGCCACCAACTAGTGGGAAGGATGGAAAGGAACAGATTTGCAAAGAAATTACAAAGAGGTGCAAAAATGATAGATTATTTGTAATGGGAGACTTTAATTACACAAATATAGACTGGAATAGTAGTAATGTAAAGGGCAGAGCGGAGCAAGAGTTCCTAGAGTGTGTTCAGGAAAATTTTCCACAGCAGTATGTTTCCAGTCCAATGAGGAAGGAGACACTGCTAGACCTGGTTCTTGGGAATGAGGTGGGTCAAGTGGATCAAGTGCCAGTGGGAGGACATTGTATCATAAGGTTTGGGCTGACTATAGACATGGACAAAGAACAGTCCAGAGTAAAATAAAACTGGGGAAAAGTCAACTTCAACAGGGTAAGAATGGATCTGGATCAAATAAATTGGAGTCAAAGGTTGGCAAGATAAACAGTAGCTGATCAACGGGCTACCTTCAAAGAAGAGAAGCTTCGGGCATAGTTAAAAATATTCCCTTGAAAGGAAAAGGTAGGACAAACAGATCCAGATCTCCCTGGATGATAAAGGAGATAGAAATTAAGATAAAGAAGAAAAAGCATGCTTATGTCAGGTAGAAAATTCAGTGTGTAATGTACCTTTAAGAATAATACTTGTTAGGCAAGGTCACATGATCTGTAGTAACCAATTGGAGAGTAGCGTGGGCTACCTCAGCAGTCAGTGTAGAGATAGAGCTTGATGTGAAAGCACACGTGTAGTTGCTGCTGAGCACCTTTGTAAATAAACTTAAAGTTTCCACCTAAGAAGTGTCTGCTGATCAACTCTATCAATAGTACCAACTCGGCCACCTCTCACAACAAACTGGCGACAAGTATAAAACACATTTAAAAAAAGAGATCAAGTAAAAAGAATTTGACACTGTACCTCACCCAGTGATTGTGTGTAGAAGTTCCACTGGAATTGAAGAAGTAATTCCATCTCAGATTGCTACAATTCGGAAGAATTGATCCTTTAAATCCAGCCATGGACGGTTGGTCTTATTACATTGAACGCCTCGCATTCTTTTTCCAAGCGAGTGAGATTACATGGGAAGAGAAGAGGCAAATGATCCTCTTAGGTACATGTGGGAATAAAGCCTATGACTTGATTCATAGTTTGACAGCAAACAGTGCCCCATATTTGAAAGTTTTTGATGAATTGGTGGACCTCATGAAGCGTCATTATCAACCTATGTCCTCAGGAATGATGCAAAGGTTCAGGTTTAACTCAAGAAATAGAGCCCCAGGGGAGACAATGTGGCAAGTTTGAAACAGTTAGCAGAACATTGTGAGTTTGGTACATCTCTAAATGACATGCTCAGAGATCGTTTAGTGTGCGGTGTGAATGAGAACGCAATTCAGAAGAGATTATTGTCCGAAGCGAATTTGGGTTTCAAGAAGGCGCTACAGATAGCACTGGCTATGGAAAGCACAGTGAGAGCCATACAGGGCACGCTAAATGGCACCATCCTCCACATTGGGTGGGAAACCCCAGCCAAAAAGGGCACGAAAATGCAAGACTCTGCCGAGAAGTGGGAAACAGCCGCTGGTAGACAGAAAATGAAAATAAATGACTTAGTAATGAAAACAAGGAATAATTTCAATAGAGGTGGAAACAAGCAGTCTTATAACGATTGGCAGTTAAAAAAAAAGAATGTTTTTATTGTCATAGAAATGGTCATATAATGAGACAGTGCAAGGAAAGATTCAAGCAAGCTTGTAAACAAAAGAAAAAAAACCAGTGAGATCTACAATGTCGAACAGCCTGAAACAACAAATCCAGATATTTACTCATTGTTTAATTTGAAAGTTGGAAAAGCAGAACCAATATGTGTAACAGTGAAAGTGAGTGGTAGACCTGTTAGATTGGAAGTGGACACAGGAGCTTCCACTACAGTAATTGGGGAACATACCTTCAGATATCTGAATAATGGGGAACATCAATTAAATTTAGAAGGAACAACTGCCCCATTAAAAACATACACGGGTGAAGACATTCAAGTCAGAGGCTAAGTAGAGTAACTGTCCATTATGTAAGCCAATCGGCAAAGCTACCCTTATGGTGGTAGCAGGTGAGGGGCCAAGCCTCCTGAGGCGAAATTAGTTAAAGGAGATTAAGTTAGAATGGGCTGAAATTTTCCAGTTGAGAGCAACCAGAGCTACTTAGAAAGTATGCCACCTTCTTTAAGGACGAACTGGGGAGAATCCAGGGCTTGCCGGCCAAGATTCATGTAGATCTGGAAGCAACCCCTCGCTTCGTGAAGGTGAGACTGGTGCCATATGCCCTGCGAGAAAAAGTTGACATTAAACTGAACAGACTAGAGAAACTGGGCATTATACAACCTGTTCAGTTCTCAAAATGGGCAGCACCCATTGTCTCTATCCTTAAACCCGACCAAAGTGTCCGAATTTGTGGAGACTACAAACTGACAGTTAATAAAGTAGACAGGCACCCCATTCCAAAAATCGAAGACCTGTGTGGCAAGCTGGCAGGAGGGACAGCATACACAAAGTTTGACATGAGTCATGCTTATCAACCACTAGGGTTGGATAATGCCTCCCGGGAACTTGTCACAATTAATACCCACAGAGGGTTGTACCAATATACTCAATTGCCTTTCAGTGTCTCCTCTGCTTGTGCCATCTTTCAGAGAACATTGGAAAGCTTACTGCAGGGTCCGCCCCAGGTTGTAGTATATTTAGACGATGTATTGGTGACAGGATTCACTGAAAAAGAGCATTTGGCAAACTTAGAAGAAGTCTTCAGACGTTTCTTGCAAGCTGGAGTGGAAAAGTGCACAATCCAAGCGAGGGAGGTAATATATTTGGGTCACCGGATCGATTCACAGGGCCTCCACCCGGTTGAACAGAAAGTGAGAGCCATTAGAGAGGCACTTGTGCCAAAGAACGCCTTAGAGCTCAAATAATTCCTAGGAAAGATTAACTATTATGGATGGTTCTTAACCAATTTGTCTACTGTGCTGGCCCACCTACATTCTCTACTCAAAAAGAACCAACGTTGGTCTTGGGAGGTGCCCCAGAAAGAAGCTTTCATAAAGGTGAAACAATTGTTGCACTTGTCCAACCTATTGGTGCGTTATGATCAGGCGAAAAAATTGGTGCTGACATGTGACACGTCTCCCTATGGAGTGGGAGCAGTGCTCTCTCATCAGATGGATGACGACATGGGACGGCCAATAGGTTATGTATCAAGAACGCTCACCACAGCGAAAAGAGATACTTGCAGATTAAAAAAGGCCTATCCATCATCTTTGGTGTCAAGAAATTTCACCAGCATGTGCACGGCCACCATTTTACAATTGTTTCTGACCACAAGCCATTGCTAGGATTGTTTATTGAGGACAAGGCTATACCACCTGTAGCCTCAGCAAGAATACAATGATGGGCTTTAATCCTGGCAGCATACAAGTACACTCACGTACGTAGGTCTGGAAATTAAATCTCAAACATTGAAGCACTTAGTCGTTTGCCTTTACAAGAAGATGATGAGGACATCCCAGTTCCACAGGAGCTTGTTTTTTGTTAAATTTCTTAGATTCCTCGCAGGTATGTGCTCGACAGATCAGAGACTGGACAAGTCAGGACCCAGTCCTATCTCAAGTACGAGAACAAGAGCTTCATGGTTAGTCACAAGGTCTTATATCTGACAAAGTGAAACCCTACTTCAACAGAAGACATGAAATAACCAGCCAGGATGGCATCTTATTGTGGGGAGCACGAGTGATAGTACCTCCAAAGTGAAGGGAGCCACTTTTAATTAAGCTACATAGTGCACATCCCAGGAATTTCCTGAATGAAGACCATAGCATGCAGGTATCTATGGTGGCCTGGGATGGATGATGAAATAGAAAGTTTAGTAAAGCATTGTGTGCAATATCAGCAACTGCAAAAGTTGCCATTACACCCATGAGAGTGGCCAAGTAGACCCTGGGTGCGGTTACACATTGACTACATTGGACTTTTCCTGGGAACAATGTTTCTGCTCATTGTCAATGCCCATTCAAAATGGTTGGACATATATGAGGTGAAGTCACCAACGTTGGCTGCTACAAATGAGAAACTACGTCAGAGTTTTTCCATTCACAGACTATCAGAAGTAGTTGTTTCCGATAACAGCACGGCATTTACGAGTGCTGAGTTTCAACGGCTTATCAGCCTCAATGGTGTTGCTCATGTGAAAACTGCACAACCTTTCCTCAAACGGACTGGCCGAGAGGGTGGTTCAAACATTCAAGGCAGGCATGAGAAAGCTAACTGGTGATTCATTGGTAACCAAACTAGCTTGTTTTCTTTTTCATTATAGGGCTACCCCTCACACAACATCAGGTGTCACACCTGCGGAGTTCTTGACGAAACACCTTCTCAGGATGAGATTGAGCTTAATAATGCTGAATTTAGAGGGGAAGGTGGAGAGGCATCAGCGAAGCCAGAAAACTAGACACGACTGGTGTAGTCGTGAGAGGAAACTTACTGTGGGAGAGATGGTATACATGAAGAACTTTGGAGAAGGGCCAAAGGGGTTACTGGGTGAAATAAGTGTGGTGACTGGACCTCTATCTTACCATGTGGAGGCGGAAGGCTGTATAATCTGTAAACATGTGGACCATTTAAGGAAGAGGGAGATAAATCACCAAGATTTGGTTCCACCAGTGACCATGATTGGGTCTGTATTTCCTGTTGAGTATCCTCAACCCAGTACAGACATGTCTGATGTTCCTGTAAGAGTTGAGGATACAGAACTGCAAGTGCCCACCAAAGCACTTGGTGTTCAGGCAACTCTGGGAAAGGAGGTTCCTGGCAAAGAACCTGAGGTTGTGGAGCTGCGACGTTCCACATGCACCAGGAAACCACCTGAAAGACTGAACTTGTAAATTCCTTACCCAGTGGAAATATTATGATGTCTTGAAAAATATGTACTTGTAAATATATGTATAGCCGAGTTAAAGAGGGAGGAATTTAGTAATTATGGTTTTATTTGATGTGTAATGTACCTTTAAGAATAATATGTTTGGCAAGATCACATGATCAGTAGTAACCAATAGGAGACTAGTGCGGGCTACTTCTGCAGTTAGTGTAAAGATAGAGTATGATGTGAAAGCACACGTGTACTTGCTGCTGAGTACCTTTGTAAATAAACTTAAAGTTTCCACCTAAGAATTGTCTGCTGATCAACTCTGTCAATAGTACCAACTTGGCCACCTTTCACAAAAAAAACTATATAAGGTTCCAAGGGGAGTTGAAAAAGCAAATAAGAGAAGCAAAGAGGGAGTACGAAAAGAGACTGGTAGCTAGCATAAAAGGGAATCCCAAAGTCTTCTATAGGCATATAAATAGTAAAAGGGTGATACAAGGAGGAGTGGGGCTGAACAGGGACCAAAAAGGTGGTTTGCACATGGGGGCAGAGGGCATATATGAGGTACTAGGTGAATACTTTGCATTTATCTTTATGAACGAAGAAGATGCCACCCAGCCCATGGTGAAAGAGGAGGTAATTCAGACACTAGATGTGATTAAAATTGAAAAGGAGGTGGTATTGGATAGGTTATATGTACTTAAAGCTGATAAGGCCCCAGGGTTGGATGAGATGCATCAAATGATGCTGAGGGAAGTGAGAGTGGCAATTGCAAAGGCATTGGCCATTGTTCTTCATTCTTCCTTACTCAGGGTGGTCCCAGAAGACTGGAAGATTGCAAATGCCAAACCCTTGTTCAAAAAAGAGTGTATAGATAAGCCCAACAACTACAGGCCAGTCGGTTTAACTTTAGTGGTGGGGAAACTTCTAGAAGCAATAATTCAGGACAAAATTAATAGTCACATGGACAAATGTGGGTTAATTAAGGAAAGCTGACATGGATTTCTTAAGAAAAATTGTTGAACTAACTTGCTGGAGTATTTTTAGAAGAGATAACAGAGAGGGTTGATGAGAGCAACGCTGTTGATGTGGTCTATGGACTTCCGAAAAACGTTTGATATACTGTCACACAGCAGACTTGTGAGCACGGTTATAGCTCATGGAATAAAAGGGACAATAGCAATATGGATACAGAATTGGTTGTGCAACATGAAACAGCAAGGTCATGGTTAATGGATGTTTTTTGTACTGAAGAAAGGTTTGTAGTAGAGTTTCCCAGGGGTCATTTGGGACTGTCATGAAGAGATATTAATGTCTCTAATTATTGGAAATTATTTTTTATAATAGAATTTAGTGGTGTCTGTGTCTATGTGTGTGTATGTATGTGTGTCTTAACTGGATTAAAGTCAGCTGGTCTAGAGGCTTTGATGTATAGAAAGAAGTAGGTTTGAAATGGTAATTAGATAAACATGGGGAAGTTTAGAAACATAGGTGTCAAGAGGCAATTTGCATTTTTAAATAAACCATTCAAAAGAATGGGTGAAATCTTACACCTAGCTAGAAGATGCCAAGCAACATGTTTATTTTTTACTAATAAAATTGATGGAATGAAAGGATGTTATTGTTAGAAGAGGTAAAATTAAAAGCCTAGTGATATAATGGAAAATTTACATTCAAAGAGAAAGATATGTATAAAGGAGAAAGGAGATTGTGTGTAAGGCAGAGGCATTTTTAAGATCCAACAAGTGTGAGAAGTCTCAATCTGCTGTCTGCAAGGACCCAGAGCTGAAAGAAACTCATTCTGAATGCAACTTTCCAGGTTGTGCTTTGCCTGGTGTCTCTTTAAATCTGAGGTTTACTGTTGCCTGTAACTGAGAGTCAGATTAATTGGGGGATTTTTGTAGTTATTATGGTAGTAATTTTGTGGACATATGTATGTACTTACAATTTTTCTTGTATTAATAAATGTTTAATTTAGTTTTATAAAAAACCTTTTGAGACTCGGTGGTTTTATTACTACTGAATTCAAAGCCTGCATCTCTAAACACACAAATTGCAAGAATGGGTTGTGATAGTTATTTCAAGCTTCCCTCTGGGATTTGAACAGCCCAGCCTTTACCGTTGGCTGATTTATATTAATGACCTAGACCTTGGTCACAATTTCAAAGTTTGCGGATGATATAAAACTTGGAAGCATTATGAACTGTGAGGAGAATAGTGTATAACTTCAAAGGGGCATAGACAGATAGGTAGAATGGACAAACAGGTGGTAGATGAAGTTCAATGCAGAGAAATGTGAAGTGATTCATTTTGGTAGGAAGGACATGATGAGACAGTATAAAATAAAGGATGCAACTTTAAAGAGGTGCAGGAGCAGAGGAACCTCCGTGTATGTGTGTATAAATCATTGAAGGTGGCAGGACGTGTTGAGAGAGCAGTTAATAAAACATACAGTATCCTGGGCTTTATTAATAGGGGCATAGAGTTACAAGAGTAAGGAGGTTATGTTGAATTTGTATAAGTCACTAGTTCACCTAGAGTATTGCATCCTGTTCTGAGCTTTAGGAAGGATGTGAAGCATTAGAGAGGGTGTGGAAAAGATTCATGAGAATGGTTCCAGAGATGAGAAGCTTCAGTGATGAAGACAGATGGAGAAGTTAGGACTGTTTTCCTTAGAGAAAAGACGGTTGAGAGGAGATTTGATAGAGGTATTTAACATCATGACAAGTAGTAGGAAGAAACTGTTCCCACTCATGAAAGGATTGAGAATGAGAGAGCACAGATTTAAAGTAATCAGTAAAAGAAGCAAAGTGATATCAAGAAACTTTTTTACGGAGCAAGTAGTTAGGGTTTGGAATGCACTGCCTGAGAGTGTGGTGGCGGCAGGTTCAATTGAAGCATTCAATGGGGAATTAGACTGTAACCTGAAAAGGGGGAATGTGCAGGGTTACGGGAGAAGGCAGGGGAATGGCACTAGGCAAGCTGATCATTTGGAGAGCTGGTGCAGACACAATGAGCCAAATGGCCTCCTTCTACGCTGTGACAATTCTGTGATTCTATGATTCTGCGTACGGGCTGAGCTGGGAATTTTCCCAACTCCCGCTACCACCTCGAGGGTAGAAAATCCAACTTAATGTGCACAGTCATACTGGAGATTTATAGGGGAAATTTTCATCTCAGTATTCACTGCAAACCACTTCTTTAGAGCCTTTGGGGCTAGATAATTTTAAATTTACAACTTAAGACTTGAATTGCTATTCAACGAGAGCTACGCTTGAAGAAGCTACCATGTACACATGCATAAGGGGTGTGAGATCTTGAATTTGAATGTCAGTCTGAGTTATGAGGCATTACCCTGATTTAGGTCGCAATATCGTGCCGATTCCTACATGGGCCCGCTGCAGAAAGCAGGACTCTATTGGTTGATGGTAATTATTAGCAAGTGTACTTTATGCAATGGCTGGAGAAGGTCCATTTACATCAGCAATGGGAATACTACATCTTAAAATAGGACAGCATTTATAATTGGAACAAGCAGTGGTGCTGACAACAACTAACACTGCCCTTCCCCCACTTAATTTATTTCCCTGCTAGTGTCAGTTATTGTTTCCAAAAGGGTGATTTAAATATGGGTGGTTGCAACCACATTTGTAGAGGGCAAAATCAATGAAGATTACTGGAGAGGTCTTTGCATCATGAAGTTCCTGTCAATGCAGTTCACTTATGAACTTAGCCAAAGGGAGCAAGAAATCACCATCCTTAAAACTAAATGTCAAAATCATTGCCGTAGACAAGCATTTCAGCTGGTGATTTAACATTGTTTCTGCAAGTAATGCAATCTCAGCTTTGGGTTTTTTAATGAATTTAGTTTGAAACTGAATTATTATTTCTTCTCTTTATCGCAGGAGCTGCTCTGTAACCACGGTTACATAAGAGTGGCCTGCCCTCCGTTTCCTGTCTTCAATTACTGTCACACTGTCATACCCTAAAACTCAATAGCACAGAAGGTTAGCGCGTTAGCGTTCTGTGCCACCACACTTATATCCCTTCAATTCATTGTGAAAGTGCAGTGAGCTGCATTCTCATGACAGACAGGCTTGGAACATTTTGTTTATTATACCCTGCAGCAGAACAAACTGCTCACAATCATAAAAATGCAGAAGTCATACAGATCCTCTGCAGAAAGATACCGTATGTGCACCCAATATGCAGCAAAACATTTTATTTACACATCCTATTTTGTTGGGCGTGGAATAATAGGACAGCTTGTCAGGAGCTTGCAGTCAGCGGAAAGAGGGAAAATAAAACTAATGTTCAGCAAACCAGGGGCTCATTTGAACATTTACCCCATCGGGGGGGATAAAAAATCACTGCTTTTTATGTGGAAAGTTGGACCTTTGTGATGGATATTTGCAGGAATCTTGCTTTTGCAGCAGCTTGAATAGCTCAGTTTGACTTATGGCCTTGTGACAGAGCACTGACAAGTCTGTGCTGAGAAGAACAACTTAAGATAATGCACTACTGACAAGCATGCCCCAGGGAGCGGAATCAACAGAATAAGATAAGGCTCAAGACACCCACTCTTGCACTGCCTGAAACTAGTTTAGAAAAACACAGACTTATGGTATATTGACAGCAGGTTTTTTTTTGGAAATATTTAGTCGTCAAGCAACAGGTTATTACAGAGGTTTGAGTTTTCATCAAAATATTTTGTAATAAAAGGATTATGCAGTTAATGTTTTGCTAATTCTCCTTTAATCCGAAAACTGAGAGAATAATTGTAGATATAATTAGGTACAATGCAAAAGCACATTGTAACCTGGCAGGTGAAAGACATTGTTTTTATTTCCTGAATCCAAAATAGTGAGAGGAAAGACAATCATTTTCATGTTTTTTGAGCCTGTAACTGTGTTGTTCATTCATTCACAGGGAGTGGGGGCATTACTGACCAGGCCCACATTAATTGCCCCAGAGAAGGTGGTGACAAGTGGCCTCCTTGAATGGCTGCAAGCGGCTTGCTAGGCTATTTCAGAGGTTGTTAAGAGAGTTAAGAACCATATTGCTGTAGGTCTGGAGTCACACATAGACCAGACTCTGTAAGAACAGCAGATTTCCCTTCCCTACAGGAAGGGAAAATTAAACCAGATAGGCTATTACGACAACAATCCAGTCCCTGTCGTTCCATCATCACCATTACAGATACTAGCTTTTTTTTTTAATTTCAGGTTTATTTAATTAACTGAATTCAAATCCCCCAGCTGCCATGGTGGGATTTGAACTCACATTTCCAGATCAGTAGTCCAGGCCTTTGAATTACTAATCCATTCAGATAAACAATCTGCTACCCAGCAGTAACATTTCATTACTGAAGCAGTGTTGATGCATCACATAATTAATTTATGACAAAAATTTATGCAAAATTAACTTTAGTCCACATGTATACACAATATTTGCAGTTTCTTCATTTCAATAATGATATTAATTCAGTACCCAGTATATTAATATTAATTAATGATATTAATTCAGTACCCAGGATTTTTGCTCAGGACCCCTAGGCAATGGTTTTAAGATCTTAACTGGGCCATGAGGTACAGCACTGAGCACAGGTAAGGGGTTTTTCATATCACACCTCTTGTTTGTCAGAAATATTATGGTAACAATTTGGTAGCTGGAATGTTTCAATTCCAACCAAAGTAGTTATTTGTAGGAATCTTGTATGCATTTGACTTACTGAAAAGTATGTTCGCTTGACCACCATAGCAGTAGCAGCAAAACATGCATCTACATAGCACCTTTAATGTGGAAAAACATATGAATGTGCTTCACAGAAATATAATCGAAAAATTGGATGTTGTGCCAAAAGAGATTTTAGGAGGGTTAGCTAGAAGAGGTGGCTGTTAAAGGGGGTCTTAACGGAGGAAAAGAAGCTACAAAAATAGAGGGATTTGGGGAGGGAACTCAGAGTATGATTACAATGCAGCTCGTGACATTGACGCCAATGGTGGGAATGGGTTGGCAGGTGAGGATTACAAAAGAAGATAAAGTCAAAGTAATGGAGAGTTATGGGTTTAGGACTAGAAAAAATTACAGATAGGAATAACAAAATGAGGAAGGGTCTTAAACATGGGGATGTGAATTTTAAATTTCAGGTACTGGGGAATTTGGAGTCAATGTTCCATGAGTATGAGGATGATGGGTGAGTGGTGCTGAGTGTAAGATAGGATATAGGCAGCAGAGTTTCGGATGAACTGAAGTTTACAGAGAGCGGAGTTAATGGAAATCAACCAGGAGATCATTGAAATAGGCAAGTCTGGAGGTGTTGAAGGCATGCGTGAGTGTTTCAGTGACAGATGGACAATGGTTGGGGCAGGAGTGGATGATGTTACAGCAGTGAAAGCAGGTGGTAGATGGAGAGGGTGTGGGATTGGAAACTCAGTTCAGGGTTAAATAGGACACTATAAAGCAATATCAATTTGTGGAGGAAATGAGAGAACAAGACAGAAGAAAGATAGGAATCTAATTCAATCTCTCATTTTGGTTGGATATATTGGGTGTAGCAGAAGCAACATTTTCAACAAGTGTTCTTTGTAATACATGCATGGTAATCTATGTTGTATTTGATATTTTAGGAACAATCTGATCTAGAAGATGTTTGACCCTGTGCTCTCAGCTTTAAATTAGGCATTAAATTGCAGAACACTACGCAATAGTGTTAAAACATGAAGTTGTCAGGGAAAAACATAGGTGACTATATTTCAATAGAATAATAATCAGCAGCAAAACAACAAATAAAACTACTGTTACCTGCATTAGATCTGCTTTATAAAAAGGATTTATTTGGATCATTAACATGTGAAAACCATATAATTTATTGTGTGTTAGGAAATAGAGACAGTTTGAGTAAGTTATATTGGTATTTGTGGATGTTAGGAATGAGTTTTAGCTTTAAAGTTTAAGTCTGATTTGTATTTCTGTAGCTGTGTATTAAGAAAGGTCAAATTGAGTTTTAGCTTCATTTTAAAAAGGTGCTTGCATTTCTACTGAGGTTTTTATGACTGTTGCAGGTAAGGTAAACAAACAAGAGTAGAAGAATTGGGCTGTTGCCATGCAACAAGGGTCCAGAGAGGCAGGTCCCTCCCACAGACACACATAAGAAACTAGAACACAACAGTTTGTTTTGGAAGCTGTTTGAATTCAGTGGGTTTTGAAAGTAGTTGCCAGGAGAGACTGGAGCAAAGGGAACAGATAGCAAGTCCCAAGTTAAGGAAAAGGCCCCAAAGTCCAGGGGAGTGGAATAGGTCAAAGTCCCAAGCAGACCTTCAAATCAAAGGAAGAACAGAAACCTTGGAAAGGTCCTGTTAAGTGAAGCTAAGAGTGAGGGGCAGAAAGAAAGGCTCTAAGCTTCAGATTCAAAGAGGCAAAAGCTGCAGAGAGAAGATTTAAAGTGAGAAGTCTGCAAGAGGCAAGAAGGTCCAAAGAGATAATTGAAGGTCTGTAACTCTTTACTATGGCATGTTACGCAGTGGTACTGTTGATGGCTGAGTCGGTGAGAAAGAGTGTGTGGAAGACAGCTTGAATGCATGTGGTGAGCCAGGGAAGAGGAACATTGGAAGGAGAGTTCGAAACACTGGAGGTGAACCCTTGAGGAAGGCATCTGAGAGAAAGCATCGGTTTGGGAGAAGATTCCAAGGCAAGGTCTTGAAGAGTGGTGATTGGAAACCCTCATGTGAAAGATGGACTGCAGTGAGACTGGTTGGCTCACAATGTAACAAACATCTGGGGGGAGTTGAGGAGAGATCCATAGCATCTGGTTGAGGTGGCATCTGTCATTTGGTTTCAGAGTGTGTTGTGTCTGACCACAGGGTGCCTACTGGTTTACATGGATTGTGTATTTACTGTGAACATTAGGGTATAATATAGCTTTTGCAACTTGGGTGAAGGAGTAATATAATATAGTTTGTCTTTTCTTGTTTAATAAATGTTTTATTCTTTTGTTAAAAGTTCATCAGCTGACTCCTGTGACTGTTCAATAGCTACCCTCCATGTATCTAAACAAACAAATAAAAGTTAGGATCTATCAAGCTGGGTTCTACTCTGGAATCAGGTTTGTCCAGGGGTAACCTCAGCTGGGATCATAACATGTGCTAAAATATTGAGAACATGGCTGCAGGGCACCATCGACTGCACACACCTGAAATGTACACCAAAAGCAAAGGTTACCCACTGAATGCAGTTGTTGTACAACCATGCTCAGCAGATCATATACATGAATGTCCACTATCCTGGCAGCAATCATCATGTATTAATTCCATGCTAGTTCACTGTTTCCTCAGTATTCATCAAACTGGAGGGTGGCTGTTGGGTGAAAAGGGCTGTCTACTTAATTGAACCACATGAGGTCATCATATGTAGAATGAGAGCCATGCTGCCACATCAAACATCAAGGAGTACACACCTATTGGGGTGTTCAAGCAATGGAGCTGGAGCCTGTGCCCTGACTCATTATGGTCTGCTGCATCCTCCATAAACTGATCATCATTAGAAAACAGCCCTTGCCTCCAAGTATACAGTGAGCAGCTCAGAAGGAGGAAAAGGAAGAGGAGGAGGAAGAAGAGAGAAGGCAACCAGCGGATTCCCTTTCTGGCTCAAATGTGTGTGATCATCTCTGTTGACTACAATTCCATTAAACACAGCCCCCTAAGCCCCTTGGACAACAGCACCTTACCATCCCTCTGTCACTAACCATCATAGCAACTGCCACAATGCTGAAACAAATGCCCCAACAAAAGAACCATTCCAAACCAACTTTATCAAATAAATCATCCAATATTCCATACAAAAGCCAGCAAATCGTAATTGCGAATTCCCTTAGTGCATGTATTGCGAGTGCCTTTTGCCTTATCTAGTACTTCAATGCAGTGTTACCCTAATGGCTACAGAATGGCTCCTGGAAGGTTGCTGGCTTTCAGTGTGATAGGCTGCAGATGACCCTGCAGGATCAAGACCTTGTACCCTAGAAGGCCCAGCTTTGGATTGCACCACCTCAGCATGGGCAGCAGCAGTCTGAGCTGGCTGACAGGCAACAGCAGGGCACTGGCAGAGTGGCAGTCATAGAAGCAACAATGTTGTCATCCTGAGAGAAAACAATAGGCTTGTTCTCCATGGAGCCACAGTCACTTCCATGGGGTGGAGCTTCAGCAATCCCAGTAATCAGCTGGAGCACAGATTGCTGGAGTCATGTGAGAGCCTACAAGCCCCTTTGAGCGCTGATATTGTTTGTCATGATGGCAGCAATCTGAGCCTGTATGGAACCAAGCTGGTCTTGCTTGGCAATAAGCTGAGATTTCATGACTGAGCTCCCACAGCAGCACTCAAAAACGGACTGCCTTCTGTTTGAGCTGCAATGGAAGCTGTGTACTTGGCCATCAGGGTCTGCAAGTGTTCTCATGGAGTTGGCCACCACTTCCTCGCTAGAAAGTATGGTCTCCAAACACGGTGTCAAGTTGGAGCCATACTCCGCCATGCTCATTGCCATTGACATCAGGCATTTTGGCAGGCCTGCCAACGCACCAAGCATTTAAGTGTGCATACTCATTGACCTTTCCCGACGTTGTCATATGAGTTCTCTTCAGCAAAACTTATGTGCGACCTCACCCTCCAGGGAGCTGGCAGCTGCGCTATCTTTTCTCCCTGCCCTGGCCGCTGGTCATTCACACCCAATGACTCATTACGTGCAGATGTTGCCTTTATTCTACCATCTAGTTTGTGCAGTGCCTGTATCTGAGGTGGTGGCTGTGAGTGTCAGACCAAGTGGCAATGTTTCCTTTTCCTCAGTGTCCTGCTCCTCTTTCATTTCACATTCTCACACCGATGCTTGGCCGGGTGACAGTCCTCATAGATCTAAAAGGACACAGACACAAGGATAGGTTGGAGTGAGGAAAGGGAAGGAAAGTGGGAGATGTATGTTTACACCAGCTGCAACTTGGAACACAGAAAAGATTGTGAGATGAGGATGAAGTGAGAGGTAGAAGGAGGACTAGATATGAACATACTTTCTTTCTCTATGGATTCAGCCAAACTGCTGACCACAGCCTCAGTCGTGGCCACTCCAGTCACCATCTCCTTCATGGGGGTAAGGGGAGACAGTGTCCAAAAGGGAAGTCACAACATCTGCAACCCTCCCCCCCACCCCCCACGCCAGAGACCATTGGAGGCCGCCAAGTTTCCCTGAATGATCTCGAATACAGCAGAGGGCTTTCCCACCACTGGCAAAATGCTGGTGGAGGCAGGAAGGGGCTCTTAATTAGTCACTTAATTGGCTCAATTACCTAACCTGCCACTGGCAAAATGGCATGGTGGCAGGAAGATGTCAGGCATGCTGCCTGGTGCCTTCCCATGTCATTTTGCCAACTTTCCCACCTCCCAACCTGTCCCCAAAGGGCTCACAAAATTCAGCCCATGTAGTGAGAAAGATGTGGCTCACTCACCCCGCCTTAAATTATCTGCTCCAAATTGCTACCCATCCCAGCAGACATTCTCCTCTCGCTGCCTCTTTTTACCCTCCTCTTTGTTTTTCTTTATTCTAGTGGATCATTTTTCTTACGAAGTAGGTCTTCCTTCGTTTAGGCATTGAATATTTCATATGGCCCAATGTTATGATGTTTTGTTCCATAGGGACAAACTGCAATGAAATGATCTTATTAACATAAAACCAAAATTTTCTCCCTATCTATTAATTTGATTAAATAGGATTATGATCACATATAGCTTGTAATCATTCTAAACTTTAATTGCATGAATGGCTTATGGTGGATGGCAACATTGGATCTAAGGAAAGCTGGTAGCTAACAACATTGCAGGGATAATTTCTTCATAACTATTTTGCCAACAAGGTCTTTGGTCCGATCTTGTTGGTCTTGGAAAGTCCTAAAATAATGTACAAAGACAAAAAGATGAACACTTCATGTTTGTGCATGTTTTACATTAACATTGTACAAAATGTAGGGCACAGGTTTCTAAGGCTCAGTGTCAGTGGCAGATGTTGTAAGCAGCTGATGATTTATTCATGTCAAAGGATGGAAAATCATGGGCTATGTATCCACATTTTTCAAATAAATCGCTGGAGGCATATGAGATCCAGCCAGTGGTACAGGGCCACTTGAAGGTCCACCCATAAATTTAACCAAAAAAGAACACTTGGTTTTTTCCTATATAAGTTGACCATAGAGATAAGGAGGGTTAAGGACATGGAGAGATTTATAGGAGATGATGGGAAAACAAGTGATGTAGCACTACACATAAAAAAACCGTTTTGCAAATATGTGACATCAAAATTAGGGCACATTTTGCAAATGGAGAAGATTCTTCAGTACGTGAAAGGTTAATAATTTTATCATATTTAGCTTTAAAATATTAAAATCCATCTTTGTCCCTGCACTATCTTCCTGTTACTTTATTGTGTTTGTTGCCTGTAGGGCCATTCGCTCAATCTTTGCCTGAATGCGTATAATCAGCAATCACAATTTAAACGGAATAACTGATTGTAGGTTGTTTTCTGCCTGATTTTATATAGCTGCTGACGTTAATTTATGCAAATTACAAGTGTCTAGCTTATTTAGTGGACTAATGGATGCAATGTTTCCAGCTTCCACCTTGAGGACACTACGGAAAATACATAATTCCATATTTAACGGACACAAATAAATCTTCCTGCACTTTAATGTGTTTACCTTTATCCACATTTATTGTTCTTACCTAACTAAAATGACCTTACTGAAAGAATAATGCAACAATATGTGAACAATGTGAGGTACAGAGTTGTGCACACCAGAACATTAGTAAATCAATTGCTTGTCTGCAATTAATTAACACATCAGGATAATTTGTTAATTATGCAGCTGTATTTTCTCCTGTAGTTTTAGTTGCAACTAAATTTTGAATGGATTATCTGTCAACGCATTTTTTTTCTGAGTTTTCTTTTGTCAATGAAACTGTGATAATAATTTCACATAATTATACTCCTATGTAAAGTGACATTCTTTATGGGAAAATAGTTGTTTGCGTGTGATCAAATTAAGAATTATAAAAAATGCAATTTAGACATCTCTCTTGTCAAATATGCCTGCCATAAAACCATTTTTTAAAAAACAACTTATTCACAAACCCCTGATGTGTCTAATGGGAATATCAGGAACAGATCAATTAATTACAGCAGTTAAATTTTCAGACAGGAACAGAATACTAGGATGAGGCATTTCTGCAGATTCCACATGAAATTGCTTTAAACATATTCTAGAATTCCTTCCTAGATGAATTAATATGACTGTAGCTCTCAAAATAGCCCAAAACATTCTTCTGAAAGATAAATTTGCTGCATAGTGGGATATTGAGCTGTGTCACAGGTTCAATTGCTGTACTGTACTAAGTTAGATCAGCTCAGCCAGAGCAGCAGGTGGGCTATTGCAATTGGTCTTCTCAAAGAGAGGAAATATACATTAAAAAAAAATCAGCCAGAGCTCCCTTTCCTGATAGTTATCCTACTAGAATATTTGGATGAAGTTCAGTGGTATGTCCCCTACAGTGGAACAGTTTGCTGGCTCTCACTTTCTCACTGATAGAACACGGAAGTATGGGAGGGATTGCCGAAACCAACTGGGGCTTTACCCAGGAGGTCACTGCTGCGAAGATAGGGGTGGGTAGAAATGGACAGATAGGGTACATAATATTCTGTAATATAATCAAAGTATTCAATAGTTTGCAGTTGCATCTGTGGTGTTCAAAGGAATAAAGAAAATGTCCTGAAAACGCAATAAGCAGGAACATCAAGGTGTTCATACTTTATTAAAGGTGCATCCGATGTTCAAATTCAACTCAAATCTGTGTCAACTGGTAGTCCCCTAAAAGGCTAAATTGGAAAAGGTGATCAAAATTATTCAAAGACTTGGAAAAATGTACCAACTACTTCTACTTAGTTTGTTATAATTGTGTGTTAACACCATTCCCCAACCTATTGAAACAAATGAGCGTAAATGCCAATTGCTTCTACAGCCTAAACAGGCCTCAAATCAACAATGTGCAGATTTTCCCTGGAATTTTATTGTGTATATATGCACGGTCTGTGCACTAGTCAAAGCCAACAAGCTGACATCATGCAATTTGTCAGAGTTTACACATGTGCGGAATCTACAAATTTAGGCATGCATAAATCCACAAGATTATCCGAAATGTTGCGGGGATGGGGGGAGTGGGGAGTTTGGAGAACACTAGCGGTGATTTGGTGATGGTTTGAGCAGTGGGGGGGCTGCTGTGGGGAGAGTGCTGGGATTGGGAGTTTGGAGAACACTCGCGGTGATTCAGTCATGATTTAGGGGGGGTGGGGGGAGAGTGCTGGAGTTGGGAGTTTGGTGATTTGCTGATGGTTTGGGGGGTAGTAGGGGGCTGGCATAGAGAGTTTGAGAACACTGCTGGCGATTAAGATGGCTTGGTGGCAGACAGGTGGAGAACTTGTGAGTGAGGTAAACCATTTCTTTATGTTTCATCCTAAAGATAATAGACAGAAAGAAATAATTGGAAATGGGTAAAATATGAGAGCGCTCCAGTTCCAACTTTACCCATTTATGATCTTCTGAGATATGGATCTATTTTTTTAACTACACTTTACCAATGCATTTTCTGGACCGCTACAGGGCTTTCTCGTTCAGAGACATTCCATAGATCTTGGCAGTGTTATTCCATGATCAGGTTGGTAGGGGGCATACTTGAGCAACGCAAGTAGGAATTTTTAGCAATTCTTCCAAGTTTTGGTAGTATTCCCTCCCTGATCAAGTGAATAACAAGGGCATGCAAATTTATCCCTAAGTGAAAGATGAATGGTTCACCATTGCTATATTTGGAATTGTTTTGCAAAGCGACCAGAAAAGTAAGGATTCCATCAATAATACATTTTTAACAACATTTCTACTATATCAGAACATATGTAATAAGAATGCATTATGAAAGCATTTTGCATTTTCAGTGAAGAGCAGCCTCACCTAGTTTTGGCTATATCAAAAAGCAATACATTTTCAGAGACTGCTCGCTGCAAGCTGGTTTGAAAGCAGCAAGCATAGATCGGAAAATCCAATTTTAGCAAGAGTATCAGCTTTGACCAAGACAGCAGAAGAAGATTTGAAAGAGAGAAGAGTTTCCAGGTGAATTGAGGGGAGATGGAGAAAAGATTGCCCAGATGATCTGGTAGGTTTAGCAGAGAAGACAGTGGAGTAGATTTTAACTTTCACCAAGAGGTAGCTTTGGATTCGTGGATTGACTTTGATGGGTGTGTTGCAATACAATGGAATGGATGTATTACAGTGCGATGAGCTATATACTGTGGGTGGAATGTATAACAATAGGACAGGGGTCTGACAATAGGGCAGTGAGTGTAAAATTAGTTGGGGATGTGCAAAACTGGGTAAAGTGTACAACAACAGGGTGGGTGTATGTGGGTGTATAACAATGGGATGGGGTGTATAACACTGGGGCAAGGGTATAACAATGTGGTGGGTGTAGAACAATGAGGGGGTGGGGGGTATATAACAATGAGTTGGCTGTATATAAGACACCAGTCCACAATGCGGGTTTACCTCTGACGATGAATGTTATGACCTACCCCTTTTTGTGAAAGGGTAGAAAGAAGAGTTGAGAATTGGATAGATTCCAGCTGAGATCGGTTACTTCAGTACAGAGCAGAGATAATGCTTATTTTTTTTCTTCCCTACACTAGGGACAATAAAGTTGTTGCTGGTGTTAGCTAACTCAAACAGACCAGCGGTTGAACCTGGGACCATCTTCCTCAGTTCAACACTATGAAGTGATTTACCCACTTAGCCTGTAGGAGAGCTTAACAATAATTACTTTAATTAAATCACTTCAATCACATTAAAAATGAATCCCCATAGTTGTACAAGATCTTTCTTTCAACACAATTATACTGTTTTCTTTTCTGTATGGGCTCAGAATATATAGGTGGAATGTGAGTAATGTTAGAAAGAGACAACAGTGATTTTTACTAAATCTTGGTTTCCTTCACACTGCAGTAATTTTTTGTTTCCATTTTTGTACTCCACCGTGATTGTTATGTTTCTGTGATGGAAAGGCTCAAAGATTTTACTGGATTTTACAGCCCCCTCCCCTCCCCTCCCCGCCGCTGGGTTTGTTTTCAGTGGGGAGGGCACATAAAATATGTTGGGTGCCCAGCCCATCTCCTTCCCCTCCATCCCCAACCTGTTCCCCATGATATGGAGAGTGGGTAAGTTGGCCACTAGGCTGCCTGCCCTTAAGCCTATTGAGGCCCTTAATTGGAAATTAAAGGCCTCAATCCACCTCCACTGCCATATACCACTGGGCAAAGGCAGGTGGGCCAGATTGCAAAGGCCTTTGAAAGGACCTGTTTGAAAAGGCAGGAAGAAAGTGCGGGGGGGGGGCACATCAATTGGGGGGTACCCTGTGTGCATTGGGGACACCACCCACAGGATGTCACATCCCCTTTGTTCCTCACCGCCCGCCCCCCAAAGCCCTGCCCTCCACCCCCTTCTCCTCCCTTTCTAAGCTCTCCAATCCGTCCCTGCTCTAAAAGCCCGCATCGTACCTGTCTCTGATCACCATCACTCTTTATCCTTGCAATCCCAGCAGCACCCACTACTGAGCTCTGGCGCCACCAGGACTACTCGAGGGTGGGACTTTCTATCCACTGAGGGATGGAAGTCCGACCCTGAGCCTGTTTAGCCCGGCCCCCAGCATGTTATCGCTGTGGGGCAGGCTTTTTAAAGGTTGATCCATTTGGGACCAACTTTCCTTCTGGGGGGTTGTGGGGGTGGGATAGTGGTGGCAAGCAGTCTGCCCCCACCCTGTCCCCCACCCCCACCCCCACCCCCACCCTGCACCCACCCCCCCGCCCCAGTTAAATCCAGTTCATGGTCTCTTTATGCATGAACATTGCACAGAAGAGAAAAACAGAAGTGAGATTGCTTATAAAGAATCAGCAGACTTGTCAGACAAAAAGAAAGTTTAATCAACACATACAGATGGACTGTAGACACGGGAAAATGTGTACCATGCAGCGTCAGTAAGAACGGAGCTAGTCAAAGTTGTGTTTTCAGTCAGAGCAAAGTGAATACCAGAACATGTCATCCTGCTGGATGAATAGAGTTCAGGTGAAATGTGCCCTTGGTCCGAGGTGCCCTGGTATCCATGCCACCTTGATGAGAGCTTTGACCCCTGAAACAGCCCTGGCCATCTCGCTTCACAGTATTGACATCGTTTAGCTTTGCATCTTCCTCCTCCTCTTTCTCTTTCTCTGATGAACTGTGTCAATCTAGTCCTTCACCATCATCAAGCTCCACACCTCTCTGGACGGCCATGTTATGGAGAGGCGAGCAGACCACCACAAGGCAGGAGATCCTTACATAAGTGTACTGCAGAGTATCACCTGGCCAGTCCAGGCAATGGAATCGCAACTTCAGGAGTTTGATAGCATGCTCGATAGTGGTCCTTGTAATCACGTAGCTTTGATTGTAGCATCTCTGTGGCTCTATCTTGGGTTCAAACAAAGGTGTGCATAGTCATCTCTTCAAGGGAAACATATGCTTCACTAACTCTGCTCACAGATGTCAACTATGTGCCAATGGTTCAGCACCCCTTTCAGCTGTACACCCTTTTAGGAGCCCATTTCGTCAAATGGCATGGCCATGTCTGCCTCCCTGCTCTGTTGCCATTTCCTTCTACTTGGCCTTTTCCAGACCCAGTGTGGATCCTGCACTTTCCCAAATTGCAGACTAGCCTTTAATAAGCTGGCAACACACTCATAAACAAGCTCAATTAGCCATTCCTCCATTATGCCTTCCCCCATTGTCACAAAAATTGCTGATCATAGGAACAGTGTCAGAAAACTGGCATGAAGTCCGGCATCAGGAAATTACACAGCCGCCCACCTCAATCCCCTTCTCCATTTGGTCACCAAATCCTGTCTCTCTAATGGCTATTAGATCAAATGTATTCATCTCTATTTATGACACAAATTCACCTATCTTGTTACAAATTATTTGTGCATTCATATATAGCACCTTTAATGTTAACTTCTTACTATCTTTCCCTGATGTGACCTTAGTCAATAATGTTCTATTCCCATTGTTAACATCTCTGATCCTTCCTGACACAACCTTCATGATTTTACCCAAATTGCTTCTCTGCCCTCCAGATTTGACTTTTCTCTTCAGACTATAAATTTATCCCCACCTGAATCCTCCCTCATTCTTATTGGTTTAAAGTCCTATCTACCTAATTATTTGATTCACCAGGATACTGGTCCCAGCCTAGTTTAAATGGGCCCCATTCACTGAGGAGTCCCAGCCAAAGGTTATGATGGACTAAGTAAGCCAAATGCTTGGATGAATTAATGATGGATTTTCAGCAATTACTGGAAATAAGTAAGCTGAGAGAAGAATGGATAAAATCCTGATGTTTTGCTGAGGTTAGAGGCAACAGGGGAAGAAATTAACCTTGCGTGATAGTGTAAAATGAGCAATAGGGAATGAGTTGCCATTTTACACCCACTCGATATGCTTTTCTATTGAATCCAATAGAAGAAAAATTGGACAGGGTGTAAAACAGGTGGCTGATTCGCTATTAGCCATTTTAGGCTACTTCCAAGATCAGGTTCACCCACAGCCACTCATTTTCTGATGTGATAGCATATGGATGCATGAAGCTCTTGAATAAGGAAGAGGAAAGGAGAGGACAATGGAGTGACAGGAATTTTATTTCCATAATAGGACAGGCAAGAATATGACAAGAATGTAAAAGTTGAAAGGACCTTGGTTATACTGTTGTTTACACCATGACTGGGAACAGAAGCACTTCCCACAGGAGCTTGGAGGATGTCCAGGCTCAAGATAATTGGTGATCATAGGTGATGTTTTAGGATTTTAGTCACTATTGGTAGAAACCTTAGAAGTGAGCATGTTTTTGAAACTTATCCTTATTATATGCCTACTGTTACAATCAAGCAAGGAGGGGTAAAATGGTTCCCCTCTTCTTCTGCACCTTGTTTGAATGCAACAGGGTATTTTAAAAGGATATGCTTGCCAATTCAGTTGGTATTTAACTGTCTACATTCTGTGACTGTAAAATACATACACGGACAGGTTTCCTTGTCAGTTCTTTTAAAAAGAAAAGACAATAGCATTTATTGTACTTAACACCAAGTCTAAATAAAAATAATAAAAACACTCTGACTCTTTACACACATGTATTCAAGGATACACACACCCACACCCACACACACAAGTTACCCTTTCAGCAACTGATCAATTACCCATACATGGTCATAGCAAGTTGATTCCAGGCCCATGGTTGAGACATGTCTAGATTATGTCTGGACAAGTTCCTTTTTCGGCCAGAGTCCATTGTCCAAAATGATTATGTTTAATGACTTGTTCCACACCGGATTGGATGCACAGGTGATTACCTGAATGTTTTGTCAATGGGACAGGAAATGCGGTCATTCACATTCCTCTAAGGTGATTGTCCCTGATGGGTTCTTCTAGAGAGGCTGGCTCCATTACAACAGCTTTGTAATTTACAGGGTACAGCTATGTTAATGTTCTGCCATCTTAGAAGCTGCTGTTTAAGTCAATGAAATGCTGTTGTTCAGTCTTTTAAAAGTCAACCCGTGGTTTCAGCCTAATAAATAACATAGTTTTTGATATAATTTATATTTTACATTATATTATAATAATATTATATAATTTTCGATCACACTTACAGGGGCCTGGTTAGCTCAGTTAGCTAGATGGCTAGAGGGTGTTACAGAATATTGGCAACAGCATGGGCTTAATTCCTATACTGGCTGAGGGAGCTCTTGAGGCCTGTCTCCTCACCTTGCCCCAAAGTGAAATCATGGCATAAACCATAATTAAGCAACCTTCAGGCAGCCAGGATGCTACATGGATAGAAAGATTATGCTTATAGTTACAAACAATAACATTTCACAAAAGTAAAAATAACATGACACATGTGAAAATATTGTTGATTCTTTTAAACTCCACATAAATCAGGGAAGTAGCCATACAAACAACAATGTGTTAATGATCAGGTCACCTGTTTTACTGATGTGGGTGCAGGATAAAGATTGGCCAGGCTGGGAGCAGTGTTAATTGCTTTAAGGTGAGACTTCTGACCAATCAGATGGCTGACAGCTCTGTAGTCCCTGCAACGCCAGTAGGGGTTGGTGGTCACTGCTGGGAGTAACCGACATGCTGAAGAGGCCAGGTAAGTTGGGGGTCGGGGGTCTCAGCGACAGGGGTGAGGGGGTTGTGGAGCCAGGATCAAGGGGTCTGGGGGAGGGTTAAAGGGTCGGAACGACCTTGAGTGCCTCCATTGGGCCCAGACCCACAAAGGAGGGTGCCACTTTGCCCTACACCAACCTGCACTGGACCTCCCCTTGCCACAGGTAAAGTACCAGATGGGGATGGGATGAGGCCCTTGAATGAATTCAGTTAAGCCTGGGCTTATCTTATGAAGAAAGGTTGAACAGGTTGGGCCTATGTCCACTGGAGTTTAGAACAATGAGAGGTGATCTTACTGAAACATTTAAGATCCTGAGGGGACTTGATTGGATGTTTCCATTTATGAGAGAGACTAGAACTAGGGGACATAGTTTAAGAATAAGAGGTCTCCCTTTTAAGACGCAGATGAGATGAACTTTTTTCTTTCAGAGTGTCGTTGTTATGTGGAATTCTCTTCCCCAGAAAGCAGTGAAGACTGGATCATTGAATTTATTCAAGGCAGACTTAGACAGATTTTTGATAGACAAGGGAGTCAAGGGTTATGGGGGGCAGACAGGAAAGTGGAATTGAGACCACAACCAGGTCAGCCATGACCTTATTGAATGGCGGAGCAGGCTGAAAAGGCTGAATGGCCTATCCCTGCTCCTAAGTCCTATGTTCCTATAAGTGACCATTAACTGGCCACATAAGGGCCTCAATAGGCTAAGGGTGGGGTGAGCATCCCGATGTCTACCCCGCCCCACCATTTTAAAACTTCAGACAGGTTGGGTGCAGGTTGGTAGGTAGCAGGAAGGCTACCCGCTGGATTTTATGTGCCCCCTGCCTTCAAACCCTTCAAAATGTAGGGAGCATAAAATCCAGCCCATAGAATCATAGAATGGTTACAGCACAGAAGGAGACTATTTGCCCAATCATGTCAGTGTTGGCTCTGTGCAAGAGCAATTCACCTAGTGCCACCCTAACCACCCCCCACCCCAACCAACCTTTTCCCTGCACCTCTGCACATTTTTCCTTTTCAGATAATGGTCCAATTCCTTTTTGCATGCCTGGCTTGAATCTGCCCCCACCACAATGTCAGGCAGTGCTTTCCCGATCCTAATCGCTTGCTGTGTAAAAAAAGCTTTTCCTCATGTTATCATTGCTTCTTTTGCCAATTACCTTTAATCTGTGCCCTCTAGTTATCGATCCTTCCACCAAGAGGAAGAGTTTCTCCCAATCTACTCTGTCCACACCCCTCATAATTTTGAATACCTCTCTCAAATCTCTTCGCAACCTTCTGTTCTCCAAGGATAAGTCCCTCATCCCTGGAACCATTCTCGTGAATCTTTTCTGCACCCTCCCTAATGCCTTCACATCCTTCCCTAAACTGTGATGCCAGAACTGGTCACAATACTCCAGTTGAGACTGGACCAGTGTTTTAAACAGTGTTTTCACATAATTTCCTTGCTTTTGTATTCTTGTGCTTTACTTCTGACTCAGAGGTTCATGCCTGGTAGTGAAGAGGATGTTAGTGAGTACATGGAAGATGGATTTAAGTGAACATGCAATTAAGGGAGATATTGCAAACTTATAAGGGAATATTAACAGGATATATAGGTTCTCAAGAGGCACGCGTTTTTATGTTAGGTAGATGGGCGCTCATAGACATGATACTGTGAATCAGGGGGCATATTATTCAAATGAGGGTAAATTTGGAGGCATAGGGCAGTAAAATTTAGGAAGACTGCCAATAGAGAGAGAGGGTTACATTATAGGGAGCAGGCAGAAGCTGAAGAAATACTGAACATTCAGGACTACTGGGATATTAAGGGCAACCAAGCACTAGAGGAGCATATTTGGGTCCTTGGAAACACAATATGGGCAATATTGAACAAACAGCTTGAGATGTTCATAACCAGTGGGTTGCATGATTGTGTTCTGTAGTCCTGGGGAAATATTACAAATATGAATGCGAACAAAGGAGAATGTTGGGCACTAGACAATAATATTAAGGAGCCAAATGTAACATTAACAAAGAAAAACTAGCAAGGGATAATAGCTAATTTGTTATTACCCTTCCTCCTCCAGCCCCACTCCCTCCTGATAGTAACGAGGAATTTAAAAAATGATTTCAATACAATCACACATGCAACCCAAAATAAAAATAAAATATTAAATATCCCTGGCTAACCCTGACACCTTCATAACTTATTTGATAATATTCATGTATTTTGTTTCAGTAATTCATCTTGCCCAAACAAATTCTGTTTGTCCCTTTCATATATTTCATGAATACATTATCATTTTTTTTTGGTTAAACCTCTGGTTCATTTGTTTAATTAATAAATGTCCAGACCACATATGCTTAAATTTATCAAACATTTATAGGAATTCTCTTCTAATGGTTTTATTTGATTAATAAGTTCATGCTTGCATACTGTATTAAATACCCCAACACCAATACTATCAAATAACAACTATCTGTATCTAATGTAAATTGCTTGCTCCAAACCCGTGCCATTAAATAACCAGTGGTATTTAATTTATGTATTTTGGTTGAAACCTCCATTTCAGTATATGCTCATTATTTTTATTTAATTAATCAATTTTCAGGCTTTCCTCCATTCCTTCAACTTTCCAAAGTGATGGGAAAGCCACCACTAATCTTACAAGATCTCACACAGCAGCAACCCTGAATCTTCTGGTAATTGCCAGAAACAAAGAAAATTGTAGATGGAAGGATATCAATCTATACAGAATCCAAGACACAGAAACAGAAGAGAAGGGCACATTCGACATACAAACACAGGAGTTCTCAACCCCTGAGCTTGCTAAAGGTTTTATAGGAACCCATTCAAAAAACAATTCTAGTTTCCTTTGCAAGCTCCCCCATGAAATGAAAATTGGCAATTTTGTATAGATAAATTTTCCTCAGACTGAATCTAGGTCACTTAGTAGGTACAGGCATAGATCCAGTCACAACAAAATAACTGACCTGTAGGAAAACGTAGGTTTGGTCCACAAAGGAAAATACTTCTGTATCAACAGACAGCTGACAACACAAGAAGTGTTCAGAGTGACATTTACCATCAGCACAGTTAATAGAGATTGCAAATTTATTCAAAGTTTTCAACATACATTTATTTTCTGGAGTGGCAGTCATCAAAACAGATTGCATTTATAAACCAACATGAATGATTATCAATATTAATAAGTGCTATTGCGGATATCTGTGAGCAGTGAACCTATATTCTGCTTTGGGGAGATAGAATTCATTCTGTACAAGCAATGCTATCTGCAGAGAAAATGATCAGTTTACTTTTCAATAATGGCAATTAAAACTAAAGGAAGCTGCTTTTTTCACATTTAGACAGTAATCACAATCAGTTTGCACAAAGAAGCCCATTTAACTGATCTTACCTCATCCATCTAGAAAAATCTAAAGTCTCCTCACATGAACTATTTCTTCAATTATTCCAAGGTTATAGCCTCCATTACCCTACCTTGAAGTCAATTCCAAATATTAATCGCTCTTTCCATGAAGAAGAACTTGGTGCAAAATTTTCCTTTTACCACTTATCTTGAAGTGATGCACTAGCTTTATCTTTTCTATATCATATATTATCTTATATGCTCTATAGGATTCTCTCAATTGCTTTATTGCAAGGCTGAAGAGCTCAACTTTCTCCAGTCTTCCCTCATTGGTCAACTCTCAGTTATTAGGGAGGAATTTGGACATCCTGAAGTTATTCTGAAGTGTAATCAATGTTATGTAATCAAACATATAAGCCAACTTGTAAATAACATGGCTCCCTCAAAAAAACAGCAGTTGGTCTCTTATTTTTGGTAATTTTGGTTGAGGGATAATTACGACATCTCCTGGAGAACTCTGCTGTTCTTCTTCAAATCATACCATCGGATCATTTTAATCCATTTGAGCACATAGATGTTGCCTTAGATTAATGTTGCATCAAAAGGTCTGACAAAGCGAGGAGATTTGATCGACGTACATATAATCATGAGGGGCCTGGACAGAGTAGAAAGGGAAAACTGTTCCCATTCATTGAAGAATCAAGAACAAGAGGGCATAGATTTAAGGTAATTGGCAAAAGAAGCAATGGTGATATGAGGAAAAACTTTTCACACAATGAGTGGTTGGGGCATGGAATACTCTGCCTGAGAATGTGGTGGAGGCAGTTTCAATCAAAATACTTAAGAAGGAATTAGATTATTATCTGAAAAGGAGGAATGTGCAGGACTATGGGGAGCGGCATGAGGTAAATTGCTCCCTTAGAGAGTTAGTTCAGATATGATGGGCCGAATGGTCTCCTTCTGTGCGACAACCGTTCTGTGATGCATCACTTCTTCAGTAGGGTACTGAAATGTGATCCTAGATTTGTGCTCAGGTCACTGGAATGAGGCTTAAACTTATGACTGATCCAAAGATGAGAGTTCTAGTATTGAGCCAAGTTGTCACTTACAGAAATCCATCTTTTGACTTTTGTCTACACGACTTGAATGTTTCTCCTGTTTTCCCGTTGACTAAAACTGGACACTGTATTCAAAGTGCATTCCAGCATTGTATAGTTTTGGTTTGACACCCTCAGAACAATACTCTACTGATCTAGAAATATAGCACAGCATTATATTTGCTTAGCTGATTGCTGGTTCATAGTGGATGGACATGCCAAGTCTATTAACATTTTTACATTTCTTTCAACTTCAAACTGAGCTAATTAAACAGCATTTATACAGCAAGATGAATCAGTCCTCCTCCATGTTGAACACCACTTAGAGGATGCATTGATGGTGGCAAAGGCACAGAATGTACTCTGGGTGGGAGGCTTCAATGTCCATCACCAAGAGTCCTTCTATAGCACCACTACTGACCAAGCTAGCCAAGCCCTGAAGGATTGGGTCTGCAGCAAGTGATGAGGGAACCAACAAGAGGGAAAAACCTTCTAGACCTTGTCCTCACCAATGTACCTGTCTCAGGAGCATCTGTCCACAACAGTATAGGTAAGAGTAACCACCGTATGGTCCTTGTAAAGACAAGGTCCATTCATATTCAGGATCAAACAGCTGAAAATTGGGCATCCATGAGGCACTGTGGGCCAGCAGCAGCAGCATAATTGTATTCAACCACAACCTGTAACCTCTTAGCCCAGCATGTCCTTCACTCTACCATGTCATCACACCAATCCTGGTTCAATGAAGAATGCAGGAGGGCAAACTGAAGAAGCTACAACACCTACAACCAACAGGTCAAATCTAAGCTCTGCAGTCCTGCCACATCCAGTCATGAATGGTGGTGGACAATTAAACAACTAACAGGAGGAGAAGGCTCCACAAATATCCCTGTCCTCAATGATGGGGGAGCCCAGCACTTCAGTGCAAAAGAGATAGTTGAAGTATTTCCAACCATCTTCAGCCAGAAGTGCCGAGAGGATGATTCATCTCAGCCTTCTTCTGAGGTCCCAGCTTCACAGATGTCAGTCTTCAGCCGAGTCACAATATCAAGAAATGGCTGAAGGCACAAAATACTGCAAAGGCTATGGACCCTGTATTAAGATCCCAGCTGAGATTACCCCAGGACAAGCCCAATCCCAGGGTGGAACGCAGCTTGATAGATCTTAACTTTTATTTGTTTGTTTAGATACGTGGAGAGTAGCTGCTGAACAGAGTTACAGGAGTCACCTGATGAAATATTAACAAAAGAATAAAACATTTATTAAACCAGAAAAGATGAACTACATTACCAGACTCCTTCACCCACAACTATACCTTTACAGATATATACAAATTTGTAAGGAAAGCACAAGTTACAAAAGTGATCTTATTCTCTAATGTTCACAGTAAATACACAGTCCATGTTAACCAATAGGCACCTTATGGTCAGACACACCGACTCTGAAACCAAGTGATAGATGCGACTTCAACCAGGTGCTATGGATCTCTCCACAGCTTCCCCAGGTGCTTGTCACACCATGAGCCAACCAGTCTCACTGAATTCCGTGTTTCACACAAAGGTTTCCAATCCCCAGTCTCCAAGACCTCGCCCTGTAATCTTCTCCCAAACTGATGCTTTCTCTCAGATGCCTTCCTCAAGGGTTCACCTCCAGGGTTTTGAATTCTCCTTCCAATGTTCCTCTTCCCTGACTCACCACATGCATTCAAGCTGTCTTCTATGCACTCTTCTCACCACCTCAGTATTAGCAGTACACCACTGTTTCACTTGCCCACTGCAAAGAGTTACAGACCTTCAGTTGTCTCTTTGGACCTTCTTCCCTCTTGCAAGATGTTCTCACTTTAAATCTGCTTTCTGCAGATTTTGTCTCTTTAAATATGAAGCTTGGAGCCTTATTCTCTGCCCCTCACTCTTAGCTTCACTTAACAGGACCTTATCCAGCTTCCTGTCCTTCCTGGGTTTTTGGGGTTTTTCTTTAGCTTGGGGCTGGCTATCTGTCCCCTATAAGGCTGCTTCTCTGGCAACTATCTTCAAAACCAGCTGAACTTCAACAACTTCCAAAACAAACTGCTCTTTCTTTTTTTCTTTGTGTGTCTGTGGGAGGGACCTGCCTCTCTGCTATGCATCAGCCCAATTCTTCGACTCTTGTGTTTGCTTAACTTCTCTTTAGGAGTCATAAAATTCCTCATTAGAAATGCAGGCACCTTTTTAAAGTGAAACTAAAATTCAGTTTGACCTTTCTTAACACAGAGATACAGAGATACAAATCAAATTTAAATATCTCTATTTCCTGACACCCGACAACTTCCAAGGCAATAGTGCTGAAGACTTATGTTCCAGAACTAGCTGCTTCCCTAGCTAAGCTGCTCCAGTACAGCTACAACACTGGTATCACAACCCAGCAATGTGGAAAATTTCCTGGGTATGTCCTATCCACAAGAAGCAGGGCAAATCTAATCTGGCCAATTACCACCCTATCAGTATACTCTTCATCATCTGCAAAGTGATGGAAGGTGTCATTGACAGTGCTATCAAGTGGCACTTGCTTAGCAATAATCTGCTCACTGATGTTCAGTTTGGGTTCTGCCAGGGCTCCTCGGCTCCTGAACTTATTGCAGCCTTGGTCCAAACATGGACAAAAGAGCTTAACTCAAGAGGGGAGGTGAGAATGGTTGCATTTGACATCAAGGCAACATTTGACTAAGTGTGGCATTAAGGAGACCTGGCAAAATTGAAGTCAATGGGAATCAGGGGAAAACTTTCCACTAGTTGGAGTCATACCTAACACAAAGGAAGATGGTTGTGGTTGTTGGAGGTAAATCATCTCAGTCGTAGGACATCGTTGCAGGAGTTCCTCAGGGTAATGTCCTCGGCCCAACCATCTTCAGCTGCATCATCAATGACCTCCATCATATGGTCAGATGTGGGGATGTGGTGATTGCACGATGCTTAGCACCATTCGCAAATCTTCAGATACTGAAGCAGTCCCACCTCCAAATGCAGCAAGATCTGGATAACATTCAGGCTTGGGCTGATAAGTGGCAATTAACATTCGAGCCTGCAAGTACCAGACAATGACCATCTCTAACAAGAGATTCTAACCTCATCTCCCAATGACATTCAATGACATTACCATTACTAAATCCCCCACTATCAACATCCTGAAATTACCATTGGCCAGAAACTGAATTGGCTGATTCATACTGTGGTTACAATAGCAGGTCAGGGATTGGGAATTCTGCAGCGAGTAACTCGCCTCCTGGTTCCCCCAAAGCCTGTCTGCCAACTACAAGGTACAAGTCAGGAGTGTGGTGGAATACTCCCCACTTGCCTTGGTGAGTCACCAAATGCTGGCCTTGCCAGCAATGCCCACATCCCATAAAAGAACAAAGCAAAAGTGTGTTGCCCTTTTTTTTTCAATGTGAACTACCTCACATTTATCCATATTCAATGTGATCTGTTTCATCCACTTACTGAATTTATCTGGCTCACTTTGTAAGTCTTTGTCTGTTTCATCAGACTAAACTACTTACCACTCCCAGTATGATGTTGCATTGAATTCTGTATTTAAGGGATTGACTCAAATCATGGTCTCAACATTGATTAAAATGCTCTATTAAAATGATCAGTCATTTGCTTCCATCCCAACATCACTCTTCTAAGTGCTCACTACTTCCTTTCTTTAAGCCAATTTCTATTCCAGCTTTTACCTCAAATTCTATTTGTTTTAAGATTATTTGGTTTCTTTTCATAAAGAACTGTCAGAGGCTTCCTGGGACTGTAGGTTCACTATAACATCAGACTTCCCCAATCCAATTGGGATGCCACTTCTTTGAAAAGACTCAAGGGTTGGTTAGGCATCTTCCTCTAATGAATATATATTGAATAATGCACTAGGAACCATGCAATATCCTTCATACAACCGCTATTATCATTGCTTTTCATATCCATCAATTACAATGAAAAAACATTATCACTCAGCATAAGTATTATGTAGTTTGTAAGAATACGATTTACAAATGTCATTCAAATGGAACCCAATTATTAAATTGCAGATATTCACTTATTTGTAACATAGCACATTAAGCTGTTGCAAGTCATACCACAGATTCCTGAAATAATTGGAGTGTGCATTAGTAATGCTCACATCATGCATCATGATACCTAATTAGCTAATGGGGTAGATTCCTTTTTAATTTGCATCGGTTTGCATTTACTCATTGCTAGTTATGCATAGTATGTTTTCAGTAGAACATTTAAAAAATAGCTAATCTTTTCTAGCAAATTATTGTTTTGTGGCATAATTTTTTGAGACATTAAATGCGTCGCTAACTCTTCCTGATTGCCCATCTTTAAAAATATATTTGGTACACATCCCTTTCATGTTGCTGCACAGCACAAGTAATGTGTCCTAGTGCTTGCTACAAGTAATTATTAGATTTACATTTATGAATGTGACACAGCCATCATAAGGCCTTCAAAATAGTACAGCAAAAAATATGAGCACATTAAGCTTCTGCTGGAAGCTACCAAAACAAAACAAGAAGCATCTATTGGGTCACTCGAGGTGCCATTAATTTATGCAGCCCTACCATTACAAGCTGGTTCAGTGTTAATATTCAGAAAGCTCATTTCACTCTCTTATAACTGTTGAGTAGCCAAAGCTTTGTTTATTTTAGACATGCTCAGTAAGATTGAAAATTTATTTGTTACTTTATGAGGAGCATTTCTCCATCATGGATACTGCTAAATTGACAGTTCAATTATAACATGCCATATATCTGCTTTGATAAAATGTATTTGAGTAATTTACAAATACCATCACTGTGCTTCATATATCTTCAGATAAAAGCAAAACTGGAAGGACTTGAACACGTTGTGGCAATAACAGAAGGAAGCTGATGTACACGAATGTTATTTATTGTCAATTAACCTTGATGCAGCCTCTACAATATAAATCAGGATAGTGCTGCATTATAAAGCAACACTTTCTGCTGTGCAAATTGAGGATCCAGAACACAGGTGGCTGTTTTCATATTATAAAAATGAGAAGCTGAAGCTGGAAGGCCTTAGCCATAAATCAGCAGCGGGGATGATTTCCTCCGGCTGCTGGGGGTAGTATTATGATAGACAAATACAACAAGTTTTCTCCTGTTCGCATCAATGGTCCAGATTTTGTGATTGGAATGGTGGCAAAACAGGCAGTGTTCACTGTCATTACTCCAACTGAAACTGACAGCAACTTCAGGAGTCCACACATGTGTAGAATAACATAAAAATGTAAGCGTTTCTGTCAGTGGCTCTACCCTGCTCCAGGAGGTGTGCTGTTGAGATTCCCCGAGAGTGAAATCTTTAAAAACCAGTGTATTAACAAAAACTTTTTGCGCTGTTAGTCTCACTGTAAAGTTATACCCTGTTGAATGAGGTGCAACTGGGTTTAATAACTTCATACTTACTGCTAAACACCCTCACTGACCCTGACAAGCAAAGTTTACATTTGTGGAATGTCAGATTTCTCCATTAAGATAAAAAATGCACGTATCTTTGAATAAAAGCAAAATACTGCGGATGCTGGCAATCTGAAACAAAAACAGAAAATGCTGGAAAAGCTCAGCAGGTCTAACAACACCTGTGGAGAGAAAAATAGAGTTAATTTTTCGAGTCTGTATCGGACTTGAAAGGTTAATTCTGTTTTTCTCCCCACAGGTGCTGTTAGACCTGCTGAGCTTTTCCAGCATTTTTTGTTTCTGTTACATATTTTTGAATGCTTGTTTACCTTTATTTTAATTTCTTTCTTAGTCTAATCCTATTATAATTTATTACACTATCTAAAAATTTAAATGAAACATGAAGGGATTCAGTGCTTTTAATTTCCTGAATTGCTGTCGGTGAGAATACTTTAAGGCGATAAGCTGCTTACCCTGCTTGATGACATCACTGCTGCTGCATGCCCGGAGATCCAATTGACTTGGCACCAGATTTACATTGCCATTGGGAAAGGTAAAATGCATGCCACAGAGATCGCTAGATATTTGTAGGCAGTTTTCTTTGAGGTCATCAGCATTTCTTTACCACTGAGCGCAAAATCTAGCCCAATATGATATTGTAAGCATGTCCAATAACAACATGAGGGAATGTGTGCATGCTGCAAAAGAGAATTAGGCATAGGAACCAATTGGTTTTTGTGCTGAACCCTCAGTATAATATGGTTGACAAAAATGCACTCACATTAGGCAGCTCTCTTGATTTGGAGTGAGGTAATGCTGGATTTGCAGTTAGCAGTGAATGAACAATGCCATTCATTGCACTACACCTACCTGAAGGATTGTGCTGGAACTTGTGATTAGAAATCAATTTCAGCATGGTGCCCTCTGTAATGGATTCAGGACCTGTGTTAACTTGGCAAGCAACTGCATAACCCATTAGCAATCAGATTGAAAAATCCTTACTGAGGCATACAGAGTCTGAACCAGGAAGTGTACGTTAGAATAATTAATCCGATGTCAAATCATGTATAGAAAGCGAAGTAATGGGAGGGAAAGAAAGACAAGATTAAGAAAGAGAGAGATAAAAGACAAAGAAAAAGTGAAAAAGAAAAATTCTTATATAAGTGTTTGAACATTTTTCAGACTCTAACATTAATTAATACCTGTAGGAAGGATACACCACATTTGTAAAAGTTAATTTTCAGTGCCAGAGAGGTTACTTGGCAGTAATTAAAACTTACCATACCATTAAAAATTTACTTACAGTAGAACGGGTGAGCCCTAACTTTTTTTGGCATGTTTATTGATTATCTATACGTACATCAACTTCACACCATTCAATATCTTTCAATGCCCGTGTCTCTCTGCACAATACTGTTATAGTGGAGCTTCCTGGTTTCCATGTTTAATTGTGTTTGTGCAGTTGTCGAAACTTGTTGTCTGATTTACACTTTAATAATCATAGACAGAGATAACCTCATAACCTCACCATTATTTTTACTGCAAAATCTGGGCCAGTACTGATGGTACATCTGTCGGTGAAGCAGCTTAAATTCTTAGTCAACGTTAATGCACAGGCTCTCAGTGGGTGGACAATAAAGAGTGGGCTGGTGGGGGAGGGGTAGATGTTTTTGTTAAATTGTAATTTTATTATAATACAATTATGTGTTTGTATGGCATATGGTACCATCTGTTTGTAACTCTCAGTGCTACAAGGCATCTGGAACAATGAGCTACCAAGGCTGAATAACATTACAGAAATGAGTGACTGTGTGGTAAGATAGGAATTCATATCCTGTGGTTTGATGAAAAGAAGCAGAAATGTATTTTCCCAGGCAACATTGAGGAAGGTCCTATAATTGACAGGCTGAAGGATCCAGAATTATAGCAATGTGTGCTTTACAAGACACTGTGTACCCATGCATTTTCATTGGATTTTGGTTCCATATGCTCGTAAGAGAAGCATAAATAGGCTGGTAGCTCAAAAGGAATGTAGGACTAACATACAACTTAGATGTTTCAGAATTTCAGAAATTCAGAATTGGCTCTATGTTGCATATTTTAAGTCTGTCATTTTAATGGCAGATTAATTGCATTTACATGGTTGAAAGGCATTGATTGATTAAGTACCTTGAGCACTTATAGAGAAAAACTTTTGGGACACTGGGTGTTAGTGAGGGAGGAGGTATGCAAATGTCTTGCTGCATTCTCTAAATAAATCTAGTAATAAGTAAGATTGGTGTCTGGTTTCCTTCGTCATTGGGCTGCTGAAGGATTTAACATGTCATCGTTAATTTTCTTTTGTTTGTCATATGATATAAAGGTGGGCTGTTTCCTTCTTCTTGTCTAAAAACAAAACACTAAAATAAAGGTACTGTTAACCACCTTACCACTTGCCCTTAAAGGCCAGTAAACAAACTATGTAGTTTTTGTACTTACAATGGAAGCAGTTGACCTATTACTACGGCTCACTTGTAAATAAATATTAAAATGTCCCTAATTACAGAGTTTTCAAATTAAATCACAATCTGTAAAAATTGCACTGTTCAGGAATGTGGTTTGGGAAAACAGTCATGAGATTGTTTGGCTTATCAATCTGTGCAAGTTGTATTGCAATATTAGTAAACTTTAGCAATCAAGTTGTAATAAACTAATTTTAATATTTAATTGGCTCAGATTGGTGTTGGTCAAATATATTCATTCACAATTGTGCAAAGTGCTTCAAGAGAAGAAAAAGAAAGACTTGCATTTATATAGTACCTTTCACAACCACCAGTCACCAAATGCTTTCTTTATTCTTTCATGAGATTTGGGTGTCGCTGGCAAGACCAGCATTTGTTATCCATCCCTAATAACCCTTGAATTGAGTTGCTTGCTAGACCATTTCAGAGGGCAGTTAAGAGTCAACCACATTGCTGTGGGTCTGGAGTCACGTATAGGCCAGACCAGGTAAGGATTTTTTTGATTCAATAATGGGATGTGGGTATCACTGGCTAGGCCAGCATTTATCGCCCACCCCTAGTTGCCCTTGTTCAGAGGGCATTTAAGAGTCAAACACATTGCTGTGGGTCTGGAGTAACACATAGGCCAGACCAGGTAAGGATGACAGATTTCAGATTTCCTTCCCTAAAGTGTATTAGTGAACCTGATGGGTTTTTATGACAATTCATGATAGCTTCATAGCCACCATTACTGAGGCTAGCTTTCAATTCTAGATTTTATTAATTGAATTTAAATTTCACCAGCTGCCATGGTAGGATCTGAACCATGTCCTCTGGATATTTACCTGGGCCTCTAAATTACTAGTCCAGTGACATTACCACTATGCCACCATCTCCCATTGCTTTACAGCAATGAAGTGCTTTTGAAGTTTCTGTGTTGAGGGAGATTTAAATGAACTTGCCTATAACAATGCTATCGATCATTATGTTCAACAATTCAACAGAAAAGGACATCAATTTTTTAAAATTCAGTCACGGGATGTGGGCTTCGCTGGCTGGGCCACCATTTATTGCCCATCCCTAGTTTCCCTTGAGAAGGTGATGGTGAGCTGCCTTCTTGAACCGCTGTAGTCCATGTGGTGTAGGTACACCCACAGTGCTGTTAGGGATGGAGTTCCACGATTTTGACCCAGCGACAGTGAAGGAACAGCAATATATTTCCAAGTCAGGATGGTCAGTGACTTGGAAGGGAACTTCCAGGTTGTGGTGTTCCCATGTGTCTACTGCCCTTGTCCTTCTAGATGGTAGTGGTCGTGGGTTTGGAAGGTGCTGTCTAAGGAACCTTGGTTAATTTCTGCAATGCATCTTATAGATGGTACACTCTCCTGTTACTGTGTGTCGGTGGTGGAGGGAGTGAATGTTTGTGGATGTGGTGCCAACCAAGCTGGCTGCTTTGTACTGGACAATGTCAAGCTTCTTGAGTGTTGTGGGAGCTGCACTCATCCAGGCAAGTGGGGAGTATTCCATCACACTTCTAACTTGTGCCTTGTAGATGGTGAACAGGTTTGGGGAGTCAGGAGGTGAGTTACTCCCCGTCGGATTCCTAGCCTCTGACCTGCTCTTGTAGCCATAGTATTTATATGGCTAGTCAAGTTCAGTTTCTGGTCAATGGTAACCTCCAGAATGTTGATAGTGGGGGATTCAGTGATGGTAATGCCATTGAATATCAAGGGGTAATGGTTGGATTCTCTCTTGTTGGCGATGGTCATTGCCTGGCACTTGTGTGGCATGAATGTCACTTGCTACTTGTCAGCCCAAGCCTGGATATTGTCCAGGTCTTGCTGCATTTGGACATGGACTGCTTCAGTATCTGAGGAGTTGCGAATGGTGCTGAACATTGTGCAATCATCAGCAAACATCGCCACTTCTGACCTTATGATGGAAGGAAGGTTATTGATGAAGCAGCTGAAGATGGTTGGGCTGAGGACACTACCCTGAGGAACTCCTGCAGCAATGTCCTGGAGCTGCGATGACTGGTCTCCAACAACCACAACCATCTTCCTTTGTGCTAGGTGTGACTCTAACCAGTGGCGAGTTTCCCCCCTGGTTCCCATTGACCCCAGTTTTGCTAGGACTCCTTGATGCCACACTCGGTCAAATGCTGTCTTGATGTCAAGGGCAGTCACTCTCACCTCACCTCAGGAGTTCAGCTCTTTTGTCCATGTTTGAACCAAGGCTGTAATAAGTCAGGAGCTGGGTGGCCCTGGCAGAACCCAAACTGAGCATCAGTGATCAGGTTATTGTTAAGCAAGTGCCGCTTGATAGCACTGTTGATGACCCCTTCCATTACTTTACTGATGATCGAGAGTAGACTGATGGGATAGTAATTGGCTGGGTTGGATTTGTCCTGCTTATTGTGTACAGGGCATAGCTGGGCAATTTTCCACATTGCCACATAGATGCCAGTATTGTAGCTGTACTGGAAAAGCTTGGCTGAAGCCTAATTGGCAGTACAACATAAATCAATTATAAAAAGCAAAAATTTGAGCAATTTTATAAATGGTGACTTAATGATGTAAAAGTACTTTAAAAAAAGGCATAAGGAAAATGAACAGGTACTGCACACTGTATGGATCTGCCAATGAGCCACTGAGAACAATCGCTGTAACATAAAGACAACACTGCCAGTAATCCCTCCTCAGTGCTCACTCCTTGTGGCAGCAAACAGAAGGCAGAGGCCAAATTTCAGGACTATTGACTTTGGTTTTAACTTTTCAGTGCAAGGCAGAGTATAACTTAAATATAGTTGCTTATAATGAACCTCTGGCTTTAGCAAACCTCACATTAACACTCAATATTGCCAATGGAATTCACTTCTACTACATACGAAGACATGGATTAGAAGCAGTCGGCCCCTCGAGCTTGCTCCACCACTCAACGCGATCATGGCTGATCTGATTGTAACTTCAACCCCACATTCCTGCCTACTCCTGATAACCTTTCACCCCTGCTTATCCAGAATCTATTTACATCTGCTTTAAAAATATCCAGACTCTGCTTCCACCGCCTCTCCAGGAAGAGAGTTCTAAAGACTCACGACCCTCTGAGAGAGAAAACACTTACAGCATACACTTACAGGCCCTGACTGATCCAGTGACAGCTATGTTGGGGCTTATTGAGAAGATTCAAATGCTGTATGTTGTACAGTATGTATGAGCACATTCACTGGGTGGCAATTATAAATGTTAAAATCATTTAATGCAAATTTTTCATATGGCACTCATCCAAACTGTGATAGCCACCAGGCTGATTTTCTCAAGGTAGAATCGGTTAGCCTGCTTTTATTTAGAACAAGGCTTCCCATAATGATGAGATTTTGCGGTCACAAGCTCTGATGTAGCAATGGCTGTCGTAGAGCTCAGACTGAGCGTAACAGCTAAATTTTAGGGCACATCATGAATTTGAGGGCAGAGATTCCAGGGATGAGCTAAGCCTGTTCCATGGCCTGAAAAATTATTAATTTTTTGAATGATTTATTTTTTTACATTGTTCTCTATTAACTACAAAACAGCCTTGTCACCAACGTCATTGTTATTAAGTTTAAGTGACAACAGAGAGAAAAATGGTGAGAATCCAGCAAAATCGTCAGCTTGGTTTTCGCGGGTGGGGAGGAGGAGGTGTGTTGCGAAGCTATGCAAATTAGCTTGTAACTGTTATAAAGTGGAACTATGTTGGAACAGTCCAAAAGTCACAGCAAAACATGGAGCCCCACAAACAATTATGTAAATCTGCATAAATTTCCTCTTTCTTTTCTGCCGTTTGAGAGTCCTAATGACGTAGATGTGTTATTACAATCACCACAACCTGTCTGCCTCCCTGGGATGTGAGGACCACTACCAGTGGGCAAATACTATTTGGCAGAGTCCTAGATATGATTGTGTCAACTCTCTTCACTATCTACCTCATCCTGGTCATGGAAATTGTTTATGACCATCTTCTACTTGTTGGGAAGCTTTAATAGGCTGAGAGCAAGGCTAAGGTGTCTCTCCAGCATATCTGTGACTTAAAATATGCTGATGATTGTGCAGTTGAGGCCCACACTGCAGGTGACATTCAGGCTTCCCTAAACCTCTTCAACTCTGCATTCAAAAGGGCTGATCTCTCACTCAACATCAGCGAGACCAAAATCCTCCACCAGCCCTCCCTTGGACAAGCACCTACTTCTCCAACTATTGTTATTGATGGGAAGACTTTAGAAGTCATTGACCACTTCCCATGCCTCGGGCAGCTATCTTGCTCAAAAATGTCGCCATCAAAGAGGAAATCGAGCACAGGATCAGCTGTGCCAATGCAGCCTTCCAAAAATTGCACAACTGGGTCTTTGGCAACAGCGATTTCAATAAGAGGACAAAGGCTTTAGTCTATAACACCATTGTTGTCATCACCTTCCATATGGCAGTGAGACTTTGGTCACGTACCAGTGTCATCTCTGGGTGCTGGAGAATGGAGAATTTCCAGCAGTGGTGTCTCCACAGGATACTCAAAAGTAGAGTGGGAAGATAGATGAACAAACTCCAGAATCCTCACTGAAGCCAATTACTCCAGCTTCAAAACCATGCTCATCAAAAATCAGCTCGGCTGGTCTGCATACTGCATCCGCAAGCTGAAGAAGAAGATCCTTTCTTCAAAGCTTAAGGATGGCACCCGATTTCAAGGAGGACAGAGAAAATATTTTAAGGACACTCTGATGACCTTATTGAAAAGGGGACAAATTGACATCAGTTCATGGGAGGAACTTGCTGCAAACCATGCCATGCGGGCGATGCCACATTCAACAAGCTGCAAAAGTCGGAAACCGACCACATAAACTCTGCTGCAGACAAGCCACAACCTCGGAAGGAGAGAGAGCAGAACCCAGGCTCGAGAACTCTCCTTCCTCAGGGCAACTCTCTTCTTCTCTGCCCAAAGACCTGTGACTCCAGCATTGGCCTGCTGAGTCACCTGAGGACACACAAGTTATGAAGCCTGGCAAACATCATCCTTGGCCTAAGGGACTGACAACGATGACGACGATTATAATGGCACAAGTCTCCAAGAAAATCTCACCCATTATTTTACCGCTGCAAGGTAGAGTGCCACGGATTGGTAGGACCCAGGGTTGCCACCACTATTTCCTACATGATAAGATTCTGATCTTAGCTGGGTCATTAAGGAAGGTAAACAAGCAGAGACCTAGAGCTTCATCACAGTTAGGGCAGAAAGGAAATTCAGAGGGCCAGGCACACAGCTATTAAGCTTATTAAGCAGCTCAGGAGTAAATTTGACAAAAGCCCATGTGTCTCCATTCCCAACTGTGACTGAATATTAAGAGACAGCCACCCGGAGAGCAATACTGACACATCCCATTAATGAGCTATTAACTTCATTGTCCATTTAACGAAAGGATTTATTATGTTACTTTGCTCAGAAATCTCTCACAGTGCTTCACACAAAGAATCACTTTAAAATCCAATGACTGTTGCCTTATACAAAAATGCAGCAACTATTTTGATCATAACAGGGTCCCACATGCAATGCAATGAGTGATCAATCTATTTGTCTTTTTTTTAACTGAGGGAGGAATATTGACCTCTTGTTTGTCTCTTTGAATAGTGCCATGGAATGCTTAACATCTATTTAAACTGTTGGGACAGGCCTTGGCTTAATGTTTGAGCCAAATAATGATATCTCTGAGAATTCAGTATTCTTTCAGAGCCAAATAATGATATCTCTGAGAATTCAGTATTCTTTCAGAGCCAAATAATGATATCTCTGAGAATTCAGTAGTCTTTCAGTGCTGGACATGGATTATGTGCTCAAACCCCAGGATGGGGCTCCATCGCACAATCTTCTGATTCCGTGCTGAGTGCATAACTGATTGAGACAAGCTGGCACTTAAATCCTACCACAAGAGAAAGGAATGAATTATTATATTACTCTCAACTTGCAAACACAATAAGATAAGCCTGCTCTTGGGGACAGTATCATCAGTCTGAGAATCTTCACTGTCCTTCACTCAGGTTCCTACTCACATAGGAGACCTCTTGCTTAAATTGTGAAGGACATATTGATTAAATAGCTTTCACATTACAGTAACATGCCAGATGGTAGACAGAGGAAAACAGACAACACAACCTGTTCACAAATATTTAAGAGTCAAAATCATTTTGTGCCTTTTACGTAAGTAAAGACTGTCATGCACATTTCAAAAAGCAATAAAAAGCGCATCATACTCGACTCACCGTAAGTGTTATTCTTATGAATCTGCAATTTTGATTTCTTAAATTACAATATAAAATATTTGAAAGGTACAATAGGCCCTCAGAATTCCCACCTGAAACATTGGTCTCTCTTTCAAATGCTGACTGACCTGTTTGCATTTTTATCTAGGATTTCCAGCATTTGTAGTTGTTATTTTTTGCAATTACCTCATTCTCTGCAAGGTCCCGAGAACACTCACTCTGCTCCCTGTTTGTGCCCCTCCAGTTCCTGGCCATCCAGCTGCACTAACACAGCCCTGGTTAAAGTTATTTTAGCCCTGGGATTCCATGCCTCTGGTGGAATGGATCAAATGGCCATTTTCAGCTATTACAACATTTTTCTTCAGGATTTCACTGACCTCCCAGTCAGAATCATGTAGGAGACGGGGAGAACCATCTCAGACTTCCTGGACCCTAGTGTTACTGCCACCGTGTGACCTCACACTCTGACAAGCTGACACCTGTGCCACCCTCTCCCCCTGCTCTGGCTACAGGTCACTCATGCCCATTGTCAAACAACTTGCAGATCCTGCCTGTAAACTATCCTCTAAATTACACACAAGCATCTGAACTGGTGGCTGTGAGTGTGAGTGAGTGATGGTATTTCTTCATCATAAATCTTTTCTTGCCTTCAACTTCTTGTTCTTGCACCACTGCCTGGGCAGGTTGTCATTCTTGGGTATCTCAAAGTAGAAAGGTACAAGGGTAGGATTGCGGTAGCTGGGAACCAAGGGTTGCGATACCTGAGCTATACTGCAAGACATGGGCCGGGATTTTCTGGCCCTGTTGCGGGTGGGACCCGCCGCGGGTGAGGTGGCGCCCCAGCTAGAAGTCCATTGACTTGCGGCAGGACCGGAAGATCCCAGCGGCGGGCATGTTCATAAAATCCCGCCCATGGTCTCAGTCATGCCACACCAATGATGGCGAGCACCATCTCCTCCATGGCAAGCATGATTAGGTGCTGCTGCATGCAACTGTGCACCACTTTGTCCTGCATGAAAGAAATAATTGTATCATTGAATGTGGTGCAATCTGTTTGGGCAATGTGTATGAATGGTTGAATGATTGGTATGTGTGCAAGGTGAGAGATGTGGATATGAGGCTTCCAACAGTATGAAGTGTGTGAGGGGTGAGGTGAAGCTATAAATGTGAGGATTTGACTCATGCTTGATTGCGATTATTGGTATGTGAGCGAAGGAGTGTGGTGAATTGAGCAACATGCGAGGCTGGTTCATTTGTGAGGATGTGCCATTTGAAGATGCATTCACTTACCTTAATCATTCATGTGAGGTCATTGAACTTCTTTCGGCACTGTGTCCAGACCCTTGAGGCTACACTGCTGATATTGACTGTGATGGCTATCTGCTTTCACTGCCTCACATTGGAGGGACCTCTCTCATCTTATCCACCTCTTGTAAGGCCTCTAGTGCTGCAGTCAAAGAACATTGGGGCAGATTATCTGCCCTATTGCGCCATTATTTAGTGTTATTACTGCTTGGAGATAACTCCATAGCTACTTCCAGCACCTATTGCAGCCAGAATGTTTTTCCCCTTCAAGAGGTACAGGCTGGATTCAAATATTACAGGTTTGTTTTAAATGGTGCTAGCCTCACATGATCATGGACCCCCTGAGACATGCATGACGTTTAGTGCTGGCTGCATGTTACAGTCCTTGTAACGTGCACGCAGCACGAAATTTGTGGTAAGAACTTGCATATCATTATCTCCACGCTGATTTTCAGAGGTATCTAATTTCATCCATGTAGATGATTCCTGACTGTTCCCTTCATTCAAAACCACACATATCCATCTGTGCTAACAGTTTGAACACAGAATCAATGTTGCTTTTGGAGAATGGTTCATATAATCAAAAACTCAATTTTCTAATTTACAAACTGTTGTGTTCAGTTGTTTGGTTCTTGATTGTGTGTGCCTACTGACTGTTCGCTGTGCTGTGTTCTGTTAGTTAAGCCGGTGGGTGTGGTTACAAAGAAACAGAAACAAGCGGTAAGCTTGAGAAAGCAGACATTTTGAAAGCATTGAAACAAAGCTTCTGTTCACACGCAGAACCTGGCGAGAGACATTTCTGCATATCCCTGAGACACAAAACACAATATCTGGAGACAAAGATGGAGAATAGTTTAAATTTATCAGCTCCAGCACCTTTCTTTTCTTCATTGGGAGATCCACTATTGCATGGGATTGATGGATTTTGGGATTCAAGAACTACTTGCTTGTTATGGGTACGGAAGTAGCAGCAAACTGCAAGAGGTCAATACTCATGCATTGTCTTGGAGCAGAAGGCCAACACTTTCAAGCAACTCACAGAAGACACTTTGAAATGGCAGTAAGTGCTTTTGAAAAATACTTCGGATCAAAGACAAGTTTGATGATTGAGTGACATACATTCACTAGAGATGCCAGGAAAATGGGGAGCCCATAAACAATACATGGCAGAGTTGCAGCAGTTGGCTTCCACATGTATATGAACTAACGAGCTAGTTTGTTGAAAAACTTCAATTCCATGAGTTAGATCATGGAGGATGATGAGTTAACCTTGGAAAAAGCCATGACCTTGACAGCCCAAATAGAATCTGCCATATTTGATTCAAAGAGGTTACACAGAAATGCACTGTCACTGACACAGCTTGCCCAACCAGGTCAAGTGCGAGGGTTAGGGACAAAGAGACCTCAGCAGTCAGATCAATACATGCCCCGTCACGGTCAGTTACCCTTAAAATTGTGTCTAAATCGTGCAAGTACTCATCAATTCACAGCACCATGTCCAACTCCAGGGGAAAAGTGTAACTTGCCCAAAGATGCTCAAACATGAATCACTTCGCAAAGGTGTGCAAGTTGTCGAAGAAGAGGACTTCATCAGTTTGACACATGTAGGAATCTCTTCAAGAGAGTAAAATAAAGCATGTGTACAACATCATGGACGGTAAAGTACCAGGTCATTTTAAGGACTGCTCAGTTCAGACCACAGATATCTCAGCATTGCTCCTCATAAATGTTGGCACAGAAGAATCTAAATTGAGCGACAAACTCCACCATCATTATTTTTCACAACTTTCTCTCATTCCTGCAAAATTCTCTCTTCAAGCTCACAATGATTTGATTATTCTGATTTTGGGAATGATCACTGTTCTAATACATTACAAAAACCTCAATCTAGACAAATTGATGTTATATGTAGCAATTATGGGGGTAAACCTACTCGATAAGCTTGGCTTTAAACTTGAAGACCCCACTGAAGCAGACATTAATGTGGTCAATGACACTGGCTATGCTAAGCAGTATTCTCCTTTATTTACCAGATTTGGGGAGGTTAATGGGTACTGTCATGCTCCTTGCATTGACAGGTCAGTTCCACCAGTTTCACAAATTTTGAGACAATTGTCTTTTTCAATCCATGCCAAAGTGTCACAGGAGCTGAATTTTTAAAAATTCATTTACGGGTTGTGGGCGTCGCTGGCTAGGCCAGTATTTATTGCCGATCCCTAATTGCCCTTGAGAAGGTGGTGGTGAGCTGTCTTCTTCAACTGCTGCAGTCCCTATGGTGTTAGTACACCCACTTGAAGCAGATGGTATATTTAGGCGAATCAACTCATCCCCGTGGATATTGAACCTAGTCAATGCATGATGCAAAAATGGTGAACTTAGACTATGCCTCAACCTTAAGGTGCTCAACAAAGCTTTCATTCCAGACAAGTATCCAATTCTTAATATCCAAGAATTATCAGCATCATTTCATGACTCCACAGTTTTCATGAAGCTTAACATGCAATGGAGCTACTTTCAGATATCACTAGTTGAGGATAGGCCGATATCTTTCAGCTTTTGTTACTTATGAAGGTGTGTTTCAGTACCGCAGAATGCCCTATGGATAAAGTTCAGCACCTAGCACATTCCAGAAGAAAGTTTCTTCAGTCTTGTCAGACATTGAGGAGACACTCAAGTATTGTCCACAGAAGGGAAAAAGCAGAACACAATCGGCAGTTATCACCCAATCAGCTCGTACAACACAATTTGGCGTTCAACAAGGACAAGTGCGCATTCACAGCATTGGAGACAGACTTTCTAGGGTACAGAATGACAGCAGCTGGAGTGAAGCCTATACACAATATCGAAACCATTCATGGACTTCTGACCCCCACCTAACATGAAAGCAGAGGTGAAAGTAACTTAAATTTCTCAATGGTACAGTGGTAACCGGCGATACGGTACCGCATCTCCCCTTCCCAACTCCACTCCTAGACAGTTAACTTCATGGATCCTTTTGCATGACTTTGATACTTACAGCTACCAATATTCTAAAATAAAACTTTAGAAACTCCCACACTGGCCCTTTACGCTGATCTCGCTGCTCTCCCTGTTCTCATTGTGTCATACCTTGAGGTGAATGTGTTGCACGTTGGCCCTTTCAAAGCCACAATTCCACATATGGCATCGGATTCTACTGTGCATAAGGGGGTCCCACACACGAAATGAATAGCAGGTCCGTTACATGACAAGTGGTAAGTGTGGTCCGTTTCACTGTACTGATGTTATTGATCACACTGAATCCCCTTTCGTAGACAGTGTTGCTTGCAGCAAGGGTGTCTACTACAAGAAAGAAAATCCCAAGTGTGTTTCCTATTGATTGATTTTCAGTTGATCAGCCAATGCTCTTATTTCCTTTTCTCCAAGTAGGGAGTCTCTGGATTCTCTTGCCATTTTTCAGGATTCAAAACAGACAAATTGTTAGTTAAACTCTTATACTCGAACACTTTCTTCACGTGTGCTTTGACCGACTTCGTTTGAGGCAGTTGGGGAAAGTTGTGTCCTCATGTTGTCAACAGCTGCTTGAATGAATTGAGACGAGTTGATTCTGGGGCTTTTTCCAGCACCTTTTAGTTTGCTGTTTTTGAACATCATGGATTGTTCGGCCTTCTGGGCTTCTTCAGAGTGAACTCCTGGGTCTGCTTTAAGACTTCTGATTTTCTTGATGTATATTTACATTAGGTTGTCTGCTTTTGGAATGGTCATTTCTTGTTCTTGTAACATCTTAGACAAGTTCTTCAGTTCTGTCAGCACTTCCAGCACGAAAGAAAGGTTTCTGATAAAATTGATGGAACGCAGCTTTGAGTGCAGTCCTTGAAATTTAACATGTTCACTTTTGACTGACTGGTCTTGTGCGGCCTCCTCAGTGTTTTGCCAAAGCAGGGTATGTTTGCCAGACTGCACTGACTCCTCTCCACTTTGACACCATCCACCTTAAGTTGAACATTTTGCCAATTTTTTGAAGTACAATGTGTCATTCATTGACATGAGCACTTAGCTCACGAGATTTTTTTGGTGGTTGACTATACAACGAATATGATGCGTCCAAAGAAGCCTTAATTTAATTTGTACCTGTGGTGCCTTCCAAAGCTTCATCAACAGCAAGTTCCAGTCTATGGTTGAAGCATTGCTTTAATATCATGATAGGAAAGTCTATCTGTATTCATTTTCCAACACCAGCTTTGACTCCTAACGTCACATTTGTGTCGTCACTACAAAAGCAGATCAACAAATTCGAATAATAATTCTTTAGTGAACTCACAATGCAGGAAGCATTTTAAAATCTCCCCTTTAAAGGTTTGTGCTGTTGTGCTTTGCAGCTTAGTCAAGTCCAGAGGAAACGTAACTGGCCTTATAATTCCATCTATACTGGCTTTCAAAAAAAAACGATGAGTCAAGTTTCCAGCGAGAGTACTTGATTCATCAACAAGTACAGTAATTTTTGACTTAATGTCAATGATTTTGTTACAATTTTCTTTTTAATTTCAATGGATATATGATCGATTATGCCTGCACAGACTGTTCTACTATGCAACAAACGCCCCATTTCAATTCCGTTGATTTGCTGTAGGTCAATGAAGCTCTCGTGGTAACTGAGTGGTTGATTTGCTTTAACAATGCAGTAAGCTGTATGCAGTACATAAGCAATAGTTTCCTATTCCGCTTCTTCACTTTTAGCATTCAGATTAAGAGTTTCTTTTTTAACCATGACTTGAATTTTTTCAGCCTCCACATGAGCTGCAGATTTCTTACGTTCATCTATTTTTTTGCAAAGGGGGGACAGCTCTGCCCCTTTATTCTTTCTGCATGAGGATATTTCACAAGAGGCCCAGTTTAGAGAGATGTTAACCCCTTCTGCAGAATGCAGCTTCAAATCGGAAATGCCATGACATACTGGGCACCCAAGTTTACCATCCGAAGCAAAAAGCCAGTAGTTTTTATTTTTGAACTCCTTAAATTGCATTTTTGACAACAAAACAGGGTATGAATGAGCCTCAGTTTGCTTACCTGGCAGTTCAGCAGTTTCATTCGTCTCCTGTCTTTGTGGTGGCTTACATGGCAAAGGTGTAAAAGTGTTGGCATTTTTTCCCCTGTGGATGACTTTCAGCTTCTTCATTTCCTGTTGTTCTTTTTAGCTGCTAATCCCCTATTCCTCGCTTTTACTTTTAAACATACCCATTAGTTAAGTTAAACACAAATTTTTCTTTCAGTTACTTTCAACTGCAAATTGAGCACCCGACACGAGACACGACAGACCTGACCAATAAGAAGCAAGCTAACGTTCAGAATCATGTGAACATCTTCCACCTGACAAGAACTGAAAACTGAAGGGGAGCATTTTGTTGCCAGAGAATGTGAAATATAGTTAATTGAAGCGATAAATCTGATTTTCTGTTATTAAAACAATTAAACCTAGCCCATTTCACCCATTTGTACTGAATGCTTCGGCCACTTTCTTACTGGTACGTCATGCTGGCTTACTTTCACCCTTGCATGAAAGAGTTGGCATTCTTCCTTGATACTGCCAACTTTTATCACAAATTCATGCCTAAGTACGCAGTGATCTGAAAGCTACTGTGCAAAGAGGTACAATGAGAATGGACAATCACACAGAAAACAGCATTTGACACGTTAAAGGCAAATTTAGCATCTCTGCCAGTCCACAAACATTTCAACTCGCATGCAGGAATGTATATCGCATCAGGAACTGTGCTCCCACAGTACATTGAAGGAAGCGCTCAACCAATCGCCTACACATCATGCCCTTTGTCAGAAACTGAATGCAAATTCTCCACTGGAGAGCGGGAAGCATTAGCCTGCATCTAACCTTGTGAACATTGGTACATGTATCTCAATCGTAGAAAATTCACTCTTTGCACCAATCACCAAGTGCTGACTGCATTGTTAGCCACATCAGGATCTGATCATTGACCTCTACACACCTGCAGATGGTCAGATCATCTTCATCAGCACAACTTCGAGGTTGAGTATCTTGCAGGTTCACACAGCCAAGAACCCGACATGCTTAGCTGTACTACTGTAACAGACAGTGTTAGTGATAGCAAAATGACTTGCTACATTGAAGATTACATGATCGCAGAGATTTCACACGTGACCGCGAATCTTGTTATGAGAGAGGAGTTGGAGACGGAATCGATGAGAGATAGCATACTGCAGAAAACTAGCTAAAACCCAAGTAGCCTCGCGAAGTGGAGGAAGAACTAATCCCGTACTACAGGGAACGGAATCAGCTCGCATTGTTTTCTGACAGCTGTGTCGAACGTGGAACTCGAGTGGTTATCCCGAAAGTGCAATAGCAATGTGCATTATATCTTGCTCGGGTGTTGTTAAGATGAAATACCAATCCCATGAAACAGTCTGGTGGCCAGCAATAGATTCTAATGAAGAGTTCATTAGAAACTGCGTAGCTTGTACACTCAATGTAAAATCTGTTAAACCGTATCCTGCACCTCCACAAGTGACTCCATGGCCACCAAAACCATGGCAACAACTACAAGCAGACATTTTTTGGAGAAGTGCAAGCAACCTCTAGCAATCAACGTTTTTTGCTTCTTGTTCATGATCTACACAGCGAATGGCCGGAAATCATTACAACCAATTCCATGATCACCACTTCAGTCATTGATATTCTAGACAAAACGGGATTTGCTGGGGACTATTACAATGATCTCAGTAGAGATCAGTAACTTTTTTTTAGAAAAGAAAAGTCTGAAATCCCAGTTACTTACTGAAAGAATGAAGCCACAGAATTCCACTGTTCAAAATAGAATCCTTTTTCTATACAAGAGTCAAATAAAGCTAACACTAAATAATATCTTAGATAATCTCCTATGCTAATATCCAGAATTAACATAAATTAAACATGAATTAATAGACAAATTATAGTCAATTATAAACTATAAATTACACATTAAAAGGCAGATAACACCTAAGACAGATCTTACAAATTGACTCAACAACCCACGCAACACATAGGTTATCAATTCAGTCATGAAGTTTTTTCACAACTCTGTCTTCCTCATGAAGAATTTCAGCTCCTCTCCTTGCAGGAGCTAGCCTGATTCCCCAGCCGACAACAGCACACAACCTGTCCAAGTTCCACAAGCACCATATTCACCACAAATGGCACACGCCTGCAGAACCTCCGCAACTCAGTCTGGATGGCGTAGATCCACCAATGTTGTCCTTAAGTAACAGAAACAGCTGAGGCAACTTATTCTTAGATTCTGGATCTTCCATCGCACCATCATTACAGGCAATGGGCCGCAGTTTGTTTCCAGTCAATTCATGGAGTTCCTATCAATCGACGGAATTTCACCATCACCTGACATTGTGATGCAAGCCGCTATCGAATGGTGGCATCAAAAGATCCAACATGGTGATCAAGAGCTCACGTGTCAGAGGGAAAACGTTTGAACAACCCATTCATATCCTACTTTGCACATATCAATCCATCCCCACCCTCTGACTGGAAAGGCACCAGCTGAACCTATGATGGGTCGTAACTTTTACACGCTGCTGACCTCCTTCAGCCTTCACCACAATCCAACGAGGACGTTGGGGCACTAGCAGAAGTAATCGCAAAGCAACTAGGCAAAATTAATGTGTACTTCAAGTGCAGGAAATCATGATTTGAAGTTGGAGATTGGGTTCACATCAAATGGCCAAATCCTGACCACAAGCTCACATCATCTCTATCAGAACCAAGGCAGATCAAGCGGCTGCTCGGTACCAATGTTTATCTGTTGGATGACAACATGAAGTGGATTGTGAGATGCTCGATAGCGAGCAGACCAGGGTATTTCAAGGACAATGATTATGAGGATACCTTTTTCCTTTTCCAATGTGCAACCTCATTATTGATCATCTGCCTCATCAAAGAGATCACGCGGAACCACAACCTCAACTTTGTAGATCTCAGCATCGTCACCAGTGACCTTCATATCTCAAAGATTATTTCTGTACTTAGAGAAAGCAGAGCTCCTGAACTCTGAGAAATGACTTGATGTACATATGTTTGTTTTTTATGATGTTTTAATTTAAAATATGGCCCTTTAGTTTTATAAGGGGGAAAAGATGTTCAGTTGTTCAATTGTTCTGTGTTTGATTGTGCGTGTCTGTTAACTGCTCACTGTGCTAGCGAGTATAGGATAGGAGGATTGGTTGCTTGTACACGTGGCAGGAGAATTGGTATGGTGGCGGGGGTGGGGGGTGGGGGGGCATCAGGTTTCTGAGGCATTAGAACCAGTTCTGGGGCAGGTGAGACCTTAACAGGACCAGGACTAATATCCTCCCAGGGAGATTTTCTGGTGCTGTTGGGGAGAGTTGAAACTGGCTTCTCAGGGGGATAGGAACCTAATGGGGTAGCTCAAATTGGAAGGAAGTAAATCTGGTAATGGGAACTAGAAAAGTAGCAAGTGAAAAAAAGGCAAGTATCAACTAAGTTTAGAATGAGGAATAACGTCAAAAAGACAAAGTTAAGGGCACTCTACCTGAATGCACGCAGCATTCACAACAAGGTAGATGACTTAATGGCACATATAGAGGTAAATCGGCATGATCCAATTACCATTACTGAAACGCGGCTACAGGGTGACCAAGACTGGGAACTGAATATCCAAGGATATTCGACATTTATGAAGGACAGGCAAAAAAGAAAAGGAGGTGATGATAATAAGGGATGGGACCAGTACATTAAGGGAAGGTCTCAGGTCGGAAGAACAAAATGTGGAATCTGTTTGGGTGGAGCTAAGAAAGAGCAAGGGACAGCAAATGTTGGTAGGAGTTGTTTATAGGCCACCAAACAGTAGTGGTAGTGTGGGGCATGGTAGCAATCAGGTGATTAGATAAACATGTAGCATGGACAATACAGTAATCACTGGTGACTTCAAAATGCATATAAGCTTGGTAAACCTAATGAGCACTAATGCTGTGGAGGACAAGTTTCTGGAGTGTGTTAGGGATGGTTTTCTAGAGCAGAATGTTGAGGAATAGACTGGAGAATAGGTTATTTTAGATTTAGTATTATGTATCGAAAATGGGCTAATTAATAATCTTGTTGTAAAAGAACATTTATGTATGAGTGATCATAATATGATAGAACTTTACATTATGTTTGAAAGTAAGGTAGTTCAATCTGAAGTCAGGGTGATAAATTTGCTGTTGAGGATTGGGAAAATACATTAAGAGGTATGTTGGTACATAGGCAATAAATAACCTTTAAGAATTATTATATAGTTTACAGGAACTTTACATTCCTTCAAGGCACAAAAACCCAAAATGTAAAGTCAGTCAACCGTGGCTGACAAAGGAAGTTAAGGATTGTATAAGATTAAGTGAAAACACCTATAAAGATGCCAGAAATAGTAGTAAATCAGAGAATTGGGAGCATTTTAGAACTCAGCAAAGGAGGACCAAGGAACTGAGCATCGAATATGAATGTAAACTAGCAAAAATACATAAAAACAGACAGTTAAATCTTCTTTAGGTACGTAAAAAAGAAATTTTTGGCTATGACAAATGTGGGTCCATTACAGGCAGAGTCAGGAGAAGTTATAATGAGGAATAGAGAAATGGCAGGGAAGCTAAATGATTATTTTGTGTCTCTCTTCACTGAGGTGAACTCTTGATCATTAGTAAAGTAATGGAAGGGGTCATCAACAGTGCTATTAAGCAGCACCTGCGTAGCAATAATGTGCTCACTGACACCCAGTTTGGGTTCCGCCAGGGCCACTCAGCTCCTGACCTCATTACAGCCTTGGTTCAAACATGGACAAAAGAGCTGAACTCCCAAGATGAGGTGAGAGTGACTGCCCTTGACATCAAGGTAGCATTTGACTGAGTGTGACATCAAGGAATCCCAGCAAAACTGGAGTCAATGGGAATCAGGGGGAAAACTCTCCACTGGTTGGAGTCATACCCAGCACAAAGGAAGATGGTTGTGGTTGTTGGAGGTCAGTTATCTCAGCTCCAGGACATCACTGCAGGAGTTCCTCAGGGTAGTATCCTCGGCCCAACCATCTTCAGCTGCTTCATCAATGGCCTTCCCTCCATCATAATGTCAAAAGTGGAGATGTTTGCTCATGATTGCACAATGTTCAGCACCATTCGCGACTCCTCAGATACTGAAGCACTCCATGTCCAAATGCAGCAAGACCTGGACAATATCCAGGCTTGGGCTGACAAGTGGCAAGTAACATTCATGCCACACATGTGTCAGGCAATGACCATCTCCAACAAGACAGAATCCAACCATCGCCCCTTGATGCTCAATTGCATTACCACCACTGAGTCTCCCACTATCAACATCCTAGAAGTTACCATTGACTAGAAAATGAACTGGACTAGCCATATAAATACTGTAGCTACAATAATAGCTCAGAGGCTAGGAATTGTACGATGAGTAACTCACCTCCTGACCCCCCCAAAGCCTGTCCACCATCTACAAAGCACAAGTCAGGAGTGTGGTGGAATACTCACCACCTGCCTGGATGAGTGCAGCTCCCACAACACTCAAGAAACTTGACACTGTCCTGGACAAAGCAGTCCGTCTGCTTGGCACCACATCCACAAACATTCACTCCCTCCACCACCGATGCACAGTAACAGCAGTGTGTACCATCTACAAGATGCATTGCAGGAATTCACCAAGGCTCCTTCGACAGCACCTTCCAAACCCATGACCACTACCATCTAGAAGGACGAGGGCAGCAGATAGATGGGAACACCACCACCTAGGAGTTCCCCTCCAAGCAACTCACCATCCTGACTTGGAAATAAATCCCGTTCCTTCACTGTCGCTGTGTCAAAATCCTGGAACTTCCTAACAGCACTGTGGATGTACCTACACTACATGGACTGCAGCGGTTCAAGAAGGCTGTTCGCCACCACCTTCTCAAGGCTATCTAGAAATGGACAATAAATGCTGGTCCAGCCAGTGAATCCCACATCCTGTGAATGAATTAAAAAAAGGAAGAGACAAGAAACCTCCCCGAATTAGAGATCCAAGGGACTAGGAAGAATGAGGAATTGAAGGAAATTAGTATCAATGAGAAGGTTGTGTTGGAGAAATTAACGGGACTGAAAATTGATAAGTCCCCGGGGCCTGATTCTCTACATCCCAGAGTGCTGAAAGAGGTAGCTATGGAGATAGTGGTTGCATTGGTGATCATCTTCCAAAATTGTATAGATTCCGGAAAGGTTCCTGTCGATTGGAAGGTAGCAAATGTCACCCCACTATTTAAGAAGGGAAGGAGAGAGAAAACAGGAACTACAGACCTGTTAGTCTTATACAGTGGTAGGGAAAATGCTGGTACCTATTATAAAGAATGTGATAATAATTGGATAATAATGATCTGAGTGGGCATAGTCAACATGGATTTATGAATGGGAAATCATGTTTGACGAACCTGTTGGAATTTTTTGAATATGTTAATAACTGAATTGATAAAGGGGAATCAGTGAGCATAGTATACTTGGATTTTCAGAAGGCTTTTAATAAAGTCCCCCGCAGGAGGCTGGTTAGCAAAATTAAAGCACATGGGATAGGAAGTAATATACTGACATGGATTAAGGATTGGCTAACAGGCAGAAAATAGAGAGTAGGAATAAATGGGTCATTCTCGCATCAGCAGGCTGTGACAAGTGGGGTACCACAAGGATCAATACTCGGGCCCCAGCTGTTCATAATATATAATCAATGATTCGGGTGTGGGAGCCAAATGTAATGTTTCCAAGTTCGCAGATGATACAAAGCTAGGCGGGAATGTGTGTTGTGAGGAAGATGCAAAGCAGCTTCAAGAGGATTTGGACAGACTCAGGAAGTGGGAAAGAACATGGCAGATGGAATATAACGTGGAAAAATGTGAGATCATCCAAATTGGTAAAAGAGACGGATGTGCAGAATATTTCTTAAATGGTAAGAGATTAGAAAGTGTAGATGTACAAAGGGACCTGAGTGTCCTCATCAATAGGATAGCGTGTAAGTGCAGCAAGGAATTAGGAAGGCTAATGGTATGTTAACCTTTATCGCAAGAGGATTTGAGTACAGGAGTAACGAAGTCTTGCTTCAATTGTATAGAACCTTGGTTAGGCCTGGAGTACTGTGTGCAGATTTGGGCCCCTTACCTTAGGAAGGATATTATTGCCATAGAGGGAGTGCAACGAAGGTTCACCAGACATGTTCCCAGAATGGCAAGACTGTCCTATGAAGAGAGATTGGAGAAACCGGGCTTGTATTCGAAGAATGAGAGGTGATCTCATTGAAACCTACAAAAAAAATAAAGGGGTAGACAGGATAGATGCAGGAAAGATGTTTCCCCTGGTTGGGGAGTCCAGAACCAGGGGACTCAATTTCAAAATAAGGGGGAAGGCACTTAGGAGCGAAATTAGGTGAAATGTATTTATTCAGAGGATTGTGCATTTTTGGAATTCTCTAACCCAGAGGGCTCAGTCATTGAGTATGTTTAAAGTAGGGATTGACAGATTTCTAAATGCCAATGAAGTAAAGGGATATGGGAATAGTGTGGGAAAAAGGCATTGAAGTGGATAATCAGTGGAGCAGACTCAACGGACTGAATGGTCTACTCCTGCTACTATGTTCCTATGTTCCTAATCAAGCCTGTGGGTGTGGTTACAGAGAAACATTAACAAGCAGTAACCTTCAGAAAGCTCCTGTTCACACATAGGACCTGGTGAGAATCACCTTTGCATATCTCCAAGGCACAAAACACAATACAAACCATTTCTATACTTGCATGTGGCTCTGATTGAAACCTAAGAAAAAATTCCCTGTAGGTGCCATGGCATTTTGGTCAGAATACAAGCATGGTACGGCATTGATACAAATACAGTATAACAGAATGGATGGTGCTGCAGAGAACTAATGAGGGAGGGATGATGTCAGATCAGGACCACCCAGGTGGGCCATTCTGGCAGTGGAAAAATTCATAAAGCTTCAAGACAAATGTCTGGACGCTGAAAGGTCACAAAAGAATAGAATCGTAACCTAGAAATAACTTGTGATGAAATCAGAGAATGGACATTTCATGGGTGGAATTTTGTTTCGACTCCATACCTGTATCAGGGTCTCAAATGCAGCAGATGCTTGAATAGAAAATCACAGCTGTATTGCCTGCAATTTCCTTTCTATTGACATTGAATGTCCATTAATGTTGATTAATAGGAAATTGTCTGATTACATTCTTTTGTCTAGTATTCCAACTTCTGCACCTCCAGACTCTACATTCAGGTAATTCTTTAATTTAAAATTTGGCTTTTGATGGCATCTTCTGTAGCCTTTTTAAGGATTGATGATTAGGTTGCATGTAAACCATTCCTATCCTTCTTACAAATGATTCTGTGTCCTATACAGGAATAACACTCACCCTCTGATCCTGGCTGCAAAGCAGTTTCTGTTTCTAAATGTCAGATCAGCAGGCGCCAGCAATTTAGTGTCTCTTGACTCTGATCCTGGTTCACCATCTTCACTTTTTATAGCCTCCCAGCGAGTTTCCATGCCCCAGCTTGCACTCAAAACATCTCCAGGTTGAAACAGTCTCCAATCCTCATGTATCCTAAATCACCCACTTGTCTCAGACCACAGATGGACCCATGAGAGGTCTCAGCACCCAGAATGATTCCAAATCCCAGCCATTCTTTGTTGTATGGGGTGTACAAAGCATATTAAATTTACATAGAATGCACAGAATGAATCAGGCAATTTGGCCCAACTGGTCCATCCTGCTTTATGTTCCACTGAGCCTCTTCTCACTCCTGTTCAACTAACTGTATCAGCCAGTTTTTAAAATTCCTTTTTCCCCCGTGTTTATCTAGCTTCATCTTACACACATCTATGCTATTCATCTCAACTATTTCACGTGGTAGCAAATTCCACTTTCTTATCACTATCTTGGTAAAGAAGTTTCTCCTGAATTCCTTATAAGATTATTTTATGGAGGACTCTCAGTAAAATTATCATGGCTATTTACACAGATGAGAGATTCTAATGTGTATATTCTACTAATCCAACACCAATCATTAGTGACTATCGTATATTCATTGTCCCTAGTTCTGGTCTCCCCTGCATGTAGAAACATATGCTCTAAGTTTACCCCAACAATCCCTTTCATGATCTTAAAGATCTCTATTGGGTCGCCCTCAACCTTCTCTTTTCTAAAGAAAAGAGCTGCAGCCTGCGTAATCTTTGCTGATGGGCACAACCTCTTAGTGCTGGTATCTTCCTTATAAATCGTTTTTGCACTTTCTCCAGTTCCTCTGTATCCTTTTTATAATATGGAGGCCAGAATTATGCACTAGAGGGATGGCAAGAGCATCTTGCTGCAGCCATGACAGGTCAAATGATATATAAAATAATGCTTGAAATGAGATGTTAGATTTAAGGCAATTTGTCTTAGGGCTCTGGCAATCTTAGAACTTCCCAATTTATATTCTGGTGTTTGATCAGATAACCTAGATCCCTTAGTTACATAAATTTCCTTAACTTGTAATTCATTAGTAGGACATTGCTCTATATACTTCCCAAGCATTCTAACCATTAAGAGTTGACCTACACGAATCTCACTCCACAAAGTGGATGGTGTTGGATTAGTAGAATATACACATTAGAATCTCTCATCTGCGTAAATAGCCATGATAATTTTACTGAGCGTCCTCCCTAAAATAATAATGATGACAAAAAGCATTCAGCTGCAAAAATTTCTCTATATTCAAAGTTTTTATTTTTCACAAATTGGGAGACTGGAGGCAACAAAACATCAAAGTAATTTTTTTCAAGAATATTTAATCATTTTAGAAGAAGAAAATTAAATAAGAATGCCAGTGAGAGAGGAGATTCAGAACGGAGTTAATAAACCCAAGAGAGGCTCGTCAATTCCTTCCGCTTCTCTGCAGCTGCAAGGAAGACAATTAGAAACTATGTCATTATTTAATTCTGAGTTTTAATTGTTCATCCTGGCCTATTTTATTAGCAGACAAAATATTCAAACAACATACATTGATATGTGTATATTAAGTATCCTTTTTTTAAATGTTGCTAAAGATGTTTATTTGTTAAGAGTACTGATTGCCTTCACAACTTTAAAGGTAGATTGATATTTTTTCAGCCTTTACCATCTATAGATTTCAAGTTCGCCTAGAAAACTACGCCTAGAAAAAAATTGCAAGATTCTTGAATGCCAGAACTTCAATCATCCATTGTGACTATGAAGATATTTCTTAAACCGCTGGTAGGATTTATTTTAACAATTAAGGAATTCATTACTCGAGAGGCAAATTATACTGTTTATCTTTCAATAAGACTAAATATAAAAGTGCAAAAACAACGTTATTTTTCTTTCTTTGTGTGTTTTTAGCACTACTTTTCACGTGCAGGCTAATTGCAAGGTAGGCAAAGGTTATCAGTTCAAACATCACAAACATTACAGTGTGCCTTTGCAACAAAAATAAAAACAGTGTGGCAGCACTTCACTGTAAGGAGGAGGAGTATCACAGTAAGTTATGTAAACTCCCTGCAAGCAAACAGAATACTTTAGCAAATTACAGTGCTATGAAACAACAGTGGTTTTGTCACTCACTGCAGCAAACAATAATGTTGCAGTAAATGAGGGCAAACTTTATGTGATATTTCTCAATTGCTTCAAGAAACAGGATTGTCATGTTCAGCAGATGTAAGAAATTGGAATGGCAATGACATATTGTGACAATGATCTCGTAACAAACTGTTGCAAGGAGTGAGTATCATGCCGATTCCCATTGAGAAATGAAACATTTGCAGAAAATCACCATTGGGAAGTGCCAACACAGTGTGAATCCCCTGCAAGGGGAAAGGCATCATTGGAAATCCATGCAGGAAACAAAAGTATTACCACAAATCTCTGCACCAAATGAAAACACCATGATGAATTCCACTGGGAATAAAAGTGAACAAATACATATCTGCTGAAAGATCTGTGAGTGGAATGAAATAATGATACATTTTACAGACAACTATTAATGAAGAAACAAAATCAATAGCTGACCCAAATATCCCATGAAGATTTGAACCTCCTATGAAGGTTTAATAGAATGATTTATTTCAGGAACTTCTTAAACGTAATGTATTAGTTACGAGGAATCACTATTTTTTTTGATTTATCTCATTTTGGCCTCCATAGACATCTTTGTAGGTTGTACAGCAGAGCTATATGAATTAGCCCACAATAGTATTCGAAAAATTGATTTTTTTTTTAAATTAAGGAACTCGCAAATCCCTCAATATTTTGACAGTTCTATAGGTAATTTGTCTAATCCTCTTATACAGTGATGTATTTTACTCAATGGCACAATCACTGAGGATTAACGGAGATGCATACAATTGCACCCCCCCTAACCCCACCCACCCCAAGTATTTTAGTATAACTCCTGACTCCTTTTCCTGTCCCCTCTCCAAATATCAGTTTTGGTCCTGACGTTCCCTTTATTACCTCCACCCGCCTTCAGTGGTGGAAGTAATGTTTTCGCCCGTTAGTCTGTTTGACTGTAAACAATGTATCTCAGAAAATAATGGACAGATTTAATCGAAACTTCGTACACAGATAGGGTAAGCCCAAGGAAGAACTAATTAGTTTTTGGCAAAGATGTGCATCCAAATCCGGATCCTGGAGTTTTTTAAAGGATCCATTAACATTGGGAGATAGGGCAAATTAACTTTTTTTTTAGAATATTGTGGATTGTTTTATTCAGAATTTTGTCATTTGTTTTAGAATGTTATTGATTGTCGCAGCTGCTCTATTGGAACTCGTTACAGATGTCAAAATGTGGGCAGAGTTTTCAGAGCAGGTTGTTGAAGGTAGATTGGCCTGAAGCCCCCTCAGTGTGATGGAAGCTCTTAGTGAAAAGGTTTCTTTTATCAGCTTTGTAGTTACAGAGCATCAACCAGGCAGAAAAAAGCTTCAAGGAAGAGTTGTGTCATTGTAATTACATTGAGCTAACACAGCGTGATGGAGGTATGTGCACTACAGAGTGCCCTGCTTACTTACATATGGATTGCATCTCTGCCCAAAAAATGTCTAAATGTCAGAAATAATAAATGTCTTTTTCATGATAGCACAAGAGACAGAAAATAGATTGATAAAGCAAGAACTTTGATGCAACAGATAGGATTCTATCTTTACCAAGCTAATTGAAAACAGCACTTGAAGGTATCTCAGAGATCGGATACCAAGTCTGATTAGTGAGGATGGATGAGCAATTTCTAGCTATAAGTTTTCAAGTGTTCATCAAGGGTCATTGATTAAGCATTGTGTATAATGTTCATCTATTCCAGAGTTGGAAGGATCAAGGAGACACAGTGAGCAACAATTGGCAGGTCTGCTTGTACTATCTGACTGCCTCATGATTCACTGAACATCAGTCAACTGAAAATACTTCCCCACACAGCACACACCTACTACATAAGAATGCTAATCTCCACACAATATGCAAAAATGCAGTATCCAAAATTCAAATATGCAATCTAAATCAAATAAGGACTATCAGATGATTCACTCTCCCTTTCCTAAGAAGTAAATTGAAAAGCTACCATTAAAAGAAAATGTTAGAAACACCTATTTTTGTTTCAGATTTCCAGCACCTGCAGTGTTTTAATTTTGTGATCTACCATTCATGTATAAGGTTTGTAAAGTACCTCCATTGCCTTTTGGACTGTCCCACACAATCCAGTCAAAGTTCTATTGATTGTTATCCAAGTCAAATCAATCACAACAGGAGTGCTGTACAACATTTAGTGAAGTGTAATTAACTCCTACTTCCCAGAGGCATCAACGTTGATGTTGGACATCAAGATGCATTAGCTAACACTGCTTATTGATCCATAATAACACATAACCATCCTTGAGGCACTGTGACTGTAATACATACTATCTCCCCAAAGTTCTTCAATAGCACTTCTTTCTCCTGCAGATTTTGCACATGACTGCAAGTTCAGCATTCATTAAGCATATGCTCTAAATTTGCATGTATAATTATGCACATGGAGGTCTTATGGCACAGTGGGTAGTTCCTTGCCTCTGACCCAGAAGTTCCAGGTTCCAGTCACACCCCAGGACTTGATGGCCAAGGAAGGTGCATTCATAACATGGCCAAACAGGTATCAACTTGTAAATCCTTCCAACTTACACCAAAGGCAGGCAGTAAGAGCAGGAGAGATTCCTGGTCAGCCATGTGATGGAAAGAAATTGGAGCCCCTAGCATCAACATCCAGAGCTCCAGGCTACAACATGCATGTAAAAGTGTATGTTGCCACAGCAACTTGGGCTCCTAGGGGTGTCGGTTGGCTCAGTTGGCTGGACAGCCGGTGTAGATCAGATTGGTGCCAACAGCATGGGGTTGGATCCCTGTTCCGGTTGAGATTGTTTCGGGACCCACCTCCTTGACCTACCCGTGGTGAAGGTCATGACCTATCTACGGGCAGAGAACTCAAGAAGAAGATTTGTGGACATGGCACATAATTGTGCTCATAAGAACTTATGAGAAAGTACTTCTATTTCAACGGATGCTATAGAAATCAACCTAATGGACAACAGCTCAACAAGGCAAAGGAAGAAAAAAAAGTGGCACTTCTCTGAATGGTTTGATACACTTAGCAACAGCAACTAACCATCATATCTGACTCACTCAACTTAAGTCACAGGAAATGTCACAGAAAACTGCTGTAATCTGCAATGAAAAGAGATCTCTCATAAATATCAAGAAAGATTGGCTGATATGAAGTTACATGAGGAAAAGAGGGACACTTTGGACTTATCAATACAGTCATCAGAGAAGAAGTACCCAGAAAAATACCAGAGATCATGTATCCACACTCATTTCACAGTGAGCCTAATATATATATATTTTTAAATAGCTTTAATATTCCATTTTTACATTACTAGTAGGTTTGCTGCAGTGCTGTTCACAGTAAGACATGACAAAAAGAAAGACTTGCATTTATATAGCGCTTGCTTTTCATGATCACGGGGCATCTCAAAGTGCTTTACAGCCAGTGAGGTACATTTTTGAAGTGTAGTCACGGTGGTAATAGAGAAAATAATGCATTAAGTGTAGGAACACTATGCCATATACTATACATCAAATGATTCTGCTGCTTAAGTGTCAGGGGTAGAGTTTCTCCCATTGTAATGCCATAACTTCAATGTGAGCTCTGGAGAAATAGTGCAAATGATGACGTTCAGACACTTGGGCCATTTCTCGGGGGTTCCATGAAGATAAGGACCAGAATTTTCCTGTTGGCATGCAGGGGCGGGCCCCGCACGCCCGCACGTAAAATGACGTGCGGTGACGTTGGGCGAGCGTCCCGACGTCACTACGCGCCATCGTGATATTTGGGAAGGCGGGCGCTATAAGTTCGGATGTGCGCCCACCGTCAATTAACGGGCCAGTTAAGGCCCTTGAAGAAGCAATTGATCTCGATTTTTCACAGCCCGTGTGATCTTCAGGACATCGCACGGGTGCAACAGGCAGGCGGGTAGGAGACATTTGTATAAACCTCATCCACGGGCGGGATAACAAGGGTGAATGGGGTCGAGAATGTGATGTTTGAGGTTTTTAAGTGTGAAAGTAACTTTTACTTGCCTGAGTGAGCAGGAAGACTTCAAAACTCATACCAGCTGCTAGGGCAGGAGTAAAAGCCTTGGTCATTTCTGGGGCCTGCAGCTTTTGAGAAGCCTTCCCATAGCCTGGGAATGGGAACTGAACTCTCCACTGGAGGCACCTCCTCTGAGGAGGAAGGGAGGGCCAGAAGGGGGAGGAGGCCAGGAGTCCACATTCAGCCTCCAGAGGAGCCACCTTTTGGAGGAGAGGCACAGACACAAGGAGGGCAGGGCCAACAGGAAGTGCAAGATGGAAGGGGCCGCAGAAGATACCAATATCCTGCTGCCAGGGTGTACAGGTGGCGAAGCAGCTACCTCAATATGTCTGAGGTGCAGTGCTGAAGGAGGCTCCATCTCTCAAGGGAGACAGTTACCTCCGTCTGTCAGATGATTGGCCCTGAGATCTCTGCAAACTGTGTGGGTGGACACCCCATGCCAGTGGCTCTAAAGGTCACAGCTGCCCTCAACTTCTATGCCTCTGGCTCCTTTCAGGGGTCGGTGGATTATCTTTGCGGTGCCTCCCAATCAGCTGTCCACACTTGTGTCAAGCAGGTGACAGACGCTCTGTTCAGGCGTGCATTGACCTTCATTCACTTCCGCTGGGACCAGGCAAGCCAGACAGAGCGAGCCAAAGGCTTTGTGGCCATTGCTGGCTTCCCCTGCATCCAGGGTGCTATAGACTGTACACATGTGGCCATCAAGGCGCCAACAGGTGAGCCCGGTGCCTTCATCAACAGGAAGGGCTTCCACTCCTTGAACGTGCAGATAGTGTCTGACCACAGGATGCTGATTCTACAAGTCTGTGCAAGGTACCCAGGCAGTTCCCACGACGCCTACATCCTCAGACACTCCCAGGTGCCGAGGCTCTTCAGTGCTCCAGCCTGGCTGGATGGATGGCTGCTGGGTAACAAGGGCTATCCCCTCAGGAGGTGGCTTATGACGCCTCTCTGCCATCCCAGGACAGAAGCTGAGCAGCGGTACAATAGGATCCACGGCACCACAAGGGCTGTGGTGGAGAGAACCATTGGTCTTCTGAAGATGCGCTTCCGATGACTGGACCATCGGGGGCCGCATTCCAGTACCCCCCAGATCGTGTGTCACTGATAGTGGTTGCATGCTGCACTCTCCACAATCTGGCGCTGGAAAGGGGCGACGCAGTGGACGAGTAAGATGTAGATACAGTTGCTGCAGCTGCACATGATGAATCCAGCAATGACTCTGAGGATGAGATGCACAGAGAACACTGAGGGGGTAGACACTGACCCGGGCAAAATCCAGGGAGGCAGGGACACCCGGGAGGCTTTAATCCAAAGAACCTTCAGCTAGCCCACCACAGATGGACCTTCAACACACGCCAGGGCTGCAGGCTCCACACTTGATACCTGAGTGCTAAATCTGCCTTGATAATAACATTAACTAAGGTCCTTGTCAATAAAGTTCAATGTCAAATGACTCACTCATAACATCATGGCTTCCTGTACACATGCAGAAGTAAGGAATCACCCTGAGGCATGGTAACATGTCAAAATCTATTGAGTAAACAAAAGTAAATTCATAAAGCAAAACAAAAACGGTGTTGGACTTCACACCGAGTCTTCGACTGTGTACTGTGGGCCAACATAAAAGCACCAGTGAGAAATCCGTGGTGTGCCTAAGGTGCCTTAAATTTATGCTTACGGGCGCTATGTCTAGGTGCTGTCCCCTCGCTGGCACTGGCATCTGAGACAGCCTGCTGACTGTGCTGTCCTGTTGGCCTCGATGAGCTTGGCGGACATCCTCTGGCCCGCAGAGCATTTGATGGGAGGGAGTGGCCAGTTCCACAGCTGACTTCCCCCCAGTCACCGCAGCCTCATTGGATGCCATGGTCACTGGCAGAGGGGCGGAGGAGCTGCTGCCCTCATCTGGAGCGTCCTGAGAGGAGCCTGCAGAGATGACAGGCAGCTGCTGCGCTGATGTGAGGTCGCTTCGGATCTCCCTGCTCACTGTAGATGGATGGGCATCGAGCTAGGATACTTGGTGCCCAGACCATCTCCCGCACTGGCACCGACCAGCTGTGGCCAATGCCTCTGTGAGGGCTTGCAGGTCCAAGCGCAACCCCAGGAAGCCCTGATTGTTCTCCTGGAGGTGTCTCTCCACGAGAGTCACCACTCTCTCCAAGGAGGAAGCATGGTGCTCAGCCATGAGGCTCATTGCATTGGTGATGCTCCACGTGGACTCCTCCAGCACGGGCACCATGCCACACATAGCCTCATGCATCTCCGCCAGATCCTCACGCACACCCTGCTGCACTTCCAGCGTTCACTGCCTCGTGGACGACACCAGAGGCACATCATCAGCCACCGACCGAGCATGTGCCTGGTCCCCAGCAGTCCTCCGACTGCTGGTGCCCTGGGCACTCTGTCTCTGCCCACACCTCAAGCGAATGTGAAGTGCCCTCACCGTTGTGCCCCAGGACACTAGCCAAAGATCTAATTCCCACCGAGGTGCTAGTATCTGCGCTGGTGTCTGCCTGGCTGAGATGGTGTGACGTTGGTGAGTGTATTTGCTCTGGGACTCCAGGGGTGAGAGGTGGGCCCTCTGCCTCCTCCTCCCGGCCCTGCTCCGGTGATGCTGAAAGGAAGAAAAAGGACATTTGATTAGTTACAGTGCAGACAATGTCAACTTGCATGCCCCTCCCCCGGATCATTATGCGCTCATCCTTCCATAATCAATGGTCAAACCATGTTGCAAACTTCAATCCCTGAGCATTCAGCAGTGCCATGGCTTTTGGGACACACATGGTGACCTGAGTACTCGCCAAACATACCTCCCCTTGGCACCCCAGCCTCACTGCCACTGGTGGACCTGGGGGCATGGTGCCTCTCAAGGTCCATGGCCTGTTGCTCAAAAACCGTAAGAATGGCCAACTGGGCCTGCCCTCCACCAGTCCACATTCATTCCGACGCATTGTGCGCAGTCTTCTCCTGAAAAGGAGAGAGGAGCATTGATTAGTCCAGTCTGCACCTGAATTCCCATCGCATCCCTGCCAACCCAGCCAGAGTGGGACATTGCAGGACTCCACTTCTTTGTCACTCTGCAGCTGCCGCACACTCACCCAAACAAGCCAGGGCTGACCCCGCCCCCATTGCCCAAATTCTACCTCCTTCACATATGGCGGCACAAGGTGTCACTTTGCTAAGCAAGGAGGCACAAGCACGTGGAGCGCAAACATCAGCAGATGGATTGGTGCCCCGCCAACTGGAAACTCCCCTCCCAGCATGTTAGCGCCCTGACTTTGACATGCTTCCCAGTTCCAGCTCTCTGCCTAGGTGCGGACCCTTGACTTTCAATCCCATTCTATACTCTGGGTGTCAGTGTCACACATGCTGCGGATGCAGAACACATCCTAGCTCAACCCTCTCAGGGTCAACTGGGCATGGGCAATATCTGCTGGCATACCCAGCGAGGGATCCATGCCGTGAAGGATTCAATGACGTAACTGTACTCAGAGTTGGCGGTGGTTTGAGGGGGGTGAGCTTTGGGGAAAAGGGTGACGGCTGCATTAAGTGACTTGAGGCAACATGGTCCTCACCCTTCCCGAGTGCAGGAGATCATTGAACCTTTTGCCGCACTGGAGCCATGTGTGCCGCACCACACCATGGGAGCTAACACTCTTGGCCACCTCCTCCCGCGAACGTTTGGTCAGGTGGGAGGGCCTCCTCCTCCCATCCCTCGGAAGAAGGACCTCCTGCCGCACTGCCAGCTCCTCCAGGAGGGCAGCTAGGCACTCATCTGAAAAACGAGGGGCACACTGCCCCGCTAGCCTACCCTCCGGCCTGGCCTGTCCCGCTGGCCTACCCTCCAGCCTGGTCTGCCCCGCTGGCCTACCCTCCGGCCTGGCCTGCCCTGCTGGCCTACCCTCCAGCCTGGCCTGCCTCAATGGCCTACTCTCTGGACCTGCATCACCAACATTGCTCCTCTGCAGAGCCCTTCTCCCAGCCACTGCGAGCAGCCTTTCCATGGCTACCAGGCCTACCTTTATACAGGCCGCTGTGTCGCCATTGGATCCGGCAGGCTGAGCACGCCTATTGCCGCCCGCCTACTCCCACTATGCACGGGAGTCATGAAGTACGTTGGGCAGGCCTTAGTTGGCCCGTCCGTGTAAAATGGCGGTGCGGACCCAATCATGGGGGCGATCAGGTCCACACCCATCTGCACCCACTCCCGACCGTCCCGCCTGACATGGGGAAAATTCTCCCCAAGGAGAAATTTCAAGGGCTGAATTTCCCCCCCATTGGGGGATTGTGCGGAGGCAGGGGGCAGGCAGGAGCTAGCGCGAACCCAATTGGCTCCCCAATCAGGTACGCGCTGCCATTTTACATGGGCGGGCCAGTTAAGACCCGCCCAGCGTGATACACACCTGGAAGTGCCGTGCAGGTGGGGGGGGCCTGAGTCGGGGCCTGCGCTCTTTCACTGAGGCATGGAGGTACCTCAGGGAGTACAGTTTAAGCCCTGGAATAATTAATAAAGGTGAAAAAATTTTAAGGACATGTCCCCTCATGTGAAACTGTCACATGAGCTGGGACATGCCCATTGATTTTTTTCAAAATTTTAAAAATAATAAACCCTTCATGAAACTTCATCGTGTCCGTGGGTGAGGTTTCATGAAAAATGCGAAGGCCGCCTGGGCTCTTCACCTGCCCGCCAACCGTAAGGTTGGATGGGCAGCATTCTTAACAACTTTAATTACTTTGACAATGGCCTTAATAGGCCTTTGATAGTTTGGCGGGCGCTCAGCCGCATCAGCTGCGTGCCCACCGAACTGACAATCTAAATGCTGCACGGTGACATCGGGACACCCGGCCAAGATCACGCCGCGTCAGTTTACCTGTCGGCGAGCGGGCCCCGCCCCCACCCCCGCTCGCCAACCGGAAAATTCTTCCCCATGTGTTGGGGTTTATCACTTTGGGATTATAAGAACCAAAATGAAAAGTGGGGGTCACATACAAGTCAGAAGATCAGGAGACTTTGTTAGACATGTAGATCAAGACGTTAGGACTTGCTTTGTGAGAGGGCTCGGAAATGGCATTTTAAAGATTGTTCTGCATCTTTGAGGGCTGAGTGCAGCAGGTAGGAAATGTAGCATATTATAAGTGCAAGAGCTTTTATTTAACTGTTTAAGGCTTATTGCATCAGCATTTGGTTAGTTTCAACTTTAACATAGCTTGCCGATTTAATTCAGAATATTCTGCAAATAAAGTCATCAGTCCCATGCTGTTTCCATCAAGTGGGCACGGTACAAGCTGTGCCAACCTTTACCCTCTTGACACTCCATGTGAAAATTACCCCTGTGCTCTCTCAAGTAATGATTAGAATTAAGAACTCACTTGACTTGGCATGCCTCGTTTTCATGGGGGGAACCTGCCCCTCTTTTGCCAAAGATATGGAGACCAGTAGAATTTCTGTTGAATTTTGGAGCCTCCAACCATTCACCATTTTTAATACCTAAGCTTTTATCCTTTGTGTTGCGATATTTTTTTTTTTAAAAAAAAAGGAAAACCTTCCTCACACGGTATAGTAAAAAGTAGTTCCTTAAGTGAGGTGAAATGAGAGTGGCTGCCCTTAACATCAAGGCAGCATTTAACTGTGTGCGGCATCAAGGAACCCAGGAAAACACGCTGTTTCCATGAAGGGAAAGATCGCAGACAGGTGGAGGGATGCCGGAAATCAATGTTCTGACAGAATTATGAAAACAGAGCCATCCAGCTGGCCGGCGATGACCGGGACCGGTCCTGTGCTGATGGTGAGGTCGGCGCTGCTTTACCAAGTGAGGATCCAGCAGTGCAGCATCCATCAGACAACCATGCTGTGAGTGATGTGTCCTCTTTCACAGGCCACTGCCATTCACTAATAATCTCCCCTTGCTTTCGCAGGCACATCTGCCAAACAGCCGACAGAGTCCATGGCCCAGGGCCTCTAATCAAGCTCCGAATAAATCTCTGAAGAGGAATCTGACGGCATCTCCCCGAAGTCCCATCACAGCGCTCACCCACACCCTCCACCAGTGCAGAGACACACACCTTGGGGGAACATAACTTTAGAGTAGCTTCTGGATCACAATCTGGTGAGCACGTTGCACTTTCTGATCCACTGCAGGCGGACGCAGGTCTCAGGTCCCCGGCACCCAGAGGACTGCTGGAGGCCAGAATGTTGCTGAGTCCGAGTCAGATGACGAGCCTCTGGACTCGGTCATGTCTCAGTTGCTGGAGTTGCAACGGCAAGCTCGGGAACAACAGGAAGGGATGTCTGCTGCACTCCTCAGATTGCAAGGCACTATGGAGGAGTCCGTCCGTCTTCATGCTAAGGTGATAGCGCCGGCATTGCAATGCACTGAGGTCAACACTAGCAGGATGGCGGCTGCCATTTGAGACCTTGGTCCAGGACGTCACTCCTGCACTGCTGCACGGGCTTAACTCCATCACTGCCTCCACCTGATGTCCAGGAAGCACTAGAATGTAGCGGCAGGGTTAGGAAAGTTAGGTAAAAGTAGTTGCACAGCCCGGCCACTTGTACATACTGTTCGCTATTGTTAATAAACTCCGAAGAATGTCTCCCTGCCTGCGGCTCCTTGTTCTGATGAGCAGTGTTCTTGTCACTCAGATGTGAAACCTTTCTGCACAAGATAAAAGGCAAGTGTTTCAGTCCAGGGCCTCTTCCCTGTGCTCTGTGCAGCCTTCAGACCACAGTGATGGTCCAGCCTCACACTCCCTGGAAACAGTACAGATGCCTGCACCTCAGTGGTGCTGGTCATTGCTGCCAGAATGTAGTGGGCAGGCGCCACAGATTTCTCTCATACTCTCTGTGTGCTCTCAGCACCTTTAAGGTGGGGCTGGTCCCCATTGCACCAGCATCTGTGACCAGTGATGCTGTGCACCAGCTCCTGAAGGGCTGAGGTGCTGAAGGCGGACACAGCATCAGATGTGTCTAAAGTTTCATGACTGCGTCTCTGAGATGGCCCTGATCACAGAGCGCAAGCGAGTTGCCCTCGGCCAGACAGGAGTCAGACATTCTCAGAGGCTATGTGAAGATCTATGGAGTGTCCTCACTGCATGTTGTCATCACTCTCATGCGATTGATTGACTATTTGGGCCTCCACTGCACCTCCATGACAGGAGCATTCTCACAGTCAAACGTTCACAATTGTGATGTGAGGATCTACAGAGTCACCTCACTGCATGTTGTCTTCATCCTCCACAAATCTGGCAGCTATGAGGGCCTCCTGAGTGCACCACCTCTTCTAGCCAGTGCGAGAGACTCATCCCCACTGTCATCACCACCAAGGGCCCCCTCACACTCATCCCCATTGGCGTCCTCCTCATCGGAGGAGATGTGCAGCTCCTCCATCTCCTCCTTAGCCAAGTCCTCATCTCGTTGCAGCGCCAGGCTGTAAAGGGTGCAGCAGATGATGATGATGTGTGACACCCTCTGTGGACTGTATTGCAGGGCTCCATCAGACCGGTCCAGGCACCGGAACCTCACCATCGTCATCCCGATGGTCTGCTCCACCGAGTTGCGAGCTGCAGCATGAGCCTCATTATAGCGTCACTCTGCTGCAGTCTGAGGCCGCCGCACAAGTATCATCAGTTACAGCCTCTGCGGGTAGCCCTTGTCCCCAAGAAGCCAACCCTGCAGCCTCTGTGGACCCTGGAAGACTGCAGGGATCTGCAAGTGACTCAGGATGTAGGCGTTGTGCACATTCCCTGGAAACCGTGCACACACCTGCAGGATGCGTTTCTGGTGGTCGCATACCAGCTGCACGTTCAGTGAGTGGAAGCCCTTGCAGTTGATGAAGTCCACCGAGTGTAGTGACGGAGACCTGAGCGCCACATGGGTGCAGTCAATCGCACCCTGCACCTGTCGGGGGGGTAAGGTATGGAGCATTTGGTGGCCCTTTGGTGCCTCCATGTTGCTTGCATGGGCGGGCAGGCTAGGAGCCCGACCCCAATCTTATCACTGTGGCTGTGCCTGATCTGTCTTAGCTGCAGAGGCATGGTCAGTTTATGCAGGCATCCCTAACACGTGGCTACTTACCCTGCTTCGATTGCCTGTGTGCGGGATACAGCGCCAGGGCAGCAGATGACACTCCCCCACCACCCACCCCCCTCAGCAGTCACCTCCAAGGCTGGCCAGCACTTGCCCCCAGACACCCCCCACCCCACCTCAACAATCGCCTCCGTAGCTGGCCAGCACTTACCCCAGACAGTCACCCCCCACTCAGCAGTCGCCTGCGGGGACAGGCATCAGTTGCCCCTGCCCCCTGGCGCCCCTGAGGCCTGTAAACAATGGGCGAGCTGTGGGGAACGCTGCTGTTCACTCACCTCAGTTCCCCCAAAGTGAAGGCTGCCAAGTGCACATTGCCTGTATGCTGTTGTGAAACACATCGGCGTGCTTTCCCGCCAACATGGACAGATGATACGCGGGGTTCCAAATGCCTGGCAGGATGGCCTTTTAATTATATGCTAATGTATTATAATTAGCTCCCCGCCGACCGATGGCGGAAGACACAGCCCGTCGTTGGCGGGCTGAGTGGAAGATCGCGACCTGCCTTCACGCCATCATGAAGTGGGTCCCACCATATTTTCCGTGCACACCACCTATCACGCGCTCTGCCAGCGGGCTTGGAAAATTCCGTCCTGTGTCTACAAGAGCAGGTCAGAGGTTGGGAATTCTCCAGTGAGTAACTCACCTCCTGACTCCCCAAAGCCTGTCCACCATCTACAAGGCACGTCAGGAAATTGATGAAATAATCTCCACTTGCCTGGATGAGTGCCGCTCCAATGAAGCTCGACACCATCAGGAAAAAGCAGTCAGGTTGATTGACCTCATCCACCAGCTTAAACATTCACTCCCTCCACCACCAGCGCACAGTGTCAGCCATGTGTACCATCTACAAGATGTGCTCCAGCAACTCACCAAGCCTCCTTCGACAGCATCTTCCAAACCCACAAACTCTGCCACCTAGAAGGACAAGGGCACAGATGCATAGGGCCATCACCTGCGAATTCAAGCAACCAAGTCCCAAACCATCCTAACTTGAAAAAATATCGCAGCTCCTTCCCTGTTGCTGAGTCAAAAATCTGGAACACTCTTGATAGCAGGGTGTACCTACACCACACGGACTAGAGCGGTTCAAGAAGGTAGCTCATTATAACCTTCTCAAGGGCAATTAGGGACAGGCAACAAATGTTGGTCTTTCCAGTGATGCTCATATCCCATGAAAGTGTTTTTTTTAAAAGTTAGCAAAAGGTAAATTCAGTCAATTAAACTATAAGCTTTTGTAGCTAATTTTGGGATTATAATAAGATATTAGCAGCGATTATATTCCAGTGTTCCTCAATTTGCTATTTCAAATGGTGTGGGGTTTTTTTTGAGAGAATGGACAGAGCAATTTCCTGACATGATTGGGACTAATATTGCACAGCATAATTTTAACTCACTTGCAGTCATACTGCTGTAATTTAACATAAAACACAACTAGTGATTCATTAATATCTATATAATTTTTGATTGAGAGTAAACAAGGTTAATGAGTTACATATTAGAGGCGGAATCATTGCTGTTTTAGAAACACAATTTAACAGCATAGATGAATAATATATACATCACTCAGATGTCAAAAAAGTGAAGCAGTGATGGTCTTAATGGCAAATATATTGTATATTCATAAGGCACCTCTCAAAATGACCTTTATCTTATTTTCCTGGTTAATTTAGTTATAATTTAGCGTGGAATATTGAGACAAGAAGAGGTTACAACTAAGCAAGGAAATAAAAAAATCTCAGGAAAATTGTAATTGTGAACCATCACTTTATTTAAAACCAGACAATGCAATTTATATCAATTGACACGAATGCCTGAACAGGATATTCATTGCAAGCTATGAGAAATGGAAGGCTTTTTGGAAAATTGCTGAGCAGGGTGTTAAAGAAATCATGCATTATGCTGAGGAGAGATTAATGGAGCAACCCAGGCACTCCAAATAACTAGATCACATGTTCTTGAATACCAGCCTGAAATGACATTTGAGGCTGTCTACTCTCCCTTGGCAAGTTCTGTTGAATTTCATTGGGGTGATTAAGTTCAAACTGTATTCTAGCTCAGGGAAGGGAAAGAAAAATGGATAGATTTAGTTCTTTTCTTCAAAGACATATCTCCTACAAGCCCATGACAGAGACTAACCAAGGCCAGGATTGCCCACTAACTGATTGTTGAAGGTCACAACCTCAAAATATCACTTTCTCACTTACAGGTCAGGTATAAAAAAATAATTAAAAGGTTAATTGAATGTTGGGGCCCTATTTTCGTCACCAAGGTGGGTTATTTGTTGAAAATTTTCCTGACTTGGCACACCAACCTTCATTTAAAGGACCCCATTAATTCCAATTTTCATTATAGGGAGGTGGGGGTGGGATCAAGTCGAGCCTGCCAACTCCGGAAGCAGATCTAGGTGGCCACAGGGGTGGGCAAGTGCCAGGGTGGGCTGGTTAGAAGGCCCGTCTCGATTCTTTGGGACTTTGTCCCAGTTGTTTTTGAAGCTGTAAGGTCCAGTAGCCCTTTCCTCTTGCACGCTCTCACCCCATGCCACCTCCATGCTAACTTATGCCTCCACCCACTCCCATGCCCCCTCATAACCCCATGTCACCTTCATGCCAGCTCATGCCCCCACTCCTCCCCATGCCCCTCATTCCTCCATGCCACCCCCATGCCAACTCATGCTCCCACCCACTGCCTATGCTCTCTCACACCCCCATGTCAACTCCATAGCGACTCACTCAGTATCCACCATGGCAGACCTCAGGAGCTATTTGGAAATGAAAAAATTAACTTCTTACAATCTAATATGTCTCTTACTCCTACATGCTTGATGGTGAAAAAAACTCCCATTCAAAAAGCACATGCAAAGCTTTTAAATCTCCTCAAGTAGTTAATCTTTTGTTATGGTCAGGTGACAAGTTGTAAAATGGCTTCCCTCCCTCTCTTTCCACCTCTGGTTTGATCACAACAGATTTCTTTTAACAAGAATTCGTTTGCCAATTCAATGAGCGTTTAACTGTTTAGGTGCTGTGACTTTGAAAGACACACACAGACAGGTTTTCTTGTAAGATTTTTTGTAAGAATGGTATTTATTGTACTTAACACCCAATCTAAATAAAAATACACACAGACACACACACACACACACACACACACACGTAAGTTACAAAGCGGGAGGATAGGTTAAGTAGTTTAAAAATCCAAAAAAGATTAGTTGTATATGGTTTTGGTAGTTTGACGCCATGGCTGATTTTAGACTGGGCTCAATGGTCTTTCCAAATTCTACGACAGGACAGTTTAAAGATGTTGACTGACAAGTTCCATTTTGTCTCCCGGAGTCAGCAGTTGCTGGGTTGATGTTTTTAGATGCTGCCTGTAGTGTATGGCTGGTCAAACAACAGGCAAGGCTCAAATTTGCAGGATAGATATCAAGAGAGAGAAATAGAGTGCTCACTCAGGGCCACTCTTCTTCAACATGTCTTCTTCTCCTGTTCTGTGGCCTGCAGTTACTTAAAACACAAAAGAGAGTTAGTGGCTCATTACATGATCTCCCCTCATAAACTGACCAGTTACCCAAAAATGGTCATAGCAGCTTGATTCCAGGGCCAGGGCTTAGACACAATTAGATTATGATTGGAAGAGTTCCCTCCTCAGCTAGGGTCCATTATCCAATGTGATTGTGCCTGATGGCTTGGCCTATACCCAGTTAAATTCACAGGCTGTCTGGATATTTTGTGACTGGTTCAGAAGTTGGACCATTCACACTCCTCTAAGGTGATTGTCTCCGATGGGTTCCTTTAGACAGCCTAACTCTGTTTTAATAGCTTTGGAATTTGTGGGGTACAGTTATACAAATGTTTGACCATCTTAGAAGTTTTTGCTCAAGCCATTTTTAAAAAAATACTGCTATTTAGTCTTTTTTAAAACTCAACCAGTGGTTTCAGTCCAATAAATAGTCACTTTAATATAAAGCATGTCTTATAACACTCTAGTAAAAACAAACAAACTTCTACTCAGACTCCAGATCAAAGACAGCTAATCCTTTAATAGCCTCTTTAAACTGTCAATCAAACTGTGAAGAACCTCTTGCTGAGATACTTGTAGCTTTTGAAACTCCAAGGGCGAAATTTTCTGTGCCCGCTGGCATCAGGCATGCTCGGCGGCATGAGCGGACAACGTGGCAAGAAGGCCAAAAACCGGTTTCACGATGTGGTGAAACCAGTTTGTGATCATCCACTCAGCCTGTCGATGGTGGGCCGCATTCCCTGCCATTGGACGTCGGGAACCTCATTGTAATACAACAGCTTATCATTGTAAGGCCAGCCCATCAGACTCAACCCCTGTCCCCACTGGATTGTCTGCCCACATTGGCCCAGGTGTCGGGGGGCGGTGAGGTTGGGAGGGGAGAATGAAGGTGTCAGGGGATGAGGTTGGGAGGGGGTAGAGAGTATGGGGGAGGAGTGGGTAACGGGGGAGAAGTTGGCAACTGGGGAGGTAAGTGTAATGGGGGTGGAAGGTGTAAGTGAAGGAGTTCAGAGGGGGGAAAGAGTGCACAGAGTGGAAGGAGTCTAGGGGGAAGAAGGAGTGTGGAGAGGGGAGGGAGTCCAGGGGGAGGAAGGAGAGTGGTGAGGGGGGGGAGTAAGGGTGGAGAAAGAAGTAAGTGTAGAGGAAGGAGGAGAAGGGGTTCTGGGGTGAAGGTGGGTCCAGAGGGGGTGGGGTGGGGGGGGGGAGGGGAGGGATGTCCAGGTGAACATGCAAGGAAGGAGTCTGATGGGTCCATGACTGCCTCCTGGGGAGCGAAATGAGGGTGGGCGTGGAACAAGGGAATGGTGAGAATGACCGAGGGCAGAGTGAGGTGGCAGATTGGGGGAGTGATGGTTTGATGGTAGCAGTAGAAGGCACGGCGATGGTGCTAGGTGGGGAATCAGAGGCAGGCATGGACCCTGGGGGTGGGGAGGAGGAGGTCGGGGAGGTGAATGTGGATGGGGGTGGGAATTTTGGGAAGGAAGGGAACATGCACGTTCACTTGGACATCCCCGAAGGAAAAGGGTTGTGGCTGGTATGTCATGGAGGGAGGTGATGCCGGGGGAGGGGGGTGCGGACAACAGTGATGGGGGAGAGGAAATGGGTTACTGGGGAAGAGGAAAAGACAGGGGAGCTGATGAAGAAGTGAATCCAGGCCATGCTGCTGAAACAGAAAGTGAAATGACAGTCGCCGTGGTCGAGATCAGGAGCTGCATGGGAGTGTGATCATTGGGCTGGCGGAGATGCAGGTCAGCTCAGATGGACAACTGAAAACAAACCCCAGCAGGCAGCATTCAAAATGCTCAGGACATTGAGGTAAGTGTGATACGTGAAGGATCTGTGTGTGTGTGAGAGTGCTTGCACAAGGCTCTGACAGGCCCTGCCACACACACACACTTCTCCCTCCAGAATCACTCATTGCAGTGAAAGAGGACGAGGTTGAGGGAGTCACAGGCAAAGGGGACTCGGAGGGAGAGGGCAGGTGAATGTGGATGGGATTCCTGGGTGGATGACCCAGGGGTGTCCAGCTGCCACTCCTCCCTACGAGTGCCTGAGCTCCCCAGCTTGACTCCTTCATGAGAAGGAGCACCTGCAGGGACGTCGAGGTTCCCGTTACCCTCTCACGTTACCACTGCAGGAAATCACCTGTCTGCACACACCTCCATGTTCCGCTGGACCACGGTCTCCATGGGGTTCACCATCCTCCCCACAGAGCCCTCCATACATACACACGTGGGCACCACTTCATCAGAGAGCAGGCGATGCACTCCTCCGATTGTCATGCCACTCTGTTGAGGGTTTCCAACAGTTCTGCGTGATGTTCTAGTGCCTTCTGCTGTCTCTTCAGGATGAGTTGCAAGGCCAAATCCAGAGGCTCATCATCCGACTGGGACCTTACAGATGCCTCTTCCCCAGCAGTCCTTCGAGTGCTGGGGAGCTCGCATGAACCTCCTCCTGTTGTGGACATGTGTCTGTGTGGTGACCACCAGATTGTGAACCTAAGCCTGCTCTAGATCTAGGTCCCACTGAGGTGTGTGTCTCTGCGCTGGTGGAGGGGGTGGGTAAGCGCTGTGATGGGTCTTCCAGGCTGCTTATTCCCAGCTCTTCAATGGAGGAGCTGTCCTCTTGGCTGGAGCTGAGTACGTGGATGGAGCTGAGGGACTGGCTGGCTGAGGGTGTTGGTCACTTGGCAGAGCTCCCTGTGAACCAAAGTAGAGGTAATTAGTGAATGAGAGCAGAGTCAAAAGCAGGAGGGAGCGCACTCACATTTGTGTTGAGAGAGGGATGATGTGGTGCAGGATCCTCACGATGATGTTCACCACCGACCTCACCATCACCACAGGAACGGTTCATGTCGGCGCCAGCCAGTGCGATGGCACACTCTTCAAAGTGAATGAGAAGCCTAATGTGGGCCACTCCACTCCTGGTCTGGGATCTCTCCCTGCTGATGTAAGCATGCCTCTCCTGCATGAAAACAGATGGAGAGAGTGTGAGCGAGGCACATGGCACTGCATGGAATGTTTGTGTAATGAACAGAACCATGGACTGGATGAGTACTTGAGCTCGAGAGGGACTGAGCCTGATGACGATGTAAGAGTGTGTGTGAGAGTCAGTGGTGTTGTCTCTTGAGATGTGAGATCCCTGTGGATGTGTTTGTAAGAATGTGAGTTGAGAGTGATGAGAAGAGCAAGTTACCCTGGCGGAATGGATGAAACCATTCACCCTGTAGCAGCACTGGGTGGCTGTCCTCTTTTGCAGGGCATTGGCGCTGACCACCGCTGTCACCGCCTCCCAGGCTGGATTGGAGATGCTGCTGCCCCTCATGCGGCCAGAGCAGGGATGGAGGACATCAAGGCAGACCTCCACGGTGCCCAAAGGGTGCTCAAGGGGCGTGTCACTAAGCCTGGGGGCTGCAGTCTTTTTGCCATTCCAGGTCATCCTGTCTTCCATGCAGCAGTTATGGGCAGAAAGCACTGAGAGTTGTGCATGCAGCTGGACTTGAAATATGGCGCCCCCCCAGCGTGATGAAGCAGCGAGGTGATGGCAGGATGGGCGAATGAGAGCCCCCCCACCATGGAAACAGCATGAATGCATAAATAATGGGATGGGTTTGGGATGATACAGCATGAAAAGCCATCATTGCGCCTGGTGAGTAAAACATCATTTTACCTGCCCGCTACCGCACTTAGTGCAAATACGGGACTATTTAGCCTAAAGCATTCATAATGGCTTAATAATAGTGCTTGGGGAAAATGTCAACCAATAACTCTATTGAAACTGCACAACCAGGTGATAATTTTTTTCTAAGCTATGCCAGATGGCCTGTCAATCAAAGCAGACCAGTAGAGGGTTTATTAAATTCTCACTGACAGTTTCAGCCTGTTTGTTTCATGTTTATGGAGTGGGGAATTTAGAAGAACCTCAGATCATGACACTTATGCAGGCTTTATCTGCCCTTCAACAGCATTTACATCTACCTGTCAATTTGTGACCCCCACACTGTGGTTAGCAGCCAAAAGAGGGTCTGGTAGCAGCCAAAATAGAGTCTGCTTGTACCCAGCACTAAGTTCAAAATGTCCTGAGTTTGAGTTTTCCTGCTTTGTGATTCATGCCCTGCTCCCTTCCCCATGCTGGCAAAAATTAGATTACCACCACCTTCTCAAGGGCAATTAGGAATGAGCAATAAATGCTGGCCTAGCCACTGATGCCCACATCCTGTAAATTAATAAATAGAAGTGTCGGAAATGGGGACAGGGCTTCCATATCTGGGTCTCACTGACCATTTTTAAAGGTCTGTGGAATCTTTCCAACTCAGCAAAAATCCACCCCTTAGTCTTTCTAAATAGAGGGCTAGAATTTAGAGGAGAGGAAGTTTGCTACACTGTTCAAAGCCCTGGTTAGTCCACATCTGGAGTACAGTGTATAGTTGTGGGTAACACACCTTAGAAAGGATATATCTATTGGCCTTGGATGAAGTACAATGCAGGTTTATCAAAATGTTATCAGGGCCCCAAGGGTTAGATTATCGGGAGAGGTTATTAAAAATGAGGCTTGTGTTCCCTGGGACGTAAAGGTTAAAGGGTGATTTGATTGAGATATTTAAGATTTTGGAAGAGAGATAGAGAGAACTTTTTTTCCATTGGCAGGGGAGTCTGGAACAAAAGGCCATAACCTTAAAATTGGAGCCAAACCATTCAGGACAGAACTTTCACACAAAGGGAGGGAGAATTGTGGAACTCGCTCTCACAGAAAGCAGTAGATGCTAGCTCAATCAATAATTTAAAATTGGACATCACTAGTTATTTGCTAGGCAAGGCTATAAAGGGATATAGAGCCAAGGAAAATGGATGGAGTTAAAATATAGATAAGCCATGATCCCATTGAATGGAAGTACAGGCTCACTGAATGGCTTACTCCTGTTTCATATTCCCATATTTTTCCAAATTCAGTAACATCACAGACTGGTATGCAAATTAGATAGTGGGATTGATCAATATTCAGGGTCACATGATGTTGCCAATCTGACGTAGAGTGTAGTTGAAGGGGGAGGTGAGCTTCTGATTTCCAAATACAAACAGAAAGGTGTGGAGGTATTGGAAACAGAAGAGTTTCTTTTATTTGAAAGTTATATTGCATCTTTGACAGCAATAACACTACATTCATGCTGTGAAATGTGAATCTTTCAGTTTGTGCCAATGGACTATTGTTATTGATGGTGCTCTCTTTAAATAGAACTAAGTAATGAGCAATTGCTTGAGCCAATAATGGTTGTAGAAAATCAGTTCCAATGATTAATTATCGCTATTGTAATAGAATATTGCATTTCCAGTAACTCAGTAAGTATACTGAGATGATCAGCATACTGATATCGGACAGTTTTTGCCCGGCATCATTTTTCAATCACAGGCTAAAATGAGAGACAACCTCCAGGGCCCAAGCTCTGGATATTACTCATAAGGTGTAGGTGCTCCTCCAATTAACCTTTCAGTTATAATGGAGGTTTTCCTTTTCTCAGGACAGTACCTGAAACAGTTCAAAGCCCAATGAAAAATTGCTAATCCATTTTTTTTTAAAACCCCAAATAAGGATCAGGATAAAGGTGACCTCAAATGCATACCGTGATAAACTCAGGAGCATTTTTCAGTCAGTCATATGCCCCAAAAGATCTTAAACATTTTCCAACCACTTCAATCCTTTAGGCTAATAAATAAATGCCATGTAGTGAGAACAAATTTAAGAATCAATTAATAATATAACTTAAGCGTCCAAGGTGAGCATAATTTAAGTATTCTGCCAATAATTTAAATGTTGCTTCTTGCTTATAAGTTTGACCTAATTGACCTAATAGAATATCTATTCTATATTCTATTGTCCTAATGTCCTAAAATTATTCTCTAACAAAAGTGTCTTCAGACCCATCCTCACAACCTTCATTCCCAGCTAGTTTTGTGTCATCAGCAAATTTGGAAATATTATATTTGGTCCCCACATCAAAATAATTTATATAGATTGTGTGCAGCACTGATCCTTGTGTTACCCCATTAGCAACAACTGCCTGCCATCCTGAGGATGACCCATTTATTCCTACTCTGTTTTCTGCCTGTTAACCAATCCCCAGTATATTATCTCCAATCCCATGTAATCTAATTTTGTTTACTAACCTCCTGTGTGGGACCTTATCAAGAGCTTTCTGAAAATCCAAAAACACCACATCCATTGGTTTTCCTTTATCTAAGCTACAAGTAACATCCTCAAAAAAAACTCCAACAGGTTTGTCAAACATAATTTCCCTTTCATAAATCCATGTTGACTCTGCCCAATCATACCATTATTTTCTAAGTGTCCAGTTATCACATCCTTTATAATAAATTCTAACATTTTCCCTACGACTGACATCAAACTAACAGTTCTGTAGTTCTCAGTTTTCACTCTCCCTCCCTCCTTAAATAGTGGGGTTACATTTGCTACTTTCCAGACTGTAGGAACCTTTCTAGCATCTAAAGAATTTTGAAAGATAACCATTAATGCATCCATTATCTCTATAGCCACCCCCTTCAACACTCTGGGCTGTAGCTCATCAGGTCCTGGGGATTTATCAACCTTCAACCCAATTAATTTTTCAAACACTACCTCTTCATTAATACTAATTTCTTTCAGTTCCTCATTTTCACAAGCGCCTTGGTTCCATAATATTTCTGGGAGATTTTTTGTATCATTCTCCTTGAAGACAGACACAACTAATTGTTTAGTTCCTCTGCAATTTCCCTATTCTCCATTATAAATTCCCCTGTCTCCACCTGTAATGAACCCACATTTGTCCTCGCTAATCTTGTCCTTTTCACATATCTAAAGAAGCTTTTATGGTCCTCCTTTATGTTTCCTGCTAGCTAGCATTCAAATTCTCTTTTACCTTTCTTTATCAGCTTCTTGGTCCTCCTTTGCTGGATTCTAAATTGCTCCCAATCCTCAGGCTTACCACTTTTTCTGGCAACCTTATAAGCCACTTCCTTTGATCTAATGTAATCTTTAACTTCCTTTGTTAGCCACAGTTGATTCAACTTTACTATTGGGTTTTTGTATCTTAGAGGAATGTATATTTGTTGTAGATTATTTAATACTTCATAAATAGTAGCCATTGCCTGTCTACCATCAATTCTTTAGCCATAGCCAATTTGTCCCTTATACCTTTATAGTTTCCTTTGTTCAGATTTAAGACCCTAGTTTCAGAATGAACCAAAAGCTTTCAAACTTAATGTGACATTCTATCTTATTGTGGTCGCTATTTCCTCAAGGCTCCTTTACAGCAAGGTTATTAATTAGCCCTTTCTCAATATATAATACTAAATCTAAAATAGCCCAATCTCTAGTTAGTTCTTCAACATACTGCTTCAGAAGCCCATCTGGTACAGACTCCAGTAATCCATCCTCCACAGCATTAGTGCTAATGAGGTTTATCCAGTCTATATGTAACTTGAATCACCCATTATTACTGTATTACCCATGTTACATGCAGCTCTAATTTCCTGATTTATACCGTGCCCAATATTACCACTACTTTTTGGTTGTCTAAAAACAACTCCCAACAATGTTTGCTGTCCCTTGCTGTTTCTTAGCTCCACCCAAACTGATTCTACATTTTGTTTTATTCATTCATGGGGTGTGGGCGTCACTGGCTAGGCCAGCATTTATTACCCATCTTTAGTTGCTCTTGATAAGGTGGTGGTGAGCTGCCTTCTTGAACTGCTGCAGTGCATGTGGTGTAGGTGCACCCACAGTGCTGTTAGGGAGGGAGTTCCAGGATTTTGACCCAGTGACAATGAAGGAACAGCGATACATTTCCAAGTCAGGATGGTGAGTGACTTGGAGGAGAAATTCCATGTGTTGGTGTTCCCATGTGTCTGCTATCCTTGTCTTTTTAGATAGTAACGGTTGTGAGTTTAGAACGTACTGTCTAAGGAGCCTTGGTGAGTTCCTGCAGTGCATCTTGTAGATGGTATACACTGTGGCCACTGTGCATCGGTGGTGGAGAGACTGAATGTTTGTGGATGTGGTGCCAATCAGCGGCTTCTTTGTCCTGGATGGTGTCAAACTTCTTGAATGTTGTTGGAGCTGCACTCATGCAGGCAACTGGAGAATATTCCATCACACTCCTGGCTTGTGCCTTGTAGATGGTGGACAGGCTTTGGAGAGTCAGGAGGTGAGTTACTTGCTGCAGGATTCCTAGTCTCTGACCTGCTCTTGCAGCCACAGTATTTCTATGGCTAGTCCAGTTCAGTTTCTGGTCAATGGCAACCACCCGGATGTTGATAGTGGGGGATTCAGTGATGGTAATGCCATTGAATGTCAAGGGGCGATGGTTAGATTCTCTCTTGTTGGAGATGGTCATTACCTGGCACTTGTGTGACATGAATGTTACTTGCCACCCAAACCTGAACCCATCTCTGACCTTATTATGGAAGGAGGTCATTGATGAAGCAGCTGAAGATGGTCAGGCTTAGGACACTATCCTGTGGAACTACTGCAGTGATGTCCTGGAACTGAGGTGATTGACCTCCAACAACGACAATCATCTTCCTTTGTGCGAGGATATGACTCCAATCTTGTTCCTTTGATCTAAGATCTAAGATCCTCTCTCATTAATGTACTGATCACATCCCCTTGACCATCTGGAGGGAGATGGTGGCATAGTGGTAATATAACTGGACTAGTAATTCAGCAGCCCAGGCTAATACTCTGGGGACATGGGTTCAAATCCCACCAGAGCAGCTGGTGGAATTTACACCACACCACAGCAGCTGGTGGAATTTAAATTCAATTAGCCTCAGTAATAGTGACCATGAAACTATCACAGATTGTTGTAAAAGCCCATCTGGTTCACTAATGGCCAGTGGGGAAGTAAAGCTGCCATTCTTACCCAGTCTGGTCTATGTGTGACTTTAGACCTACAGCAATGTGATTGACTCTTAATTGCCCTCTGAAATGGCCTAAAAAGCTACTAAGTTCATGGGCAATAAATGCTGACCTAGTTGTGGTGCTCACATCCTGTGAATGAATATCCTTGAATATTCAGTTCTCAGTCTAGGCCACCCAGTAAAAACATTTCCATAATGGCAATTAAATCCTTGCCTCTATTTGTGCCTTCAAATCATCTACCTTGTTGCGATTGCTTCATGCCCTTAACTTTGTCTTTTTATCATTCCACTTTCTGATCCTATTTGATACTGGCCTTCACTTCATCTGCCTCCTAATGTCGCTCACTACTTTTCTACTTCCTGTTACCAGTTTTTCTTCCTTCCAATCTCAGCTCCCTCTCAGGTTCCCATCCCCTTGCCTATCTAGTTTAAATCCTCCCCAACAGCACTAGCAAATTTCCCTGCGAAGACGTTAGTCCTGGACCTGCTAAGGTGCAACCCATCCATCTCGTACAGGTTCAACCTGCCCCAGAACTGGTCCCAAAGCCTCAGAAATCTGATGTCCTCCCTCCTGTACCAATTCTCCAGCCACATGTTCAATCGCTCAATCCTCCTATTCCTATGCTCACTAACATATGGCACTGGACTTAATCCTGAGATTACTGGTTTTGAGGTTCTGCTTTTTAATTTCTTTCCTAACTCCCTACAATCTTCTTTCAGGACCTCATCCCTCTTCCTAGCTATGTTGTTGGTACCAATGTGGACCACAACCTCTGGCTGTTAATCCTCCCCCCCGAAGAATGTCCTGAAGTCTCTCGGGGGCATGCCTGACTCTGGCATGAGGAAGGCAATACACCATCCTGGAGTCATGTCTACAGCTACAGGAACACCTGTCTGTTCCCTTAACTAACAAATCCCCTATCACTATTGGTCTTCCACCCTTCTTTTTACCTTCCTGTGCAGTTGAGCCACCCTTGGTGCCACGGATTTGGCTCTTGTTGCACTCCTCTGAGGAACCATCTCCTTCACCGGTATCCAAAATGAACAATCAGTTAGCAAGTGAGATCAGCTGAGGGGAGTCCTGGACTACCTGCCTGGTTCTCTTAGCCTGCCCGGCGGTTACCCATTCCCTCCCTGCCTGCATGTTTCTAACCTCCCTAAACATGCTATCCATGTCATTCTCAGCCTCACGGATGCACCACAGTGACTCCAGCCACCGCTCGAGTTCCGAAACCCAGAGCTCAAGCTTCTACAGCCGGGGACACTTCCTGCAGATGCGTTTGCCTAGGACACATGGTGCGTCCATGACGTCTCACATGCCACCGAGGATAAATTCCACTCTGCCGAGCTGCCCTGCCATGTCTTAACTTTACAAACTATTTATTATAAATAGAATAAGTAGAATAACTTACCAGTTACTCACCAATCAGCTTCTTCCTCTTTACCGAAGAACCTGGAAAAGAGAAAACAAGAAAAATACCATTTGCCAATTTGTGCACAGCAGAGTCCTACAAATAGCAATGAGATAATAACTAGATGATCTGTTTTAGTGATTTTGGCTGAGGGATAAACATTGGTCAGGACACTAGCGAGCCAGTCCCTTCTTTTCTTCGACATAGTGGCATTGGAATTCTTTTATGTCCATCTGAGATAGTTGACAAAACCTTGATTTATTGTTTCATCCAATACCTCAAGATTACAACTCCTGAGCCATGGCTCACCTTTAAACAACAACGCTTATCATAGCTACGTAGTTTTGCCTTTGTATCAGTCACTGTACCTGATCACAATTAACTGTACATCCCAGGTAAGAGCCGTCAAACTGAAAACTGCACATTGGTTTAACTCGGAATGATGAAAAATGTCATGCAAAATTTAAATTTAAGTCAATAAAATCAGCACAGCTTCTTTGTAAAAGAGGCAAATAACTGAAAATGTTGACATGAATATATAAGCTGACCACGTTACATCTTGACAAATGACAAGCTACTTCTCACAAAATGTATAAATAAGCAGTGGTAATTGCTACTTCTTCAATATAAATGGTATTATATTTTAATCATGTTGAGATTGGCTGCAGTAGCATCTGCACCAAGAGCCATGGTCAACTGAAAGGAAAATAATTCTGAAAACTGAAGAAGACCACCAAAAAATTCAAGTTTAAAATAAAGGTAACAGTGATGTGAAGCTTTTGAATCTAATTTCTGAATTCAAAGTCTTAAAAAACTAGTAGATGCTTCTATGCTTGATGATATAACCAGCAACCCTGGTTTAATTCGAGGACTATAGGTACCCATTATATAAAATTGGTCATGTACTTGTTGTTCTCAAACTTAATGAGCAAGACTTTGGCTGGGATTCTGCACGGCCGCTGGCACCGGGCGTGTTCAGTGGCGTGAGCAGGCCATATGGCGAGAAGGCCAAATATCGGTTTGCGATAGTCCGCTCTGCCAGCCGACAGCGGGCCGCGTTCCCCACCATCGGATGTTGGAAACCTCGTTGTGATACATCAGCATATCATTATGAGGCCAGCCTGCCGGAATCATCTCCGCACCCCACCACCCCCGCCCCACCGCCACTGGATCATCTGCCCACGCTAACGGGGAAAAAAGCCGACATATTTCATAACAGCATATATAAGGCGTGCACTTGGCGGGCTGCTCAGGATTTCGAGGTTCGTTTGCCTACCTTGCTTCAGTCAGCACTCACAGTCATCAGCGCCAGGCTTCACAGACAGCACCACATCACTTTTAGTGGGGCTCACGGATAGATTTCTACCAACCAGATCAGCTTTTCAATGGCTGCAGGGCGAGGGCTTGCTTGGGGAAAGGGGCGAAGTGGCCTCAGGCAGGGGAAGAGGCTGCAGGACGAAGGCTATACTGGGGAAGGAAGATATCCCAGGGTGTGTGTGGGGTCACATGCTGATCTGTGCAAGTGGCCTCAAGGTGGTGAGGACTGAGGAGGCAGGCTCCAGAGGAGATAAGGCCAGATGGACACGTGAGAATGGGTGGTGATGTCCATTGAGCTGACAGTGAGTGAGATGCCAATGAATGTGCGATGGACTTGAGTGTGTGTGAGGTTAGAGTGATGAGATGGTTGCCATATCCTGGCTGCACAGATAAGATCATTCATCCTCTGTCTGCATTGGATGACCAGCCTCTTCTGTGCAGCATTGGCACTGGTCATCACTGCCTTCGCCTACCAAGCCGGAGTGGTAATGTAGCTGTCCCTCCTGCGCTCACAGCAGGGGGTAGAGGACATCACAGCGGGCCTCCACGGCGTCCAAAAGGCGCTCGAGGGCTGCGGTCTCCTTGCCTTTCGGGGATATGTTCTCTTTGCTGCAGTCTGGGCTGGAGGCACTGAGCGCGGCTGTACTTTAAATGCGGTGCCTGGCGTGATGAAGCGATGAGGTGACGGTGTGGCAGGCGAATGAGAACCCGCTCACCATGGAAATGGCATGTATCCCGGGAATGCATAATTAATGCGGCTGGTTTGGGACGAAACGGCCTGAAAAGCCGCCATTCTGGCCGGCAGGTAAAACGTCTTTTTACCTGTCCGCTACCGCACTTAGTGCAAATCTGGGATGATTCTGCCCTTTGTGTTCAGTGGCGAATTGACAGTGCTTGCTGCTGACCTTGAAGAAAGCTGCTCTCAAAAATCAAGTGATCCCTGTGACAAGGACACATCCCTTTAATTGATGAGGGATTGAATCTGGCGCCAAGTCAAGGAGATCTCCAGGCACGAAGCAGCAGTTCTGTCATCAAATCAAGTAAACAGTTAATCAGATTGAAGTGTTCTCACAGATATAAGATCCTGAGAAGTCTTGACAAGGTGGATGTGGAAAGGATGTTTCTTCTTGTGGGAGAATCTGGAACTAATGGTCACTGTTTAAAAATTAGGGGTCGCCCATTTAAAACAGAGATGAGGAGAATTTTTTTGTCTCAGAGGGTTGTAAGTTTTTGGAACTCTCTTCCTCAAAAGGTGATGGATGCAGAGTCCTTGAATATTTTTAAGACAGAGGTAGATAGATTATTGATAAGCAAGGTGGGGGGAAAGGTTATCGGGGTAGGCAGGAATGTGGGGTTGAGGTTACAATTAGGTCAGCCATGATCTTATTGAATGGTGGAGCAGGCTCGAGGGGCTGAATGGCCTACTCCTGCTCCTATTTCATATGTTCATATGTTCGTATGTACAATAACCTGGGAAGGAAAAATCATTGAATCCCTTTGCTTATAATTTTTAAATTTTACAGATAATGAAATAAATGAATGGGACATATGCACTGGATTAAGGTTGAAGTTAAAATATCATAAATAAACTTTTAATAAAAATATTGTCTTAAAAATGTGGGATTGCTTATCTTAATAGAGAAAGTTGACATTGAATACTTCAATTATTCTTTAAGGGTCATTAAGGGTGTTTAGCAGTAATTTTGTGCTTCATACAACATAAAAATCCTGTTACGTCTGATTCAATAAGATGTAACTTTTTCCAAGATTATTTGAGAATAAAAGCTTAAGGGTGGAAGTTTTTGTCAGTTCGATGATTTCTAATTGATTGCAGTCTGGGGAGCCACTAAAGAACGCCCTCTGGAGATGCGTAGAATCACTAACAACAGCTTCTAATTGCCACATTTATGTTGTTGTCAGAGAAGTAATGATGGTGAGAGTTGGCAGTTTAGTCTTCATTATCATCACTAAATCCAAGCCAATAGGATTCTAATATCCCCTCAGAAGGTGGCTCATGATGCCTCTCCACCATCCAAGAACAGAAGCTGAGCAGCGGTACAATAGGAGCCACGCCTCCACAAGGGCTGTGGTGGAGAGAGCCATTGGTCTTCTCAAGATGCGCTTTTGATGCCTGGACTGCTCAAGGGGCGCATTCCAGTACCCCCTAAATCGTGTGTCGATGATAGTGGTTGCATGCTGCGCTCTCCACAATCTGGCGCTGGAAAGGGGGGATGCTGTGGACGATGAAGATGTAGACTCCAGGGAGGCAGGGAGGCAGGGACACCTGGGAGGCTTTACTCCAAAGAACCTTCAGCTAGCATACCACATATGGACCTCCAGGACAAGCCTAGGCTGTATGCTCCATACTCGATACCTAAGTGCAAACTCTGCCTGGTTAGGAACATTAACTAAGCTCCTTGTTAGTGAAGCTGAGTGTCCCACAAAACACTCATTACATTATTGGAAACCATCCACCCGCAGAAGAAAAGAGGCATCCTCAGTCAGGGTGAAATTTCTGAATTTAATATTGCAACCAAAGAAACTTAATGAAACAAAATGAAAAAGGTGTTCAAAATCACACCAACTCATAAAGACCTCAGCTCGGGCCAACACAAAAGCACCAATGATAATCGCGTGGTGTGCCTAAGGTTCCTTATGTTTATGTTTCGGGGTGCTACGTCTTGGTGCTGCCCCCTCGCTGGGAGTGGCATCTAAGCCAGCCTGATGACTCTGTTGTCCTGTTGACCTCGATGACCTTGGCGGTCATCCTCTGGCCTGTGGAGCCTGTGCTGGCCCCGCCTGAGAGGGAGCTGGCAGTTCCACAGCTGGCATCTCCCAAATTGTCGCAGCCTCACCGGATGCAACGGTCACTGGAAGGGGGTGGAGGAGATGTTGCCTTCGTCCGGAGTGCCCTGAGAGGAGCCCGCAGAGACAACAGGCAGCTGCTGCGCCGACGTGAGGTCGCTTTGGACCTCCCTGCTCACCATGGATAGATGGGCACCGAGCTGGGAACTTGGTGCCCAGGCCATTTCCCACACTGGCATTGACCAGCTGAGGTCAATGCCGATGTGAGGGTTTGCTGGTCCGAGCGCATCCCCAGGAAGCCCTGATTGGTCTCCCGGAGGAGCCTCTCCACGAGAGTTGCCACTCATTCCATGGAGGACACATGGCGTTCGGACATGAGGCTCATTGCTTTGTCATAGTCCGCGTAGACTCCTCCAGCACAGACACCAAGCCAAGCATAGCCTCATGTATCTCCCCCTGATGCTCCCGCACACCCGGCCGCATTTCCTGCGTTTGCTGCGTCGTGGACGACTCCAGAGGCGCATCATCAGGCACCGACTGAGCATGTGCCTGGGCCCCTGCAGTCCTCCGACACCTGGTGCCATGGGCACTCTCTGTCTCTGCCAGCTCCTCCAGTGACTGTGAAGTGCCCTCACCGCTGTGCCCCGGGACACTAGCTGATGTTCTAATTCCTGCCGAGGTGCTAGTGTCTGTGCTGGTGCCTGCCTGGCAGAGATGATGTGACGATGGTGAGACTTCAGAGCCCTCAGGTGTGAGAGGGGGCCTCTGCAATTCCTCCTTCCAGCCCTGCTCCGCTGATTCGGAAAGGAAGAAGAAGGACATTTGATTTAGTTAACGTAGAGACAACGAAAATGTGCATTCCTGTCCCCTGTCTCATTATGCACTCATCCTTCCATAAGCAATAGTCAAGCCATGTTGCAAACTTCAATCACTGAACATTCAGCACTGCCACTGCTGTTGGGAGGGCAATGCTGACCTCAGTGCTGGGCAAACATACCTGCCCGTGGCACCCCAGCTTCACCGACACCGGTGGACCTGGGCGCATGGCGCCTCTCCAAATCTAGGGCCTCCTGCTCAAGATGGTTGAAAATTGCTAACTGTGCCAGCCCTCCGTCAGTCCTCACCCGCTCGGCGGCATTATGTGCATTCTTCTCCTGAAAAGGAGAGAGCAGCATTGATTCATGTTAATTGTACCTGGACTCTCTTCACGGACGGCCCACACCAACCAGAGTGGGACATTGCAGGGCTCCAGTGTCTTCTCACCCCGCCGCTGCCAAACACTCACACAAAGATGCCAGGCCTGTCCGCAGCCCCCCAACCCCCCACCACCGCCCCTCCCCACAACCCCTCACCCACTTGGCCGAATGCTGCCTACGTCACATTAGGCACCACACAGTCCAACCTTCCATAGCAAGAAGGCACAAACACATCAAGCGCAGAGGACAGCAGATCGATCAGTGCCACACCACCTTGAAGCTCCCCTCCCAGCATGTCATCACCCTGACTTTGGCATGTCCTGGAGTTCCAGCACTGCGCCTAGGTGCAGCTCCTCCAGGTTGCCCCCAAAACAGTCATGTGGGTGTCAGTGTACCACATGCTGCAGGTGCAGAACCCATCTCTTCACCACCCTCTCAGGGTGACCTCAGCATGGGCAATATCTGCTGGCCCACCCAGCGAAGGACACATGCCATCAATGATTCAATACAGTCACTACACTCAGAGTTCGGGGGGAGGGACGCCAGGGGGAAGCCTACCTGCTGGCTTAAGTGACCAATGCCAACCTGGTATTCACCCTCCCCGAGCACAACAGGTTGTTGAAGCGCTTACTACACTGGATCCAGGTGCGCCGCACCACATCACGGGAGCTCACCACCTCTGCCACCTCCTCCCAGGCACGTTTGGCCATGTGGGGGGAGCCTCCTCCTCCCGTCCTGGGGAACCAGCACCTCCCGCCGTGCTGCCACCTCCTCGAGGAGGGCAGCAAGGCAGTCATTGGAGAAACGAGGGGCACAGTGCCCCCCTGCTCTGCCCTCCTGCCTGGCCTGCTCACCAGCAGCGCTCTGGGAAGCTCTTCTCCACTGGCCATGATTCGCAGCCTTTGAAAGGCTGCAGCAGCTTTTTAAAACAGGCGGCCGGGTCACCATTGGACCAAGAGGTCATTTCAGTCCCACCGCCGCCCGCCCACTCCCGCTGTCCTCGGGAGCCGCGATTCACGCTGGGCGGGCCTTAATTGGCCTGTCCGTGTAAAATGGCAGCGCGGACCCGAACACGGGCGGCGATCGGGTCCGCGCCAGCCCACAGCCGCTCCCACTCCGCCTCCCCGCCAGCCTGAAAATTCTGCCTCTAGTGCCTACATTCAAGCAATACCAAGGAGAAAAGAAGGACTTGCATTTGTATGTCACCTTTCGCATCCTCAGGTGCTAAAGCACTTCATAACCAATTAACTACCTTTTGAAATGTTGCCACTCTTTTCTACAGGTATAAGAAGGTTCCATAAGCAGCAATGAGATGAATGAGCAGTTAATCTGTGTTGATGGTTTTGGTTCAGGGATGAATCATGGCCAGGACATTGGCAGAATCCCCTGCTCTTCTTCAAATAATGTCATGGGATCATTTGTATCCATCTCTATAGCTTAATATCTCACCCAAAACACTCCCCTTTGACAATGCAGCTCTCCTTCAGCACGGCACTAATCTAATCAGAGTAGGTTCAATGCTTAAATCCAGGAATGTGACTTCAGTCCAAAACCATCTAACCCAGTGGAAAAAGCATTGCCACAGATGACGCTTGAGTGTTCTGAATGATATTTGATGACAAGCTATGCAAAGGTCACGTTTTGGCAAAATCTTTTATACACATTATGAAGGCAAATTAAATCTTATACAAAGTACTAAAATGAAAAACCATCTAGATTCAATGAAAAGAATGGTCACTAGGAGTAAGAGATAAAGCTGAGAAAGAAACATTTGTCTAACCATGAGGTCAGTTTCTCAAAGGGGAGGATGTTAAAATGTGAGTTTTGGACTACTTGATTCATCCTAAATCTAGTCAAAAGTTTCAGTCAAAATCAAAACTACATCTTTCTGCAAAAGTTCAGAAAAGATGGTAGAGTCAGCATGTAACCAGGCACAGTTAGCTTGACTACACATCCTCCCACCCCACTTCCTCTAAATACCTCATGCCATTCTCCCAGTTTTCCACCCCCAATTCTGTTCAGACAATGCCACCTTCCACATCAATTCTTCCAATAAGTCTTTGTTTCTCCTCAACCAAGTCTTCCCCTTCACCTTGATAGACAAGGCCTTTGACATGGTCCGTCCCATTTCTCATGCTCCTGCTCTCACCCCTTCCATTTCTTCCCAAAACCATGGTAGAGTTCCCCTTGTCTCCATCTCCCACCCACCAACCTTCACATTCAACAAACCATCTCCCGTCATTTCTGCCACCTGCAGCATGATGCCACCACCAAACACATCTTCCTCACCCCACCCACTTCCTTTCAGCATTCTCACAGGTTCTTCCCTCTTCATCACCCTGGGCCACTCTTTCATATTCCACAACACCAGTTCTCCTCCCACGGTACCTTCCCATGAGAGCACAGAAGATGCAACAATGGTTCTTTCACCTCCTCCCCTCCCAATGTCCTAGGCTCCTGCTACTCATGATGTGGTCTTTATCTGCATTGGGCAGATAAAATGCAAACTAGTAATTGCTTTGATAAACACCTCTGTTCAGTGCGCAAGAGTGACACTGAGTTTCCAATCACTTGCCATTTGAATTTTCTGTCCCACCCTGACCTCTCTGTCCTCAGCCTTCCACAATGTTCCAATGAATCTCAACGGCAGCTCGAGGAGCAGCAGCTCATCTATAGATTAGGCACTTTACAACTGTGAGAACCATTACCATATGGTAGTGCCTTTTGCCTGCACCATCATTCCTTCTGTCATTTAATCTCTCTTAAAAAAAACCTGTTCCATCTCTAACTTTTCCCAGTTCTGATGCAAGTTCATCAACCTGAAATGTCGATTCTATTTCTCTCTCCATAGATGCTGCCTGATATCCTGAGTGCTTCCAGCATTTCCTGTTTTTATTTCAGATTTCCTTTATCTGCAGTATTTTGCTTTTGGGTTAGCTTGTAGATACATTCATCAAAAATACATTATTCAAATATCGCAAATATAACAACTGGTCACAGTGCAGGGGGTGCTGGGCTTGTTGTTATGCCCCCCTATCCTGGCGGGTTTTCGTTGTGCACGTAAAATATGTCAGGTACCCAGATCACCACCTTTCTACCCACCCCTGACCCATTCCCCATACGGTGGTGAGTAAGCTATCCAGAAGCCCACCTGCCCTTAGGCCTATTGAGGGCCTTAAGTGGCCAATTGTTGCTCACTTAAGGCCCTCAATCTGCCTCCACTGCCATAAAACACTGGGTGGTGGCAGGCAGGTGGGAATTAGAAGGCTGTTTTTGTTAAAAAGGCAGGAAGGAAGTGGGGGAGCACATCATTCGGGAGGTGCTATGTGTGCATCAGGGGCACCACCCCCCAAGATGTTATCCCCCCTTTGTTTGTTGCCACATGGCCTCCAAAACTTGTCCGCCAACTCCCCCCACCCCACCCTGCCATCCCCCCAGGGTGCCTGATCTCTTCCCATTCTAAAAGCTTGGGGCTTACCTGGGCCTGGACACCATCCTCGATCTTTGTCGGCCTCTTTGCAGCCCCAGAAGCACCCACTACTGAGTTCTGGCACTGTTGGGACAATTGGAGCTGCTGGCCAATCAGATTGGTCAGCAGCTTGTGAGGGGTGGGACTTTCTGTCCACTGAGGTCCGACTCTCAGCTTGTTTAGTCCGTCCCCATTCGGGGTGGACTTTTCTTTTGGGAAGGCAGGAATATAGTCTTGGCTTATGGGATTTTATCTGTCCAATTGGAGAGACACCATTCAACCATTATTGCAACATCTCCAGCCTGCCCAATAGCTGAGATTTCAGCAGTGATAGACTCCTCTTTGAAGTAGCCTTCAGCCCAGCTGCAGTGATATCAATCCACCTTGAACATGACTTTATGGACTCACAGAGAGTATAGATAAAATTTGTGAGAGCTCACAGAACCTGCTAGGCTCAGTTAATGGGGTATAGATGTACATAACACTTTGCTACAAAAACACATTTGCCTGCTCCATTCAACCTTTCAACACTATGCCTTATCTGGAGTGATGTGAGCAGAGTATCTTCATAAAGGACCGAAGGACACTGAACCATGCCAGAAGCCAACTCCTGTTTGTGAGCTGTAAGTTTTTCCTTGCTAATTAAGATTCAAGAAAACTCCAGCTCATATATTTTGTTCTTTGTGTTTGAAGTCTACATAGATGGTGTGGACCTATTTATGTTTTCAGGCAAAAACTCATGCCCTTTATTAAGTTTTACGAGATTTCCAGTGCCTTGAAGAGGCATGTTAGTGGAAACAATGACTCCCAAAAACCAGCAATCGAGACAAGGGATTTGCATTAAGCGTGGTAGCGGGCGAGAAAAACATTCTTTATCCTGCTGGCCGCATTGGCAGGTTTTCACGCTGTATCGTCCCAATCCTGCCTCATTAATCATGAGTTTGCGGGAAACATGCCATTTCGATGGTGGGCATGCGCCCGTCACACCATCACCCCGCCGTTTCATTACACCGGGCGCTATATTTAAAGTGCAGCCGAGTACACACCTCTCAGCGCTTCTAGACCATGGCAAAAGACATGGCCCCGAAAGAATACTACAGCCACCCCCAGTTTAATGAGCGCCTTTTGGATGCAGTGGAGGCCCGCCGTGATGCCGTTTACCCCCGCTCTGGCCACAGGAGGGGCAGCAACATCACTAATCTAGCATGGGAGGCGGTGGCAGTGGTGGTCAGCGCCAATTCCCTGCAAAAGAGAACAACTACCCAGTGCCGCAACAGGATGAATGGTCTCTATTCCACAAGGGTAAGTCACTCTTCTCATCACTCTCAACTCACACATTCACAAACCCATCACACATCCACAAGGATCTCACGCCTCAAGAGACAGCATCACTAACTCTCACACACACCCTCACATCTCCATCAGGCTTATATCCTCTGGAGCTCATATCCTCATCCCGTCCATGTCTCCACTCACTACACAAACATTCCATGTAGTGCCATGTGTCCTGCTCACAATCTCTCCATCTGTTTTCATTGCAGAAGAATCCTGCTCACAACAGCAGGAAGAGGTCCGAGACCTGGGTGGAGTGCCCACATTAGGCCCCTCACGGACTTTGAGGAGTGTGCCATCGCGCTGACTAGTGAGGGTGTGGACCGTATCTCCAGTGATGGTGAGGTCAGCGGTGAACAACCTCATGAGGATCCTGCACCACATCATCCCTCTCTCAACTCAACTGTGTGTGCTCTCTCTCCTGTTTTTGACTCTGCTGCCATGCACTAATTATCTCCACTTTGGTTCACAGGGAGCTCTGCCAAGTGACCGACACCCTCAGCCAGCCAGTCCCTCAGCTCCATCCACGTCCTCACCTCCAGCCAAGAAGACACCTCCTCCATTGAAGAGCTGGAAATAAGCAGCCTGGAAGACCCGTCACAGCGCCAACCCACACCCTCCACCAGCGCAGAGACACACACCTCAGTGGTTCCTAGATCTGGAGCAGGTTCAGGTTCAGAATTTGGTGGTCACCACATGGACATCTGTCCACAACAGGAGGAGGCAGTTTCAGCCAAGCTCCTCGGCACTCGGAGAGCTGTTGGGTAAGAGGTATCTGTGTGGTCCAAGTCAGATGATAAGCCTCTGGAGTTAGCCTTCCAACTTATCATGGAGAGTCAGCAGAATGTAGGGGAACATCACACAGAGCTATTGGAAGCCCTCAACAGAGTGGCACGCGAGGCGGAGGAGTGCATCTGCCTGCTCTCTGATGAAGTGATGCCCACATGTGCGCATATGGAGGTCTCCATGGGGAGGATGGCGGATGCCATGGAGACCCTGGTCCAGCAGAATATGGTGATGTGTACAAACCTGCGCTCCATTGCAGGAGCCATAGATGAGCTCCTGTAGTGGCAATGCGGGAGGGAAACAGGGCACCTCAACATCTCCCCCCCAGGTGCTCCTTCCCTCAAGGGTCAGGCCGGGGCCCACAGGCACCCTCAGGGAAGTGGAGCGGCAGCTGGACATCCCTAGGTCATCCACTCAGGAATCTCAGAGGCTATCCTCTCCCTCTGAGTCCCCTTTGCCTGTGACCCCTCAACCTTGTCCTCTATTGTCGCAGAGAGAGCAGCTGGTCCACAGGAGGACAGCAAAAGCCTCAGCTCTCCAGAGGACACACGCCAATGGCATCAGAGGCAACAGAGCCAACCATTGCACAGGCTGTTTCCACCCCTGCTGCAGATGTCAGGGCAGCAACTAGAACTCTAAGGTGTTCAAAAGTTAAGAAATTCTGATCACAAGTGGCTGCACGGGTGAACACATTTTGTCACTTTACAATCTGGAAATATGGTCACTTTCACTGAATAATGTGCAATGATGTCCTTCAGCTTCATTGACAGGCTTTGCGAGTCCTCCCACTGCATCCCCTCCCACTAGCAGTTCAGCTGCACGCAGCAGGTCCACGGATGATTCTGGAGGGAGAAGTGTGTGTGTAGCAGGGCCTTTCGGAGCCTCGTGCAAGCTCTCTCCCACGCACGCAGATCCCTCGCCCATCACACTCATCTCACTGTCCTGAGCATTTTCAATGCTACCTGCTGGGGTTCACTTTCAGTTGTCCATCTGAGCTGACTTGCATCTCCGCCCACCCACTGATCACACTCCCATACAATGCCTGATCTCTCCCACCACGACTTCTGATTTGGCAAGTATGGTGCGTCTAACATTTTTCCTCAGGCCCCTGCCCTTTCCCCGCTCCCATTCACCCATGTCCTTTCACCCAACACTGTCGAACCCCCTGGCATCACCTTCCACCTCCCCTCTGTGGCCTACCAGCCACAACCCTTTTCTTTCGGAGATGTCCAGGTGAACACATACGTTCCCATTCTTCCTGAAAATCCCACTGCCATCGACATTAACCGCCCCGATCTACTCGCTCCCACCCCCAGGGTTCAAGTCTGCCTCCGAGTGCCCACAAACCACCCTCACCATCCCTTCTGCCAATGGTGTCGCACCCTCACCCTCCCACCCTACCGCCTCACTCTGCCTTTGGTCATTCTCACCATTCTTTCATACCACGCCCACCCTCAATTCACTCCCCAAAAGGCAGTCATGGACTCATCAGAGCCCTCCCTGGCACCTCCCCTCACACTCTTTTCACTCTTGAAACTCCTTCCCCCCATGGAACTCCTTCCCCCTCCCGGACTCCCACTCCTCCAGAACTCCTTCCCCCACTCCCCCAACCCCCCAGACTCCCACCCATGTAGTCCTTCCCCCTCCAGACTAGCCCCCTCCCTTGACTCCACCCCTGCTTGGCCCTTCCCTCTTACTGACTCCTTCAGATACCCTTACTTCTTCCACCACACTTAATCCTTCCACTTTCCAGACTCCTTCCTCTAGCCTTACTCCTTCCCTCTTCGCCACCCTTCCTCCACCCTTATTTCTCCCTCCTCCCCAGGCTCCTTCCTTCCCCTTGGACTCCTTTCCATCTTCGCATTTCTTCTCCCTTCTGAACTCCTTCCCTTGCACCCTCCACCCCCACCCCCTTACACTTGCACTGTGTGCAGTTCTGGAATCTGCATTATAGGAAGGATGTGATTGCACTAGAGAAAGTGCAGAGGAGATTTACCAGGATGTTGCCTGGGCTGGAGAGTTTTAGTTATGAGGAGAGATTGGATAGACTGGGGTTATTTTCCCTGGAGCAGAGGAGATTGAGGGGGGACATGATTGAGGTGTATCAAATTATGAGGGGCATAGATAGGGTAGACGGGAAGGAACTTTTCTCCTTGGTGGAGGGACCAATAACCAGGGGATATAGATTTAAGGTAAGGGGCAGGAGGTTTAGAGGGGATATGAGGAAGAATTTTTTCACCCAGAGAGTGGTGGGAATCTGGAACTCACTGCCTGAAAGGGTGGTAGAGGCAGAAACCCTCATAACATTTAAGAAGTATTTGGATGTGCACTTGTAATGCCATGGCATACAAGGCTATGGGCCTAGTGCTGGAAAATGGGATTAGAATAGTTAGGTACTTGTTTGACCGGTGCAGACTCGATGGGCCGAAGGGCCTTTTTCTGTGCTGTAGACCTCTATGACTCTATGACCTACCTCCCCAGTTGCCATCTTCTCCGCTATTGCGCCCTTCTCCCCCTATAGTCCCTCCCCCAGCTCCCAACCTCTGCCCAACACCTTCATTCCCCCCTCCCAACCTCACCTCCCCCCACTGGCATCTTTGTCCCCCACTCCCTACCTCACCCCCCAAAACACCTTTTCCTCTCCCACCCCTGGTACATCTTCCTCTCCCAAACACAGCTGGACCTTCCTCTCCACCCCCTTGACCGTCATCTGTTGTGAGCAGACCCTCAAAGGTGACTTTCCGCCTTCCGTGAGCTGCTTCGCTGCAGAGCCAGTCCATGCGGATCCACCCAGCATGCCATGGACCCTCCAGGGTCCCGTTGCTGTCGGGCTCCAGCATTTTCTGCTCCTCGGATGTCCGCGTTTTGGGCACGGCCCTGGCCGTAAGTCCCAACTTCTGCATGTCACACTTGTCAAGACGTGTTCTGCGCCAGCATGTTTTCCCGCCAACGTATTCAGATGATCCAGCGTGGGGGTGATTCTGGTGGGATGTGCTTATAATGATATGCAGATGTATTACAATGAGGTTCCCGATGGCGGGAAACACGGCCCGCCATTGACGGCCGAGTGGATGATTTTTGGCCTTCTCACCATATTGTCCGCTCATGTCGCCAAACATGCCCGACGCCAGCGGGTAGGGAAAATTCCGCCCTCGTGCTTCAATATGGTCTTTGGTTATTCTTGAAAAGTTAAAATTAAGTGATGGAGCATCCTATTCTTACTTTAATGTTGAGGGCTGTACTGTTGCCTGTGATGGCTGTAGCTGTGTTCAGAAATGTCCCAGTGGCACTCCAAGTGAATGCTGCTGCTATTCTCGATGGCAATGGTGAAGTAAAACCCCTGACACTCCCAATCCTCTTTCAACTTCTTACACAGGTCTCAGCACATTTGTTTAAAAGCTCCAAAATGCTGGAAGCTAATTTCAACCGACACATATCTGGAAAAATGTACTTTTTATCTGCGTGTCTCTGTGACGAAGGAGCTTTCAGCAATCTTCAATAAATTATGCTCCAGGTCAGACACAGGTATGCTATAAAAACTCCTTTCCAGTCTACAAGGATTTTATTAATGCTGTTCTGATTACTTCCTTCATCCACTTAATTAAACTTTAAATTAAATGGGACCACATTAGTGGTTAACAGTCTGCCTCAAAGTCAGCAACTGAAGATGGTTGTTAAGAAACCAACTCCCAAGAAGGGAGCCAAGAAAGCCTTAAATAAACTGTCAGCAAAGGGCGGGAAGAAGTGGTGAAGGTCGAGAAAGGATAGTAACTCCATTCACATCTATAAAATGATGAACCAGGTTCACCCCGACACTGGCATCTCCTCCAAGGCCATGAGCATCATGAATTCATTCGTGAACGGTATTTTCGAGCGCATCACGGGTGAGGCTTCCCACCTGGCTCATTACAACAAGCACAGCACCATCAGCTCCCGAGAGATGCAGACCGCCGTGCCCCTGCTGCTGCCCGGGGAACTGGCCAAGCACGCCATGTCAGAAGGGACAAAGGCAGTGACCAAGTACACCAGCTCCACAATGGACTGAAAAGCATTCAAAGTCACCAGGCTAAAGAGGGAGTTAGAAAAAACAATTAGCCAAGTATCCCTGCTAGAGAGTGGATACTGAGTAAGAATATGGAATGGCTTACTTCTGATTGCCACTATAATTGAGTAGCTGATAATCATTGTCTCAACTCACACACTAAGACAATTGGGAGGAATGCTGGTGTCTCCTGAACTATGCTCTATCATGAGAGGAGTAGGGAAAATGGTAGGGAATAAAGAATCAGGTTACAATTTCAGTTGCAAAAGATACCACCACAGTTAATTTACATGCACACATATTGCATAGTGGCAACAGAGTATATTAAAACAGAAAATAGTGTCATCATTATATTTCATTATAAAATATGGCAACACACACTACATCACAGCTTATCTCATTTGCACAATGTCATTATTTTACTGTGATATCAGAGATTATGGCCTGAATTTTCTGCTCGGCTGATGGGCGTGATTGGCAGGCGGTTGGGAAACAGACTGTTGACTGTGACAGTCCCCCGATCGTGATTGCAGGCTGGCTGGCCAATAACAGCCAGCCAACGTGAAGCACACGCTGATTCGATCGGCGCTGCCTGGGTTGGGAAGAAGAGGGGGGCATGTGCTGAAGTCAATGCGGATGCAGGGAAGCGTGGAATGAAAGCTCCCTGAAGGCAGAGAGTTGCTTCAGGGAGCTGAAGAATTTAAAAACACAAATTAGAGATTTTAAAAACTGGGAAAAAATGTCCACACATCGGGAACATCACCTGAACAATTACAACAAGAAAATTCTGTCCATTTTTTTTAATGACGGAAAACCTCATCCCGCCCTTGGATGAGGTTCCCTGAAAAATGCAAAGGCCTCCTGGCCGATTTGCCCATGCAACAACCATAAGATTGGGTGGGCAGCGTTAATTGCGCCGTTAATGGGCTTAATTGAAATATCATGCCAGTGCACGATGGCGTTGGGATGCAGGGAGGTGGTGGCACAGTGGTATTGCCACTGGACCAATATTCTAGAAACCCAGGGTAATGCTCTGGGGAGCCAGGTTTGAATCCCACCACGGCAGATGGTGAAGTTTGAATTCAGTAAAAATCTGGAATTAAAAATCTAATGATGACCACGAAACCATTGCTGATTGTCATAAAAACCCATCTATTCACTAATGCCCTTTAGGGAAGGAAATCTGCCGTCATTACCTGGTCTGGCCTACATGTGACTCCAGACCCACAGCAACGTGGTTGACTTTTAAATGCCCCCTGAACAAGGGCAATTTGGGATGGGCAATAAATACTGGCCTAGCCAGTGACACCCATATCCCACGAACGAATAAAAAAATCATTGTGCACTATTTTACGTTCGAGTAGTGCCCGAACGCTGAGCGAAAGACTCTGCCCTATGTGTCCATCAGGCAATTAACTGACAGCCATTGGGGCTCCCATTCTTTTAAGCGAAGAGACCCCACCTCCAAGAACTGCCAGCCAATCGGAACACTGGTGGCTCTTTAGCCCTAGCAGCAGCCCTGAGAGCAGTGGCCACTGCTGGTACTGCACCCGGCCAGGAGAAGCAGCTGGAACTGAGGGGTCGGGCTCATCAGGGCCAATCAGCCAGGCCCCAGCAATGGAACAGGGGTTCGATTGTGAGGGCAAGGGGGTTATTTTTGCGGGGGTGGCCCTTGCTACCAGGGGCCTATGTGGGCTGCAGATTCCAGAGCACCAAAAGGGCCACAGGGTCACCCCCACCCTACTAGCCTGCAGGGAGTCAGTCAGTTTTTACAAGATGGTCTCTCCATGTGGAGGAGGACCCACCCCCAAATCGCTGGTAGAATGGCAGTGGTGGGGGGGATGAATCCATTAAGTGGCCATTAAACGCCTCAATTGGCCTCTGGGTGGGAATGCTGTCGTCGACCTCCCCCGCCACTGAGACAATTGCAGGGAGCGCTCCAGTCTCTGCTTTCCCAATTCTGTGCACCCCCCACTTCCCTGCCTTACAACCTGCTTATGTGGGCCAGATTAAATTCTGCCCTGTAATCCACAGGCATGATGGCAGGATTCCGGCCTTACATGGCTGCAGTCTGAGCTTTCACTGCAGCACTCGGACATTGTGTGGCTGCTGCTCGTGCAACAAGGAAGCTGCAGGGAACATCAGCCATTATACGCTGCCTCGTGGTTGGGTCCAAAAGAGCACTGATAGGTTTGGTCAACATGCTGGAAAGGATGGGTTCAAAGCTCTGCATAAAGCCCTGTGCCAAGTTAATGTCGGACCTCTCCATGTTCCTTAGTGACCACTGGCTTGCTGGCAGACCTGCCAATGCACTAAGCATTTGTATGTGCAAGTCCGTTATCATCCTTCTGTTCAGTGACCCATCAAAGTGCTCACCTGAGTCCTCTGCAGCAGGGTGTATGACCATGCCCTCCAACAAGCTGGTACATGCACTATCCTTGCCCCCTGCCTTGGTTGCAGATCACTTGTGTCTGGTGTCTCACCATGTGGAGGCTCTGCCTTTAATTTATCCTCTAGAAAATATACAGTGCCAATACCTGAGTTGGTGGCTGTGAGTGTGAAATAAAGTCGCAATGCTGCATGTTCATCATCACTGTTTCAGTGTTCCTTCACTGCCTGGCCAGGTTGGGCTTCTTGGTTATCTGGAAGAAAACAGGCACAAGGCTAAGGTTCTGGTGTGGGAAGGGATGGGCTCACCAGGGTCAGTCCCTGGTGATGGGACAGGGAGTCGCTTGTGAGGAGAGTGGGGGTAGCCCTATGTGGGCTACAGAATCCAGAGTACCAGGACAGCCACAGGGGCACCCATACCCCACTAGCCCATAGGGAGGCTGCCAGTTTTTACTGGGCTGTCTCTGCATGTGGTGGAGGACCTGCACCACCCCTCCCCCCAACCTGCCACCACCACCACTGGTAGAATGCCAGCGGCAGTGGGATGAGGCCATTAAGTGGCCATTAAATGCCTCAATTGGCCTCTGAGTGGGAATGTTGCCCTTGACCTTCCGTGCCACTGAGACAATTTTAGGGAACCAGGAAGATGATGGGTGCTCCAGCCTCTGCCTTCAGAATCCTGTGCACCCCCTCGCTTCCCTGCCTCAAAACACACTCCTGTGGGGGTCGGGGGGGGGTGACGGTGTAAGAGGTGCATGCTTACACCATCTGCAGCTTGTAAATCAAAAGTGAGTGTGGGATGAGGGGGAGGTGGGATGTCAAAGGGTGGATTAGGTACGAGGGTACTGTCCTCTTCAGTGGTATTAGCCCTGCCTCTGGCCACAGCCTCAACAATAGGTGCCTCAATAATGGCCATCACTGTCTCCTCCATGGGAGTTAGGATATGCAGGCAAGCCTCCTATTGGTTGATTTGCTGACTATCTGCTGCCTTTGCATTTCGAGCATGTGTCTGAAGGGTCTCCTGGCCCCCTGTACAGGATACAGCTCTCTTAATTTCCACCTTCTCTTCCACCTCCAGTGTAGTATCCAAAAACCTTGGAGCCCATTGTCCCCCATATTGCGTCAATCCTCACTGTTTCCCAGGTTCTTGTATGATGGCCAACCCCTGCTCCAACCACAATGCACCTTCTCTTGAAGAGGCACAGGCCTTAACTAGTGCTAGCCAGTTATGACTTTGGACCCCCTGCTGATGTGTACAGACAATGAACCATTAGGGCTAGCTGCGCGCAGCAATCATTCAAGTTAGCACACTGCATTACACTGAGCAGATGTCGGTTAACTGTGCACCATGAGCCTGTTTTCAGGGGCTATCCAATTTAGCCCCCACCTTCATAATACATCCATCCAAGTCAATCTAAATCTATTTAAATGTAACCAGCATTCGGATAAAACAACTAAAGTACACAAATAGATTGTTGGGAGGCAGGTGCACAGCATAAGCTTCAAACAATAACTTGAAACACTAGTGGTAGGGAACACATAGCTGAACTTATTTTATGGCTTAAATCCAAAGGAAGATTGCCAAATTGACTCATCAATGTGAGGATGTTTCCAATGAGAGTTTAGCAGTTTAGACAGATAATATACCAGACTAAGCATAGACATAAAACAAACACTCCTCGCCTAATGTATTCAAAGGCAATTCGACTATAGCAAATTACAAGCACATATGGTATGAAGCAATCTACCTCATGGCACATTTCAGTTACAATTAAAACTGTACAAGGAATCGCAAACTAAGAAACTCATTCTGACATTCCTCCCTCAATTCCTGATTAATGAATAACTTTTTAGTGATAGATTATTCAATAAATATTAATGGGTTTCTTAACAATGTTTTCACAACTCTTGACATATCCAGGGAATGATCCATTGATCCTCATGACTGCCATTCACTGCAGTGCCAGCATGTAATAATATGGCTCTGTAAAAACAAAAAGGCTGCAATAGATGTTCATTTTAAATTTGATACATGTTTAAAACCTAGGAACTGTCTTCTTTCAATAGGCCCCACAACTAAGATCAGATCAAAGTTCTGCATTCCTGCCATGTCAGTTGTAAATAGTGGTGGGCAATTAAACAACTTAAACAAATTAAACAACAAAAGGAAAAACTGTCCCCATTAGCTGATGGTTCAAGGACTAGGGGATGCAGATTTAAACTAAAAGAAAAATACTGCAGATGCTGGAAATCTGAAATAGAAACAGAAAATGCTGGGAAAACTCAGCAGGTTTGGCAGCAACTGTGGAGAGAGGAACAGAGTTAATGTTTCAAGTCTATATGACTCTTCTTTAGCTTTGAGGAAGAGTCATATAGACTCGAAACATTAACACAGATGACACAGATTTAAGGTCTTGGTCAAGAGATGCAAGGGAAATATGAGGAAGAACATTTTTACGTGGTGAGTGGAACTCACTACCTACGAGGGTGGTAGAAATGGAAACAATCAATGACTTCAAAAGAAAATTGGATGGGCACTTTAAGGAAATAAACTTCCAGGGCTACAGGGGCCTAGCAAGGGAATGGGTTTGATTAGATTGCTCCGTGGAGACCCAGCACAGACTTGATGGGCCGAATGGCCTCCTTGTGCTGTAAGTGACTCTATAACTAATGGGAAGAGGAGGCTCCACAAACATCTCCACACTCAATGAGTGCAGAGCCCAGCATGCCAGTGCAAAAGACAGGGCTGAAGTGCTTGCAACTATCTTCAGCCAGAGGTGCCGAGTGAATGATCCATCTCCACCTCCTCCTGATATCCTTGCCTAGACGGGTGACAGTTTTCAGCCAATTTGACCTACTCCAACTGATATCAAGAAATAGCTGAACACACTGGCTACAGCAAAGGAGGGGACAAGATAACTTCCAGCTATAGTGCTGAAGCCTAGTGCTCTAGAAATAGCTGTGCCTCTAGCCAAGCTGGTCCAATACAGCTACAACATTGACATCTACCAATCAAAGTGGAAAATTGCTCAGGTATGTCCACAAAACACAAGACAAATCCAATCCAGCCAATTACCACACCATCAGTCTACTCTCAATCATTAGCAAAGTAATGGAAAGTGCTCTCAAATGCACTAATGCTCAGTTTGGGTTCTGCCTGAACCACTCAACTCCAGAACTCATTGCAGCCTTGGTTCAAACATGGACAAAGGAGCTGAATTTCAGAGGTGAGGTGAACATGACTGCCCTTGAACTCAAGACAACTTTTGACCAAGTGTAAAGGTGCCTTAGCAAAATTGAAATCAATGGTAATCACAGGGAAAGCTTTCACTGACTTGCTTCATACCTAGCACAAAGGAAGACTTTTGTGGTTGCTGGAAGCCAATCAGCCCAGTTCCAGGACATCGCTGCACAAGCTCTTCAGAGTAGTTTCCTAGGCCCAGTCATCTTCAGCTGCTCATTAATGACCTTCCCTCCATCATAATCTCAGAAGTGGGGATGTGTACCAATGGTTGTCAAGTGTTCAGTACCATTTGTAACTCCTCAGAAAATGAAGCACTGTGGGAGCATCTACACCACACACACTTACCGGTTCAAGAAAGCAACTCACCACCACCTTTTTAAGGGCAATTAGAAATGGGCAATAAATGCTGGCTTTGCCAGCAATGCCACAATCACACAAATGGATAAATAAAAACCTGTGCAAAGAAATTCATTTAATATGTGTCATATTGATATACTTAAAGGTGTGATTAGCACGCTTTGTGACGCATTTATACACTTTTGCCACATTTCATTATCTTCTTCACAATTTAATTTTATTTCAGATTTTTAGCCAAACTAAATATAAATTTCCAACTCTTGAGGTTAAAAAGAACAATTTTTTCTACCACTGGGAAGATATTGTACTGATCTTCAACATATTCTGCACTTCACTGTTGTGTATCCAATAAACATTCTCTGTTGAAAATGTTCTTCCCAGTTAAAGCAGCTTTGTCCAAAAATCATTAAAAATGATTTAAAATGAACAGTATACTTATGTAAGGCAAGAATGGAATTTATTTTCCAAAAATTTGAGAAATGGAAATTTTCACAGTCTCACCTTGATAATGGGTGTCTAGGGTCTGTTATATTCAAAACTTTTTTGCATTTTCAATCTACAGTTTTCAATTAAGTTTAACTCCAATAAATCAGAGTTCTTCATGAATTTAGTGTGGTAAATTTCTGGAGGCTGATAAACAGCATATTTTCAAAGTTACAAACCTTCAGAGCTCGCCATTGCCAGTCAGAATTCCCGATCTCTCTAGAAGTTATAAAATTTATCTTGTTTATTTTTCACCAGTCAGGATGACCTCATAAATCATAATCTTGCAAATGGAAAACTGTGTTAACGTCAAAGTAGCACTGTGACATCCAGAAAGAAAGCAATTTATGTTCCAGCTGAAACATTGGGCTGAATCTTAACCCCCAAAAAAACTGGTAGGTGAAGGCGGGTTGCCTCACATTCTTTAAAAAGTACCCGGATGAGCACTTGGCATGTCATAACATTCAAGGCTATGGGCCAAGGGCTGGTAAATGGGGTTAGGTAGGTAGGTCAGGTGTTTCTCACGCATTGGTGCAGACTCGATAGGCAGAAGGGCCTCTTCTGCACTGTGTGATTCTGTGATTCTGGTAGGGCTCGGTGAGATATTAAAGCTTTAAGAACAGTGAACCTGCCCCCAGCCCATTTCCAACCTGCCCACTTCTGAGCTTAATGGAGCTGGGGCAAGGAGCAGGCAGCCAACCCATGCCCAGGAGGAGTGTTAATGAATTCAACATTTCAATGGTGTTGGCAGCCTCAGATTTAACCCTGGACAGCCAGGTTTTCAAAGCCTTGTAAAACTGAGGGCAGCTTCAGGAAGAATCTAATGGCTTTACTTATGAGCCAGGAGGAGTAGGTGTGCTTGGCAAGCCCGGCTTCTTCCCCCATGTCGGACACACCCTTGCCCCAACCCCATAACAAGATTTTTCCAATTCGTATTTGACATTCCTTGGGGGTCAGATCCTGCCAGAGTTGGGATTGGACGACCCTGGGAAAGGGCTCCTCCAACCCCCTGGGGTCAGGGAACAGTCCCTTCCCGAGGTCAGGGATCAGGCCAGACTCCACCTCCACTCCCCCACCACCCCATATTCCCAGTAGCAGCTGCAGGTTCCCTACCCACTCCTGAGACCTGCTGTGGAGCGCTCCCACCTGACTAGGAGCCCAGCCTGTTAAATAGACCATCTCCCAGGTGGGAACCTATGGAAAAAAACAGGCATTCTGTGGAGTTAAATCTCCAACTTTCAGGTGTCTCGACAGGAACCCTGTGCTACCCCTCCCCCCAACCCTCACCTGCCAAAAGCACTACCTGTCAAGGTCAAGGTCAAAGTCACTGAAATATCAGTTTCTTACTCTGAAAAGCCATTACTCATGGTATAGATCTTAAGCCTTGACAGCTGGGTGGATTAGAATGACATTATTTCATAGGCCCGAGTGCCAGCCAACTTTTGGTTTCCAGATGTTGGTAATGATCACACTTTAAGCTTGGCAGATCAGAACTCTTTGGGCGGAATTTTCCGTGCCCGCTGGCGTTGAGCGTGTTCGGTGGCGTGAGCGGAGAAAATGGCAAGAAGGCCAAAAAGCGATTTCACAACATCATGAAACCAATTTGCGATCTTCCGCTCAGCCCATCGCTGGCGGGCCGCGTTCCCTGCCCCCCCGCCATTGGACGTCAGGAACCTCATTATAATACATCAGCATATCATTATAAGGCCAGCCCGTTGGACTCATCCCATCATCCCCTCCCACCTGCTGTATTGGCCGCCCATGTTGGTGGGAACCATGCTGGTGCAGAACACGTCTTGACAAGTGTGACGTGCAGAAGTCGGGACTCAAGGCCAGGGCCTTGCTCACACCGTGGACATCCAAGGAGCAGAAGTTGCTGGAGCCCGACAGCAGCGGGAACCTGGAGGAATGTCCATGGCATGCTGGGTGGATTCTCATGGACATGGTTCTACTGCAAAGCACCACATGGAAGTTGGAAAGTCACCATTGATTTTCACAACGGTTGATGGTCGAGCGGGTCAGAGAGGAAGGTCAAAGGAAGACATGTCGAATGAGTGACATTGGGAGGGGGGGAAATGCAGGGGTTTGGGGGGTGAGGTTGGGAGGGGGGAACGAGGTGTTGCGGGGGAGGTTGGAAGGTGGGGAAACGAAGACGTTGGGGGTGTGAGGTTGGGAGGAGGGAATGAAGGTGTTGGGGGGAGGTTGGGAGGGGGGCAATGAAGGTGTTGGAGGGGTTTGGGGGGTGGGAGTACAGGGGATAACGGGGGAGAAGATGGCAACTTGGGGGTTATGCGCAAGGGGGGTGGAAGTTATAGGGGAAGAAGTTTGGAGGGTAGTATGAGGGAATGACTGAGGGCAGAGTGAGGCAGTAGGGTGAGATAGTGAGGGTTGACAGTAGCGATAGAAGGAACGGTGAGGGTGGTTGGTGGAGGCAGACACAGGTCCTGAGAGTGGGAAGGAGGAGGTCGGGGAAGCTAATGTGGATGGAGGCGGGATTCTTGGGAAGGAAAGGAACATGCACGTGAACATCCCTGAACGAAAAAGGTTTGTGGCCGGTAGATCATGGAGCGGAGGTGGAAGGTGATGCCGGGGGGAAAAGAAATGGGTGACTGGGGAGGGAAAAGTACGGGGGAGAGAAAGTAAAACTGAATTAGCACCATGCTGTCCAAATCAAACGTGAAATGACAGTCATGGTGGGAGAGATCAGGTGCTACATGGGAGTGTGATCAGAGGGTGGGTGGAGATGCAGGTCAGCTCAGAAGGACAACTGAAAGTGAACCCCAGCAGGCAACATTGAAAATGCTCAGGACATTGAGATGAGTGTGGGAGAATGCTTGCACAAGACTCCGAAAGGCCCTGCTACACACACACTCCAGGATCCCTTATGGGCCAACTGCTCCCTCTATGGTGACATAAGATGAGGTTGAGAGGCTCACAGGCAATGGGGGCTCGGAGGGAGAGGACAGCCTCAGATTCCTGAGTGGATGGCCCAGGGGTGTCCAGCTGCTGCTCCTCCTCCCTTTGGGTGCCTGAGGGCCCCAGCCTGACTCCTTGGCGGGAAAGAACACCTGAAGGGACGTCGAAGTGCCCTGTTTCCCTCTTGTGTTGCCACTACAGGAACTCACCCATGGCTCCCGCAATGGAGTGCAGGTCTGCACACGTCCCAGCATTCTGCTAGACCAGGGTATGCATGGCATCTTCCATCCCCCCCATGGAGACCTCCATACATGCACCACCACATCAGAGAACAGGCGGACACACTCATCTGGCTCACGTGCCACTCTGTTGAGGGCTTCCAACAGCTCTGCATGATGTTCCCACGCCTTCTGCTGACTCTCCATAATGAGCTGAAAGGCCAAATCTACAAGCTCGTCATCTGGCTCGGCCCTCACAGATGCCTCTTCCCCAGCAGTCCTCCGAGTGTCGGAGAGCTTGGCCAAATCTGCCCTGTCCTGCTGCGGACAAGTTTCCATGCGGTGACCACCAGATTGTGAACCTGAGCCTGCTCTAGATCTAGGTCCCACCGAGGTGTGTGTCTCTGCACTGGTGCAGGGTGTGGGTAAGCACTGTGATGGGTCTTCCAGGCTGCTCATTTCCAGCTCTTCAATGGAGGAGGTGTTCTTTTGGCTGGAGGTGAGGACCTGGATGGAGCTGAGGGACTGGCTGGCTGAGGGTGTCAGTCGCTTGGCAGAGCTCCCTGTGAACCAAAGTAGAGATAATTAGTGCATGACAGCAGAGTCAAACGCAGAAGAGAGAATACTCACAGTTGCATTGAGAGAGGGATTATGTGGTGCAGGATCCTCACGAGGGCGTTCACCGCTGACTTAACCGTCACCACAGGCACGATCCATGTCCTCACCAGTCAATGGGATGGAAGACTCCTCAAAGTGAGTGAGGGGCCTAATGTGGGCTACTCCACCCACCCCCTGCCCCCCACCTGGGACCTCTCCCTGCTGATGTGAGCAGGGCACATGGCACTGAATGGAATGTTTGTGTAGTGAGTAGAGTCATGAACAGGATGAGGACATGAGCTCGAGAGGGTATGAGCCCGATGGGGGTGTGAGGGTGTGTGTGAGAGTTAGTGGTGTTGTCCTGTGAGGTGTGAGATCCCTGTGGATGTGTGGCGGGTTTGTGAGTGTGTGAGTTGAGAGTGATGAGAAGAGTGAATTTCCCTGGCGGAATGGATGAGACCATTCATCCTGTAGTGGCACTGGGTGTCTGTTCTCTTTTGCAGACTTTGGCGCTGACCACTGCTGCCACTCCCTCCCATGCTGGATTGGTGATGCAGCTACCCATCCCTGCGGCCAGAGCGGGGGTAGAGGATGTCATGGCGAGCCTCCACAGCATTCAGAAGGTGCTTGAGGGGCGCATCACTAAACCTAGGGGCTGCAGTTTTCTTGCCTTTTGGGGCCATGTCTTCCATGCAGCAGTTGTGGGCTGGAAGCACTGAGAGGTGTGTGAGCAGCTGGATTTTAAATATGGTGCCCGGTGTGATGAAGTGGCAAGGTGATGGTGTGGTGGAAGAATGAGAGCCCGCCCACCATCGAAATGGCTTGTTTCCCGGGAATGCAGGTTTGGAACAATATGGTGTGAAAAGCCACCATTGCGGCTGGCGGGTAGAACGTCATTTTGCCTGCCTACCACCACACTTAGTGCAAATCTGCGAGAATTCTGCCCTTTATCTTTAACTTATACCATGCTGTCTTGTACACCAGAAGGACCAGTTTGAACTGGTTCTGTTACACTTCACACGAGTCTCTCATGCAGCTGTGAAATGTGACCCCTCTTCCTAACACATACACATAACATTTAGTTCCCAGCTGATTAGTTCCTAGCTCTTTACAGATAATACAACAATATATAACAATCAGTTTCAATAATCATATTCCAGTCTCTGGTGGGTGCAAGCTCACAATGCAAAATGGCTCATTATTGCACGACAATTAATGTGAAATTGAGCCTATCACCTCAACCACAAGGATAGCTGTGTGTAGCATAGAGATGTTGTTATCAGTTTTGGATCAATGTATGATGGTGCGACAGAGCTGAGAAATTGTGGGCCGGTCTCTCCTCCATGATTAGACACAATGCAGGAGAGAATGAGAAAGAATGCAGGCGGTGAGACCTACCAACACCTCACCAACTGACCTGCATTTCCCATGTGTAATGGGCAGCAAGGCCCTGGCTCAGGCCCCCAGCACATTTCCCTCCAATCTACCTCTGATAGACCAGCTTCCTCTACCACCACAGGGAAGGTGAAAAAGCAACATTTTCATAATATGATAACTTGACAAAAATACAGCCAAGTAGACCAAATTAAAATGTGTTTTATTTTAAGGTCTTTCAAATATAAATAATGATTATTTTTACATTTTTCATCCCATCCAGCCATAAGGAAACAAAGCAAGTTAACTTGTGACCTATCCCTCTGGGCGTACCAAAGGAGTTCTGCCTGATATGCACTATGAAATTACCTTATTCGATGCAGCTGCCATGATGATGCCACTAACTAGTGAGCCTTTACTTGGTAAAATTAGAGTACTGTAGACAATATTAATTCACTGTCACAAAATTGTTTGGTTAATGCTCTTTCACTTTGACAGCAACAATACCCTGATGCTAGCATATAGGTCTGAAACACAGAGCAGCTTCTCTCACACATCTCCTCAAATCCCTCATTCTGATAGCTATGACAACAATAATGATGTGAACTATGGCCCAATAAAGCTCAGGTCCTAGTATCTCCATAAACTCATTTCTTTGGTGTTTAATTAAAAGTTGCATGATACCATTACCAGCTTAGTCTTTGCATGGATTAACTGGATGGATACTAATTAAATAAGATTACAGTCATAACATGGAAACATTGGTTTAAGGTTTTCTGATAAAGCAACTAGTACTGTTGAATATAAAAATAAGTTTGACTTACACAATGCACTAAAAGAAAAATCTTGCATTTTTATAGCATATTTCACATAAGACATACGAACATAAGAAATAGGAGCAGGAGTAGGCCATTCAGCCTCTCAAGCCTGCCCCGCCATTCAATAAGATCATGGCTGATCTGCCCCAGGCCTCAACTCCTCTTTCTTGCCAGCTCCTCATACCCCTCAATTCCCCAATATTTCAAAAATCTATCTACCTCCTCTTTAAATACATTCAGTGATCTAGCCTCCACAACTCTCTTGGGTAGAGAATTCCAGGCATTCACTATCCTCTGAGAGAAGAAATTCCTTCACATCTCAGTTTTAAATGAGTGTCCCCTAGTTCAAGATTCCCCCATTAGTGGAAACATCTTCCCAACATCTACCCTGTCAGGCCCCCTCAGAATCTTGTACATTTCAATAATATCGCCCCTCATTCTTCTAAACTCTAAGGAATAAAGATCTAACCTGTTTAGCTGTTCGTGATAAGTCAACCCCTTCAGCCCAGAAATCAGCCTAGTGAATCTCCTTTGAACTTCCTCCAATGCAATATATCCTTTCTTAAATACAGAGACCAAAACTGTACACAGTGCTCCAGGTGCAGCCTTACCAACACCCTGTACAGTTGTAACAAGACTTCCCTATTTTTAAACTCCAGCCCTCTAGCAATACAGGCCAAAATTCCATTTGCTTTCTTAAGTACTCGCTGCACCAGCATGGTAATGTTTCGTGTTTCATGCACAAGGACATCCAGATCCCTCTGTGCAGCACTTTTTTGGAGTCTCTCTTCATTTAAATAATAGTCTGCCTTTTGATTCTTCATACCAAAGTGCATGATCTCACACTTTCCTACATTAAACTCCATCTGCCAAGTTTTTTCCCACTCACTCAACCTGTCTATATCCCCTTGCAGATTCCTTATGTCCTCATCACAACATGCCCTCCCATCAATTTTTGTATCGTCAGCAAATTTAGGTACATTACGCTCTGCCCCCTCCTCCAAATCATTAATACAAATAGTAAATATTTGGGGCCCTAGGACTGATCCTTGTGGCACTCCATTAGTTACATCTTTCCAACCTGAAAAAGACCATTAATCCAACTCTCTGTCTTCTGTGTGTTAACCAATCCTTAATCCATGCTAATACATTACCCCCAATACCATGAGCTCTTATCTTGTGCAATAACCTTTTATGTGGCACCTTATCAAATGCCTTCTGGAAATCCAAATACACTACATCTACCAATTCCCCTGCTTGTTATACCCTCAAAGAATTCTGGCAAATATTTCCCTTTCACAGAACCATGTTGACTCTGTTTGATTGCATTAAGCTTTTCTAAATGTCCTGTTATTTCTTCCTTAATAGTGGACTCTAGCATTTTTCCCAACGGCAGATGTTAGGCTGATTGGCCTATTGTCTCCTGCTTTTTGCCCTCCCTTCTTGAACAGGGGTGTCACATTAGCAGTTTTCCAATTTGTTGGGACCCTCCTGAAATCCAGTGAGTTCTGGAATATTTCGACCAATGCCTCCACTATCTCTGCAGCCACTTCCTTTAAAACCCTTGGATGCAGCTTGTCTGCCTTTAGTCCCATTAGTTTGTCAAATAATTTGTCCCTCGTGATAGAGACTGTTACAAGATCTTTCCTCCCATTAGCTCCTTGCTTATCTGATATCTTGGGATGTTTTTAGTGTCCTATACTGTGAGCACTGATGCAAAGCATTGGTTTAAATTATCTGCTATTTCCCTGTTCCCATTATCAATTCTCCAGTCACATCCTCCAAGGGTCCCACACTCACTTTAGCTAGTCTTTCTTTTTATATACCTGTAGAAGCTCTTGCTGTTTGTTTTTATATTTCTTGCCAATTTACTCTTATAATCAATTTTCTCCCTCTTTGTTAGCTTTTTCGTTATCCGCTGCTGGTTCCTAAAAAATTCCCAATCCTCTGGCCTAGCATTAGTTTTTGCTGCTTTGCATGCCTTAGTTTTTGATTGGATACTCTCCTTGACCACCTTTGTTAACCACAGGTGGTTTATCCTTCTCATCGAGTCCTTCTTTTTTGACCAGGATAAATTTTTGCCGAGCGTAATGAAATATCTGCTTAAATGTCTACCACTGCTCATCCACTGACCTTCCCTTTAGTCTATTTTCCCAGCCCGCTTTAGACAACTCTTACTTCATGCCCCTATTTAGGTTGAGGGCACAGGTTTGAGACCCGAGTTGCTCGCCCTCAAACTGAATTTGAAATTCTACCATATTGTGAAGGCTATCCACTAGAGGATCCTTAACTACCATATCTCTTATTAATCCCACCTCATTACACATTACTAGATCTAAAATAGCCTGTTCCTGGGTAGGCTGTGCAACGTATTGCTCTAAGAAACAATCCCTGATGCACTCTACAAATTCGTCTTCCATGTTACCCCTGCCAATCTGATTTGTCCAGTCAATATGCAAATTAAAATCACCCATGACAATTGTAGCGCCCATCTTACATGCCTCCATTATTTCCCAATTTATACTTTGTCCTACAGTGAAGCAAGTCTTCGAGGGCCTATAGATGACTCCCATCCGTGACTTCTTCTCCTTGCTATTCCTTATTTCCACCCAAACTGATTCCACATCACGATCTATTGCACCTGTATCACTACTCACCACCTGATACCTTCCTTTATTAACAAAGCTACTCCACTTCCTTTTCCTTTGTGACTATTTTTCCGGAACGTTGAATAACCCTGAATATTGAGTACCTAGTCTTGTTCACCCTGCAACCACGCCTCTGTAATAGCTATTAAATCATATTCATTGATTTATATTTGTGCCATCAATGCATCTGTCTTGTTACAAGTGCTGCGTGCATTCAGATAAAGAGCCTTAAACCTTGACTTTGGGACCTGAGGACATCCCAAAGTGCTTTACAGCCTATTAAGTATTATTGAAATTGTAATATCACAAATGCAGCAGCCGATTTCTGCTCAGGAAAATCCCCTAAACAGCACCAAAATAAATGACCAGAATTTTGGGAAGATAATGTTGAGAATTTTACTTGTATGAAAAAAATATTTTCATTGATTTGATTTTGATAAAAATTATATGTTCATCAAGTATTACAAATAGTGGTATTAGAAATTCAGGAACTTGAACAATGCAAAAGAACAAACAGATGTTTATAATCATGAGGAATCCCTGGCATGTGGGTGATGTAAGATTATATAACACTTCAAAGAAAGTTCAGAGGGAATCAAAGGTAATTTTATACAGCCCAGAAGAGCCTGACGAGAGTCTGAGTCACCGATAACCTGACGCTGGGGTCAGCGAGTTATAAACGATACCTATGCTGCGACATTGTGTAGTGTATATAAACCTCATAAAATCTTCCATTAGCACCAAAACTTTGGGCATTAATAGCTCTTAAAGAGGAATGCTCATCACAAATACATCTTTACCAAGTGATTCTCAAAAAATGTAGGGTCAGTTTTATACCTTGACTGTTTATTTCTGTTGATGTTTGAAATTGTTTTATATAAATAATGGTTCCAGTTGACATATTTAGGGGAACTGGTCAGGAGGAGCTCCTGAGTCTGACACAACAATGGAGCTGAACTTTATTGGAGTAAACAAAATCTTGAAAACTTCAGCAGCTTTGTCATTTTAACTATACCAATTAGTACAAGTCACTTGCACTGCTTGATCAATAACACTACCCTTACAAATTTGCCAATGATATCAGTGTTCATTGATTGAAGAAAAATTCTCCAAAAGTATCTTTAGGAATTGTTTCTAGACCCAAAGGTGTGCTAAATTTCATCATAAGTCCTTGTAACAGCTTAATTTTTTGAAATTACTGATGTTGAGACACCATATTTAAAAATGATACGCTCCACACAATGGACAGCTTGTGAGAACCTTAATTTAAAGACAATATCCCCTTAGGCACACAGAATGACACCTCATTCTATAGTATTAGCAGTAAATCGCAAGAGTAAACATTAGTTGCTACAGAAGTGTTCCCATTAAGAGTCATTTACTTGTTTAGTGTTGCTTAATTCAGATTTAATTACATAATTAATTACTAAATAAACTGAGGCAGAATCATTGCCAAACTGGTTGATTTTGATGATGTTACAGTATTCGGGATGCAACTAAAATATGTTCTGGCAAATTAGTCACATGTTTTAACAGAAGGTTCAGCCGCACACCACGTGCCTCAGCAGTTGTAGATGACAAATGGACCAGTCCTAACCTTCAGAAAAATCTCTGACAGCTTTAGGCATTGGAGCAGATGGTATGGTGATAGTAAAATGATAAAGGAATACCGATCGCCAGATGAAGAACTAGAGATCTCAGCAGATCTCGGACATCAGTTTAATCCATGGCATATGGGCTAAGTTATAGTTCAGTGCAATGTGAATTTCAATTAGAGATGACAACTTCTTAATTCACAATGATAACTTTTGAGTAATAAGGAATATCATTTTTTTTATATATATATATATATATATATATATAATAGGTCCATTTGCTTGGCAACAGTTGTGGCTGTACCACATCTGCATATTATTTTGTTTGGCTGACCCAGATCAGCTTTCATAGAAAAATCATAAAAAGCAATTCTACACATTGTGTATGCAGGGCTTTTACATATCCCAGCTCTTTTGTAACAATCAAGAAACTGTCAAATCCACTTACCTGCAAATCTGCAGGAGACAAATTCTTCACACGCCTGTCAAGTTGCACTCACTTTGGTTTAAAAATGTCATCTATTTCGACGTATCTCAGTCCCAGAAATAAGCACAAGTCCAAACGTTTAGATCGGTTTGTGATTTGTAGCACCCTTTCGGATCATAAAGCCCTCTAGCATTTCTCCGATTGTGATGGATCTGAAGATAAGCATTTTTGATTAGGTACACTGATTCCTCATTAGTGCTGACACAGTCCTGCCTATTTCTATGTCTGCAGATCTGGCTATTGGCTTTCCTTCTGTCCTGATCTTCCGTGTACCATGGACAGAGACAAAATAGAATAATTCTGCCCATGCATCTGTGCTAATCAGACTGGAAGAACATAAGCAAGGCTTGGGAACCGCCTGATAGCCCATCCTCTTTGTGCAGTACATGTCCTCAAAGACACACCTTATCCCAGGCAGCAAAACAAAAGGCTCTAATGAAAATAAGAGCTTCAGCTTGGTAGTAGATTGGTGTGGCAGGTTAGGACTCCAATACAGGAATCAAGGTCACAGTGCCGACTCTTCATAAGGTGAGTTTTTTCAATCTTAGGCATCAATGTGAAGATGTAGAGTGGGGGGCAAATGCCTTCCCTTTAGGGAGAGGGGAAAGATCAGAGGGTAAATCATTTTGGGTTTGTCGTGAGTCACTTCTTGTCGCCCGTTATACAACAGCATTAGCCATTCCTTCACTGTCGCTGGCTCAAAACCCTGGAACTCCCTTCCTAACAGCACTGTGGGTGATCCTACAAAACAGACTGCAGCGGTTCAAGAAGGCAGCTCACCTTGAAGGCAATTAGGGGTGGGCAGTAAATGCTGGCCTGGCCACCAACACCCACATTCCATGAACAAATCATAAAAAAATGAAAGGAGAAATGCTGGAAACACTCATCTCTGATCAACAGCTATTTGAACACAAGAATTAGAAGCAAGAGTAGGCCATTCTGCCCCTCTGGCCTGCTCCATTTGATAAGATCATGGCTGATCTGAATTTGGCCTCAGCTCCCCTTTCCTGCCCTTCCCCCATAATCCTTGACTCTGAGGGAGATCACAGGTTTGCCACTAAATTCTCAACCAACACACCGTTATGTCTTCTGGCTCCCATAGTTTAGAAATAATCATACGTCTGGAACTTAGTCAAGTGCATTTCTTGCATCTCCCCATGTGGCTGGTAGACTGATAGACTGATACATTGCTACTTGGCACATGGCTGCAGTTGAAAGTGAATGTTGCACACCAGGATATATATTCGCAAAACAATAAGTTCCTAGTTCTTTATGAATTAATAGAACAATATAACAAACCTAGTTGTGTTCTTTCAAGCTGGTCACTGGGTAGAGACCTGGACCAGAATATTACTCACCCCCTAGGAGCAGGCTGGCATGCAGGGAGGGCATACATTCAGACAGCATGGCAGGAGGCAACGTGCCTGTTACCTGCCTGCCTCCGCTGGTATTTTACCAGTGATGGTGGGTGCGCACGCATGTGGCAAGGTTGCCAGGTGAACCCTGGCAGCCTTGTTGCGGTCTGGTTTGGAGCCTCTGTTCTGTTCAGGCACCCATGCCCAGTGGAGACACCATCCCCCAATACTCCCACACCTGACCTACCCTGCCGATGGTGGCCCAACACACCCCCAGCTGGGGTCTAACAGACTGGTCACATCAAACCACGCCATCCCCTGCCCCCACTGGCCTTATTTTTTGGCTTTGGCGATAGTCTTCAATGGGGACTTGCTGCTGTCCCAGCAGTGGCCACCACATCCAGTTCCAGTGCCATTGTTGGAACTGCAGAGCTGCCAGCCCAGTGGCCAAAAAAATCAGTTGAGGGCTTCCCAGTGACACGGAGGCACGCTTGCCCCCCACTTTTCAGCCAGGGATGGGGCCACCACCTCTATGTAAAATGTGGCAATGCTGGAGGACTCTCTCATGCTTCACAAGTTTGTGTAGCTTATTGTAACAGTCGACCTCAGTGGAGGCAATGATAAGGCCAACACAGTAGCTGCAATTTAATGGAAAGTATTCCCTTACTTATTGCTGCAACGGGCTGCCTTCATATCAACTGTAGTGATCTGTATATGTAAAATGCCTTAACGAAGCAATGTAATGGTATAAAAGCAATACTGAATTCACAGAATCACAGAATCACACAGCGCAGAAGAGGCCCTTCGGCCCATCGAGTCTGCACCGACACGTGAGAAACACCTGACCGACCTACCTAATCCCATTTTCTGGCACTTGGTCCTTAGCCTTGAATGTTATGACGTGCCAAGAGCTCATCCAGGTACTTTTTAAAGGATGTGAGGCAACCCGCCTCCACCACCCTCCCAGGCAGTGCATTCCAGACTGTCACCACCCTCCGGGTAAAAAGGTTTTTCCTCACATCCCCCTTAAACCTCCTGCCCCTCACCTTGAACTTGTGCTCCCTCATGACTGACCCTTCAACTAAGGGGAATGGCTGCTCCCTATCCATCCTGTCCATGCCCCTCATTACCTTGTACACCTCGATCAGGTTGCCCCCTCAGTCTTCCCTGCTCCAATGAAAACAACCCAAGTCTATCCAACCTCTCTTCATAACTTAAATGTTTCATCCCAGGCAACATCCTGGTGAATCTCCTCTGCACCCCCTCCAGTGCAATCACATCCTTCCTATAATGTGGTGACCAGAGCTGCACACAGTACTCCAGCTGTGGTCTCACCAAGGTTCTACACAACTCCAGCATGACCTCCCTACTTTTGTAATCTATACCTCGATTGATAAAGGCAAGTGTCCCATATGCCTTTTTCACCACCCCACTAACATGCCCCTCCACCTTCAGAGATCTATGGACACACACGCCAAGATCCCTTTGTTCCTCAGGACTTCCTAGTGTCATGCTGTTCATTGAACACTTCCTTGTCAAATTACTCCTTCCGACGTGTATCACCTCACACTTTTCAAGGTTAAATTCCATCTGCCACTTATCTGCCCATTTGACCATCCCGTCTATATCTCCCTGTAGCCCAGAACACTCAACCTCACTGTTAACCACCCGGCCAATCTTTGTGTCATCCGCAAACTTACTAATCGTACCCCCTATACCATACAGAATTACCATACAGAGGTCTACATTGGCTCCCCCAGAGGTTCAACTTATTTAACTAAAGAGGTTACGAAGGTCCTAGTCTGAATGGAGTTAACTATTCATAGACTGGCCAGCATTAAAGTTGTTACAATTGGCTTCAGTACCCCCGGCTATGGAAGTGAAAACTCAACAAATTTCCTGCTCCAATTATTATCCAGTGACCCAACCCTGCTACAGCCCCCTCCCCTCTAATGCAAGTGCCCATGCCAATGAGTGAGAACAGGTTTGGACATGACTGGAATGACCTGTGTGGACAAACAGTTACCAATACTGTCCAGGCTAGCATGTGAATAATTTCCACTTGGGCAAACTGCTACATGTAGGCAATAAACAGGCCTGAAACTGTAACTGAGGAAGGAGAGCAGGTCTTTGGGTTGGCCTGGGAGTGGGGGGAGATGCGGGGGGGGGGGGGGGGGGCGTTGGGGGCGGGGTGGTTGTGGACAGAGGAGTGCAGGAGCCATGGGGTGTGGTGGGGTACAGGGAAGGGAAACATGCAAATTAATGAGACAACTTCAGAACTGCAGATTGGAATTCTATGTTTTCAACTAATATTAAATGCATCACACAGAATTTAGAGGGAAACATGCCTAAATTTATAGGCCTAAAACAGGCACGGTGATGACCAAGTGAGCATATTGACCTGCACGTGGATTGAGGCCTCTGCTAAATTGGCCAGAATCTCTTTTTAGGTGGCCTTGGTCACTGCCTGCAAGCAAGTGCTGGGCTCATTTAATATTGAATTCAGGCTTCTTTGTTCTTTTCAGGCCCAAGCGTGTTGGCCCTAGTCCGTATCTGTGATGTGCAAGCTCTGACTGGCATTTCAAGGTCTTGCAGCTGCTCAAAAAAGGGAAATAAAACCTGAGCCCACCTGATTCCGCAAAACAGCTGCAGGGTGCTAACTGATTGCCCCCACCCCCCTTCCCACTTCCCAATCACCTCCCCCCCTCACCAACCGCCGCCCCCAACTTCCAGGTTTAACTCAGCACAGGCCGAATTTGTAAGGTGCCAACAGGTGAGCTGTGTGGATTCCCTGATCTGATCCCTAATTTAGTCTGCTGAAACCTGAGACCATCTTTGGTCCAGCACACCATCGCTGCATGCAAATGGAATCATGACTGGCTTGGGTCGCTAAGGAATTTAGATCCCAAAGTCATGTTTTCTTTGGAATATTCCTACCAGTCCTGCAACTTAACTTTTAAATATCCACTTACAGCACACAAATACTGGTAAAAGGAAATTACGCCATTCCATTCTTTCTCTAGGTAAATTGCATTTCCTTTGAATAAAATATTCCCCAAGGGGTAATCTGGGTAAACTCAAATGTTTTCTACAGTATTAGACAAAAATGAGAAATTCATGTGCTCATAATTTATGCTGCTTTTTAATAATCTGCATCTCCCAAAAAACAAGATTAGCATATTTCTATTTTTGTTTTTTTTTGGGGGTTTGCTCCCTTCATTTTTTCAAGCCAACAATGATTTATACTCCTGCAAGAAACGACGAGGGGATTTATACCAAAAAAGACAAGTGCAAGAGAAATGGAATTAGATATAAATGTACAGTTGTTTATGTTTTTTGAAGACAGTGGTTGCCCCTCACAGACCTTTGCTGGATCATTTGGTCACAGAACACGTTTTTCAGAAATCACTTGATCAATCAGGTTGGAAATATTGATGATGATAAAGAAGAAGGAGAAAAGGTTATTGGATAATATGAGGGACATCCAGGTTTAGTGGAGCTCAGGAATGTAGGAACATGAGGAGGCCAGTTAACCCCTCAAGCCTATTCCATCATTGAGATCATGTCTGATCTATGACCCAACTCCATGTGCGCACACTTAACCCATATCATTTAATATCTGGATCTAACAAAAGTCTATCAATCTTAGTTTTAAAATTAACAATTGATCTTGCATCAATTGCCATTTAAAGAATTCAAAATTTCTGCTGTCCTTTTTATGAAGATTGTTTCCTAATTTCACTCCTGAACTATCTAGTTCTACATTTGACTATGCTGTACAAAATTATGAGGGGAATAGATAGAGTGGACAGGATAAAATTGTTTCCCTTGGCGGAGAATTCTAGAACCAGGGGACATAGATTCAAGATAAGTGGCAGAAGGTGTAGGGGGTCATGAGGAAAATTTTTTTTACGCAGAGGGTAGTGGGTGATTGGAATTCGCTGCCCAAGTTGGTTGTAGAGGCAGAAACTCTAAACTCTTTTAAAAACTATCTGGATCTGCACCTTAAGTGCTGTAAGCTGCAGGGCTATGGGCTGGGTGCAGGAAGGTGGGATTAGAAAGGGTACCTGGGTGTCCTCGGGCTGGCATGGACAAGATGGGCCAAATGGCCTCCTTCTGTGCTGTAACTTTTCTATGGTTCTATGGTTCTATGCTCCCTTGTCCTAGATTCCCTAATGAACAGAAATATTTTCTCCCAATCTGTTGGGATTGGGATATCTGTTTCCCTTAATATTTTGAGAGCTTTAATCAAACCATCCCTTTGCCTTCTGAATTCCCAGGAAACTGCTCTAGTTTGTTTAACCTCACCTTGTGGCTTAGCCTTTGAAGTCCAGATGCCACACTCCCTCCAAGGCCAATATATCCTCCCTAAGGTGTGGTGTTTAGAACTGCTCACAGTACTCCAGGGATTTTTATAGCTGAAGCCTGACTTCTACTCCTGTGTATTCAGACATAAAGACCAGCATGCCGTGACTCATTTTGATTATTTTCTGCAATATAAATGGTTGTATTTTTGCAGCAGCAGAAGCTGTTACTGAAGAATTGTTTACTAATGAAATTATCCAATATAAATCACTAGATCTCAGGTTAATTGGCTTGAGTTGGTTTCTAGCTTGGATTTCTTTCCGTCTTTTCACTTATTAATTTCATGTCTGATTCCTCATTAAAGAGGCTTCAGTACCTCGACAGAGATGTAAGCTGCATAGACTCAGAATTGTGGCCACCGAAATACCAACAAAAGGGAAGAAGAAAGCAGATGAAAGCAGAAAGTGTTTGAAGATTAGCAAATTACCTTCAAAGTCAAATGCCACCAAACAAAACTTCAAAGAAATGAGTCAATTTCAAACCAAAATAAACCTTCCCCATTGTGAAAGACCTGTTTACAATCAATAAGGTACCTGTTGACTAGAGTCCCTGTGACATGTTGCTCTGGAGCAGACTACAGTAAGGTGTGATCACTGCAAAGCTACTGTTAAATACAAAAAGACATGTAATGCTTTCAAAATATTCTTATCATCTATATCATGCAAAAAACTTTAAAATATATATTTTAGAGCTGCTGTTTCAATCTGGTTTGAGCTAACTGATCTCAGCTAAGGTGGCAATGGAAATGTTCAAATGATGTGGCCCTCAGTACAAGCTCGATGCGTGCTTCCCACCCCTTGCACTGCACTCATGCCTTGAATTTAAATTGGGGCTGCAATGAAACTTAACTTTATTCCTTTAAACTAAAAAGCCATGATGGAAGACAAAAGGGCTATAGTACAGGACACTACCAAGGTTGAAAATAAAAGGTGGGGCAGTCTATAACAAGAAATTGTAATTAGATGGAGTAATTATATATAACATTGCTGTCTCGTGTCTTAGGGATAGAATTTTCATGTTATACTATGTAACTCTCTTAACTGACAAAAGGCATTGATAAGTTTCTGTAAAAGGGAAAAACAGGATGACTAGCTGTGTGAATAAGGATGCTGGCTTCCACAGATAATTACTTCTATAATTCCCCATTGATTTTTGGCATGTTAGTAACCTCAGATTAGATGTGGACCACCAATTCTTCATCTTTTCATTTACACTGATGCTCCCTTTGGCATTGCATGAAATAAAAAAAACCATTCACACTGCTTCAGTTCCATAATGTTAGCAATAAACTCAATGGGCTGAATCTTCGGCTCGGCGAGTGGGAGCAGGGGCGGGGGCGGGGCCTGCTCGCCGAGGCGTAAAATGACACGGGGTGACGTTGGGCCTGCGTCACAATGTCACCGGACGTCATTTAGGTTTTCAGTTCTGTCAAAGGGCTGTTAAGGCCATTAATTAACTAAATAAGACCATAAGACCATAAGACATAGGAGCAGAAATTAGGCCATTCGGCCCATCGAGTCTGCTCCGCCATTCAATCATGGCTGATAAGTTTCTCAACCCCATTCTCCCGTCTTCTCCCCTACTGAGCCTACTGAGAAAGCTGTCCATCCAACCTAAAGGTTGGTGGGCAGGCGAAGAGCCCAGGCGGCCTTCACATTTTTCGGGTGGGATGAGGCTTCATGAAGGGTTTATAAATTAAATACATTTTTTCATTAATGTTCATTGGCATGTCCCAGCTCATGTGACATTGGGGCATGTCTTAAAATTTCTTTTCTTCTTTAATAAAATTTTTAAAACTTAACACTTATCTCCCTGAGGCAAAGAAGTACTTCAGAGAGATTTCTGTGCTCTTTCGTGCGCATACGTGAAAGAGTGCACTCCCGACTCAGGCAACCCCCCACCCCACCCCACTCCCTCCCCTGCAGCCCATACAGGGAGCGCACAGCGCGTCCAAGTGTGCGTCATGCTGGGAGGGACTTAATTGGCCTATCCATGCAAAATGGCTGCCCGGACCTGATCGGGGGCAGTGATTAGGTCCGCGCCCGCCCCTGCACAACCCCCCCCCACCAACGGGAGGAAAATTCTCCCCAGTCTTCCTGCAGCAAGGCATCTAAATACACTGGAATAATGAGAGAAGTGGTAATCCAGAGTTAATTTATTACCCATATTTTGGGGTTTTTTTCATATCATACTTGAAATGGAACAATATTAAAACACGTGGGCTGGGATTTTTTGGAGGCAATTGGGGTTCCGCTCCAGGGGATGTAAACAGGGCTCCACTTCAGTAGGCAGCGGAACTGGGCTACACTTAAAGGGCAGCAGCCAGTTAAATGGCTGCCAGCCCAATGAGGGCAGCTCAGCAGCACCACCAGGAAAGTTGGCCACTAGTGAGGCTGCACCGAGAGGAAGAGGACAGATTAATGGATGTACGCCCTTGAAGACAGGTAAGTAGGTTCTGGGGGCACCAGGATCATCAGGCAGGCCCCAGTGAGAGGGATATCCAAGAAAATGCTTCAAAGAAACCTGGCAGCACAGTGTCAAACATTGTGGAGTTCAGCTTGCTAATAAATCACAGTGAAGGATAAAATGAGAAAAATGGCAACTCAGAATAGAATCGCCAAAGCACAATGCAATGAGAGATCTAGTAAGCAGACCATGTTTGCACAGTTAATGCACTGATACCTGTAAGGGACCTGAAAATCTCAGCTGGGTTTGATGAGCCACCAACAGCAGCACAGGCTTAATCTGATCCAAACCTAAAATTAATGGCCAGAACTTTTCGCTCATCGGGCGGGTATACACCTGACCTGACGAATGTAAAATGACGCGTGATGACGTCGGGCGAATGTCCCGACGTCATCACACACTCGCGCGATATTTCGGTCGGCAGGTGTGCATGGGAGTCGGCAGCACATCCGCCGACAATTAACAGGCCTATTAAGGCCATTAAAGTAATAATTAGGTTCAATTTTTCGCTGCCCATCCAACCTTACGGTTGGTGGGCAGGCGAAAAGGCCAAGTGGCCTTTGGATTTTTTAGGAACCCTCATCCACGGATGGGATGAGGTTTCCAACAGCAAATAAAATAGATTAAATTTAATTCATAACATGTCCCTGCTCATGTGGCAGAGACACATGAGGGGACATGTTTTTTAACATTTTAAAATTCCTTATTTTTAATTTTTTAAATCTTTAGCTCCCTGGGGCAGCTCTGTGCCTCAGGGAGCTTTTCCTGCGCACACCTGCGCGCATGCGCAAAGTTCCCTGCTCGCCCTCCTCCCCCCCCGTTCCCTCCCCATCACGCAGGCAGAGCTGAGCGCTGAAGCACGCGTTTCACACTGGGTGGGCCGAGCCTACCTGACGATGGATAATCCTGGCCTATGGCTCATCAGCCTCACCACAATCAACATCGGCACAAGGGGACCATGACTGGTATACTGAGAAACTGAGATTTTACAGTGGTGATGATGGGAAAGCTTCAGCATTCTTTATCGTTACCCTGCTGAACCTGAAGAAATAACACTGGAAATTAAAACAGAAGTCAAGATACCCACTTGATGCCTGCCAGCCTCAGGTGCCAATTAAAAATCTAGTGAGTCTGGATTTGCGCTTGTGTACTTTTGAATGAATCTCTTCTTATATGTATTTAATGTAAAGCTAGTAGATACCTTCACACCACAAGAAGGTTGCTTTTCTTTAAAAAATATCATTTTAATAGAAGCACATCAGAAGTTCATTCATTTCTGCCAATCTAATAACATTCCCAAATCAGGAAAGGCGACAGATACAATAATGAGCCCAAATACGTTTGTCCCTGTTACCCATGGTAACAAGGTCAGAGTGCAACTAGGTGGAAGTGCACAGCTGCAGAAAGAACCTATATTAAATATGCTGGTCCTAACAGATGAGAAATGTTGTACACTTTCTGATGGTTTTCAGGTTTGTAGAACACTTCAGCAGTTTGTAACCAGTGAACTCAGTCACTACATTAATTGTCTCCTCTGCTGCTCTTAACTATACCACCAAATGCTCTTATAAAGAGGGGTCCCACCATCAGTATACCATTTAAACATCATATGGTCAAAAAGAATTACGATTAAGGTTAATATTATTTCATTTTTACATACCTATATCATTATATTTTCTGAATATTTTGTGTGCAGATTATATCAGGGGAATTAGAGTGTATTATTGAGTGAAACAGTATGAAGCAACTGTGCAGAATAAATAGACAGATATGAAATAATAAAATAACTGGGTAAGTGAATCTACTTACTGAGGTTAATTAAGTTTCCTCATAAAAATCAAGTCAGTAACGTCTCCAAGCCACCATGGGCTTTTGACTAGGTAAAAGTATTTGGAATGAAAAGTGGAAAAACGTTCAAAACTATATTAAAGCTAAATCAACTGTTGCAGGTTGAGTTTTTCAAGCTTCATATTTTTAATTCAAATTATCTGGTTGGCAAGTTCTGTCAATGAATTGCATCTCATGATAAGAAAACGTAGCACGAGTCTAATAATTAATCCTGATTGCGGTAGATTTCCACTGTCATCAGTCTCACATGACAGAAAATGTCACTTGCTACTCCACCTCTGTGCGGGTTTGAATTAATCAAATTAAATTACAATCAGCTAATTTACAGAAGCAAATGCTCTGGCCACAAAATTACGTGGGGCCCATTTTCTCACTACTACAGGTGCTGCAAAATGGTGGCCGCCGGGCGTGTATACATTTCTGGTGCTGGTTATGCTGAAGGTGTCAGCACACGCACATGGAAGATCAGGCAGACACATGCAAATTGGGCAGAATGCGGTGTCAATCAGCACTGCAATTGTGGCAGTGCAGCTAATGCCCTCTCTTCACCTTGCTGTTCATGTGTTTGGCAGCAATAAGATCTCTCCACCAGCAACATTTCAAGGGACCATCAACTACTTTCATATGAAACGCTTCTTATATGTAACTAACATAAAGTTAGCAGATACCTTCACACCATAAGGAGTTGCTTTACTGATTGATTTCTCCTGTCTGGGATCATGGAAGGGTTTTCTGATTTCCGGTTGTTTAAAGTTGCTGAAGTCCACAGGAAGCGGTGTGGCACATGCTGAAGGAATTTTCAAGGATTCTCCACAAACCCCTTACTCCCAGACATGAGTGCAAGAGTTTTCATTCCCCTTGGATTACAGCATGGCAGGGAGATTCAGCAGCTGTGCATACAGCAGGAAAAGCTGCTAGTGGGAGAGGGACAGAAGGGAGCGAAAGGCTTTCAGCAAGAGGGCCACATCTGCCCAGGGTGTTCAGGAAGTATTCTCCTTACTGAGCTTCAGTGAGGGGCAGTGTGTCAGACCTTTATGATTCACTGAGAAGGTCTTCACCGAAACCTGCAGCCACAAATGCAGACTCAGAGCAGGGTGAGGACGGCATTGCCAGTGGCTGTGCAGATGACTGTGGTGATTAACTTTTACGTGCCTGGCTCCTTTTATGCTGGAACAGGCAATATTTGCAACATCTCCCAGTCCATCATCCATTGTTGGATAAGGGAGGTCACCGAATCTCTGTATTCCAGAGAGGAGTGCATTTCATTCACTCTTGACAGGGTGCAGCAGGCAGAGTGAGCACAAGTTTTCATGTGCTTTGCAGGTTCCCTCATGCTGCAGGGTGCCATTGACTGCATGCACCTCATTTTGCAGGCACTGCATGTCAACTCTGCGAGGTACTGCAACTAGAAAGGATGCCACTCCCTCAACATCCAATGACCATACACAGCAAAACATGAAGATCAATGCCTGGTATCCTGGCAGCAGTTATGATGCCTTCACTCAGTAGTAGTTTGCTGTGTCAGCTGCATTTGAGTCACCAGGATAAACCAGTGTGTGGTTGCTGGGTGGCAGGGGTTGAGCACATGGCTTTTGGCTCTGGTACACAACCCATATACACATGGGCAACATGCATAGAATGAAAGTGACGCTGCTATATTAAATGTGATTGAGCAGGTCATTGATGTGCTTAAGCAATGCTTCCGCTACCTGAACCATACTAGAGGGGCCTAATTGCCAGAGTATGTGTGAAGATTCATTATGGTCTGTTGCATGCTGCACAACTCACCATCTTAAGGGCATAGCTGGCTGTAAAGGGAGACCAGCTGACAAGGCTGAGGAAGAAAAAGAGGAGGAGGAGGAGGGAGAAAGTCAGGAGGTAACCAACACAGGCCCTTTATGGCAGTGTTGTCTGTGATTGACTTATCCAACAGCAATACCAATTCCCCATTCACCAACAGTCCCATACCCTACCTTCCCTCTGTTACTGACCATTGCTTGCTCACAATGCAAAAATAAAAGCCACTGCAAAACAAACATTCCAAGCCAAATTTATAAATCAAACATTGTGATATTGCATAAAAACTAGTTACCTTGTATAGTCCCATTGTGCCAGTCATCCACATGCCTTATTCAGTCCTAAAGCTTCTGTGCAGTGCTACCCCAGTGGCTGCAGCATGGCTGGTGAAAGGCTGCTGACTTTCAGTGGGGATGGCCGCAGGTGGCCTTGCAGGACAATTTTGAACAGCTTGGAGCTGCACCACCTTGGCATGGTGTTATGATGTGGCAGATGATGTGTGCCAGGTGAATCAAACCCACAAGGGAAACACGATCACATGGCCACAACTGTTTTGTGATTTGTATTTTATTTCGAGATGTGTGCCTTGAATTCAGAAGTAATAAGACTTCAGAGTTTTTTTAGAAAACTTAATTAAACATTTGTTGACAAAAGAAAAGATTTCAAGAACATACATAAGTTTACAAATTACTATTATAATAACTCCTAAAACTCCTAATTAACCTGGCTCCCAGTTACACCTCCATTAAGGCAACAGTTAAAACAAATAGATTTAAACAGACCCAGGCAAAGCAACACAATACCCTGCATAGGAAAATTCAAAGTGAGGTTTCTCAGCTTCAGTTCCTGTAGACAGCGACTTGATGCACGGAGGCTGGAGGCTTTTCACACTTGTTAGATCTTAGAATTCCTTCTCCTCTTACGCATAGCCTTCATCTCCTTTATACATTTTTCTCCCTTTTTAATGCAAATTCCATTGTTCCAATATGTCTTTGGAACTTTACCTTTCTCATAATATAAATCTTTTCACTGTGCTAATTTTATCAGTAACCTTCGGGAAAAATAAACACATTGGGCAGAATTTTCTGCCTGTCAAGCGGGTGGGCCCAACCCAATCTCCGGCGGGTGGGGAGCCGATCCCCACCGGAGAAGTGGGCCCCACCGCCATTTTATGTGGGCGGGCCAATTAAGGCCTGCCCAGCGTGACGCCCGGCAGGAAGCGCTATGCACTTCCTGTGTGGGCGGGGGGGGGGAAGGGAGATTCCCCAAAAGCGAGAGTGCGCTCTTACGCGCATGCGCACGAAAGAGCGCACATCTCCCTGAGGCTAAGTGCTGCCTCAGGGAGATCGCTGACACTTTTAAAAATATTAAAAATAGAAAAAAAATCCTTAACATGTCCCCCTCATGTGTCACATGAGATGGGACATGTTCATAAATTACACTAAAGCTTTATTAAATTGTTTAAATCCCTACATGAAACCTCATCCGACCGGTGGATGAGGTTTCATGTTTTTTTCTATTCCCCGCCAGGGCTCCTGGCCTGCCCGCCAACCTTAAGGTTGGATGGGCAGATCCTTTAATTGTTTCAATGATCCTGTCAATGCTGATTTGGCTGTGCCCCCGCCTTCCTGAAAATTTAAATGGGGCGGGATGACATCGGGGGATCCGACTGACATCATCACGCATCATTTAACACGTCGGCAAGCGGGCCCCGCCCCCTGCTCGCCAACGGCAAAATTCTGCCCATTATTTGGCTTGGCTTCTTCAGGCTAGGTGTAACATCCTACCATCACTTTGAAATTCAAACTATCCTAATTTATCTATAAATGCAAATGTTCCTCACACCTCACATTCTAAAACTTCAGCCATGTTTACGTATTTAGCATTTCAAACCTAGCTTCTAGTTGATAACTCAAAGTCTCCAGGTCAGCTGTCTCCAATTCAGTGAAACCCCATACACACAGATACACACAGAGAAACTAATCCAAGCCTCACTATTAACCCACTTTTACAGTAAATCAAAATAATATTATGAAAATTATTATATTTTCATGACGATGGGCAAGTGCAGTCTGGGCTGGCTGGTTGACAGCCAACAGCAAGGTCACTGGTGAAGTAACAGGGGCAGGAGGAAGATTGCTGTCATCCTCACAGGACATCAGATTTGTGCTCCATGGTGCCATGGTACACACCTGGGGTGGTGCCTCAACAACCCTATGTGTAGGAGGACAGATTGTTGGAGTGCCGTGATACCCTGAAAGTCCTTTTGAACACAGGTATCCACAGCTATGATGGCAGCAGTTGGAGCTCTGGGCTTGAGTGGCAACAAAGATGTTTCATGAAACTAAAGTCCTTTACTTCTTACATGACTACCTGCTCCCTTTAATCCTCTGACAAGCCTTTCCTCCTGATGGCTATTGATTGACTGCTGTCATTGTGTTAAACCCCCATGATATAACTCCAAATTCCTTTGAAGATATCCTACAGCAAAGGACATTTAATCTGTATTTTTCATGACAACACTGAAATGGTCAGACATCCAATGGATTCAAAATAGCATTTGCCCAGACAATTACAAAGCGGCTTACAGTCAGCTTGCAGTTGAATTGAATGGCTGACCCACTGATCAGTTTTTAACACTTTGAATGATTTCAGAGAAAGCCATCAAGGGCAATGGCAGCAACTGATCCACGCATACCAAGGGTTTTCTGTACTAATTACATCTCTGCCTTATCCACCCTTATCCTGCCTCCTGCCTTATCCTTTACCCGCCGTGTGTGATGTGACCAGCAAGGTGAAGAATCCAAAAGGGACGAAAAATGCTTAATGTTTGTCACAAGTATTCACAGTGAATATGTCTATCGAATGCTCACAAAATTCTTTAATCTGAAGTAGCCTTCCGAAACCAATAAGAACTAAACGAGACAAAACTCCATTTATTTTGAGCTGTTTGTTCTTTTGAAAATAGGCAGTCAATAAACAATGATCACATACACATGACAATTTTTGAATTGTGACAATACTGTACATTCTCAGCATTCATGTAAAATCAGATGACAATACTAAGACGACAACCCTGTGGAATAATAATGAGAAGATAAATCCCATTAATGTAATGGTTGTATTCAGGGCACATTGCCTCATTATTTTAACCTAATGAAGCTCAAAAACCCAGCAATTAATAACTTCAAATACAGTGATATGACAAGCTGAACACCATGAACATATTAAACATATAAATATAGGCCCTCAGCATCAGTGGCACTCTAGATTGGATTAGGACATCTCTCCTGGTTCATTTAATGCATATTGGCCTGCCATTAGTTTAAAAAAAACCCACAAGAACAAAACGGCAGTCACACAAATTTAGTCGTTACAGGATTCAGAATTTCATTGCTGAGGACAATTTGTCAGCTTCAAAGAGAATGAAGTAATTACTTTTTAACAGAATAAGACAGTCGAGTCCCTTTGAAGTATGCAGTTTGGGGTTGGAAACACAGAACAAAGAGCTTTTCTTATTTAACACCCAAGAGCTTGTTTCTTTTCTATACATAAAAGCTCAAAACATTTTCCCAATTTAGAACTTAACTTGAAGGTTACAGGCTGCCCTGTTTTCATACTGACGACTCATTTGGATTTTGTAGCAGGCTGGCAGTCAGGTTATATCTTTGAGGTGGGTGGTTTCCAGCCTAACCTTACCCACTGCTGTGGTTTTAATGGCTTTGAGCGATATAGCATTAAGCAGTGAGAGTTAGATCTCCTATGCGGTCTGTCAAGCAGGGCACAATATTTCATTTAGACTCTGCGGGATGATCACATCTAGACTCTGCATGAAGATTGCTGACTTTGGCAAGAACAGTCAACTTTTGGGAATTTCCAATTTTTTAGTCATCTTACCTATTTTTTTTTAAGTATTTACCAAATCTTTGAGCTAAATTCTTGCTACTGATCCATGCTTTGGTACCTTTATAGATGAGAAGTAAACAAAATGTACGATGGTCAAAATGGTCTGAATCAACATGGTTATTGGCTTGACACTCTCAGCACTGAATATAACAGTGGCCTACTTTCCAAGCTTATTTACAAAAATTGAGTCACTATTTTTCAAATGGGAAATTACTCATTGCATTGACGGGAGTGTTCTTTAGCTTCACTTTTCATTAAGTTATTAATGGAGGTGAGGAAGACAGTGGGGCCAGGCTCACCCCCTATTTTACAAGCAATGGCTCATGGGCTCACACAGCTGATTCCTAATGGCAAAGTTCCAAAGGATAACTTCTCTCACCAAATACCACAGTGTACCTGCTCCCCCTAAGCATGAAACCCTTGGCTGAGCCTCCACCATCTCAACCAGGCCTGTAATGCATTCCAGACTATACATTTTTATGGTCATCTGACTATGGGCGGAATCATCCCAGGTTTGCATTAAGTGCGGTAGAGGGCAGGAAAAAGGACAGTTTACCCCCTGGCCGCAATGGCGGTATTGCCCCAATCCCACCTCATTAATCACGCATTCCTAGGAAACATGCCATTTGATAGCAGGCGGGCTCTCATTCGCCCGCCAGACCATCACCACGCTGCTTCATCACACCGGACACCATATTTAAGGTACAGCCGTGCAAACACCTCTCAGAGCTTCCAGACAACAGTTGCTGCAAAGAAGACATGGCCCCGAAAGGCAAGACCACTCCAGCCCCCCGTTTTAATGATGTGTCCCGCGAGCGCCTTTTGGTCACAATGGAGGACACCATGATGTCCTCTGCTCCCGCTGTGGCTGCAGGGTGGGCAGCAACATCACCAATCCAGCATGCGAGAAGGTGGCAGTGATGGTCAGCGCCAATGCCCTGCAAAAGAGAAATGCCACCCAGTGCCAATAAAGGATGAATGGTCTCTTCCGTTCTGCCAGGGTAAGTCACCCTTCACATCGCTCTCAACTCACACACTCTCAAACCCATCACACATCCACAGGGATCTTACTCACTACCAGTTCAAGGGACATCACCATTCACTCTTTCACACTCATCGTCATTGTCCTCATCCCATCCATAGGACTACTCACCACTCACATATGCCAAGCATACTTATTATCTGGCCTGGCAGGTGTCCTGCTTACACTGTCTCCACCTCTATTCATGCAGGACAAGCTGGCATACAACAAGAGGGAGAGGTTGCAGACTGGTAGAAGAATGCCTGAAATCAAGTTCTTCACGGACTTTGAAAACAGCCATCCAGCTGACTGGTGAGGATCTGGACCAGTCCTGTGCTGTGGTGAGGTTGGCGCTGCTCCACCAAGTGGGGATCCAGCAGTGCAACTTCCATCAGACAACCATGCTGTGAGTGAGTTCCCCTGTTCTGCAGGCCCCAGCCATGCGCTAATTATCTCCCCTTGCTTTCGCAGGCACATCTGGGAAACAGCAGACAGAGTCCACGACCTAGGGCCTCCAATCAAGCCCTGAAGAAACCTCTGAAGAGGAATCTGAAGGCACCTTTATTGAAGACCCATCACAGCGCTCAGCCATATCCTCCACCAGCACAGAGGCATACACCTCGGTGGGACCTAGCTTCAGAGTAGCCTTGGGATCACAATCCGGTGAGGACATCGCACTGTCTGATCCACAGCAGGCGGACAGCAGGGACTTTTCAGGTCTCCAGCACTCGGAGGACTGCTGGAGGCCAGAAATCTGCTGAGTCCAAGTCAAGTGATGACCCTTTGGACTCGGTCATGTCTCAGTTGCTGGAACTGCAAAGGCAAGCTTGGGAACATCAGGAAGGGTGTCCGCTGCACTCCTCAGATTGCAAAGCATGGTGGAGGAATCCGTCCGCCTTCAGGCTGAAGTGGTAGCACCGGCATGCCAATGCATCAAGGTCAACATTGGTAGGATGGTGACTGCCAATGGAGAGCTTGGTCCAGGACATCTCTCCTGCACTGCTGCAAGGGCTGAACTCCATGATTGACGCCACAGTTGGTGCCCAACTGTATCTCCTCAAGGAGTCAGCCAGGGGCTGGCGGGCACCCATTGGGAGGAGGCTCAGCAGGTGCACACCCAGGGCCATCCACCCGGGTGGCTCTGGAGGTGTCCAGCCCATCTGAATGCTCTCTTCCTGTGACCCCTGCAGCACCAGCTCCACAGGCCGAGGAGGGTGCCACTGCCACACAGCAGGACCCCAACAGCAGGCCGGGGCCTTCCAGGTCTCAGCCTTCCAGAGGACACCCATCAAGGTCATCACAGAGAGGGTGTAGCAGTCAGCAGGCTGCTTTCACCTCTACTATAGATGCTGGGGAGCACCAAAACAGCAGCAGGGTTAGAAATGTTAAGAAGCTGTAGTTGCACAGCCTGGGCAAGGGTGTTAATCATCTGTACATAATGTTCACTATTGTAAATAAAATCCCAAGAATATTTCCCTGCCTGTGGCTCCTTGTTATGATGAGCAGTGTTCATGTCACTCAGTTGTGAAACCTTGGTTTCTGCACAAGATAAAGGCAGGTGTCTCAGTCCAGGGCCTCTTCCCTGTGCTTTGTGCAGCCTTCAGACCAAAGTGATGGCCCGGCCTCACACTCCCTATCACATTAATAATGCCTGCACCTCAGCCAGACAGGAGTCATTCACAGAGGCTATGTGAAGATCTATAGAGTGTCCTCACTGCATGTTGTCATCATCCTCCTGTAATCAAGCGACTATTAGGTCCCCCACTGCGTCTCCATGACAGGAGCCTTATCACAGAGGATACATGCACTGCCATCAGCCAGACTGGTGTCAAACTTTCACAGAAGCAATGTGAGGATCTACAGTGTCTCCTCACTGCATGTCATCATCATCTTCCTCAAAGGACATGGTCAGTGAGGGAGACTTCGCCTGAGTGAGACAGAGACTGAGTGAGCACAATTGGGAATTTGGCTCATAGTAAGAATTCGGTGCGTGGGGGAAAGAGGTGCTTTAGGTACGGTGTACTGCAAGAAGTAAAGTGTGCTGAATGGGGAGTTCGGTGAAGGGAGGGGAGGAGGTGCTTTTTTCTTCTACTCTTTTTCAGCCTCCAGTATTTGATTTCCACTTTGGTGCAGCAGAAGGAGCAGGTAAACCAGTAACTGGTATTATTAGAAACTGAGTTTTATCAGTATTATAAATACTGTATTGTTTTATCAATATTGATTACAGTGCCAAAACCTATTGGGAAGTGTGGGCTTTATTAATTATAAATTAATTAGCAATTAATAATTAATTAACACATTTTGGAGATGGCAGGGAGGTGATGTGCTATGATTGCAGGATGTGGGAGCTTCTGGATACTGGTGTGATCCAGGGCAAACACATCTGCAGTAAACGTTTGAGGCTGCAGGAACTTCGGCTCAGGGTTACTGAGCTGGAGGCCGAGCAGCAGACATGCGGTATATTAGGGAGGGGGAACGTTACCAGGAAACTTTATCCCAGGAAGCGGTCACACCCCTTGTATTGCACCCCTTGTATTGAGTCTTCTGTTTTGGTCAGTGGTCAGGGACAGGAGGGTGTGACTGCAAGTAAGGCAGGTAAGGGCAGCCAGAGGGCAGGAGTGCACTTTGCAATTGTCCAACAGGTTTGAGGTTTTTTCAGCTTGTTTGGATGAGAGTGGAGGTTGCAGGGTGGATGAGCTAACTGGCCAGGGCACCGTGGTACAGGAAGCCATTCAAGCAGTGGAAGTAACAAGGAATGTAGTGGTGGTAGGGGACAGTATACTTGGAGGGATTGACGCCCTTCTCTGCAGCAAAGATTGTGAGTCCAGGTGCCAGGGTTCAGGACATTTTCTCAGGGCTGGAGGGGAACTTGCAGTGGGAGGGGGAGGACCCAGTTGTCATGGTCCATGTAAGTACCAATGACATAGGCAGGACAAAGAAGGAGGTTCTGCATAGTCAGAGTGAGGGCCTAGGCACCAAATTAAGAAGAACCTCAAAGCTCATAATCTCTAGGTTATTACCTGAGACATATGCAAATTGGCATAGGATAAATCAGATTAGGGAGATGAATATTTGGCTCAAAGATTGGTGTGGGAGAAGTGGATTCTGGCTCGTGGCACCAGTACTGGGGAAAGTGGGATCTGTACCGTTGGGACAGTCTACACCTGAACCATGCTGGGACTGGTGTTCTTGTGAGCCACATAACTAGGGAAATGGAGAAGATTTTAAACTGAATAGTGGGGACAAGGGATCAAATTTGGGAAGATGTGGTAAACCAAAGAGTAGAGACAAGGCAAAAGTGAAAGGTACTATTACTGGAAATGAAAAACAGACCGTGACAGGAAGGGAGAGAGTACAAATCCAACTGTAAATTAACAGATGAGACCATAGTTGATAAAAAAAATAAAAGGAATAAAATAAAGGCTCTGTATTTGAATGTATGAAGCATCCGAAACAAAATAGATGAACTGAGAGTGCACATAGAAATAAATAAGTACAATTTGATCACCATGACAGAGGCATGGCTGCAGGAGGACATGGATTAGGGCCTGAATATTGAAGGGTACAGGATATTTAGGAAGGCCAGGAAAAGGTGGAGGGATGGCTTTGTTAGTTAATGATTGTGTTAGCACAATAAAGAGGGATGACCTAAGTTCAGGAGACCAGAGATGAGAAATGGTAAAGGCAAGAAGTCACTTGTGGGAGTCGTGTACAAGCCCCCTAATAGTAAACACATGGTACAGTGGAGAATGAAGGAAGAAATAATGGGAGCTTGTCAGAAAGGCACAGCAATAATCATGGGAGATTTTAATCCACATATAGACTGGGAAAGTCAGGTGGGCAAAGATTGAAGCAGATTATAACTCTAGCCACAATGGGGACTACCCTAGATCAGGAGCACTCCCTTAACAATCATCCTCACTTGCAAAAGCAAAGTGAGCCACCTCATACACACTTATTTTGAGTCTGAGAAAGTGAGCTACATCTCCCCCAAGGAAGATGACAATCAATAGATATTACCTTCTTCCGGATAGCCTATCAAATAATTTGTTGACAAAGTTATAATTACCGGGATATTATAAGGGTTTGGGGGTCTCTCTACAAAAAATTGTATCTTCTCATTTGCAGAAAATACAAGAGGAGTGGTTTGTTAAGCTGCATACAGAAGACTACAAGGGGTGTTATGCTTTACTAATTTATTTGCAAATTTATTAAAGAACAATTTAACCTGCAATATATTTTAAAGTGGATAAGTACACCACAATGTTAATGACTATAGAAAGATAAAAAGCTTAGGGCAGGATTTTCTCCTTGTCGGGCTGGCCCGAGATCGGGCCTAGACTGCAATTTCATACTGGTTGGCCAATTAACGGGCAGCCAGCGTGAAATGCACACTAACAGCGTCGGCGCTGCTGGGGTGGGGGCAGGAGGAGCGCAAGCGCTGATGTTTGTGCATGCGCGGACTTGCACTCACGGAAAGCTCCCTGAAGGCACAGAGCTGCCTCAGGGAGCTGAAGATTTTTAAAATGAAAAATGAAGATTTCACCAATAATATAAACATGTCCCCACATGTGACGCAGTGAGGGTGATGAGCTTTCGCAAAAAATGCAAAGGCCGCCTGGCCTGTCTGTCTGCCTTCCAAATGTAAGGTTGGACGGGCAGCGAAAAATTCTACTTAATTAGCTGCTTAAGGACCTTAATAGGCCTCTTAATTGTCGGCGGGTGCGTTGCCGACTCTCACGCCCACCCTGGACCGAAATATCACGCGAGTGCGCGATCACGTCGGGACACTTGCCCGGCTTCATCGCACGCTGTTTCACACTCGGGCGTGTCAGGCACGTGCCTGCACGATGAGCTGAAAATCCTGCCCACAGGGAAAAATTTCCCCCCGTTTGGGGGGATGTGCGGAAGCGGGCGCGCCTCCAATCGGCGCCCCCAATTGGGGTGCTCCACCATTTTACATGGGTGGGCCAATTAAGGCCAATTGACATCTCCTCGGAAGTGCTATGCGCTCCCTGTGCAGGCGGAGGGGGGGATTCCCTCAGCCGGGTGCGCTTTTTTGCGCATGCGCGTGAAGGAGCGCACAGACCTCCCTGGGGCAAAGTGCCGCCTCAGGGAGATCGGCTGGGAATCAAAATTTTTAATACAAATGATAAAAAAATTTCCCTAACATGTCCCCTCATGTGACACTGTCACATGAGTTGGGACATGTCCATAACTTTTACTGAAAGATTGAATAAAAGTTTAAATATCCTCATGAAACCTCAGCCCACCCGTGGATGAGGTTTCATGCTTTTTACGAAGCCCGCCAGGGCTCCCGGCCTGCCCACCAACCTTAAGGTTGGACGGGCAGGTCTATTAATGACCTTGATTAGTTTTACAATGGCCTCAATAGGCCGTTGACAGGTCAGTGGGCGCACAGCTGACTCGGCTGCACCTCCGCCGACCTGAAAATGGGAATGACGTGGGGTGGTGTCGGGAGTTCCACCCGACTTCATACCGTGTCATTTTATGCGTCGGTGAGCGGGCCCTGCCCCCACTCACCAACCGGAACATCCTGCCCATAGTCTTAGTTCTAATAGAGAATCCAGTGAAAAAGACTTTAAAATACAATGCTACAGTTAAAATCAGTTATGGATATCCATCAAATATTGAAAGTAACGTGTTACCTTAATCAGTTGTTGGCCAGTTGGACACGAAAAGTGGTCTGCTTTAAGATACCCAATCCCTCGACAACCGGATAAATATTGGAGGGTTCTCAATACCCTTCTGCAATATCTCTAATTTTCTGAAGGAAAATTGGAACATTTATACCCTTCTAAAACCAGGGCATGAATTTTACCTTTGGTGGGCGCATGCGATCAGCGGGCCCGGGAGCAGTCGGCAAACGGGCCCCCGACCACGATTACGCGCTGGCTGGCCAATTAACGGCCAGCCAGTGTGAAGCGCATGCTGAAAAGCTCAGTGCTGCAGGGGGAGGGGTGGGAAGAGGGCGGGCGATGACCTTTCCTTGCACACAGGTGCGCACTGCGAGAAAGCTCCCTGAAGGCAGACGGCTACAGACCTGAAAATGCTCAAATAAAGGAGGAACAGCACCTCATCTTCCGACTAGGCACTTTACAGCCTTCCGGACTGAATATTGAGTTCAACAACTTTAGATCATGAACTCTCTCCTCCATCCCCACCCCCTTTCCGACCCCCCCCACCCACAACTTTTCCAGTAATTTATATATATTTTTCTTTTCCCACCTATTTCAATTATTTTTAAATTTATTTCTATCCATTGTTTTATCTCTACCTTTTAACCTATTTCGATTCCCCACCCCCACCCCACCCCACCCCACCCCCACTAGGGCTGTCTGTACCTTGCTCGTCCTGCTTTCTACCCTTAATGTCCCCATTAGCACATTCCTTAGATAATATCACCACCGTCAACACCTCTTTGTCCTTTTGTCTATGACATCTTTTGGCAATCTCCACCTATCACTGGCCCTCTATCCAGCTCTACTTGTCCCACCCCCCCACCACCTTAAACCAGCTTATATTTCACCTCTTTTCCATTTTTCCTTAGTTCTGATGAAGAGTCATACGGACTCAGAACGTTAACGTTAGCTGAGTTTTTCCAGGTATTTTTGCTTCTGTTCTAGATTTCCAGCATCCGCAGTTTTTTGCTTTTATATTAAATAAAGGTTCAAAAAGCTGCAAAAAAAATGTCCATGCATCACAATCAATCACCTGAAAATATAGCTGAAAAGATGCAGATATTTATTTTAATTTTATTCCCATAACAAAAATTTCATCCCGCCCTTGGATGGGGTTTGATGAAAGAATGCAAAGGCTGCCTGGCCGATTCGCCCGTTCGCCAACCGTTGGGTTGGATGGGCCACGAAAAATCTGAGACAATTGTGCCATTAATGGGCTTAATTGCCCTCTTCATTGTCGGTGGGCACGCTTCTGACTTTTGTGCGCGCCCACTGAGCAAAATATCGCGTGAGTGCGCAATGTCATCGGGACACTCGCCGAATGTCCACTTGTGCGATTTTACACCCGATCAGGTTGGGCACATGCCTGCCCGTGGGACATAAAATTCAGCCCCAGGTTCCATCGTATTAGCAGCTGCCTCCTTGATTAAACTCCTCCTTGATAAGCCCTTAAAATTCACTATTATTTAATTGTTGAAAGGGTTTTATTATATCAACGCTGTGAGCTGATATCTGGTCAACGTGTATTTATAATATGTTCCAATCTCCTTCCCGATTACTTCCAATTGCTTCTATTTCTTCATAAAGTGATTTTAAATTTTTAATAGAGAAATAGAGAGTTGAAAGTTGTTTTTTTGTCCTCCAGCTTGGATAGAGGTGCATTCCTATAATATTTATTTTTGTATCGGGTCATGTCTAACTCTGATTCGCTGAGCTAAATTTTCAGGATGATTTCTTAATAGATAATGGGAATGTCCAAGGCTGTGCCATCATTAATCTTTCCTAAAATTCCTTTGCGAGTGAATAAGGCAATTAAGCTTTTCTCTATTCCAAAAAAGGAAAGAGGCCCAGTGATACCTAGTGGATGGTACAAATAAACCGATGTCCATTTTCTCAATTGTAAAAGATAATGTCCTAAATATGAGTTCTACCTATTTATTTGTGTATTTCCTTCACAAGGTAGCCTAGATGAGGAGTACATTGAATGTTTTCGGGATAGTTTCTTAGAACAGCATGTTCTGGAGCCAACCAGAGTGCGGGCTATACTAGACCTGGTATCGTGCAATGAGATGGGATTAATTAATGATCTCATTGTGAAGATAAAAGCAAAGAACTGCGGATGCTGGAAATCCAAAACAAAAACAAAAATACCTGGAAAAACTCAGCAGGTCTGGCAGCATCTGCGGAGAGGAGCACAGTTGACGTTTCGAGTCTGCATGACTCTTCAACAGAACTAATTAAAAATAGAGAAGGGGTGAAATATAAGCTGGTTAAAGGGGGAGGGGGTGGGGGGGGCGGTTGGGACAAGAAGAGCTAGGTAGAGGGCCAGTGATAGGTGGAGATAACCAAAAGATGTCACAGACAAAAGGACAAAGAGTTGAAGGTGGTGATATTCTAAAGGAATGTGCTAATTAAGGGTAGAAAGCAGGACAAGCAAGGTACAGATAGCCCTAGTGGGGGTGGGGTGGGTTGAAGGAATCGAAAAAGGCTAAAAGGTAGAGATAAAACAATGGATGGAAATACATTTAAAAATAATGGAAATAGATGGGAAAAGAAAAATCTATGTAAATTATTAGAAAAAACAAAAAGGAGGGGGAAAATCGGAAACTTCCTCCTACCTCTCCCTGGACCATGACCCCATCACTGAACATCAAGCCATTGTTTCCAGGACTGTCACTGACCTCATCTCTTCTGGAGATCTTCCTTCCACAGCTTACAACCTGATAGTCCCAACCTCGGACGGCCCGCTTCTACCTCCTACCCAAAATCCACAAACAGGACTGTCCCAGCAGACCGATTGTGTCAGCCTGTTGCTGCCCCACGGAACTCATTTCTCACTATCATGACTCCAGTCTCTCTCCCCTTGTCCAGTCCCTTCCCACCTACATCCGTGATTCCTCTGACACCCTACATCATATCAAGAATTTCCAGTTCCCTGGCCCCAACGGCCTCCTCTTCACCATGGACATCCAATCCCTCTACACCTCCATCCCCCACCGGGATGGTCTGGTGGCTCTCCGCTTCTTCCTTGAACAGAGGCCTGAACAATCCCCATCCACCACTACTCTCCTCCGTCTGGCTGAACTTGTTCTCACACTGAACAATTTCTCCTTTAATTCCTCTCACTTCCTCCAAATAAAAGGTGTGGCTATGGGTACCCACATGGGCCCCAGCTATGCCTGTCTCTTTATGGGGTATGTGGAACATTCCTTGTACCAGTCCTACTCCGGCCCCCTCCCACAACTGTTTCTCCGGTACATCGATGATTACTTCGGGGCTGCTTCATGCTCTCGTCGGGACCTGGAAAAATTTATTAATTTTGCTTCCAAATTCCACCCCTTCATCATTTTCACATGGTCCATCTCTGACACTCCCCTTCCCTTCCTTGACCTCTTGTCTCAATTTCTGGTGATAGACTGTCCACCAATATCCATTACAAGCCTACCGACTCCCACAGCTACCTCGACTACAGCTCCTCACACCCCGCTTCCTGTAAGGACTCCATCCCATTCTCTCAGTTCCATCGCCTCCGTCGCATCTGTTCTGATGATGCCACTTTCAAAAACAGTTCCTCTGACATGTCCTCCTTCTTCCTTAACTGAGGTTTTCCACCCATGGTGGTTGACAGGGCCCTCAACCGTGTCCGGCCCATCTCCTGCGCATCCACCCTCACACCTTCTTCTCCCTCCCAGAAACATGATAGGGTCCCCCTTGTCCTCACTTCTCACCCCACCAACCTCCGCATTCAAAGGATCATCCTCCGCCATTTCCGCCAACTCCAGCATGATGCCACCACCAAATACATCTTCCCTTCAACCCCCCTGGCGGCATTCCGTAGGGATCGTTCCCTCCGTGACACCCTGGTCCACTCCTCCATCACCCCCTACACCTCAACCCCCTCCCACGGCACCTTCCCATGCAACCGCAGAAGATGCAACACCTGCCCCTTCACTTCCCCTCTCCTCACCGTCCAAGGGCCCAAACACTCATTTCAAGTGAAGCAGCATTTCACTTGCACTTCCCTCAACTTAGTCTACTGCATTTGTTGCTCCCAATGCGGTTTCCTCTACTCTGCAGAGACCAAACGCAGACTGGGTGACCGCTTTACAGAACACCTTTGTTCTGTCCGTAATTATCATCCAGACCTCCCTGCTGCTTGCCATTTCAACACTCCACCCTGCTCTCATGCCCACATGTCCGTCCTTGGCTTGCTGCATTGTTCCAGTGAAGCTCAATGCAAACTGGAGGAACAGCACCTCATCTTCCAACTAGGCACTTTACAGCCTTCCGGACTGAATATTGAGTTCAACAACTTTAGATCATGAACTTTCTCCTCCATCCCCACCCCCTTTCCGATTTTCCCCCTCCTTTTTGTTTTTTCCAATAATTTATATAGATTTTTCTTTTCCCTATTTCCATTATTTTTAAATGTATTTCCATCCATTGTTTTATCTCTACTTTTTAGCCTTTTTCGATTCCTGCACCCCACCCCACCCCCACTAGGGCTATCTGTACCTTGCATGTCCTGCTTTCTACCCTTAATTAGCACATTCCTTTAGATAATGTCACCACCTTCAACACCTCTTTGTCCTTTTGATTGTGACATCTTTTGGTTATCTCCACCTATCACTGGCCCTCTACCTAGCTCTTATTGTCCCAACCGCCCCCCCTTAAACCAGCTTATATTTCACCCCTTCTCTATTTTTAATTAGTTCTGTTGAAGAGTCATGCGGACTCGAAACGTCAACTGTGCTCCTCTCCATTGATGCTGCCAGACCTGCTGAGTTTTTCCAGGTATTTTTGTTTTTGTATCTCATAGTGAAGGCTCCCCTAGATGGCAGTGACTATAATATGATTGAATTTTACATTCAGTTTGAGAGAGAGAGAAGTGGGTCCAAGACCAATTTTTTAAAACTTAAATAAGGGCAATTACTTGGGCATGAAAGCAGAGCTGACTAAAGTGAATTAGCAAATTAGGTTAAGGGATAGGTCAATAGAGATGAAGAGGCAAACATTTAAGGAGATATTCCAGAATACACAGAATGGATACATTCCAACGAGTAAGAAAATGCCCAAGGGTGCCACCGTCCCCGATTTGCACTAAATGTGGGAGCTGGCAGGAGAAAAGATATGTTACCCGTCAGCCGTAATGACAGCTTCTCATCCCAATCTTGCTTCATTATCATCCATATCATCCCAATCTTGCTGCATTAATTATGCATTCCAGGGAAATACACCGATTTGATAGTGGGTAGGCTCTCATTCGCTCGCCACGCCATCATCTCTTTGCTTCATCGTGCCGGGTGCAATATTTAAAGTGCAGCCGTGTGCACACCTCTCAATGCTCCCAGCCCACGACTGCTGCACAGGAAACATGACCCCAAAAGGTGAAAAGACTGCAGCCTCCAGGTTCAATGATGCGTCCCTCGAGTGCTTTTTAGAAGCAGTGGAGGCTCGCTGTGATGTCCTCTACACCTCCTCTGGCCATGGATGGGCAGCAAAATCACCAATCCAACTTGGGAGGCAGTGGCACCGGTGGTCAGCGCCGATGCCTTGCAAAAGAGGACAGCCATCCAGTGCCGCAAGAGGATGAATGACCTCGTCTGTTCCACCAGGGTAAGTCAATCTTCTCATCACTCACAACTCACACACTCACAAACCCATCACACATCCACAGGGCACTCACTCACTGCCGGTTCAAGGGTCATCACCGTTCACTCTCTCACGCACACCTTCATTGCCCTCATCCCATCCATGGGATGACTCACCACCCACATATGCCAGACATGCTTATCATCTGGCCTGGCAGGCATCCTTCTTATCCTCTCTCTATCTCTATGCGTGCAGGACAAGCTGGCGCACAACAACTGGGTGAGGTCACAGACCGGTGGAGGAATGCTAGATATCAAGGTCCTCATGGACTTTGAAAACAGAGCCATCCAGCTGGCCGGCGATGACCGGGACCGGTCCTGTGCTGACGGTGAGGTCAGTGCTGCTCTACCGAGTGAGGATCCAGCAGTGCAACATCCATCAGACAAGCATGCCATGACTGATGTTTCACAGGCCACTGCCATGCACTAATTCTCACCCCTTGCTTCCGCAGGCACATCTGGGAAACAGCCGATGGAGTCCATGACCCAGGTCCTCCAATCAAGCCCCGAACAAACCTCTGAAGAGAAAGCTGAAGACCTGTCACAGCGCTCACCCACACCCTCCACCAACGCATAGACACACACCTCGGTGGGACGTTAGCTTTAGAATAGCCTCGGGATCACAATCTGGTGAGCACATCACACTTTCTGATCCACAGAAGGTGGAGGCAGGGACCTCCCAGGTGCCCGGCACTCAGAGGACTGCTGGAGATCAGAAATTTACTAAGTCCGAGTCAGATGACGAGTGTCTGGACTTGGTCATGTCACAATTTCTGGAGCTGCAAAGGCAAGCTAGGGAACATCAGGAAGGGATGTCCACTGCACTCCTCAGATTGCAAGGCACAATGGAGGAGTCCATCCTCCTCAGTCTGAGGTGATAGCGCCGGTATGCCAATGCACCAAGGTCAACCCTGGTAGGATGATGGCCGCCATGAAGACTTTGGTCCAGGACCTTGCTCCTGCACTGCTGCGCAGACTCAACTCCATCGCGTCACCATAGTTGGCCTCCTACAGTGTGTACGCGAGAGGGGTGCGGGGCAACCCGATCTCACTCCAGCTACCCCTTCTCTTCAAGGAGGCAGCCAGGGGCCAGGGAAGAGGATCAGCAGGTGCATCCCCCCCGGAGCCATCCATCCAGGTGATTCCATGAGTGTCCAGCCCATATAAATCCCCTCTTCCTGTGACCCCCACAGCAGCCCCAGCTCCACAGGTCGAGGAAGGTGCCACTGCCACACTGCAGGACCCCAAAAGCAGGCTGGAGCCCTCCAGGTCTTGGCCCACCAGAGGATGCCCACCAAGTTCATCACTGACAGGGCATCACAGTCAGCAAGCTGTCTCCACCTCCACTGTGAATGACTTGGGAGCACCAGCGGCAGGGCTAGGAAGGTTAAGAGGATGTAGTTGCACAGCCTGGCACTGGTGTTAATCACTTGTACATAATGTTCACTATTGTAAATAAACTCCCAAGAATGTCACACTGCCTATAGCTCCTTGTTCTGATGAACAGTGTTCGTGTCACTCAGATGCAAAACCTTTCTGTACAAGATAAATACAGGTGTCTCAGTCCAGGGCCTCTTCCCTGTGCTTTGTGCAGCCTTCAGACCAAAGTGATGGTCCAGCCTCACACTCCCTGGACACATTACTGATGTTTGCACCTCGACGGTGCTTGTCAGTGCTGCCAGAATGTAGTGGGCAGGTGCCACAGAGTTCTCTCATACTCTCTGTGTACTCTCAGCACCGTTAAGATGGGGCTGGCCCCCATCTCTTCAGCATCTGTGACCAGTGACGCTGTGCCCCTGAAGGGTTTAGGTGCTGAAGGATTAGATGCTTTTAAAGTTTCATGGCTGCATCTCCATCATATGATACTGATGACAGGGTGCAAGCGATCTGCCCTCAGCCAGACAGGAGTCAGACGTTCACAGAGGCTATTTGATGATCTATGGAGTGTCCTCACTGCATATTGTCATCATCCTCCTGCAGTTGAGGTGACTATTAGGGCTTCCACTGTTTCTCAATGGCAGGAGCATTGTCACAGAGGGCATCTGCGCTGCCATAAGCCACACCGGAGTCCAAAGTTCATAGATGCGATGTGAGGGTCTATGGTGTCTCCTCACTGCCTGTCGCCGTCATCCTCCACAAACCTAGCAGTTGTGAGGGTGTCCCGAGCGCCTGGGTTATCTGGCCAGTCGCCGTCATTGTCGCCTCGAGGATCTGTTCACCCTCATCACTGTCGACATCCTCATCAGAGCAGACATCCAGCTTCTGCATTCCCTCCTCAGCCAGCACCTCTCCCCATTGCAGCGCCAGGTTGTAGGGGGTGCAGCAAGCGACAATGATGCGTGACACACTCTGTGGACTAAACGACAGGGCACAACCAGACCAGCCCAGGCACCGGAACTTCATTTTCAGCATCCAGAGGGTTTGCTCCCTCAAGTTGCAAGTTGCAGCATGAGCCTCGTTATACCGTCACTCTGCTGCAGCCTGAGGCCACTGCACGGGTGGTCACACACCAGCTGCACATTCAGCGAATGGAATCCCTTGCAGTTGACATAGTTGACTGTGCGTTGTGATGGAGATCTCAGCACCACCCAAGTGCAGTCGATTGCACCCTGCGCCTGTGGGAAACCTGAGATCTGGGAAAATCCAATCTCTCTTGCATCCTGGCTCTGTTGGTCCAAGACAAAATGTACAAAGTTGTGTGCCCTCGTGAAGATGTTGTCTCATGGATGTATTTTTGGGTGGAGGCTTGCGATATCCCACACAGGTCACTTCTGGAGCCCTGAATGGAGCCATTGGTGTAAAAATTGAGCACCGTGGTCACTTTCATGGCCACTGGCAGTGGATGCCCTCCATGTCCCCATGGTACCAAATCCTGCAGCAGCAAGTAGATGTGACCGACCAGTTCCCTAGACATGCGCAGTATTTGGCGACACCGGTTCTGGGTCACACGGCATCTATAGCTAGGCACCGAACAGCATTGCCTCGCTATGCCTCTTCAGCGGCATGTGCGGGAGCCCCGGCCGCCCTTTCTTCCTTATGGTGCTGCTCCTCCCTCTGCCCAGCCAGGCACCTCCGTTGCTCTCTTCTCCTTTGTCTTCGCTCTCTGTAAGCCATGAGGCATACAGCTAGGTCACCAGGCTCCATGTTCCTGATGTACTCCTCCTGCAGGATGAAAGAGAGAAAGGTGTGGGTTAGCATGGGTATACTGAGAACCTGTCTTGGTTAAGTCTGAAGGCCTCTTTACACATTTCGTAGTGTGCTGGCCACCACTTGGATGGCCAGAGATTGGTGCGCTGCATGGCTGCCCGAGCCCCCACCCCCCTCCGTCCCACTCCACCTGACCGATTGGCAGCAGCTTTGCCCATTGGACTGCATGCTGTGCTCTCAGCTCGGGCGTAGCCATTCTCCTAACCCACACTGCAAGACTGCACTGTTAGCTTGAACCATGAGGGAGACTGGTCCAAACCGGGATGATGACATTGCAAGGGGCTGTGAGCGCCTCCACCAATGACAGCCCAATGGCCAGCTTTAGCAAAGAATTGTCCAATTGTTCTGCAGTCCACTAAAACGCTCATTAGTTTGCGGTCTGTGCCCAGGGGATGAAAAGTTCAGGAGCATTTGGTGGTAATTTCATGCCTCAGCGTTGCTTGAATGGGCAGATAAGCTAGACACCCGACTCCACGCATGTCAATGTGGCTGCGTCTGAACTGTCTCAGCTGCGGAGGAACGGTCTCTTTATAGAAGATTTCCGTAATGCATGGCCACTTCCCTCCCTCCCCCCCGCCATTCCCCCCAAGCACGTGCTTGTGCACTAACTTCAACTGCAGCGCAGCCCTTGCCTCCCCACCCCAAGTCACCTCAACAGCAGGGCAGCCCTTGCCCTGGCACCTCAATGTCGGCCAGCCAGGGAAAACCAACTTGTCTGTGCCTCCTTCTGAATGTACGGCGCCTCAACCTTGGAGTTCAACAGGCAACCCTGGCGAGCGCTGCGCAATGTTAATGTGCACCCACCTCCGAGTTCCCTTTGAAGTGCACGCCTTATATACGTTGTTGTGAAGCATGTCGGCATGCTCGGATGATCCAATGTGGGTGGGGATGATTCCGGCCGGCTGGGTTTATAAGGATATGCAGATGTATTACAATGAGGTTCCCGAAGTCCAACGGCAGGAAATGTGGCCTGCCATTGACGGGCAGAGTGGACAATTGCAAACTGGTTTCACGACATCGTGAAACTGATTTTTGGTCTTCTTGTCATATTGTCCGCTCATGCCGCCAAGCATGCCCAACGCCAGCGGGCATGGAAAATTCCGCCCTATGATTTCTTTTTCTTAAACATAACCACCCCATTAAACACTGTATCATAAATGCAGTTTCCATTATCAGTCACAATGAAAATTTCACCCAGTGAATGGTCCAACACTGTTAGCCCGATAACTTTGTGTTGAATTATTACAGTAACTAGTAGATCTCCTATAGCCTTGTTCACAACTACTGAAGAGACTGACTTTGTGGTTGAATCAGTCATTTTTACACTCATATGCTTGGGGGATCTGATTAGTCCCTTCAAAGGACATGACAGATAACACCAGATGGTTAGCCCAGGGCAATGAGACCTGTCAAGGGAAATGCTACATTCATTCACACATATATTCCACAGGCACAACATTATCAATAAGGTATCATAAAGTAGCAGAGATTCTGTTGTAACCTTTTGAGTTTATGATAATACAGTCAAAGAAACTTTATATTGGTTTCACCTTCAGAGTGTAAACTTAAGTTTTATTCTTTTATTGATCTATTTGCTTATGTGAAGGTGTACGAGTTAATTAGGCTTGTTAAGCTGAATGGAAGATATCTGGTGGGTGAAGTGAAAGTGCATGTAAAATGCTGAAAATTGGTCTCAGACAATTGCCTAAATCAATGAATCAGAGACCCAGCATGTTATATGATTTTAAAAGGTTACTGAGCGTTTATCCTTGGTTTACTGTTCAGCTTATTCTGGCAATACAAAAAAATCACAGCTGACATTTTAAAAATAAAATAAGGTACATTTGTCCCAGCAATACAGACATCTTGGGCCATAGAATTCTACATTACGCAACTCTATTTAAATGTTTGAAGTATTTATAAATGCTACAAATTTGTATGTTGAGACTAGACATCATAACCTCTTGACTACCTTCTCACTCCTTAATTGGAACAAAACAAAAATTCAATTGTGCTACTATATTATAGTACCCTAGTAAAACATTTAATTAAAAGAGCCGCAGATAAATTTAGAGAATACAGTCGTACGCAGTATGGCACACAGAAAACGTGCTTCAACAAGACCTGTCACTTTTGAACCCAAGACTTCCATCCCACAACCTGCTTGGGTTCAGTGGCCAATGTGCCTAAAATCCAGTTTGACCTGGTTCCCATTTACCTCTAATGTTTGTTAGTGTTGCATCGATGAGGGAGGAAAGAAGGTGGTTCAACAGCCAAAGGACTGCGACTTATGTGAGCAAGTGGATGTTTTGAGCAGTGTGAAGGAATTGAAGATTCAAAAGCTATTTGCACAGCTAGAGGCATGGCATTTCTAAATCTCAAATGTCTAAGACACTGAAAGGAAAAGTGGGCATCTTGAAAGAGTGGGCTGGGAACCGTGATAGCAAAAGGAAATCTTGAAAGTAAAATGACTGATGTTGATGAAGTAATGTTTAGGTGGTTTAACTGCAAAAGTGCAGAAAATCCTTCCAGCCAGGTGTCTGTTGAAAGCTAAGGCTAATGAGATTGCCAAAGTACTCAGTGTGGAAAGATTTGAAGCATCAAGTGGATTCCAGTGCCATTGAAAAGTGAGACACAATCCTGTTTACAAAAAGCTGTGCCTTGAAAATGTGGACAGTAACAAACCTGCTCCTGAAGCAGCATGAGAAAAACTCAACTTTAACTGTTAACTTTAACTGCCTTGTTTCAAGATATTGTGATTTTTTTGATGTCATTCTATATTCACCCTTGTCGTAAGATGCTGTAAGAAATTTAGGCAAATAAAAGTTGCTAAGCACCAGACCTGCCTTGGTTTTTGTCGCTTCCTGAGCAGATGTAATTAAATGGGTTTGACTTTAAACCAATCATTTCATGCTCCTTGTCACTAATGATGCTTAAATCTCTCAAGATATTTTAGCTTGATGATGCTCATTTGAGAGCAGATTAAAAATCATGAGTTTATATTAATATCTAAAACCTTGTTAGTGATAAATCCCATCAGACATCATAGGGATCTGCCATTCTAGGGTTTTGCTTGCATGATCAAGAATGCAGAGAAACATCACAATATTTAAAAGGATGTTTACAAGATAGTTTATGTCATGGTAATAAACTCCACAAATATCTAGCTACATTCTCATTCTGCCTTCTATATATCTTGACATTGGGAGCACTTGTGACAGGCGGTGTCACCATCTTCTTATGTAGAATATTCATGGGGGTGAAATTCGACAAGTTCAGGGACAAAAAAGGACAGTGTTTCACTGGTCGTACAATTTATCCTCCTCCCGATATTCAGTTCCATTCACTACAATAAAACTGAATAGAGGCTGTGTCATGTAATCTTAGGTAAATGCAATTCCTCCTATTTGCTCCCTGCCCAAGTCCATTTTCACTCTTTATATCTCTTGTATGAACCAAGGATAGTCTATTCACTTTTTTTAAACTGGACCTGTTGCATGTGCTTTATGGGGGGCTGGGCATAATTGGGCTCAACTTTGGGGACCAACGTCATGCTCTTCCAATGTGTGCAGATGTAACAGATGTTGGCAGATCACACATAAGATGTTAACGAGAGACAGTTTTGCAGTGCAGAGTTTGGGTCTGAAAATGCACCCAGGCAAATGTCTCCCTAATGGCTTTAAAATAAATATATAATAAATGTATAAGACCTTTTAGGTTTTCAATAAACTGTATTAGGCAGAATAGAATGATAGCAATATTTCCACCAGTATTAATGCACTTAAGACCCAGACATTTTACTAAAGTGCTCATTGCCATCTTTTCACTGCCAACTTTCTCCTGACATTACAGTTGTCAACCCACCTTAAATTTACAAAGTGGCTACTGTTGCCTCTTAGACTTTGCCACTCAGTCTTGCCAAAATGAAAGCATTTAAAGCTTTTACAGCCTGTTTCTTTTCTAAAGGAGGCTATGTTGCTAATCATGTGTGGGCTTCCTCACAGTAAACCATTTAATGCATTTATAAGAGTCCAAAGTGGCCACTGTCGCCTCTTAGCTCTTGCTTTCAGCCTCCTCACTCCTTCTTCACCCTGAATAAAGTGCTTTCTGGCCTGAATTTATTTTTTTAAGTGGCTAATATAGCAAACCTGTCTTCTGTGTCAGCTTCCTCTTCTTCGTTGAAGTGCTTAATGCATTTCAACCTCATAGCCAATTCCAACTCTCCCTTGTGTACCTAACCCTGGGTCTCTTCTACAATGATTCAAGCAGCAAGTGTACTTTCCAGTTTTAGCACTGATCACTGTCGCCTGTCCCTGAAGTATATCTGACTTCAACATTCCCCAGCTCCTGCCTCTCAAGCATTTGGTGTTTCCTGACTCTGCCAGAAGGAATTAAATAGAATAAAATACAATTCCATGGGTAAATTGAATCACATTTTTGCTAAATAAGCGATTCTTTGAGGCTTTTATTTTGTTTAGAACTTAATTTTCAAAAATGAAAGTTTCAGTTCCAGCAGATGAAAGACACTGGAATTTATTTTTGGAGTGATTTGATTTGATTTGATTTTTCTTAGTGGCAGCGCTATCGTGTTTCAAGTCCCCCTCCAGAGACCTGAGCATAGTCTAGGTTTTCACTTCAGAGGTGTCTTTGGAATGAGACATCAGACTAGGGTTCTGTGTGCCCTCTGCAGTGGACAGAAAAGATCTCATGCCATCAGTTGAAAAGCAGGCACCTTCTCCTGATATTCTGATCAACATTTAGCTTTCAACTAGCACCATTAAAATAGATTATCTGGAGATTATCACATTTCTGTTTGAGGGCCCACACAAGTTGGCTGCTGCATCTGCTTACATTACAACAGCGATTACATCTCCAGCGTAGTTCATTGGCTGCGGAACATTTTGGGACATTCTGAAGATATGAAAGGTGCTATAGAAATGCAGTTTGTTTTTCTCTTCTCGTCATAGGTTCCCCCTACTGGTCAGTGATTAGTATTTCTCATCTGATTGTTTTCCTGCCACTCTCCTCATTCACACATTCTGTTAGCTTTTAATTACGATTTGCTGCTGTCTTTTTTTGGGCTATAATCAACAAAGAAAAAGCGCAATCAAAAAAGAGCAAAAACAAAGTGTTGCCGACATACAAGAGGGGGTAATCTCCCCTTGCAACTTGCAGCCATCCCGGGGTTGCCAACGCTCCAGGATTGTCCTGGAGTCTTCAGGAAATGAAGATCAATCTCCAGCACACTGCTGTCTGCGATCTTGGAGGAAATTCATTAGGACATTAAAAAAAGTTTTTTTCCTCTGTTATTCTCTTTGAACATTTCTCTTTACCAATGCATCTGAAAATTGTGGCCTGTATATGAGGAAAGGTGAGTTCATCATCAGAAGCGGGGTGACCGGGCACGTGGCTTTGCCAGGGCAGCAAGATTCCCAATGGTGCTGGGAGTCATTGACTGCTGGCACGTGGCTCTGCAAGCCCCACATTTCAATGGGGAGGGGTACCAGAGTTGCAAGGGGCTCAACTCTATTAATGTGCAATTGGTGTGTAACCATGCACAAATCATCATAAAACAAAAACAGAATTACCTGGAAAAACTCAGCAGGTCTAGCAGCATCGGCGGAGAAGAAATCAGTTAACGTTTCGAGCCTTCATGGCCCTTCGGCAGAACTGAAGCATAGTTAGAAGAAGGGAGAAATATAAATTGGTTTAAGGTGGGGGGGTGGGGGGGGGGGCGGGGGGGAGAGAGACACATTGAGGGTGTGGTGATTGTGGAGATGAGCAGATAATCAAAAGATGTCACAGACAAAAGGGTCAAAGAGGTGTTTTGTCTGAGAAAAGTGCTAATTAAGAATGGAGGACAGGATATTCAAAGTACAGCTCTAGTGGGGGTGGGGTGGAAAGGCTAACAAGGTTTTAGTTTTAGATTTAAAAATAATGGAAATAGGTGGGGAAAGAAGAATCTATATAAATTATCGAAAAAATAAATAAATAAATAAATAAATAAAATAAAGCGGGGGGTGGGTGGGGGGGAAGAAACGGGGTGGGGATGGGGGGAGGGGGAGTTTAAGATCTAAAGTTGTTGAATTCAATATTCAGCCCGGAAGGCTGTAAAGTGCCTAGTCGGAAGATGAGGTGCTGTTCCTCCAGTTTGCGTTGGGCTTCACTGGAACAATGCAGCAAGCCAAGGACAGACATGTGGGCAAGAGAGCAGGGTGGAGTGTTAAAATGGCAAGCGACAGGGAGGTTTGGGTCTTTCTTGCGGACAGACCGCAGGTGTTTGGCAAAACGGTCGCCCAGTTTGCGTTTGGTCTCTCCAATGTAGAGGAGACCGCATTGGGAGCAACGAATGCAGTAGACTAAGTTAGGGGAAATGCAAGTGAAATGCTGCTTCACTTGAAAGGAGTGTTTGGGCCCTTGGACGGTGAGGAGAGAGGAAGTGAAGGGGCAGGTGTTGCATCTTCTGCGTGGGCATGGGGAGGTGCCATAAGTGGGGGTTGAGGAGTAGGGGGTGATGGAGGAGTGGACCAGGGTGTCCCGGAGGGAATGATCCCTACGGAATGCCGTCAGGGGGGGTGAAGGGAAGATGTGTTTGGTGGTGGCATCATGCTGGAGTTGGCGGAAATGGCGGAGGATGATCCTTTGAATGTGGAGGCTGGTGGGGTGATAAGTGAGGACAAGGGGGACCCTATCATGTTTCTGGGAAGGAGGAGAAGGCATGAGGGAGGATGTGCGGGATATGGGCCGGACACGGTTGAGGGCCCTGTCAACGACCGTGGGTGGAAAACCTCGGTTAAGGAAGAAGGAGGACATGTCAGAGGAGCTGTTTTTGAAGGTAGCGTCATCAGAACAGATGCGACGGAGGCGAAGGAACTGAGAGAATGGGATGGAGTCTTTACAAGAAGCGGGGTGTGAGGAGCTGTAGTCGAGGTAGCTGTGGGAGTCGGTAGGCTTGTAATGGATATTGGTGGACAGTCTATCATCAGAAATTGAGACAGAGAGGTCAAGGAAGGGAAGAGAAGTGTCAGAGATGGACCATGTGAAGATGATGGAGGGGTGGAGATTGGAAGCAAAATTAATAAATTTTTCCAGGTCCCGACGAGAGCATGAAGCAGCACCGAAGTAATCATCGATATACCGGAGAAAGAGTTGTTGGAGGGGGCCGGAGTAGGACTGGAACAAGGAATGTTCCACATACCCCATAAAGAGACAGGCATAGCTGGGTCCCATGCGGTACCCATAGCCACACCTTTTATTTGGAGGAAGTGAGAGGAGTTAAAGGAGAAATTGTTCAGTGTGAGAACAAGTTCAGCCAGACGGAGGAGAGTAGTGGTGGATGGGGATTGTTGGGGCCTCTGTTCAAGGAAGAAGCTAAGGGCCCTCAGACCATCCTGGTGGGGGATGGAGGTGTAGAGGGATTGGACATCCATGGTGAAGAGGAAGTGGTTGGGGCCAGGGAACTGGAAATTGTTGATGTGACGTAAGGTGTCAGAGGAATCACGGATGTAGGTGGGAAGGGACTGGACAAGGGGAGAGAGAAGGGAGTCAAGATAACGAGAAATGAGTTCCGTGGGGCAGGAACAGGCTGACACGATCGGTCTGCCAGGACAGTTCTGTTTGTGGATTTTGGGTAGGAGGTAGAAGCGGGCCGTCCGAGGTTGGGCGACTATCAAGTTGGAAGCTGTGGGAGGAAGATCTCCAGAGGAGATGAGGTCAGTGACAGTCCTGGAAACAATGGCTTGATGTTCTGTGGTGGGGTCATGGTCCAGGGAGAGGTAGGAGGAAATGTCTGCGAGTTGACGCTCAGCCTCCACGAGGTAGAGGTCAATGCGCCAGACAACAACAGTACCACCCTTGTCAGCGGGTTTGATGACAATGTTGGGGTTGGACCTGAGAGAACGGAGTGCAGTGAGTTCAGAGAGAGACAGATTAGAATGGGTGAGAGGAGCAGAGAAATTGAGACGGCTAATGTCACGCCGACAGTTCTCAATGAAAAGATCAAGAGAAGGTAAGAATCCAGAGGGAGGGGTCCAAGTGGAGGGAGAATATTGGAGGTGGGTAAAAAGATCCGTTGAACGGGGAGAGGACTCCTGCCCAAAGAAGTAAGCACGGAGACGAAGACGGCGGAAGAAGAGTTCAGCATCATGCCGAGCCCGAAATTCATTGAGATGAGGGCGTAAGGGTATGAAACTAAGTCCTTTGCTGAGCAAAAATCATCATGTTGGTGAATCCTAGCAGCAGCCATAATGTTGTTACCCTGAGGCAGTCTAGCAGTCCCACTTTCTTCAGATCACCACACAGAACCAGAGTCTGGCTGCTTGAAGACACCCTCTACACATAGATAATGATACTCCCTCTGCAACCTAACCACTCGAGGGCAATTGGCATACTATGAGAGCCATGACACCATCAGAAAAATTGTAGAGCAGACCATCAGCGTACTTTATCAACAGTTCCACTGCCTAGGCTGCTTTGGGGGAGGGAACCCGGCAATATTCTGAAGCATGGCCCCAAGTTTGTTGTGGTCTGCTGCCCTCTCCAAAGCCTCCCTATTTTGAGTGTGCAGCCATTGCCACCAGGCATTGGGAAGACAACTCAGGAGGTAGGAAGTGGGTGAAGAGGAGGAGGTAGGAAAGAAGCATCCAGGACCTCTTTGCTCTGGGTGAGCTTTTGGTGAGCATCTACTCAAACTCTGCATCCCTTCACTCCCATGGCTCCATTAATCCCCACCTTCAACATCCCATCACAGCTTCCTCTTCACCAAAATCCTACAATAAAAGCCAGCAGTCATTCCATAACTTTTTGTCCAGATCCAATTTTCCAAGCATAAATGAACCATTCACCTTTGTACATTCACTTAGTGCCTGTTTTTCAAATGCCTTTGCTTGGCCTGGTGCTCTTACATGCTGCTATCCCTAGGCTGCTGCATGGCTGGTGGAAGGCTGCTGACTTTCAGTGGAGGAGACCACGGATGTTCTTGCAGGACACCCTCAAGCAGCTCTGGGCCTTGAGGGCCCAACTTGGAACTGTATCATCGCAGCATGGGAGGCACCAGTCTGGGCTGGATGGCTGAGTGACACCAGCAAGGACACTGGTGGGATGGCAATTCTGAGAGAGGGCAACAGGTTCATGCTCCATGGTGCCCCAGCCACTCTCCCAGCAGTGTCTCAGTGCCTCAGCAATCATGGTAATCAATTGGAGGACAGATTGTTGGATGGGTGTGAGAGCTTGCGTGCCCCTTTGAGCACTGATTTCTGCAGCCATGATGACAGCAGTCTGAGCCTGCATAGTGGAATTCCCTATGGAGGTGGGTTTTTGAGGGCCTCTTGGTAATGTTGCAAATGCTGTGACAATTGAATGCATGCTCGAGTTGTGATTAAGAGCAGCTGATAGTCAATGGCAAAAGGTTAGAGCACATTATAAGAACCAGTTTCCACCTGTGTAGGGAGACTATGTGAGGGAAAAGTAGTCTACACTTCTTATACTGAGTTTTGTGAACAAACTTATATTGAAAACAGGTTGGCTCCAGCTCCTTCCTTTGCCAGATGGTGTTCACTGCAATAACACTCTTAGTCCCCCACTGAGACATGGCCTCTCTCCTCCTGTCAACTTTCATCACTAAGGCTTCCAGTTCCACACCTGTGAACTTGGAAGCTTTCTCTCTTCCCTGGTTCTCTATTTCTTTAGCTTTTACTTGCAGCTATTTACACTACAGACAGCTAGCAACAGCTTGCTTCTAATGAGTGCAACGCCCTATAAGAGGGGCTGGCTGCCCTTAAATGCTACAAGCTAGCTGGAACACATGGAACACATGCCAGCCATGTACACTGCTGGGTCCCCTGCTGAGCATTCATCCAACAACATGGGTTGTGCTCGGCTAAAAGCTTCCATCATCCTAATGAGGAGGCATCATGACGTTTGCATGATGCCTGCCTCAATGGGACAGGGCACAGGCAGATCGAGAATCGCGATCCCATGTCCGAAAATGGGAGGAAACCAACTTTTAGCCTCTTGTCTCCAAGGGCCTTCCGTTCTCTCCTCCACAGCAAAACATCTCGCTCCTGCTATTTGTTTTTAAGTTATGTTCATTCTGTGTGTGTTTTTTTCTTAACTCCAACAGCAGTATTATTCTTAAAATAATTGCTGTGCGTGGGACCTTGTATAAAGACTGATAAATTCTCAGGGCCTGATCATTTTCACCCCACTCTGACTAACAGATAAATCTAAAATGAGAACAGCAAGATCTGTTAGAATCAGAAACTTCACATGTATGTCGATTAACAGAAAGATAGCTTTAAAATTTACATATGAGCCCAAGGCTCATGATTTGCACCTCTGGGGCCCATAAAAGGAAAAGCTTAGATCCTTCTGTTGAAAGTCTCAAAACTGTTACAGATACCTTTAGGTATATTGTGCAATAAAAACAGCAAATGATGCACCATGTAACATTATTGCATGTTCTGTGTCACATCCTTATTCCCTTCAAAGGAGGATTTTTGATTTTCATTTACAGACATTTTTAGAAGGATTATTTGTTAAACAAAAGTTTTAGAAGTCTGTTTGATGAAAGTTTTAAGATTTAGCTGAAAATTAGTCAGGGAAGTGATCTTATTGAATTTGCAAGCCCAATTTAATGCCATTCACATCTGAAGCCCCACATGAAAACTCCATTAAAGGTATCAATTCTCGTAGTTAACCTAGAATTTAATGGTTTTGTCATCACAATTCAGGAGTTTCCGTAACCTCACAGGTATAAGTTTTTTTTTAAACAGTACCACTTTTGGCTTCCAAGGAATGTAACTTCCAAATGCTGTGGCAAATATGTAGTCAAACATTCAAAATACTAATGCTATAAATGTCATTGAATCACTTGGTAATCTCTGCTTCCATTAATTCTGATTTAAGAAGCATTTAAGCAGTGTTGAAGGTGTTTATATTTATAGTGAAAACTGGCAATACATAGACACTGAAACAAAACTGCTTAAAATGAATATTTAATTTGTTAGCTTGATGCAGTAAGAAGCTGATGATGCAAAACACATGATGCACCCTTCAGGCAAAATGGTGCTATAGGGTATTTAGAATATTGTGACATCAGTCTTCAAAACCAAACTGTACCCAGTGTCCCTGACCAGCATTTCTCACTCAGAGGCAGTATGGTACACAGGAGGCTTGTGCTGTCATAGGTGATATGTCAAACACTGTGCATTCGTACGGCTATTTAATAAGGACCTAGGTTCGAGGAACAAGGCGAAGGATTTTGCAGTCTTGAGTGAGCAGTTGTTAAAAATGTAGAAAGCATGAGTATCCTTTATAGTTTTGTGGGTAACTGCACACGGGATATGGTAATGAGCCACATAGACCAGGTTCAAACCCCGGTCCATAATCACTTAGTTGATGCAATAATGGCAATAATGCATACTTGGTCATGGTTCTATAAATGCTGGCCACTCTCTGCTATCTCAAACATGCAGCCGTAAATTGGCCTCAGGATCTCTGAGCTAAAAAAGGCAAAAAGTGTCAGGTTCCCATTGCTGTTAGCTATAGTCGCTTCTTCAGGATTGAGCACATAATGTAGGCTGACACATCATGGTATTATTGAAGGAGTACTGTATTCTTGGAAGTGCTATCTTTTGGATGAGATATTTAACCAAGAGCTTGTTCACCTGTTCCAATGATTCAGATTATTGCTACTCAAAGAAGAGCAAACAGTCCTCCAGCTGTGACACCAGCATTATGGAATAATCTGCTGACTATCTAGGCTCCTGACCAAAAATATCAAAAGAGGTAGCATTTGTTACGACCGGTCCCCGGGCGAGGTTCATCCAATTTGTTATAATCCTGGACGAGGTACCCCATATTGTTATGCTCCCAGGTGAGGAGGGATGAACTGGTTCCCTTTCTTTATTCAACTCCCTCGGTTGGTCGCAACAAGGATAATTTAAAAAGGATCCCTTCCCTCGTGGATACCCTTTCCCAGTCCAAATGCACTTAGGTTTTAAAAGGAGCCAATTTAACCAGGCTGTCTTGAGTCAAAGAAAGAGTGAGTCTATTATTTACTAAATGCAAGGAGCAAAAATGCAACAGGTTAGAAATGAGAAATTGAGATCAAAAACTGCAGTTAAAAAAGATATGTGAATCAGTCCTTTGGCTTGTCTGTGAGGAGTAGATGATGAAACACTGTGGCTGTTAAGTTGGGGTGATTCTGGTCATGCTGACTTTGACAATTGAGCAGTTGGTTTCCAGATTCTTGGTTCTGCAGGTTAGCTGAAAGGAGTTGTCCTGTTTCCTTTTTGGCTGTGGCTTTGCTGACTTGTGACTTGCTTCCAGCAACCAGAGATTTTTACCTGCCAGTGCAAGGATGCCCAGTTGGTGTTCTTCAGCTGTGACTTTCACAGCACACACACACCAGAACAGAACACCAGACCAGCACACAGAACTAGGATTGCAGTTGGCTTTTTAAACTCCTTTCCTTGTGTATTCCTGGAAGGGAAAAAACAAATATGTCCTTCGCCCAGATCTGGTTTTTTTTAAGTCCATGTTCACAATCTGGGATATAGCTCAACAGGAGGTGGTTTCGGTTGAGATGGTAATCATTTTCCATTGTCTCCGCAGCCACAGGGGATTACAGTTCAACTTGTATTTTATCTTTTCCTTTGAAGTGCCTGTCTGAAGTGGGCCATGTTGCATCTTTTAGGTGTGATATTCTGTTCTCACTGAACTAGTTGGTCAAGTAATCCACATAGGAGTTTTCCAACAAGTGGTTACCTTACAGTCTCAGCCAGCTTTTGTTTGTGTGTCCTTTTTTGAAAAACATATGTCTTATTTAAAAGTTCAATATACCCATAAGTAATTCGGGGATAGGACCTGTAGTCGTAACATAATGGATTGTAATCACTTGTAGAAAATGGCCCAATATGAGTCACTGCATTAGAACAGAAAAGTGACAGGAAGAAAAGGATCATGGAGAATAGTTTAACGTTTTCTGTGACTTTGTGTCACCTTTCCCCAGATATGTTTGACAAGTTACAACTAAACATTCATTCTAAAAATATATCAAGAAGGAACACAGAAACAAAAGAGAAAATCGGTCATTTCCTGATGGTTCCTCAATCTTTAAAATCCTTCAGTGTCACTGTAGAGAGAAATTGTGTTAAATAAAGACCAGAAAGACAAATTCCCTTTGCTTTTCCTGAGATGTTAAAAATTTTGGGTGTAAATATTATCACAGGTTCAATGGCACTGGTCACCCCCACAACTCTGACAAGTCTTTGGCATTTGAGTTAACTTGCACTAACCAGTATCTACTTATACAATAGTGTAATAGGGCATAGCTGTGATCTGCTTGTCATAATAACTGGATAGCATGTTTTTTTCACACACCTCATGTGGACACTGGCAGTCTTCCAAAAAGCAAAACTGATAAACTTTCTGGTGAGACAAAGTCAATGTAAGATCATGAGGCAAGTTTATTTTGCAGAATGCTCACTTTTGAGTTTCTCTTTCTTCCCAGTCAGTCCCTAGCTGTGAGAAACGATTGACTGTATCTTAATTCAATGGTCAGACCAAGGCTCGCCTCTTACACCTTCATTGGAACTGACTGAAGTTCTAAAAGGTGGCTTTTTTAAACACATTGGGTTGGATTTTCATGGGGTCAGGAAGACTCCATGGAGGGGTAAAAATGGCAGCCAGGACACAACTCCAGGCTTCCTGACCCCATTCCTGGGGTTTCCAATTCTCAGCAGAGCCTTTTAAGGTTCAAGTCAAGAGCACATACGCTGGACTCCCAACCTGGCTGGCTCCATAAAGGTCTATCACAATTTTCATTGAATTGGGTCAACTTTTCAGAGGTGTCGTGAAACATTGCCTACATGACAGAACCTTTTGAGTTAAGTTCAAAAGATCCTCCTCATGCCCTACATGCTAAAGTGTGGTATTTCTATGCCCAATCACCCTCTATAGGCTGTAGAGAACCAATAAACCCAACAGTGACAATAGGATGTGTAAAAAAAAGCTTTAATAAAAAGTAATTAATTGATAACTTCACACTTTCTTAAAAAAAAGTTCTGTTTTATTGCTGGCCATTAAAAGTGTCAATCATCCAAACCCTTTAAAATATTAGTAGCAAAAACTGCAAGCACTTGAAACCTCTTTACCTTCGGTAAATAAACATAGTGAAATTGACAGAAGAGATCAGAGAGTGAGAGCTGCCAATCAGCAATGTTTCCCTCAGGCGCAATAGTTTCAGTACTCTAATACATTACTGGGCTCTCAGCCAAGAATGCATAATGATGCTTGGCTGAGAGCCCAGAAATCCATTAGACTGTTGAAACAGCTGCACCAAAAAGCAGGTAGACTGCACAGGCAGATGGCAGGACCACAGGGAAATTTTACTGGCAATGGTCAGTTAAAAGGCTGCCATCCAATTAAAGAATGTGACCTGCCTCTCAGAGCTGCTGCTCCAATCAATTAATCAGCTCCATGCCTCCAGTCAGTGGACAGCCACTCTATTGCCATTTTTGCTTCTGGTGGTGGGCAGATGTTGGGCTTCCCTCATGGTGCCATCCAAATAAGGTTATGAGCACACCCAGCCCATCTCTATGTGGGAAGCCGGGAACATTTTGAGTGCCCGGGGCCAGCATGTGTGAGGGAAGTGTCTCTAGCTGCAGTTCCTGGAAGCCCGGGTTTCGGAGCTGGAGCGGTGGCTGGGGACACTGTGGAGCATCCGTGAGGTGGAAAGTATTGTGAATAGCACGTATAGAGAGGTGGTCACACCGCAAGCTAAGAGTCCACAGGCAGGGAGGGAATGGATGACCACCAGGCAGAGCAAGAGGACTAGGCAGGCAGTGCAGGTATCTCCTGTGGCTATTCCCCTGCAAAACAGATATACCGCTTTGGATACTGTTGAGGGGAATGGCCTCTTAGGGGAAAGCAGCAACAGCCAAATTCGTTGCACCACGGTTGGCTCTGCTGCACAGGGGAGGAGTCAAAAGTGTGGGAATGCAATAGTTATAGGGGATTCAATTGTAAGGGGAATAGATAGGCGTTTCTGTGGCCACAAACGAGACTCCAGGGTAGCATGTTGCCTCCCTGGTGCAAGGGTCAAGGATGTCTCAGAGTGCCAAAAGGACATTCTGAAGGGGGAGGGTGAACAGCCAGTGGTTGTGGTACACATTGGTACAAACGACATAGGTAAAAAAAGGGATGAGGTTCTAAAAGCAGAATATAGGGAGTTAGGAAGTAAGTTGAAAAGTAGGACCTCAAAGATAGTGATCTCAGGATTACTACCAGTGCCACGTGCTAGTCAGAGTAGAAATAGCAGGATATATCGGATGAAAACGTGGCTGAAGAGATGGTTTGAGGGGGAGGGTTTCAGATTCCTGGGACATTGGGACCAGTTCTGGGGGAGGTGGGACCAGTACAAACTGGACGGGGTACACCTGGGCAGGACCAGGACTGATGTCCTAGGTGGAATATTTGCTAGAGTGATTGGGGAGGGTTTAAACTAAAATGGCAGGGGGATGGGAACCTATGCAAGGAGTCAGAGGAGGGGGAATCAAGGACAAGAACAAAAGACAGAAAGGGGAATAAGAAAAGTGGTAGGCAAAGAAATCAAGGGCAAGAATCAAACAGGGCCTCAGTGAAAAATAGTGGGAATGGGACAAGTAATGTTAAAAAGACAAGCCTTAAGTCTTTGTGCCTTAACACAAGGAGCATTCACAATAAAGTGTATGAATTAACCACGCAAATAAATGTAAACAGGTATGATATAGTCAGGATTACAGAGACATGGCCGCAGGGTGACCAGGGATGGGAACTGAACATCCAGGGGTATTCAGTATTTAGGAAGGACAGACAAAAAGAAAAAGGTGGTGGAGTTGCATTGCTGGTTAAAGAGGAAATTAACGCAATAGTGAGGAAAGATTTTAGCTCTGACGATGTGGAATCTGTATGGATAGAGCTGAGAAACACTAAGGGGCAAAAAACGTTAGTGGGCATGTATATAGACCCCCAAACTGTAGTGGCGATGTTGGGAATGGCATTCAGCAGGAAATTAGAGACACATGCAATGAAGGAACATCTGTAATTATGGGTTACTTTAATCTGCATATAGATTGGGCAAATCAAATTAGTAACAATACAGTAGAGGAGGAATTCCTGGAGTGTATGCGGGATGGTTTTCTGGATCAATACATTGAGGAACCAACTAGAGAACAGGCCATCCTAGACTGGGTATTGTGTAATGAGAAAGGAATAATTGGCAATCAAGTTGTGCGAGGCCCCTTAGGGATGAGCGATCATAATACGATAGAATTCTTCATCAATTCTTCATTAAGAGTGACATAGTTGATTCTGAGACTAGATATTATAAAGGAAACTACAATGGTATGAGGCGCGAGTTGGCAATGATGGATTGGGAAACATTACTTAAATGGATGATGGTAGATAGGCAATGGCAAACATTCAAAGAACGCATGGGTGAACTCTTCCGCCAACTCCAGCATGATGCCACCACCAAACACATCTTCCCTTCACCCCCCCGGCGGCATTCCGTAGGGATCATTCCCTCCGGGACACCCTGGTCCATTCCTCCATCACCCCCTACTCCTCATCCCCCACCTATGGCACCTCCCCATGCCCACGCAGAAGATGCAACACCTGCCCCTTCACTTCCTCTCTCCTCACCGTCCAAGGGCCCAAACATTCCTTTCAAGTGAAGCAGCATTTCACTTGCATTTCCCCTAACTTAGTCTACTGCATTCGTTGCTCCCAATGCGGTCTCCTCTACATTGGAGAGACCAAACGTAAACTGGGCGACCGCTTTGCAGAACACCTGTGGTCTGTCTGCAAGAAAGACCCAAACCTCCCTGTCGCTTGCCATTTTAACACTCCACCCTGCTCTCTTGCCCACATGTCTGTGCTTGGCTTGCTGCATTGTTCCAGTGAAGCCCAACGCAAACTGGAGGAACAGCACCTCATCTTCCGACTAGGCACTTTACAGCCTTCCGGACTGAATATTGAATTCAACAACTTTAGATCTTGAACTCCCTCCTCCATCCCCACCCCCTTTCCGTTTCTTCCCCCTCCCTTTTGTTTTTTTCCAATATTTTATATAGATTTTTCTTTTCCCACCTATTTCCATTATTTTTAAATCTATACCTGTAATGCCCTGTTAGTCTTTCCACCCCACCCCCACTAGAGCTGTACCTTGTGTGTCCTGCCATCCATTCTTAATTAGCACATTTTCTTAGATAATATCACCACCTTCAACACCTCTTTGTTCCTTTGTCTGTGTCATCTTTTGATTATCTGCTCCTATCACTGCTTGCTTGTCCCACCACCTCCCCCAACTTCTCTCCCCCCACACCCCACATCCCCCCCCCCACCCCTCCCCCCCCCCCACCCCCCCACCTTAAACCAGCTTATATTTCACCCCTCTCCTAATATTACTCAGTTCTGTTGAAGGGTCATGAGGACTCGAAATGTCAACTCTTTTCTTCTCCGCCGATGCTGCCCGACCTGCTGAGTTTTTCCAGGTAATTCTGTTTTTTTTTTTGGATTTCCAGCACCCGCAGTAGTTTTTTGTTTTTATAATTGTTTATTCCTGTCTGGCGCAAAAGTAAAATAGAAAAGGTGGCCAAACCATGACTTACAAGGGAAATTAGAGATAGTATTAGATCCAAGGAAGAGGCATACAAATTGGCCAGAAAAAACAACAGACCTGAGGATTGGGAGCACTTTAGAATTCAGTAAAGGAGGACCAAGGGATTGATTAAGAAGAGGAAATTATAATACGAGAGTAAGCTTGCGGGGAACATAAAACCTAACTGTAAAAGTTTCTAAAGGCATGTGAAGAGAAAAAGATTGGTGAAGACAAATGTCGGTCCCTTACAGTCAGAAACAGTGGAATTTATAACGGGGAACAAAGAAATGGCTGACCAACTAAATACATACTTTGGATCTGTCTTCACAAAGGAGGACACAAATAACATACCAGAAATGTTGGGGAACACAGGGCTTAGTGAGAGGGAGGAACTGAAAGAAATCAGTATTAGTAGGGAAATGGTGCTGGAGAAATTGATGGCATTGAAGGCCGATAAATCCCCAGGGCCTGATAATCTACATCCCAGAGTACTTAAGGAAGTAGCCCTAGAAATAGTGGATGCATTGGTGGTCATCTTCCAAGATTCTATAGACTCTGGAACAGTTCCTACAGATTGGAGGGTAGCTAATGTAACCCCACTATTTAAAAAGGGAGATAGAGAGAAAGCAGGGAATTATAGACCAGTCAGCCTGACGTTGGTAGTGGAGAAAATTCTAGAGTCCATTATAAAAGACTTAATAGCTGAGCACGTGGAAAACAGTGGCAGAATCGGACAGACTCAGCATGGATTTATGAAAGAGAAATCATGCTTGACAAATCTACTGGAATTTTTCGAGGATGTAACTAGTAGAGTTGATGAGGGGGAGCCAGTGGATGTGGTTTATTTGGACTTTCAGAAGGCTTTCGACAAAGTCGCACATCAGAGATTAGCGTGTAAAATTAAAGCGCATGGGATTGGGAGTAGTATATTGAGATGGATAGAAAACTGGTTGGCAGATAGGAAACAAAGAGTAGGAATAAACGGGTCTTTTTCTGAATGGCAGGCAGTGAGTAATGGGGTACCACAGGGATCGGTGCTGGGACCCCAGCTATTCACAATATATATTACTGATTTAGATGAGGGAACTAAATGTAATATCTCCAAGTTTGCAGATAACACAAAGCTGGGTGGGAGGATGAGCTGTGAGGAGGATGCAGAGATGCTTCAGTGTGATTTGGACAAGCTGAGTGAGTGGGCAAATGCATGGCAGATGCAGTATAATGTAGATAAATGTGAGGTTATCCACTTTGGTAGCAAAAACAGGAAGGCAGATTATTATCTGAATGGCTATAAATTGAGAGAGGGGAGTGTGCGGCGAGACTTGGGTTTCCTCGTACACCAGTCGCTGAAGGTAGGCATGCAGGTGCAGCAGGCGGTAAAGAAGGCAGATGGTATGTTGGTCTTCATAGCAAGAGGATTCGAGTACAGGAGCAGGGGTGTCTTGCTGCAATTATACAGGGCCTTGGTGAGACCACACCTGGAATATTGTGTGCAGTTTTGGTCTCCTTATCTGAGGAAGGATGTTCTTGTTATAGAAGGAGTGCAGCGAAGGTTTACCCGACTGATTCCTGGGATGGCGGGACTGACATATGAGGAGAGCTTGAGTTGGTTAGGATTATATTCACTGGAGTTCAGAAGAATGAGGGGGGATCTCATAAAAACCTATAAAATTCTAACAGGACTAGACAGGGTAGATGCAGGAAGGATGTTCCCAATGGTGGGGGAGTCCAGAACCAGGGGTCACAGTCTGAGGATACGGGGTAGACCATTTAGGACTGAGATGAGGAGAAATTTCTTCACCCAGATTGGTGAGCCTGTGGAATTCACTACCACAGAAAGTAGTTGAGGCCAAAACATTGTATGTTTTCAAGAAGGAGTTAGATATAGCTCTTGGGGCGAAAGGGATCAAAGGATATGGGGAGAAAACGGAAACAGGCTATTAAGTTGGATGATCAGCCATGATCCTAATGAATGATGGAGCAGGCTCGAAGGGCCCAATGGCCTACTCCTGCTCCTATTTTCTATGTTTCTATGTTTCTATCTCCAGAGGACTGGTAAAATCCAGCCCATTGTCTTTGCTAATTGTGGATCATATCATCATCAACAACAGCAACTTGTACTTACACAGCAGTTTCAATGTAATCAAACATCCCATTCACAAGAGCATAATAAAGCAAACTTCACTGACTCTAAATTTCAAGGTCAGACTTATGAACATATCAATGCTTCAACATAACTGAATGCACACAGCATCTGTAACAAGGTGGATGAATTGATAGCACAAATAGGAGTAAATGAGTATGATATGATAGCCATTACAGAGACATGTTTGAAAGTGAGCATGGCGGGGACCTGAATGTTCAAGGGTATTTGACATTTCTGAAGGACAGGGAGAAAGGAAAAAGGGGTAGCTCTGTTAATAAAGGATGAGATCAGTACAGTAGTGAGAATTGTTCTTGGCTTAGATGATCAAGGGGTAGAATCAGTTTGGGTAATGATACAAAATGGCAAAGGAATGACTCCAGGACAGAGTATAAATTAAGAAATAATGTGGACTTATAAGAAAGGAATTGCAATAATCGTGGGAGATTTTAATCTTCATATCGATTGGATGAAACAAATTGGCAAAGGTAGCTTGGAGGATGAGCTCATAGAGTGTATTCAGAACAGTTTCTTGGAACACTACATTCAGGAGCCAACCAGGGAACAGGCTATTTTAGACCTAGTAATGTGCAATGAGACAGGATTAATAGAAAAGGGTCATCTTGGCAAGAGTGATCAAACATGATGGAAGTTCACATTCAGTTTGTAGGTGAGAATTGTGGGTCTGAAACTAGAGTCTAAAACTTAAATAAAAACAATTACAGGAGTATGAAGACAGTGTTGGCTAAAGTGGAATGGGAAAATAGGTTAAAATATAATACAATAGGGAAGCAGTGACAGATATTTCGGGAGGTGTTTCATAACTCTCAACAAAGATATATTCTATTGAGAAACAAAGACCCCACCAGAAGGATGCACTATCTGTGACTAACTATGGGTGTTAAGGATGGCATTAAATTGAAAGAAAAGATGTACAATACTCCAAAGATTAGTGGAAGGCCAGAAGATTGGGAATATTTTAGAAACCAGCAAAGGGTGACTAAAAAAATGAAAGGGGAGAAATTGGAGTATGAGAGAAAACTAGCAAAAAGTATAAAAATGGACAGTAAAATTTTTTACAAGTATCTAAAAGGGAAAACAGTAGCTAAATTGAGCTTTTGTTCCTTAGAGAATGAGACTGGGTAATTCATAATGGGAAACAAAGAAATGGCAGGGACTTTGAACAAATATTTTGTATCTGTCTTCACAGTTAAAGACAATAGAAGCATACCCAAGATTAGAAGAAAATCAAGAGGCAAAAGAGAGAGAGGAAATTAAAATGTTCACTATCACTGGAGAAAAAGTATAAGGAAAACTAGTAGAAGCAGAGGCTAGCAAGTCCCCTGGGCCAGATGGCCCACATCCTATGGTCTTAAAAGAAGTGGCAGCAGAAACGGTGGATGCATTAATTGTAATCTTCCAAAATTCCCTAGATTCTGGAAAGCACCCAGCAGATTGGAAAAGTGTAAATGTAATACCCCTGTTCAAAAAGGAGGGGGACAAAAACTGGGAAACTGTGGGCCAGTTATCCTAACCTCTATCATTGGGAAAATGCTAGAAACCATTATTATTTCTGAAAAGAGAGACATGTTGCCAAAGCTTTACATTCTGTGCTCCTCAGGACTCATGAATGCCAAATTTTGAATGATAACAATTTATATTACAGGAGAAAAGGGTGCTGATTGGTTGGCAAGTCAACTCTGATTGGCTGAGGCATTACCATGGAGAAAGTAGCAGGGAACTTTAGGCTCCCCAAGCTCATGGGTAATTCAAAAAAGGTGCAAGGCTTGAACATATTCCATTTGTTTGCAGATAACAGTTCTCTGTGTATGAATATATGTCTCTTCTAGCAAACGTAAATGAGCCATGTTATGGACTCAACTGATGATCTTAATTCAAAACAAAACAAAAACAGAATTACCTGGAAAAACTCAGCAAGTCTGGCAGCATCGGCGGAGAAGAAATCAGTCAACGTTTCGAGCCTCCATGGCCCTTCGGCAGAACTGCAGCATAGTTTCAACAAGGGAGAAATATAAATTGGTTTAAGGTGGGTGGGGGGCGGGGGGGAAGAGACACATTGAGGGTGTGGTGTGAGCAGATAATCAAAAGATGTCAGAGACAAAAGGGTCAAAGAGGTGTTGAAGGTGGTGGTCTTTGTCTGAGAAAAGTGCTAATTAAGAATGGAATACAGGATATTCAAAGTACAGCTCTAGTGGGGGTGGGGTGGAAAGACTAAAGGTTTTAGTTTTAGATTTAAAAATAATGGAAATAGGTGGGGAAAGAAGAATCTATATAAATTATTGAAAAAAAAGCGGGTGGGGGGGGAAAAGAAACGGGGTGGGGATGGGGGGAGGGGGAGTTTAAGATCTAAAGTTGTTGAATTCAATATTCAGCCCAGAGGGCTGTAAAGTGCCTAGTCGGAAGATGAGGTGCTGTTCCTCCAGTTTGCGTTGGGCTTCACTGGAACAATGCAGCAAGCCAAGGACAGACATGTGGGCAAGAGAGCAGGGTGGAGTGTTAAAATGGCAAGCGACAGGGAGGTTTGGGTCTTTCTTGCGGACAGACCGCAGGTGTTCCGCAAAACGGTCGCCCAGTTTGCGTTTGGTCTCTCCAATGTAGAGGAGACCGCGGTCTTTTCTGAGTTTTTTCAGGTAATTCTGTTTTTGTTTTGGATTTCCAGCATCCGCAGTAGCTTTTAGCTTTTTGTTTTTATCTCTGATGATCTTAATTGGTTGTTAGAGTAGTTATTAGTGCACTCACAAGTTAAGGCCACAATCAGATCAGCCATGATCTTCCTGAATGACAGAGCGGGATCGATGGGCGGTATGTCCTACTCCTACTCCTATTTCTTACTATCTTATGATCTGATGACATGACTGTAAGAAGGAATTCGAACATGCAGGCCTTCATTTTAATTTAAAATATGCACTTAAATGTAAGGCCTTCCTGAATGGTCTCTATGGAAAAATGGTCTATCATTGCAAAACATGTTAATGGCCTAGTCTACCAAAATCAGGCACAGCTAAGCCTGGGTACGTTCAGTACGCCTTGTATGTGCTATGCTTGTCCAGAGAGGAAGGATACTAAAAATAAATCCAAATTTTCCAATTACACAAGATAGGTGGTATTGTTAGCAATGGAGATGGAGGCAAAAATTATAGAGATATTGGTGGATTAAACGAATGGGCAAAACTGTGGCAAATAGATTTCAATGTAGGCAAGTGTGAGGTCATCCACTTTAGACCTAAAGAGATTAGAAAAGGGGTGCTTTCAAAGTGGTGAAAAGTGAGAAACAGTGGAAGTCCAAAGAGACCTAAGGGCCCAGGTACACAGATCACAAAAATATCATGAACAGGCAGAGAACATAATTTAAAAGATTCATGGGATAATGTGGGTAGAATGCAAGGGGGTATGAATCAATTTTCAGCTAAACACAACCCTGTTTAGATCACATCTGGAGTATTATGAGCAGTTCTGGGAACTGCATCTTAGGAAGGATATAGGAGATATTGGCCATGGAGGAGGTGCAGTGTAGATTTACTAGGATAATACCGGAGCTCCACGGATTAAGTTAAGAGGAGGTATTAAACAAAATAGGATTGTGTTCCTTGTAATTTAGAAGTGATTAAATCATAGCTCTCAAAATATTGAAAGAAACAGATAGGGTGAAACAATTTCCACTGGTGGGGAATCTAGGACTCGGAGGGTATAGTTAAAAAATAGAGCCATGCCCTTTAGTAGTGAAAGTAGGAAAAACTTCTTTATGCAAGAGTGGAACAAGTTTGGAACTCTCTTGCAGAAACAGCAAGTGATGCTACATGAATTATTGATTTTAAACCTGAGATTCATAGTTTTTTGTTAGCCATAGATATTAAGGGATGTAGGGCAAAGGTGGGTATATGGAGTTAGGTTGCAGATCAGCCCTGGGCTCATTGAATGGCAAGGAACAAGCTCAAAGGGCTAAATGGCTGGGTCCTGTTCAAATGATCTTCTGCTCCTCAGTGCTTTTTGAAGCATAGTCACTGTTGTGATGTAAAGAAATGCAGCAACCGATCTGCACACAGCAAGCTCCCACAATCAGCAGTAATAATAACCAGATAATCCATTTTTCTGACGTTGGTTGAGGGATAAATGTTGACCAGGACACCGGGGATAACTCTCCTGCTGTTCGTCAAAATAGTGCCATGGGATCTTTTATGTCCATCAGAAAAGGGAGACAAGACCTTGGTTTAATGACTAACCTGCAAGACCTCTGACAGTGCAACATTCTCTCAGTACTACACTGGAATGTCAGCCTAGATTTTGTGCTCCAGTCTCTGGATTGGGACTTGAACCCACAATATGACATGCATCCAGCTGACACGAGTAAAAATGTTAAAGCTCAGGCGCAAGGCTAAACTTTCTGTGCTGGATGCTTGGGTCAGGAGCATTTGTGTAAAATTCTATCGTTGTGGAACATGCAGAGATTTGAAAAAGTAAAGGAGATCATCAGCAAGCCATGAGAAGCTGATGATGATGGATACCTGGCCATACCTGTGTGGAGAGTAGGGACCCAATCTTTGAGGCATTGGAAATACAACCATCATTGAATTGAGACATTAAGAAGTGTTAGCTTTATGGAAGGAACTGAGAGGTTGGATATAAAATTAGATGGGGGAATTTTGTCAAGATCTATGTAGATAGACTCTATCTGTTTAGACAACAGGTATTTTATCGTTAACTTGTCCTCAACCTACAGGTGGAAAATTACAGCTAACTTATTTTGCAACTTGGACAATATAAAGATAAAGCAGCCAAGTAGATTGGCAAACGTGTCTATGTATACTGACGTGTGATGGGACAATTTGCAGAATAACAACTGAATTTAAACATTATTTTTGAATTGTTCACCTTTGACTCATTCTTATATGTGTGAGGGACCAAGACCTCACACTGTATATCTTAATGAAACATATATGGATATGCTTATAACTCTTTCTAACGTCTTCTAAAAATGAACAAAAATCCTTAAGATGGCTGAAACTATGTCTGTCTGTAACTGCTTGTCAAACCAAGCCACTTAGAAGTTTTAGGAAAACTCACATCTCGTTACCTTTGAGGAGCCACCAATGACCCCCTCTGGACTGTACAGCCCAGCTTCAAAGGGAGCTATAAAAAGGCCATCAGCAGTTAACAACCCAGGCTGGCCAGAAGGTGATGGATTATCTGCTAAAACAAAGGCCCCACAAACTTCCTTTCAAATTCTAATGGCTGAGACATTTAAGACTTTGGAATCCAGACAATGAATATACATCCTTTGTCAAAGACCTGGTGGAGAGGTGGGAGTCATGTGACATGGGCCTCTGGCTAGTGGAACAAGTAATATTGCCTTGCTGAACTGCATAGCTCCGTCTTCTGTTTACCATCTAAGTAGCAGCCTCACAGACAAGGAGCTCTGCCCAGGTGGAATACCTGGCCCCCATCTACACTGCTTCTGCTGGAAATTCTGTACCATTACCTACAAGACTGATTAATCTCTACATGCCTATCTCATTGTGTGAAGTCACCAGAAAAGTGAATTATTCAGCATTGATTTTCAACCCACTGACCATTGTGAAGGGGTACCTCATTGGACTTTGATTCTAGAGCCCAGAACCCACATGAAACAATATTTATTTTCTCTGTGGTCTCTGTACTGTAAAACCTTCCCTCTATCCCTCTTTTTACTGTATGAATGCGAGGGGGCGACGTTGCAACCCTCCTTTCCGCATTTTGAGTGCGTGCAACTAAACTAAGCCTTTGAGTTCATCCTATCTCGCGTTTGCTGTGGGGTTATTGATAGAAAATTGGATCACAGCAAAACCGAGGGGTTGGGAAATTCGCCACCACTCATAAAAAGGGAAATAAATCAAAACACCTTTCTGTTTACAGATGATGATGAGAGGAAAAATTAGTGCTGTTTAAATTAGCCACCCCCTCCCATCCATAACACAAGTCTGTGTTATTTTCTCTTCCAAAATCTTACTGAATCTGAAGGTTTTACACCATTATAATCAGCAAATTCCTCGAGTTCAAACAGGGTTTTAAATTGTATGGTAATTAGATTTACTCAAACCAAATTCCATTCTTTGTACATATCTAATTGCATTTCTTTTCTATTGACAAATGAATGGGTTTTGAGCATTGCATGAATGCTAATGTACTAGATAAAAAAGAGTGCAGCAATAAGAAAAAGTGGAAAGCATTTATGAAGAAGATAATCGAACTGCAAAAAGAGAATTATAATCCCCACCCTTCCCCCTCGAATAAACATCTGAACATTAAGACAGCTCATGATAGAAATCACAATGCTGATAAAATACTTCAATACTATAAGCGTCATTTAAATTCCACTGCAAAAGGCTAGGACTGTGATGAAGATTTAAAACAAGTGAATTTCAATTTTTCTTTCTTTTCACATGAAGGTTGCCTATGTTCAGCTCCCAGGGGAATAGTGAGAGATAATGAGCTCCTGTCAATAATCCAATACCACCTAGAAGCAGTCCTTTCTGGTAAATTGGGTTATTTCAGCAGGACTTGCCTACTCAATCCTTGTAAAACTGGCACAAATAAGAATATAGAGTCAGGTTTTCCTGTGCCTGGGGCTATTGAATTGTCTGAGCACAGTACATAAAAACTGGCATGGAGGAATGCGCTCTCACGCACAGTCATTCAAGTTACTGGAAACTTTGACAGGGTCTGCTAAGGATATTCCTCCGGCCTGACTTCCTGCATTCGCTGCATCCAACCCATTCAGTAGTCCCAAGTGTACGAACAGAAAAATCTGAGGAAAAGAGTGAAGGAAAAGCCATTCAGCCCATCAAACCCATTCCACCCAGAGCCCATTTATGGTTAAACTAGAATGGATGTCCTCCCCATCAACACCATTGGTTATTGATCTTGTGCTTCAAGGAACACTAAGATCATTTCCCTACAATTGCTAAACAAGATTTAACAGCAAAGTGAGACTACAGGAGTAACTTCATAAATTTACGTTGTAAGGATCTCCACCAACAGTGGACTAATTTGTCCTTGCTTCTCAAAAACAGCCAGACTCATTTCTGGTATGTCTGATGATTGATTTTGTGTACCACATAGAATCATTAACAACTATTTATATAGCTAATCATGATATTGTTTAATAAACCCACATTCCAAACCCACAACCACTGCCATCTAGAAGGACAAGGGCAGCAGATACATGGGAACACCACCACCACCTGGAAGTTCCCCTCCAAGCTACTCACCATCCTGACTTGGAAGTATATCACTGTTCCTTCACTGTCACTGAGTCAAAATTCAAGAACTCTCTCCCTAACAGCACTGTGGGTGTACCTACACCACATGGACTACAGCAGTTCAAGAAGGTAGCTCATCGTCACCTTCTCAAGGGCAATTAGGGATGGGCAATAAATGCTGGTCTAGCCAGCAACACCCACATCCTGTGAATGAATAAAAAAGAATTTGTTTGCCAGATGTGCCTGAAAACTACATAACTGTAAGAGATAAGAAATTCTACTTTAACCTTGGTATTTCAGCCTTGGGTCAGTGGCAGGCAGCATTCTTGCCTCTGTGTCACATGGTAATGGATTTAAGTCCCATTCCCAGACTTGAGCATTTATAGGCTGTTCTCCTTTTCACCACCTAGCTAAACAAATAAGTGAGCATTGCTATGTTCTTCTATTCGATGTAAATGTACCAATCGTATGACAAGGATTAGTAAAACAACATATAGATTCTTTATCGGAAGACAAGACTATACATTCACAGTGACTGGGATTTACATCTGATTTCTACGTCTGCTGCTGTACTCTGAGCACAGAGTTAAGGGACTACTATGTCATATCCTGCCCGATTGGTACACTCCCTTAAAGGTACATGTACACTAATTTACAGCATCACTCCTTTTTTTTTCCAAACTAGAGGTTTTCCCTTAAGGAATCAAACTATTTACATGAAAGCAAAAGAAAATAACATTGGGCAGAATTGTCCCAGATTTGCACTAAGTCCGGTAGCGGGCGGGTACACTGACATTTTACCCGCTGGCCGCAATGGCAGCTTTTCACACCATATCGTGCCAAACCCGCTGCATTAATTATGCATTCACAGGAAACACGTCCTTCCCATGACGGGCGGGCTCTCATTCGCCCGCCATGCCATCACCTCACCACTTCAGTATGCCGGGCGCCACATTTAGAGTGCAACCACAAGCAAACATCTCAGTGCTTCCAGCCCACAGCTGCTGCATGGAAGACATGGCCCTGAAAAAAGACTGCATCCCCCAGGTTCAATGACACGTCCCCTCAAGCGCCTTTTGGATTCAGTGGAGGCGCGCTGTGATGTCCTCTAACCACATTCTGGCTGTAGGATGGACAGCAATATCACTAATCCGGCTTGGGAGGGGGTGGCAGCGGTGGTCAGCGCCAACACCCTTCAAAAGAGGACAGCAAGAGTGCCGCAAGAGGAGGAATGATCTCTGTTCTGCCAGGGTAAGTCACTCTTCACATCACTCTCAACTCACACACTCACAAACCCATCACGCATCCACAGGGCCCTCACTCACTGTCAGTTTAAGGGACATCACCATTCACTCTCTCACACACAGCTTCATTGTCTTCATCCCGTCCAGGAGACCACTCACCACTCACATTCTGGGCATACTTATCATCCGGCCTGGCAGGCATCCTGCTTACACTTTCTCCATCTCTATTCATGCAGGACAAGCTGGCACACAACAAGAGGTCACAGACTGTTGGAGGAATGCCTGAAATCAAGGTCCTCACGGACTTTGAAATCTGCCATCCAGCTGGCCGGCGATGACTGGGACCGGTCCTGTTCTGATGGTGAGGTCGGCGCTGCTCTACCAAGTGAAGATCCAGCAGTGTAACATCCATCAGACAACCATGCTGTGAGGGATGTGTCATGTTTCACAGGTCACTGTCACCTCCCCTTGCTTCCGCAGGCACATCTGGCAAACAACTGATGGAGTCCACGACCCAAGGCTTCCAATTAAGCCTCAAAGAAACTTCTGAAGAGGAATCTCAGGGTACCCTCCTTCAAGTCCTTTCACAGCGCTCACCCACACCCTCCACCAGCGCATAGACACACACTGTGGTGCGATCTAGCTTTAGAGTAGCCTTGGGATCACAATCTGGTGGGCACATCACTGTGCCTGATCTGCAGCAGGTGGCGGCAGGGACTTCCCAGGTGTCTGGCACTTGGAGGAGTGCTGAATTCTGGACTCGGTCATGTCATAGTTGCTGGAGCTGCAAAGGCAAGCTCAGGAACATCAGGAAGGGATGTCCGCTGCACTCCTCAGATTGTAAGGCACGATGGAGGAGTTCATCCAACTTCAGGCTGAGGTGATAGCGCTAGCATGCCACTGCACTGAGGTCAACACTGGTGGGATGGCAGCTGCCATGCAGACCTTGGTCCAGGAGGTCGCTCATGCACTGCTGTGGGGGCTGAACTCCATCATGACACCATTGTTGGCCTCCAACAGTGTTTATGCGAGAGGGGTGTGGGGCAGCTCGATCTCATTCCAGCTACCTCTTCCCCTCAAGGAGTCAGCCAGGGGCCATCAGGAAACCATAAGGAGGAGGATCAGCAGGTGTCTGTGGACCCTGCATCTAGTTAGGTGCCGACCAGTGACGGTTTGCTGTGGTTCTTCAGTGGCGTGTGTGGGAGCCCCAGCTGCCCCTTCTTCCAGAGGGTGCTGCTCCTCCCTCTGCACAACCAGACGCCTCAGTCACTCTCTTCTCCTTCATCTTTGTTCTCTGTACGCCATGAAGCATACAACTAGATCACCAGTCTCCAAGATCCTGATGTACTCCTCCAGCAAGATGAAAGAGAGAGAGAGACACATGGGCTAGTATGGGTGTACTAAGAATCTGCCTTGGTTAAATCTGAAGGCCCCTTAGCGCATCCTGGTGAGTGCTGACCACCAATTGGATGGCCAGAGATTAGTGCACTGCATGGCTGCCCAAAACCCACCCTCCTCTGCCCCACTCCACCCAACCAATTGGCGGCAGTCTTGCCCATTGGGCTGCATGCTGTGCTGTCAGCTCAGGCTCGGGCATTCTCCTAACCTGTGCTGCAAAACTGCGCTGTCAGCTTGAACCATGGGCGAGACTGGTCCAAACTGGGATGATGACATTGCAAGGGACTGTGAGCGCCTCCACCAGTGACTGCTGCACAACTAGCTTTAGTAAGGAGATTGTACAATGTGCCCAGTCACCCAACTGTTCTGCAGTCCACTAAAATGCTCATTACTTGGCAGTCTGTGCCCAAGGGTTGAAAAGCTCTGGAGTACTTGGTGGCACTTGATGCCTCTACATTTCTTGAGTGGGCAGAGAAGCTAGAGGCCCGACTCCAATTATATCAATGTGGCTGCGCCTGAACTTACTCATCTTCAGAGGAATGATCACTTTATACAAGGTGTCCCTAATGTGCGGCCACTTCCCTCACCCAACCCACCCTACCACCCCGCACCAGCTTGTGCGCTACCTCCAACCACAGGGGAGCCCTTGCCACCACCCCCCCCTGCCCAAGTCACCTCAACTGCTGGGCAGCCCTTGTACCCCACAAACCTGCCTCAACTGCAGGGCAGCCCTTGCCCCTTCCCCAAGAATCTCAATCGCAGAGAAGCCCCCCAACACCACAAGTTGTCTCAACCGGAGGGCAGACCTTGCCCCCAACCCCCCAGCGCACCTCAACCTTGAAGTCCAACAGGCAGCCCCTGAGAGCACTGCACAAAGTTACTGTGTACTCCTCCAAGTTCCCCTCAAAGTGCAGCCTGCCAAGTGCACGCCTTTTATCTGCTGTTGTGAAACACAATGGCGTGCAATCATGCCGAAGTGAGCGGACGATCCAACTGTAGTTGGGGGGCGGCGGGGGTGGGGGGTGGTGGGGGAGCGATCCCGGCAGGCTGGGCTTATAATGATATACAGATGCATGAGATTATAAAAGCAGGAAATGCTGGAAATACTCAGCAGGTCTGGTAACATGTGTGGAGGCAGAAACAGAATGAATCTTTCAGATCTGTGATCTTTCATCAGGTCTTAACTCCTTCAGTTTTTCCTTCCTCTCATATATAATCTATTGGCTCTTTAAGCTCTAGCTTGGCAACACCTGCTTCCTGACTTACCTTGTTTTTTAATGTTTCCAATCCTGGTGGTCTCCTGTATGAAAGGTCACAGACCTGAAATGCTAACTCAGTTTCCCTCTCCACAGATGCTGCCTGACCTGCAGAGTGTTTCCAGCATTTTTTGTTTTTACTTCAGATTTCCAGCACCCACAGTATTGTGCTTTTGTATTGCAAGAGTTTATTTTATCTTCAATAATTATGATTTATTCAGGGTGCAGACTTCTCATTATCAAGTACAAAATGGTTTGCAATAATTGATATAGCCCAAGGACTAATGCATATAGTGTGCGCGTGGTGGGAGAGGATCAAGTTAAAACACTACAGTTCAAGGGAAGATAATGGGAGGATGTTTCCCCTGGTTGGAGGGTCTAGGATAGGAATTCAGTTTCAGGATAAGGGACCAGCCATTTAGGACTGAGGTGAGGTGAAATTTCTTCACTCAAAGTTTGTGGATCTTCGGAATCCTCTGCCTGATAAAGCTATGGATACTCAGTCATTGAGTATATTCAAGGCAAAAATCAACAAATGTTTGGCTATTAAGGGGATGTTAAGGGTCATGGGGACAATGCATGGAGGTGACATTGAGGTAGAAGATTGCCATGGTCATAATCCATAGCGCAGCAGGCTTGAAAGACCTAGTGGCCTACTGCTGCTCCTACTTCTTATGTTGTTTCCAGGAAAAACAAATATAAAATGAAAACAATTAAAAGAACACTAATTGAAAGTATAATTATTGGCTATTAATTTGCTGGGTTCCCTATTGCCATTAGATTTTATGTTGATAAATGTTTAATAAAAGGTTTAAATGTATTGCTATCTATTACGCTCTCAAGCTCACATTAACAGCTCTGATGTAGAATAATAAGCAGCTCTAATGACAAATGGAGGAACATGTTTACTGTGAAACTAAAGAGTTTTCCTTCGTACATATCCATGACCTAATTACAGATTAATGATACAGTGCAAAGAAACTAACTTACAAAAGCTGCAATGGGAACTTTAACAATTACACTATTAGGGTTCCAATAGCTTTTCAATATATTATGTGTTTCATGTATATTGAGAAATAAGATGAAGTAATGAGTGTTAGGGAAGGAAACAGTTAAGGAAGTTTAATTGCTGATTATTAGGTTGTTTAATGAAGTACCAATTTGGTTGTATAAAAGGGATAACAGCTGAGACTAGTGCTGCCTTTGGAGAGTTTTATGACAAGCAATAAAACTCTGTCTGAAGGAGTCTGCCGTGGTCTCGGTCTTCATTTTGAAACAACTATTGGAACTTAACAGTGGTAGCAGAGGACAGTTCCTGCTTGTAAGTAAGAAGATTGGAAACTAAGCTTTCTTTGGACAAAAGACTGTATTTGGGGTTAGCCTTAAGAGCAGAGTGGCTTTGAGTCACTCAAAAAATAATAATAATAATAATAACATGGCCGAATCAAAATGTAGTGTGTTGTGGTATGATTATCCACTGACGTTTTCTGAGCATCAACCATGTGACCAATGGAAAAATGAAGTAACCATGTGGACACGGGTTATGTCCTTGCCAAAGTAAAAACAGTGGGGGTGGCTTTGGCACTTTCGATACCATACAAAAGCAGAGTAAGATACAAAGTATTTTTGGAGTTGGAGCCTGAGCATTTGGACACAGATGAATGTTGGAAACGTTATTAGATTTTATGGATAAGATCTATCAAAACAATGATTTCTTTAATGCTTATGAAGCATGGTCCAATTTTGACAAATCTAGAAATTTGGAAGAAAATTCCATAGAAGATTAAAGAATGGAATTCAATAGACTATATACAAGATTGCAAAAGTTCCATTTAGAAATTCCCCAATTGGTGCTGCTGGTCAAGTTACTAGACTGTGCCAAAGTATCAAATATGGACAGGCTCCTAGTTCTAATGGGACTTAAGACACACGCTGCTAGAACAGATGTCAGAAGCTCTAAGAAAAATTATTTGGAAAACATTCCTTTCTGGTGGTGTTCATGGTGGAAATGAGCCATCCAGCGATTTGACAGAATATGAAGGACACAATGTTAATAGGATGGTGAGATTGTTTAGAAACAGGATGCTGGTGTCAGTATGGAAGGAGATTTGTAACTAGAAATAGTGGGAACATGAACACCTTGGAAAGTTATGGCAGGAAAAAAGAATTATGGATTTATGACAAAAGAATGAACCCCAGAAATGCCCAGGGTGTGGTCAATCAGTGTTTTAGATGCGATTCAAAATACCATTATGCAATGACCTGTCCTAAACAATATAATAAGGTGTTTAAGATTAAACACGAGACAGAAGACGGTGGAGATATTAACCAAAGAGAAGGCATTGTATTAGATACAAGAAGTTTCAGCCTGGTGATGAATGTCTTGATGGCAGAGTCCTTAGCTGTGTGGTGCTAGATAGTGGATGCACATCTACAGTCTGTGGAATAGACTGGTTAAAATGCTACCTGGATCCTTAAATGACAAGGACTGGAATAAGGTTAAAGAATTTGAGTTTCTCCCGTTTTAGATTTGGAGATAATAATACCCTAAAACCTTCTTTAAAAAGGATAGTGATTCCCTGTAAGATAGCTGGAGTCAATCATTTCATCAGCTTGGATGTAGTGTCTATTGAAATACCATTACTGTTGAGCAGACCATCGATGAAAAAAGTGCAAATGAAGCTGGACATGGAAAATGACAAGGTCATTGTATTTGGAAAACTTGTGGATTTACAACTTACACAACCTGGACACTACTGTATCCCTTTAACGAAACCTAACTTTTCTGCTAAGGGGATTAAAGAAGTGTTATTAGTGTCAGGGGATAGGAATTTGGAAGACAAAAAGCAAATTGTGTTAAAATTGCATTGGCAGTTTGCCCCCCCTTTGCAAAGATTAAAAATTTTTCTAAGGGATGGAGAGTACGCTAAACTTATAGGGGAGATACATGATAGGTGTGATATATTTAAGAAATATAGAAGGGCACCATCACGGCCAGTGAGTCTACCTTTAGCGAGGGATTCCAATGAAGTTGTGGCAATGGATTTAAAGGTGTGGGATAAAGAAAAGAACATTCTTCTTTCACATTTTGTAGATTTGGCAACAAGGTTTAGCCAGTCAACAATCATATACAGTAAAGAAAATAATTGTGGATCAGGTAATGGAGAAGTGGATTGGGACCCCCAGCAAAAATCATTACTGGTAATGGGGGGGGGGGGTGGAATTTGCTAATAAGTTCCAGTATATGTACGAAAACATGAATATAATAGTTATGAATACTGCAGCTGAAGCGCCTTTAACAGAGTAAAAGGAATCATGTGGTTATTGATGAGATGCTGTGTAAAATATTAGCGGATGTACCATTAAATTAACATCAGCTCTAGCATAGGCTGTCCATGCCAAGAATTCACTGCAGATGTTTGGGGGCTACTGTCCATATCAGTTGGTTTTTGGTAGAAACCTAAAAATTCCTTCAGTCCTGAGTGATCATCCCCCTGCTTGGGAGGTAACTACGATTAGCCCTACCTTTTCTGAGCATTTAAATGCACTACACACAAGTAGAAGAGTGTTCCTTAAAGCCGAAGTTTCAGAGAATTCAGCGAGCTCTAAGACACCAATGTTCGACCATCAGAAACTATTTTCAATCAGTGCGACATAGTGTAATATAAGGGAGAAGGACTTAACGAGTGGAAAGACCCAGGAAAGATTATAGGCAAAGATGGTAAAAGTCATTTTAAACATGGGAACCAGACTATTCGGGTACACTCATCAAAGTTAGTTGGTGCAGACCACAAATTTGCGGGTTCGGAAAGTGTAGGGAGGAACGAGGAACCATGTACTTCTCATACCCATATGTTGCATGATTGTGAAGACCAGATAGCTGAAGTTGGCAGGGTATCTGAAGATGGAGACAGTAATTCGGACAAACAAAATGAGGTGATTTGTCCCAGAAGACAACTGCCGAAAGCTGGCACTAAAGTTACATACTTGCCAGAAGGGGCCAGTTAATGGCGGGATGCAACGATTGTAGGCAGAACAAGGAGGGCAACTGGAAAATATAAAAACTGGTTAAGTGTATGAGATAAAGATCAGGAGGTTAGGCCAATGGATTGGAAACATGAATTACAAAAATGGAAGGCTCAGAAATGCAGCATCAGTTCAGACAGTGGGTCTGGGAGTGAACATGCCTCTAGGAAGAGATCGCAAACTGTTGAAAGAACATCTATAAATGGGAGAGGGGGATCAAACAGTAACAGTCTGGAGCATGATAGAAGGCAGGATAGAGGGCGTAGCTTAACAAGGTCAAGGAATATGGCACAGACTAGTAATGCTACAATGGGCAGAAGCCCATGTGATCGAGAAGTCTTAATAGCTTCAAACAAATTAGATCTTAAATTAATTAAGTATGCCAGACAGCAAGAACTACATAGTTGGAAAGAATTTGGGGTATACACAGGTGCCAGATAGGGGACTGTCTCATAGATGGATATGCACAGAAAAGGTGCTTCCTGATGGGACTTAAAAGCTAAAGCCAGGCTAGTGACACGAGGGTTTGAAGAAACACGGTGACCCAGATACAAGAGTAGATTCAGTTATGGCAGGGAACATTATGCTAAAGATCCTTTTAGCTCTATTAGCTACAAATGCTTAGGAATGTAGGTCCATTGATACTAAAGCTGCTTTTTTGCAGGTTCACCAACTTCAACTTCAAAGGGAGGTTTTTCACCAAGCACCAAACGTAGGTTTGGAAGCTAAATAAATGCATATACGGTTTAACTGATACCTCCAGAGTTTGGTATTTCTCAGCGAGGTCAGTTTTGTTAAAGTTGGGCTGTCTCCAGTTGGAAGCAGACCACGCAATGTTTTATTGGCATCATGGAGGAAAACTTGCAGGTATCTTTATGATGCATGTAGATGATTTTTTTTTTTGTGTGGCGTGGTGGTAGTGAATTTGAAACAGTTGTCATTAATGGGCTCAGAACAGAATTTAAAATTGGAAGCCAGGCTTCAGTTGTGTTTAAGTACATTGAATTGGAAATCAGGCAGAGCGGATCACACGTCCTTTTACATCAGCAATCCTATTTCGAGAATGTCAATCCCATTGCAATTAGTCATGGCAGGGCCTCCCAGAAAGATAGTGGCTTTTGAAATAGAAAGAGGAACTCAGAAGTCTAATTGAGCAACTCAATTGGCTAGGCAAACAAACAAGGGCAGATGTCACTTTTGACAATTTGGAATTGAGCACTAAATGAATGATCCCAAGGTTGAAGAAATAATTCGGGCAAACAAAACATTGACAAAATTAAAAATGAAGCAGTGCATTTTGAAATTCCCATCTTTGGATGTTTGGGTGATATTTAGAAAAATGAAACTGTGTTCAGTGATGAGTCTTATGAAAGTCTGATGGATTTTTGAGTGCGGGAGGATTTATAATGTTTCCCATGGGGGAGAAAGACAAATGCTGCCTTTTGGCATGGGAATCTTAAAATACAAAGAATTGTAAAAATTATGTTAGCAGTGGAGACTCTCCTCCTTGTTGAGGACATAGATATGGCATCCTTTATATCAAAGATACTGGCAGGAGTTACCTATAGAATGTCTTATAGATAACAAGTCACTTTGGGAGAATGTTCACTCTACAAAGTGTGTTAACGAGAGGAGATTGCAAATTGACATTGCAAGCTTAAAACAGATGCTCGAGAATAAGGAGATTGCCAAGATCAAATGGATTTGATAGCAGCTACCAATTATCTGACTACTTCACCAAAAGAGGAGCGAGCTCCAACAAGTTACTAGAGATCCTCGAAGAGATGTCTTTTTTCTTTAAGAAAGATACTACTTTTGTGTCTCATATCTATACATGTGATTTTTCAAGGAGGGGAATAAGGTCAATTTATTGAATTTTTAAAAATATTGATTGTTTTTACCATCAATTTTTTTGTGTGATTGTGGAAACTTAAGGGTTGTTTTCTTTTTTAAGAGGGGTATCTGTTAAGGAAGGAAACAGTTAAAGAAGCTCAATTGCTAATTATTAGGTTGTTTAACTAAGTACCAATTTTGTTGTATAAAAGGGATAACAGCTGAGACTACTTCTGTCTGTGGAGAGTTTTATGACGAGCAATAAAACTGTTTGAAGGAGTCTGTCTTGGTTTCGGTCTTCATTTCTAAATGACTATTGGAACTTAACAGTGAGGCCCATAGCCACAGATACCACCAAAGGATTAACAAAAGGAAGACAAACTGAGTTCATTCTAAGATAAAAGCAGAATACTGCAGATGCTGGAAATCTAAAACAAAAATTGCTGGAAAAACTCAGCAGGTCTGACAGCACCTGTGGAGAGAAAGATAGAGTTAACGTTTCAAATCCCTTTGACTTCTTTAGAACTGAACTTCTGAATGAATTTCTGAAGAAGAGTCATACGGACTCAACGTTAACACTCTTTCTCTGCACAGATGCTGTCAGGCCTGCTGAGTTTTTCCAGCAATTTTTTTTTGTTTGAGCTCATTCTAAATATGTTTTACTGATCCTCTGCATAAAATGCAAGAGGTGACTGCATACACCAAAATGATCAGAAATTAATCTTAACTGTTTATATTAGATATAGTATGCTGTAGGGGGACTCATTCCTATCATTGTAACCTTGGTTCTGGGTGATGCATGTTATTCTATTATAACTTGCATCACTTCAGAAGAGTGATAACATTAACCATCATGGACAGTTTTTACAATAAGCTATACTATTGAACTGATTTATTCTCAGATCAAATTACTTAAAGGAGCCAGGTATAGGGGAGATGTTGAACTGTCAAATATGGCACTATAAGCCTGGAATAAGTTTGCAAGTAGCTAATTAAATGATCCTAGTCAGACAAGACACTTTGCATTCCTACAGAACTTTAGATGAAATTCTGATTGGGAAGAAGCAATCTTCTTTTGCAATGAAAATAGAATGCAATTTTTGAACAAATTATGTGAATGCACACCTAATTCACCCCTGTGCTACATAACAATACAAACCAAACTGCTAACACATGAAATGTGCTGTAGCTCCTAGTTTCTGTAATTTAGGCTCCAAAGACTAGTCTGTCAAAGCAAGGTGGTTGGCTATACAATACCAACAACCTTTACATCTGACTGACACCGAGGCAAGTGGATGACTATCCACATCAATCAGGAGAACAGTCATACCCCGCATGGGTTTGCCAATCTGACACAATTTCAAATTACAATAGACATTAAGGCATCTTCCATTCATACATGGTTCAAAGTATTTATACTGGCGGGGACTGTTCTGGTCAAAAGTAAGCAGTTTATATTCTGCCGTGTGTCTCGATTAAATGCAGGAGACAGAGTAAAAGACAAGGTAAATCAGGAAGGAGGTAATTCCAAGCTGGTGTTTTAAAAGTCAATAGATTATGGGAGAAAGGAAAAATTGAGTTAAGGTCCTGAAATACATTGAGCTAAAGTAAGAGGTGGTCTGATGATCCTCTCTGTATTAACATCAAGAGGACAGAGGCATAATACTCATCTTCGCCCATAAAATTATGAATTTGGAAGAATAATTGACCCCAAGCAAGTTTCAAAGGTAAAATTCTGGGCCATTCATCTGCTGCTTAATTTATATCGGATGGCTAAACAGGGAAACTAGGCATCCGAAAATTCTATTATTGAGTAAGTTTTCTTTAGAAATGAATGGGAGACATTTTGGCATAAAGACATGCTTGGCAAGGTCACACACAGATGTCAGTTAATTAATACAATCAACTCCAAGCTGTAAAAATGTCATCCTCAGCCTTTGCATCTAGATTCTACCCAGGTGAATCTTAATCGAAACATTGCTGATTATTCATGTATGTAAAATAGTCTGAACTGTAGCATGGACAATAGCAATTTCATCTTCCCAGGGCACTTCACAGGAACATTATTAAACAAAATTAAATAGAGAGCCACATGAGGAGATTAATAAGATTGATGATCAAAATCTTAGTCAATGAGGTACATTTTAAGGAACATCCTTAAAGGAGGAAAGAGGCAGAAGGGTTTTGGGAGGGAATTCCAGAGCTTGAGGCTTAGGCATGTCCACTAATGATGGAACAATTAAAATTGGGATTGCTCAAGAGGCCAGAATGGGAGGAGCATAGATATCTAGGAAGGGCTGAAGGAGACCATAGAGGGATTTAAACTCAAAGATGAGAATTTTAAAATCGAGGTATTGATTAACTGGAAACCAGTGTAGGTCAGCAGGTGGTGTGATTGAGGAACAGGACTTGGTGCAAATTAGAATACGTTGGGCAAGCAGTGTGACAAATCAGAAGCAGTAGAGGAGGTGAGAGTTGGCGATGAGGTAGAGCTGGGTATCATCAGCTTACATGTGGAACCTGACCTTATGCCCCCAATTTTAACTCTAAAAGTGGATGGGTTTGGAGTGGGTTAAAATGTTGTCCTATTTTCTCATATCAAGTTACCAAGGGACAACATGTAGATGAGGAGAAATATGGGGTGGCCTATAGGATAGATCTCAGGTGGGGATGGGGGGGGGAGAAACGCCAGAGATGACAGTATAGGAACGGGAAGAGAAGCCATTGCAGCTGATTCTCTGGCTACAATTAGATCTATAAGAATGGAGAGGGCAGTCCCACCCAGCTGGATAATAGAAGAGGGACACTGGAAAAGAATAATGTGGTCAACTGTGTCAAAGGCTGCAGCTAGGTTGCAAAGGATGAGAAAGTATAATTTATCATGGTCACAGTAAAACAGATGTCATTTGTGTTATCCCCACCTTTTATCCTATTTTCCATCTTTTTTTACCCACCACTGTCCCCTCCCCACCCCCACAACAGCCACCTGTCACTTTATCATGTTCTTTTCAGTGTACTTACTCTTGTCCTGCTATTATCACATTCTATCTTCCTAACTTAATGTCACTATCAGCACCTCCTTTTAGCCCTTACCACTATCTTTTGTTCATGACATCTTTGTCAATCCCTCCTTTACCCCATCTATCACTTGCCTTCTCTCCAGCTTCACCTACTCCACCTCCTCCCCCCACCCTTAAACAGTATAAGTTTCATCACATTTTACTTCTCTTTAGCTCTGAAGAAGAGTCATACGGACTCGAAACATTAACTCTGTTTTTCTCTCCACAGGTGCTGTTAGACCAGCTGAGTTTTTCCAGCATTTTCTGTTTTTTGTTTCAGATTTCCAGCATCTGCAGAATTTTGCTTTTATCTTGGGTCATAGGTGGGGCTTTTTGAAGGGGGAATTGATGATAGCAGATTTGTAGGGAAGAGTGGCAGTACCTGAAGAGAAGGAACAGTTAACAATATTAGACAACATGTGGCCAGGAAGGGATGTTTGGTGGGAATAGGGCCATGAGTCCATGAGGTGGTTCTCATGGATAAATTGACTTCAGAGAAGGTATTAGAGAGATGGGTGAGAGAGTTTTCAGTTTGAAACTAAGAAAGGGTAAACCATGGGGGTCATTTCGTTTGGTGGGTTAAGGGAAGTGAGGGGATGTGGCAGAGGCAGTTGAATGGATGATCTCCAACTGATCTAGAAGGATTAGGGCAGCAGACCCATGGGAACCCCACCGTCTGCAAGTTCCCCTCCAAGTCACACACCATCCTGACTTGGAAATATATCACTGTTTCTTCACTGTCACTGGGTCAAAATCCTAGAACTCCCTCCCTAGTAGCAGTGTGGGTGCTCCAACAGCACATGGACTGCAGCAGTTCAAGAAGGCAACTCACCACAGACACGTCCTAGGAACAAATATAAAAACAACCTAATGACAAAAAAGTCCATGATCTCCTCACTCTTGTAGTTGGAGGTGAGGGAGGGAGGAGCAGGGGAGACGTGTTTATGAAGATGGTTTGCAGTGGTCCATCCAGATCTGGTGGTGATTGGGCTAAGTCTGTTGTTTGCCATAAATGTTTAAATTAGTGCCCCTTAGATTTAAGGGAATGGAGATTAGGCTAAACAAATGATCAGGGTGAGAGAGAGAGTAACTGTTTTAATGGGGGACAAGGGCATCAAAGACAGAGATGAAGGTGTGGATGATCAGATCGGCAGCTGCAGGAATGATTTGGAGAACTGAGGACCAAAGGCCAGATAGTTGGAGCCCATTGTAAGTGAATTGGGAGAGAATTTTTTTTCCAGGGATGGACACAGAAGAAAGTGAGGTTGGGAGGACTAATGGGGGTTGAGTGCAGAGGGACACAGGGAAGCATTCATGGATGGGCTGATCTGTGATTGACTCAATAGGTGTAGGGCAGCCACGTGAGATGGCAAGTTTGAGGAGGTGGCCATGAATTCGTGTAGGGGATTTTAGATAGTGAGAGAGATTAAGGGAGGATAGGAGGGTAGTGAACTCAGAGGCTATGATGAATTGAGATGTAAGACCTTGGTGCAGAGGCTGAGGGAAGAAAGCAGTGAAGATACCTCAATTAGAAACTTGGTATGATACTTAAAACACAAAGGACACCTTATGTTCTGAATGCTTAAACATTGACCTACTGTCGCATAGCAAATTCACACCGAAGTTACATGGTTGTATCAGATTATGCATCAAAGGAACCCAGAAAAACATAAATATCAATAAAATTCCTCATCCTCTTGAGCCATTCTCTATTAGTGCAAATGCAGGCATTCAAAGGAACTATTCAGAATTATACACCAAAGCACATAAACTGCACCCAGCTTCACACTGTTTGTTATATAGCACTGTGATGTAGTCTGCTGACTTTTTTTCCCATGAATTTTTTATTAATTAAATGAAGCACATTTTAGTGTTATTGATTGGATGCCCCACACATCAACACTGAATGGTGGTCAAAGGCTGTGATGTGTGAAGTGAGTGTAGTTGGAAACAGCTAATCTAAAAGTTTATATGAATTGCAGGTTTGAACAGCAAAATTTAGTGATGGAAAATAAGTGGATTTTGATCAGTGCTCCTACTCTTAACACACATGTTTTGAACAAAGTTCACAATGAGAATGATGTTTCTTCAACTTTATAAAAATCAATAAAGATCTGGAATCAAAAGTCTAATGATGACCATGAAGCCATTGTCGATTGTTGTAAAATCTCATCCAGTTCACTAATGTCATTTAGGGAAGGAAATCTGCCGTCCTGGGGTGGACTTTTCCATGCCCGTTGGCGTCAGGCCTGTTCGGTGGCGTGACTGGACCATATGGCGAGAAGGCCAAAAATCATTTTTGTGATGTCATGAAACCAGTTTGCGATCGTCTGCTCAGTCCGTCAATGGTGGGAACATCATTGTAATACATCTGCATATCCTTATAAGGCCAGCCCACCGGAATCATCTCCCCCTGCTGGATCATCTGCCCACGTAGGTGTGATTGCACGCCAACATGTTTCACAACAACATATATAAGGCGTGCACTTGGCGGGCTGCACTTTGAGGGGCACTCGGAGGTGCACAGTAACGTTGCACAGCGCTTGCCTGGGTCGCCTGATGGACTTCAAGTTTGAGGCAACTTGGGGGTGGTGGGGGGCAAGGGCTGCCTTTCTGTTGAAAGTAGTGCACAAGCACTTGCAAGGTGCTAGTGGGGGGTAGTGGTGACGCATTAGGGAAGCCTTGTATTAAGTGACCATTCCTCTGCAGCTGAGAGTTCAGACACAGCCACATTGACATGCGTGGAGTTGGGTCTCTAGCTTCTCTGCCCACTCAAGGATTGCAGAGGCATGAGAATTACCAGTAAGTGCTCCGAGAATTTCACCCCTCGACCACAGACTGTAAACTAATGAGCATTTTAGTTGACTGCAGAGTGTTGGACGACCGGGCACGTTGTACAATCTCCTTGCTAAAGCTGGTCATGGAGCAGTCACTGGTGAAGATACTCTCAGCCCCTTGCAAAGTCATCATCGCAGTTTGGGCCAGTCTCCCCTATGGCTCAAGCTAACAGCGCAGCCTTGCAGTGCGGGTTAGGAGAATGCCTGAGCTGAGAGCGCAGCATGCAGTCCAGTGGGCAAAGCTGTCACCAATCAGTCGGGTAGAGTGGGGCAGTGGTGGGTGGGGTTTCAGGCAGCCATGCAGCGCACTAATCTCTGGCCATCCAAGTGGTGGTCAGCACTCTCCAGGATGCATTAAGGGGCTTTCAGAGTTAACCAAGAGAGGTTCTTAGAACACCAAAGCTAACCCACAAGTCTCTCTCTTTCATCCTGCAAGAGGAGTACATCAGGAGCATGGAGCCTCATGAGTTAGCTGTATGCCTCATAGCTTACAGAGAGCAAAGATGACGGAGAAAAGAGCGACAGAGGCACCTAGCTGCGCAAAGGGAGGAACAGCACCCTCAGGAAGAAGGGGCGGCTGGGGCTCCCACACGCTGCCGAAGAGCCACAGCGAGCTGTTGCTGGTCGGTGCCTAACTAGAGCCAGGGTCTACAGACGCCACCTTTCATTCCTGCAGACAACTGAGAAGCAGTGTTGCTGAAGACTATGCATGTCTAGGGAACTGTTCAGTTACATTTGCCAGCTACTGCAGGATTTGGCGCCACGAGGACATGGAGGGCATCCACTGCCAGTGGCCATGAAAGTGACAGCGGTGCTAAATTTTTACACCAGTGGCTCCTTTCAGGGCTCCACAGGTGACCTCTGTGGCATATCACAAGCCTCCACCCACAAATGCATCCACGAGGCCACGGATGCCATCTTTGCGAGGGCACACAACTTTGTGCATTTCACCCAGGACCAGTTCTCTGTTTTCTCACAGGTGCAGGGTGCCATCGACTGCACTCATATGGCACTCAGGTCTCCGTCACAACACACGGTCAACTATGTCAACCACAAGGGATTCCACTCACTGAATGTGCAGTTGGTGTGCGACCACCACAAACGCATCCTGCAGGTCTGCGCACGGTTTCCTGGGAATGTGCACGACTCCTACATTCACAGTTGGTAACAGATCCCTGATGTCTTCCAGGGACTTTGGAGGCTACAGGGATGGATCCTTGAATACAAGGGCTACCTGCAGAGGATGTGGCTGATGACAACCATGCGGTGGCCTCAGGCTGCAGCAGAGCGAAGATATAATGAGGCTCGTGCATCAATGCTGAACTAGGTGGAGCAAACCTTCAGGATGCTAAAAATGATGTTCCAGTACCTGGACCAGTCTGGTAAAGCCCTGCAATATAGCCCATAGAGGGTGTCACACATCGTTGACGCCTGCTGCGCCCTTTACAACCTGGCGCTGCAACAGGGAGAGGAGCGGGCTGAGTGGGAGATGCAGGAGCTGGAGGTCTCCTCTGATGAGGAGGATGACAATGGTGAGGAGGTCCTCGGAGGCAACGATGATGGTGGTGAGGCCCTCACACTGGCCAGGCGAGGCAGGCATGCTTGGGAGGCCCTCATAGCAGCTAGATTTGTGAAGGATGATGACGACATGCAGTGAGCAGACACCATAGATCCTTACATTGCAGCTATGAATGCTTGACTCCAGTCTCGCTTGTGGCAACGCACATACATTCTGTGATAATGCTCCTGTCATGAAGCCGCAGTGAAGGCCCTAACAGTCACTCGATTTCAGGAAGATGAAGAAGGCTTGCAGTGAGGAGATCTTCACATAGCTTCTGAGAATGTCTGACTCCTGTCTGGTTAAGGGCAGCTCGCTTGTGCTCTGTGATCAGGATCATATCATGGAAACGCAGTCATTAAACTTTAAAAGCATCTGATCCCTTTAACTCTTTAGGAGTCAACTAATTAAACTAAATTAACAAAATGAGGGACAAAATAAAGACAGCCCCTAAATTAGGGAACTGCAAAACCAAGACAAAATATAAAGGAAACTTACAGACATCAAATCAAAATGTGATTAAAGGGGTCGATAAAGCACCACAGTCCCCATGGTGCCCACCGGGCATGGAAGGCCTCGACGGTGCCGACAGACATCGTGTGCTCCCTCTTCAGGGACACCCAGCCGTGGAAGAGAAGCAGACAGCCAGGTCGGACGACCCCCTCGATCGCCCACTGCTTAGACCTGTTAATGGCTAACTTGGCCAGGTGACCTGAGCCCTTTAGGAGCGCAGCGTCACTGGTCACAGATGCTGAAGAGATGGGGGTCAGCCTCACCTTTAAAGGTGCTGAGAGCACACAGAGGGAGTGACAGAACTCTATGATGCCTGCCCACGACATTCTGGCAGCAATGACAAGCACCATCGAGGTACAGGCATCAGTAATGTGTCCAGAGAATATGAGGCCAGACCATCACTTTGGTCTGAAGGCTGTACAGAGCACAAGCCCTGGACTGAGACACCTGCCTTTATCTTTTGCAGAAAGGTTTCACATCTGAGCGACATGAACATTGCTCATCAGGACTGCTCATCACCTCATAAGATGCTTTAGGCAGGGATACATTCTTGGAAGTTTATTTACAATAGTGAATGTTATGTACAAGTGATTAACACCCGTGCCCAGGCTATGCAATTACATCTTCTTCACCTTCCTAACCCTGCCGCTAGGTCTTGGTGCTCCCCCAACATCCACAGCGGAGGTGGAGACAGCCTGCTGGCTGCTACGCCCTGTCTGTGATGACCTTAGTGGGCGTCATCTGGAGGGCCAAGACCTGGAGGGCCCCAGCCTGCTTTATAGGGCCCTGCTGTGTGGCAGTGGCACCTTCCTCCTCCTGTAGAGCTGGAACTGCTGAGGGTCACAGGAAGAGGGGATTCGGATCGGCTGGACACTCTGAGTCACTTGGGTGGATGGCCCTGGTGCGATACACCTGCTGATCCTCCTCATATGGGTACCTGAGGGGCCCACTGACTCCACGAGGAGAAGGGGAAGCTGGAGTGAGATCGAGCTGCCCCACACACCTCTTGTGCACACACTGTTGGAGACCAACTATGGCATCAGTGATGGAGTTCGGCCCATGCAGCAGTGCAGGAGAGACATCCTGGACCAAGGCCTCCATGGTGGCCGGCATCCTACCAGTGTTGACCTCAGTGCATTGGCATGCCGGCGCTATCACCTCAGCCTGAAGGTGGACGGACTCCTCCATCATGTCTTGCAATCTGAAAAGTGCAATGGCAGCTCACCACCACCTTCTCAAGGGCAACTAGGGATGGGCAATAAATGCTAGCACAGCCAGCAAAGCCCACATCCCGTGAATGAATTTAAAAAATCCCTTCCTCATTTTCCTGAGCTTGCCTTTGCAGCTCCAGCAACTGTGACATGACTGAGTCCAGAGGCTCGTCACCTGACTGGGACTCTGCAAATTTCTGGCCTCCTGCAGTCCTCCGAGCACCGGAAACATGGGAAGTCCCTGCCACTGCCTGCTGTGGATCAGACAGTGTGATGTGCTCACCAGATTGTGATGCCGAGGTTATTCTAGAACTAGGTCCCATCGAGGTGTGTGTCCCTGCGCGGGTGGAAGATGTGGGTGAGCGCTGTGATGGATCTTCAGGGAGGGTGCCTTGAGATTCCTCCAGAGTTTTCTTTGGGGCTTGATTGGAGGCCCAGGGCTGTGGACTCCGTCTGCTGTTTCCCAGGTATGCCTATGAAAGCAAGGAGAGAATTTAGTGCATGGCCGTGGTCAGTGAAACAGGACACATCACGCATAGCATGGCGTCTGATGGATGTTGCACTGCTGGATCCTCACTTGGTAGAGCACCGTCGACCTCACCGTAGCACAGGACCGGACCAGATCGTCATCGGCCAGCTGGATGGCTCTGTTTTCAAAGTCTGTGAGGACCTTGATTTCAGGCATTCCTCCACCTGTCTGTGACCTCTCCCTCGTGTTGTGTGCCAGCTTGTCCTGCATGAATAGAGATGAAGAAAGGTTAGCAGGATGCCTGCCAGGCCAGATAAGTATGCCTGGCATGTGTGTGCGGTGAGTGATCCCATGGATGGGATGAGAACAGTGAATGTGTGTGTGAGAGAGTGAATGGTGATGTCCCTTGAACCGGCAGTGAGTGAGGGCCCTGTGGATGTGTGATGGGTTTGTGAGTGTGTGAGTTGAGAGTGATGAGAAGAGTGACTTACCCTGGCAGAACGGAGGAGATCATTCATCCTCTTGTGGCACCGGGTGGCTGTCCTCTTTTGTAAGGCATTGGCTCTGACCATTGCTGCCACCACCTCCCAAGCCAGATTGGTGATATTGCTGCCCATCCTGCAGCCAGAGTGGGGGTAGAGGACATCACAGCGGGCCTCCACGGCGTCCAAAAGGCACTCAAGGGACGTGTCATTAAACATAGTGGCTGCAGTCTTTTTGCCTTTCGGGGCCATGTCTTCCATGCAGCAGTCGTGGGCTGGAAGCGCTGAGAGGTGTGTGTGCTGCAGCACTTCAAATGTGGCGCCCGGCATGATGAAGCGGTGAGGTGATGGCGCGTGGGCGAATGAGAGCCCGCCCGCCATGGAAACGGCGTGTTTCCCGGGAATGCACAATTAATGTAGAGGGTTGGGATGATACGGCGTGAGAAGCCACCATTGCAGCCAGTGGGTAAAAAGTCGTTTTTGCTGTCCATTACTGCACTTAGTGCAAATCTGGGACAATTCCACCCCTGGTCTGGCCTACATGCGAGTCCAGGCCCACAGGAATATTGTCGACACTTAAATGACCTCTGAAATGACCTAGCAAGCCTCTCAGTTGTATCAAACCACTGGAAAGTCTATAAGGAATGGAACTGGATGGACTACCCAGCATTGACCTAGGCACCAAAATCAACAGCAGCAAATTCAGCCCAAATGACCCTGCAAAGTCCTCCTCACTAACATCTGGGGGCTAGTGCCAAAATTGGGAGAGGTGTCCCACGGACCATTCAAGCAACAGCCTGACATAATCATCCTCACGGAATCATACCTTACAGATAATGTCCCAGGCACCACCATCACCATCCCTGATTATGTCCTGTCCCACCGATGGGACAACCCAGCAGAGGTGGCAGCACAGTGGTATACAGTCAGGAGGGAATTGCCCTGGGAATCCTCAACATCAACTCCAGACCCCATGAAGTCTCATAGCATCAGGTCAAACATGGGCAAGGAAGCCTCCTGCTAATTACCACGTTCCAGCACCCCCTTCAGCTGATGAATCAGTGTTCCTCCATGTTGAACATCACTTGGAAGAAGCACTGAGGGGACAAGGGCGCAGAATGTACTCTGTGTAGGGAACTTCAATGTCCATCACAAGAGTAGTTCAGTAGCACCACTACTGACTGAGCTGGCCGAGTCCTAAAGGACATAGTTGCTAGATTAGGTCTGCAGCAAATGGTGAGGGAACCATCAAGAGAGAAAAACAGAGTTGACCTCATCCTCACCAATCTGCAGATGCATCTGTTCATGACAGTATCAGTAGGAGTGACCACCGCAGAGTCCTTGTAGAGATAAAGCCCCACCTTTACATTGAGGATACCTCCATTGTGTTGTGCGGCACAACCACCATGCTAAATGGGATAGATTTCAAACAGATATAACAACTCAAGGCTGGTGTCCATGAGGTGCTGTGGGCCATCAGTAGCAGCAGCAGGGAGGCAATGGCATCATCCAGGGTAATGCTCTGGGGACCAGGGTTCAAATCCCACCACGGCAGATGGTGGAATTTGAATTCAATAAAAATCTGGAATTAAAAGTCTAATGATGACCATGAGGCCATTGTTGATTGTTGTAAAAAAACAACCTGGTTCACTAATGTCCTTCAGGGAGGGAAATCTGTCATCCTTACCTGGTCTGATCTACAAGTGACTCCAGACCCACAGCAATGTGGTTGACTCTTAAATGCCCTCTGAAATGGCCTAGCAAGCCACTCCATTGTAACAAACCACTACAAAGCCACAAAAAAGGAATGAAACCGGACGGACCACCTGGCATCGACCTAGGCACCCGAAATGACAACGGCTATCTCTGCCCCGTCAACCCTTCAAAATCCTCCTTACTAATATCTGGGGGCTAGTGCCAAAATTGGGAGAGCTGTCCCACAGGCTAGTCAAGCAACAGCCTGCCGTAGTCATCCTCACGGAATCATATCTTACAGATAATGTCCCAGACTCCACCATCACCATCCCTGGTTATGTCCTCTCCCACTGTCAGGACAGAGCCAGCAGAGGTGGTGGCACAATGGCATATAGTCAGGAGGGAGTTGCCCTGGGAGTCCTCAACGTCGACTCTGGACCCCATGTGGCATCAGGTCAAACATGGGCAAGGAAACCTCCTGCTGAATACCACGTACCGCCCTCCCTCAGCTGATGAATCAGTGCTCCTCCATGTTGAACACCACTTGGAGGAAGAACTGAGGGTGGCAAGGGCGTACTATGTACTCTGGGTGGGGGACTTCAACGTCCGTCACAAGAGTGGCTCGGTAGCACCAATACTGGCCGAGCTGGCCAAGTCCTAAAGGAAATAGTTGCTAGATTGGGTCTGCAGCAGTGATGAGGGAACCAACAAAAGGAAAAAACATACTTGACCTCATCTTCACCAACCTGCCTGCCGCAGATGCATCTGTCCATGACAGTATTGGTAGGAGTGACCACAACACAGTCACTGTGGAGATGAAGCCCTGCCTTCACATTGAGGATACCCTTCATCATGTTGTTTGGCATTACCACCGTGCAAAATGGGATAGATTTTGAACAGATTTAGCAACTCACAGCTGAGCATCCATGAGGTGCTGTGGGCCATCAGCAGCAGCAGAATTGTACTCAAACACAATTTGTAACCTCATGGCCCAACATATCCCCCACTCTACCATTACCATCAAGCCAGGGGATCAAGCCTGGTTCAATGAAGAGTGCAGGAGGGCATGCTAGGAGCAGCACCAGGCATACCTAAAAATGAGGCATCAACTTGATGAAGCTGTAACACAGGAACACTTGCATGCCAAATAGCATAAGCAGCAAGTGATAGACAGGGGTAAGTGATCCCACAACCAACAGATCAGATCTAAGCTCTGCAGTCCTGTCTCATACAGTCATGAATGGTGGTAGACAATTAAACAACTCACTGGAGGAGGAGGCTTCACAAATATCCCCATCCTCAGTGCAAAAGATAAGGCTGAAGCATTTGCTACAATCTTCAGCCAGGAGTGCTGAGTGAATGATCCATCTCGGCCTCCTCCGGAGGTCCCCAGCATCACAAATGCCAGTCTTCGGACAAATTGATTCACTCCATGTGATATCAAGAAATGGCTGAAGGCACTGGATACTGCAAAGGCCTGACAACATTCCAGCAATAGTACTTAAGACTTGTGCTTCAGAACTTGACGCGCCCCTAGCCAAACTATTCCAATACAGCTACAACACTGGCATCTACCCAGCTATGTGGAAAATTGCCCAGGTATGTCTTGTACACAAAAAGGAGGACAAATCCAACCCAGCCAATTATTGCCCCATCAGTCTAGTCTCGATCATCAGTAAAGTAATGGAAGGGGTCATCAACAATGCTATCAAGCGGCACATGTTTAGCAATAACCTGCTCACTGACGTCCAGCTCTTGTCCACATTACAGCCTTGGTCCAAACATGGACAAAAGAGCTGAACTCCCAAGGTGAGGTGAGAGTGACTGCCCTTGACATCAAGGCAGCATTTGACCGAGTGTGGCGTCAAGGAGTCCGAGCAAAACTGGAGTCAATGGGAATCAGGGGAAAAATCTCTGCTGGTTGAAGTCATACCCAGCACAATGGAAGATGGTTGTGGTTGTTGGAGGTCAGTCATCTCAGCTCCAGGACATCACTGCAGGAGTTCCTCAGGGTAGTGTCCTCAGCCCAACCATCTTCAGCTACTTCATCAATGACATTCCTTCCATCATAAGGTCAGAAATGGGGATGTTTGCTGATGATCGCACAATGTTCAGCTCCTCAGATACTGAAGCACTCCATGTCCAAATGCAGCAAGACCTGGACAATATCCAGGCTTGGGCCGACAAGTGGCAAGTAACATTCGTGCTACACAAGTGTCAGGCAATGACCATCTCCAACAAGAGAGAATCCAACCATTGCCCCTTAATGTTCAATGGCATTACCATCACTGAATCCCCCACTATCAACATCCTGGGGGTTACCATTGACCAGAAACTGAACTGGACTAGCCATATAAATACTGTGGTTACAAGAGCAGGTCAAAGGCTAGGAATCGTACGACGAGTCACTCATCTCCTGACTCCCCAAAGCCTGTGCACCATCTACAAGGCACAAGCCTGGATGAGTACAGCTCCCACAAAACTCAAGAAGCTTGACACTGTCCAAGGCAAAGCAGTCCACTTGATTGGCACCACATCCACAAACATTCACTCCATCCACCACCAATGCACAGTAACAGCAGTGTGTAACATCTACAAGATGCACTGCAGGAATTCACCAAGGCTCCTTCGACAGCACCTTCCAAACCCACAAACACTACCATCTAGAAGGACAAGGGCAGCAGATAGATGGAACACCACCACCTGGAAGTTCCCCTCCAAGTCACTCGCTATCCTGACTTGGAAATATATCACCATTCCTTCACTGTCGCTGGGTCAAAATCCTGGAAATCCCTCCCTAGCAATTCTGTGGGTGTACCTATACCCCATGGACTGCAGCGGTTCAAGAAAGCAGCTCACCACCACCTTCTCAAGGGAAATTACAGATGGGCAATAAATGCTGGCCTAGTCATCAATGCCCACATTCCATGAATGAATAAAAAACACTATAAAACTGGTATCACGAGGTCTACAATGTCAACATTTACTTATTGGTTAGAAAAGGTTAATATAATAAAAACAATAGCTGTGACTATTGGTTTCCTTTTATAATTCTGACTAGTTTTTATGAAGGTGCTTATAAATAAATGCAACTAGTAACAGCCATGATCTTGTACGTACAGTTCCTGTATTTTTCTACTTGTCTGTAATAGGCAAGTGTGGCTTCAAACTATGAAGAAAAATCCACCCAATATTTCTTTTAGAAAATTCTGCCCCCCCCAGCTTGTAGTGCGGTGGTATCAGTTTTTCTCGCTCAGTGGGGCACAGCATATGATAAACAGGTTGATCATTTTATAGTCACTGGGGTCATAGACAGTTAATGGGATTTTTTTAACAGCATATTGATGCTCCATAACAGTGCAATGTCATGTGGAATGGAAGGAGAATCTGCATCTGACTGCCCTTGCTATGTAAAACCCTACATAGCGCAGAAGTCTGCAGCTGTGCATTCCCTGAACTCATTTGAGACTTATTCAAGATTGAAATAGTTTATAAACACGACTTCCTGCTAGCAGTACCAAAGGCAATTGCCAACTATTTAACTATGATGACTGAATGCCTTCAGAACTGCACAACTGATCAATCACATTGACCTTAATATTAACACCCCTACAATGGGCATAAGAGGGTCAGTGTGGGTGGGGTTGGTTAAAATGTGTCCCCGACACCTTTTTTATAAAGCGGAGAATATCGTGGTGTCTGAGTGTCTTTCCCGAAGACGTGGGACACTTCATTAACATATATAAAGTGGGTTTGCACAGTTAAGTTGGGAGCCCAATTTCAAATTCACCAGTGCTGCGTTGGTTTTCCAGGGGTCAAGACACCCAGCAATAAAAGAGAGGTAGGAGTTGGTGGTTCCTCATGCTAAGTTCCTTTCCAGCAGCCCCTGTGGGCCAGGAGGAGCGAGAATACTCCCACCAGCCTCTCAAGCCATTGGCCTCCTTTTGCCAATCACAGCCACTCTCTCTTCTATCCTCTCTCGACCCACTTTGCCAACTCCCACCCGGCCCAAACTGATTACAGCTTTTCTCGCCCCTGACCATTGTGGCTCCTCTACCTGCCCTGTCATGAGGATTAACCATCTCCCTTCCCAATTGCCAGGGACCGTCTCCAAGGTTACAGCCTCCTGTCACTGCTGGTGGTATGTTAATTTGGTTGTATGCCGGGGAGGAGACCGATGAATAAAATGATAACAAGATTTTGCTGTTAGTAATTCTGTATCTCTGGTCTTGCCCTGTTCTTTGGCCATTTTCAGCCTTCCTACGCCTTTTCATAAAACTGGAGGCCATCATATTTGTAAAAACATCTTTACACAATTTGCTAGAGTTAGATGGTCATTTCTAACTCATAATATTCCTCGTGGAAAATTTAACATTTAGCCCTCCAATGTGTCTCCGCAGATGAATCCTCCAGCTGTTGTGGTTTTGAGCCTTAGAATTAACAATGAGCTAACTCGCCTCACCTGCGTTAGCAAAACAGATAAGATTCTTGCTCTTGATTATAATCCACAAACCCCATCAGAATATGGATATATAGGTGCCATAGATTGGCTGTGAGGCTCCTCAATAGTCAAATGCCTGCCACTGAAGTTAGATGAATATTGACCACATAACTGATTTATTGGAGGACTGCTGATCCACCAAATCATAGTCAGTATTAATTAGCAGCCTGGGGAACAGCAATAACAGGAGGAAGCAGTTAAATCTTGAAACAAGTGCCCTTATTATAATTAGTTCTATTTAACTGTATTACAGTCAGTAAATGAGCTAAATCGACAATAAGATGAGCTCCTCATTTAATCTGATTTGCCTGCCCTTGATTTTATACTGGTGACTTATTTTTTAAATTATTATTTAGTACAAACCTATTTCTTCAGTGTTCAATAGGCGACAGATAAACCACAATTAAGCATGAGATTTTGTATCACTGGAGGGCTTTGCCAATACATTACTGAAAAGGATCATAAATGCAGTGATACACTGACCACAGAATCACTGTTGTTTTTTGGAGTGAGATTGCTTTCTTTGTTGAATGAAAAGTAGCCTTCGGTTACTGCTTCAACAAGCATAGAGAGAGAGATGCAATCTGTGCATTCAGTCTTCAGGCAGTATCGCAATAGAACTGTGTGAGTTCTGATGAAAGGTTATTGACCAGAACATTAACTCTGCTTCTCTCTCCACAGATGCTGCCAAGCCTGCTGAGTATTTCCAGCATTTTCTGTTTTTATTTTACGATAGAACTTTATACCTGTACATCTATACTTGGGCAGCTGGTGCTCTCACCAGCAAGCTTTAATGAGTAATCACACTGTTCTGGAATTGTTGAGAAGATTGAAATATTTTGTTTCTTGATATGTACAACAAGGTGGATGCTTTGAAGATCTCGGAGAAATTTATCTGAATATTCTTTCGCTTTCATGGTTACTCTGAAGTGCTGGTTGAGTTAGGTCACAGATTTGTGATGAAGTAACAGAGAAGATTGATGAAGGAAATGCAATGGATGTTGTCTATATGGATTTTAAGAAAGTTGTTTGACAAAGTATCACATAAAAGGCTGGTTAACAAAATTGAGGCTCATGCAATAGGAGAGTCAGTGTCAGCTTGGATAACAAAATTGGCTTAATGACAGAAAAATAGTGAGTTGTGGTAAATGGCTGTTTTTTCAGACTGGAGGATGGTAGACTGTGGAATTCCCCAAGGTTCAGTGCTTGGGCCACAGCTTTTTGTGCTTTTTTAAAAATGACTTGAATATTGGAATACACAGTAAAATTTCAAAATTTGCCAATGATACCAAACTAGGAGGCGTGGCAGACAATGAGGACGATACCAATTGATTGCAACAGGACATAGATAGGTTCACAGAATGGGCAGGCAAGTGGTAAATGAAATTTAATACAAAGATGTGTGAGGTGATGCATTTTGACAGAAGGGGTAAGAAGAGGCAATAAATGGCATGCTTCTAAAGAGTATACAGGGACAGAGGGACCTGGGAGTTCATGTGCATAGATCTTTGAAGGTGGCAGGACATATTGAGAGAGTAGTAACAAAGCATTTAGGATCTTGAGCTTCATAAACAGAGGCATTGATTACAAAAGCAGGGAAGTTATGCTGAACCTTTATAAAGTTCCAGTTAGGCCACAACTAGACTATTGCATCCAGTTCTGGTCACCACACTTTAGGAAAAATGTAAAGGTCCTCTAGAAGGTGCAGAGGAGATATACTAAAATGCTTCCAGAGATGAGGGAATTTAGCTACAAGGTTAGGTTGGAGAAGCTGGGATTCTTCTGTTTGGAGCAATGGAGATGGAGGGGTACAAGATTATGACAGGTTTAGATATGTTAGACAAAGAAAAGCTGTTCCCATTGGCTGATGGTACAGGGCTCAGGGACAAAGATTTCATGTTTTAGGCAAGAGATGTAGTGGAGTTGCGAGGCAGAACGTTTTAACCCAGCAGGTTGTAATAACCTGGAACTCGCTGCCTACAAGTGTGGTGGAAGCGAGACAATGAATGATTTCCAAAGGAAATTGGATGGGCACTTGAGGGAAATAAATTTGCAGGGCTATGGGGCTAGAGAGGGATTGGATTGCTCTACAGAGAGCTAGCAATGACTCAATAGGCTGAATGGCCTCCTTCTGTGCAATAATGACACAATGGCCAGAATTCTAGATAACTTTTGGGGATGGACAGAGAGGTGGGAAGGCTGCCAAAATGGCAGGGGAAGGTGATGTGTGGCACGCTTGATGCCTTCTCGTCACCAGGCCATTTTGCCAATGATGGGAACGGTGACAGATAGACCACCCACCTAAAGCCCAATTGAGCCACTTAAGTGATCCTAGCTAATAGAGCCCGGTAGAGAGATCATGGTTCTTGGGGACAGGCTGCTGTCCTTAAAGGATGACGGTCCTGGTGGCAGCCACTTAATTGGCTATCACTGGTAAACTGTGCCGCCTGGTCCTGCTGCTGGCCGAAGTAAAAACCCGCCCTTGCTTTTGGCTCATGCAGTGGGACTTCTGCTGCCTCCAAAAAATTCCACCCCACGAATCTATGAGCAGACCTCATAATACCCACCCCTGTGGCGAATTTGGTGTGGGAGGCATCAGGCAGGAGGGGGTGGGTGTGGACTCCTCTGCCTTCCCCCTTTAACCTCAATTAGCTCTGTGGCGGGGTGGCCCGTGAATAGCCTTCCTGCCCCTCTGCCAATTGAGATCCTTAAGTGGTAAACCGCACGGGTTGCACCAGAAGTAGCTGAAACCGGTGCATCTGCCATTTTCAGCTTCTCAGGCTTCCAGAAGGCCACTGGACTGGATCTACAGAGCCAAATTTTGCGGCCATTTTTGTCATTCCGATATTGGAGAAATTTAGAGGCTTTTAAGCAGACACTAGCAGGATAGGAGAAGTCCTGGATGTTTCTGGCAGTACATCTGGACAGAGTAAATCATGAAAAACTGTTCCCAGAGGATATGGATTTAAAATGATTGGCAAAAGAATCAAAGATGGCAAGAGGGAAACCTTTTATCCACGGCGAATGGTTGTGATTTGGAATGTACTAACTGAAAGGGCCGTGGAAGCAGATTCCATCGTGGATTTCTAAAGGCAATTGGCTAAACACCTGAATGGAAAACATTTGCAGAGCTACCAAGGAAGAGCTGGGAAGTGGGACAGGCTAAACTGTTCTTGCAATGATCGTCAGATCATTAACACTAACCTTAACCTCTGTCCTCATTTTGTTTCTTTCTCTTTGCTGGTTTTGTTTTTAATCCCTCTTTTTTTTCTCTTTTTCCTGTTTTTTTTTGCTTTTGGACTTCAGCTGTTCGTGATTCTGCCATTCACACTTCCTCTAGACACATTGTTTGTTTCTTTACCCGTCCCATTATACATCAATTTACAGCATCAGCTCTGTTGTCACTTAATCACTTCTGCTTTCCACCCTGACACAGACCTTCCCTTTTGTTCTTTTCCCCACCTTCCCCCATTTCACTCGCTTAAAACCTGTGACATTTTAACTTCTCCCAGTCCTGTTGAAAGGTCATCGACCGGAAACGCTAACTCTGTTTTTCTCTCCACAGAATCTCCCAGGTCCGCTGAGTATTTCCAGCTGTTTCCATTTCGACATTGTCCCTTTAAATAGAGTTCAGATTGAGTCATGCAGGTACATATCATATCCGCTGTGCAGCTTGGAGATGTAGAACCCAGGACGTATCCTATAAACAAACTGAAACTGGACATACTGATTTACTTACCGATTTTGTGTACACAATTTTACCCCTTCCTAGCTGGCTCAGATGCTCCCTTCACATTAATATTGGGCCTTCTGCTAATGCATTTTACCCTTTGTTTTTAATGGCACTTAGCACATTTTACTGTGGACCCCAGCCATTCAGTATATTAGACTATATTGCTAGCAGTTCAGCTAAATTCACTTATAGTTAGGCTTCTGCACTATGATTTAAAAAAGGGCAACGCAAAAGATTGTTGAGTTAAACAGCCATTTTAATTGTATAAACTTAATGCTTCCATGTTCTAACAAAAATGTCACATTGATTCATTGTCCCCTGTCCCTCAGGGGTAGGCAACATTTTTACTATGTATAATTTTATGCGGTAGTGACAAGTCTATGTAAAGTTTTACCAGGTTTTAATGAAATTGAAGAAAATAAACCCCAATTGTTAGCAAAGGATGCCCCTACATTACAACAGTGAGCATATTTCATTGGCTGTGAAACATTGAAGTTGTGAATGGTGCTATATAAATGTAAGTTCTTTCTTTGCAACATTGGAGGAGATAATTCCAGGTATTGGAGTGTAATTGAGCCACTGGGACCAGTTAATGCGATTGATGCAAAAGTACCAAAATGAAAAGAGATCTGGCCATTAAATACCGCAAAATTATTTTATGTCAGCGCAAACCAGAAACAAATAAACCTCTTCATCTCTTAAATATGTCGAAATTGCTGCTTCTGAAATACAGAATTGCTGCAACGAGGGCGGCAGGTTTAACCATGACTAAAGTGGTGGTGCGCACATGGCAAATCCATAAGCTGGTTCGCACTAGACTTTGGGCGGAATTGTCCAGTCCCGTTGGCGTTCAGCGTCATTGTATTGGTGGGGGGGCATGGGGAAATATGGCGAGAAGGCCAAAAATCCGTCTCAAACTGTTGTGAAGCCAGCTTGTGACCGTCTGCTCTACCCATCAATGGCGGGCCACGCCTGCCGACGCTGCACACTGGGAACCTAATTTCAATATTTTAACATCTCATTATAAGCCCTGCTCGCCGGAATCACTCTCCCACGTCAAATTTACCCCCCACATCAAAATCACCGCCAACGTTGGTGTGACTTCAAAATGGCGTGCACCATGACCACCTTTAAAAGGCGTGCACCTGGCAACCTGATCTTTGAGGGGAACTCGGAGGTGAGAGCGCACAACCTTGCGCAGCCTTCGCGAGCATCGCCCGTAGGACATCAAGGAATAGGTGACGTACATTCGTGTGGGGCACAGGGAAGTCGCTCTTTCCCAGCTGGCTTTCAGGGCGGTGCGGGGGCAAGGGCTACAGTGCGGGTCAGGCTTGGGGTGGGGTTGGGGGGGGCCAAGGCATAACAGACTGAGGAAAGTACTCAAGCACATGGCAGGGGGCGGGGAAGGGGGCGGTGAGGGAAGTGGCCAAGCACTGCAAAAAGCTTGTCCCAAGTGAGCATTCTTCCGCAGCTGGGACCGTTCAGCTGCAGCTCGGTTGACATGCTTGGAGTCGGGCCTCTGAAGCTTTTCTGCCCACTCAAGCAACATAAGAGCATGAAAGTGCCACCAAATGCTGCAGAACTTTTCACCACTTGGGTGCAGACTGAAAATTAATGTGCATTTTAGGGGGCTGCAGATTAATTGGTCACCTGGCCAAATTGTACAATCCTCTTGCGAATGTTGACCATGGTGCAGTCACTGGTGGAGGTGCTCACAGCCCCTTGCAACGTCTTTATTAAGGTTTAGACCAGTATCCCTCATGGTTCAAGCTAACAGCGCAGCCTTGCAGTGTGGGTTAGGAAAATGCTTGCGTCTGAGCTGAGAGCTTAGCAAGCAGTCCAGTGGCCAAAGCTGCCGCCAATCGGTCAAGTGGAGTGGGGCGGAGGTTTATGGGTTTCGGACAGCCAATGAGCGGTGGTCAGAACTCTCCTGCATGTGTGAAGGGGCCTACAGATTTAACCAAGAGAGGTTCTTAGGACACACCTGCTAACCCATGCGTCTTGCTCTTTGATCCTGCAGGAGGAGAACATCAGGATCATGGAGCCTGGTGAGTTAGTGGTATGCCTTATGGCTTACAGGGAGCAGAGAAGAAGAAGAATAAAGCAATGGAGGCACCTGGCTCGGCAAATGGAGGAGCACCTTCCTCAAAATGAGGGTATGGTAGTGCTTACTGCGCATACAGCTGAAGATCCATTGCAAGACACCGTTCGTAGGCACTGCGCTAGACCCAGAGACTATAGATGGTGCTTGTCATTCCTACAGATGACTGAGGACCAGCTGAAGACTGTGCATGCCCAGGGACCTGGTCGGTCACATATGTCACCTTTTGCAGGATTTGGCACCAGGAGGACATGGAGAGCATCCACTGTCAGTGCTGTGAAAGTGACCACGGTGCTCAATTTTTATGCCAATGGCTCCCTCCAGGGCTCCACAGGTGACCTGTACAGGATCTCACAAGCCTCCATGCACAAGAGTATCCAGGAGGTCACGGACGCCATATTCTCGAAGGCACAGAACTTTACGCATTTTGACCAGGATCAGGAAAGCCAGGAAGCAGGAGTGCTGGGATTTGCACAGATCTCTGAGGCAGGATCTTCCGGTCAGCGAGTGGGGGCGGGACCCACTCACCGACGTGTAAAATGACGCGGGATGATGTTGGGTGGAACTCCCGACTTCACCCCGCATTATTTCCACTTTCAGGACAGCAGGGGTGCAGCTGAGTCAGCTGCGCGCCCACCGACCTGACAACGGCCTACTGAGGCCATTGAGAAACAAATTAAAATCATTAATGGACATGCCCGTCCAACCTTAAGATTCATGGGCAGGGCAGGAGCCCTGGCGGGCTTCGGAAAAAGCATGAAATCTCATCCACAGCCGGGATGAGGTTTCATGGGGGTATTTAAATTTTCAAGAATGGCTTCAATGAAACTTATCGACATGTTACAACTCATGTGACAGTGTCACATGAGGGGACATGGCAGGGAAAATTTTTTAACACGTTTAATAAAAGTTTTAAATTGGAGCTGATCTCCCTGAGGCTGCACTTACATCCTGCCATTGCAGTGCGAGGCTTTGTAAGGCCTAGCAGGGCCTGAAGAGCCTGGGAGTGGGAGTTCGAGAAGAGCTGAGGGGAGAGAACTCCACCACAGCCAGAGGGGTGGACTGCTCCTGTGTGAAGGTGGTTGCCTGGGGGAAAGTAAAGACTCTGATTCCACTCCTCGGTTGTCTGCAGGGGGAGGAAGGAAGATCTAAGGAGGGAGGGCTGCGAGACACTGCGCTTTAAGGGGAAAAGAAACCTGTACCGCATTCTGCCCTCCTTTGCCTTTCCTGGGTTAGCGAGTGCTGCCCAGAGCCAGCTGCGTCCAAGGACTTTCAAATCTGATCCGAACTGTGCCTGAACAGTGCAAGCTGCCCAGGAGAAGACTCTACCCCCACAGCAGAAGATCAGAATACACCACCACCATCCCCCACTCCTCCACCCTCCTGAAACATCGAGGCGTTTGCTTATCCGTCCTCTTCCCCTCCCCCTCTCCCTCTCGCTCTCCCCTACTCCCACTCCCTATTGCTCCAGACTCTTCTGCCTTACCTGTATCGGGGTGGGTGTAGCACTCCCCGATGGTAGCGCCATCTTCACCGGTGTTGGGGCCCACCCGGACCACCCATGCCGGGGCAGTGGCCTCTTGGCCACTCACACCATTTAAATTGCTGACATGTCAGCTTGGGGTGAAGTGCTACACCCACCCCACAATGACCATCGAGGCCTGTGTAAAGGCTCTGGCTGGGGTTGTCGGCCCCTCGGCCATAGTCTCAGCCTCGAAAATATACAGGAAGACCGTTTTCTTTCTAAAGGCCGAGCAGGCAGTGCACCTCGCCCTCGAAAAGGGGCTTACGGTGGGCAGGACGATCCTGGTGGTGGACCCTCTGGAGGCCACGTCCTGTGCATTCCCTTCATGTTTACCCTTGTGGAAGAGACTGAAACTAGGGGACACAGTTTAAAACAAGAGGTCTCCCATTTGAGACGGAGATGAACCTGGGCGCGCAGCAGCAAGTGAGCTTCTTTGAAGAAGTGTCCACTCATCTCGGCTCCATCGATGTGGGCGAGTGCATCGTCCTCAAGGGGGATTTCAGCTGTACCCTTGGGACCAGGACCTGTCACAGTGAACAGCACCGCTCGCTCAGAGTGAGAGAAAGCTGAGGGACCTGGTCGGGTCCTTCGACTTGGCGGATGTCTGGCGACATCTCCATCCTGACTCCAGCGTTTTCACTTTCATATCACCTGGAGTCGGAGCGTCCAGACTCAACTGCCTTTACGTTTCAAAGGGGTTCGTGTCCTGCATTCCATTGGCTTCTTTGTAGCAGGTGCCGTGCACAGACCACCGTCTGGTGTGGGCGGAGCTCGCTCCGTTCTGCGCTCGGATGGGGTCCGCGTACTGGCACTTTAACAACCTGCTGCTGGAGGACGAGCGGTTCCTGGGTTCATTCCATCATTTCTGGGCCGGCTGGAGAGGGAAGCTTGGAGGCTTCCCCTCCTTGAGGCTATGGTGGGACGTGGGCAAGACTCACGTCCGAGTTTTCTGTCAAGAGTACGCGAAGGGGTCGACAAAGAGGCGGAAATCCAGGGTGGAGGAGTTGGAGAAGGAGGTGCTCGACCTGGAGGCAGGTCTCCGTCGGCCTGACGCGGACCCGGCCCTGCGGTCGGTGTACGATGAGAAGAAGGGCGCGTTGCGGGACCTGCAACTCGCCGGGTCCCGGGGCGCGTTCGTGAGGTCACGGATCCGGTTCCTCAAGGACCTGGACCGTGGCTCCCCCTTCTTCTACTCGCTGGAAAAAAGGCACGGGGTCCGTCAGCAGCTCTTTACGCTGCTGGCCGACGACGGATCCCTCGTCTCAGATCCGGAGGGCATCAGGGCCATTACCAGGAACTTTTACACTGCCCTGTTCTCTTCGGATCCGTCCAGCGAGGATGCTTGCAGAGTTTTGTGGGAGGACCTGCCGCAGGTCGGCCTGGAGGGCGCCGGAAAGCTTGACTCCCCTATAAGTCTGGGGGAGCTGACCGGCGCCCTCGATGGTCTCTCGAGGGGAAAGTCCCCGGGACTTGACGGGCTGACCGTGGAGTTCTTCAGGGCGTTCTGGGACGTCCTGGGGGGCGACTTCGCGGGGGTCCTGGGGGAGAGTATTGCTACCGGGGAGATGCCCCTTTCGTGGCGCAGAGCCGTGATTGCCCTGTTGCCGAAGAAGGGGGATCTCCGCCTACTTAAAAACTGGCGCCCGGTCTCCCTCCTCAGCACGGACTATAAAATATTCGCCAGAGCCATGTCTTCTCGGCTCGGCACCGTGCTGGACCGCATGATCCACCCTGACCAGTCCTACACCGTCCCGGACCGCTCGATTTACGACAACGTCCATCTGGTCCGGGACATAATCCACCATTCCCAGAGGGCTGGTCTGTCGAGCGCCTTCCTGTCCCTTGATCAGGAGAAGGCGTTCGACAGGGTGGATCACGAATATTTACTCGGGACTCTGCGAGCATTCGGTTTCAGGACGCACTTTGTCGCCCGGATCCGACTTCTGTACACCGCCGTGGAGTGTCTAGTGAAGGTTAACGGGTCCCTGACGGCGCCCCTTCGCTTTGGGAGAGGGGTACGTCAGGGCTGCCCCCTGTCCGGCCAGTTGTATTCTATTTGCGTGGAGCCTTTCCTGCGCCTCTTGCGGAGGAGGTTGTCGGGATTGGTTCTGCGCGGGCCGGGCATCGGGGTGGTCCTTTCGGCATACGCCGATGACGTGCTCCTAATGTTTAATGACCCGGCTGACCTGCGGAGGATGCGCGAGTGCCAGGAGGTCTACTCTGCGGCTTCTTCTGCCAGGATCAACTGGGAGAAATGTTCTGGACTCCTGGTCGGCCCGTGGCAGACGGATCCCCTACCCGAGGAGCTCAGGCCTTTCACCTGGAGCAGGACCAGCATCCTCTACCTGGGGGTCCATCTCTGCCCTGCCGAGGAATCCTGGCCGGCCAACTGGCAGGAACTGGAGACGAAAGTCACCGCTCGCCTGCGGCGCTGGACAGGACTGCTCCGAGTGCTGTCTTACCGGGGTCGAGTTCTGGTCATAAACCAGCTGATCGCCGCCATGTTGTGGTATCGGCTGGTCACTTTGACCCCTCCCCCGGACTTTGTCGTGAAAATCCAGAGAATGCTAGTCGACTTCTTCTGGGACAAAAGATTGCACTGGGTCGCCGCTGAGGTTCTGAGTCTCCCGCTTAGGGAGGGCGGTCAGGCGCTGGTGTGCCTACGCACGCAGGTGGCGACTTTCCGTCTTCAGACCCTGCAGCGATACCTTTACGTCGAGCCTCCTCCGAGATGGTGTGCCCTGGCGACGTATTTCTTCCGCCAGGTGCACGGCCTGAATTATGACGTGCAGCTCCTGTTTGTAGATCAGAGGGGCCTCGGCTCCTTCCAGGTGTTGCCCGTCTTTTACCAGGACCTGATCAAAGTCTGGAACGTGGTCGCCACGCGACGCAGCTCTCCCCCGTCAGGAGTAGCGGCTATCGTCAGAGAGCCGCTGCTCAGGAATCCGCCCCTCCGTCCCTTTCAGTGGCTGGCGGAGAGGAGGGCTGTGGCTGCCGGGGTGACCAGGGTCGGGGACGTGCTGGGTGGCGGAGGACTGGGCTGGATGCTCCCGCAGGAGTTGGCGCGTCGCGCGTCAGTGAGTGTCCAGGTCGCAGCCGATGCCATCCAAGACCTAAAAACGGTCGTGCTCGGACCCGAAGTCATTTTAGGTCTGGAGGTGGCCCAGGTGCGCGGTGATCTTCCGGCTGAACGTTCCCCTGTTCGGACGGAATTCCACATTGGCCCCAAGCCCCGAACCCTCCCTCGGGTGCCGGTGCCCCGCAATAATATGAGCCGCCTCGGGGACATGCCCTCCGTGCCATTTGGCACGGTGCGGAGGGGTTTTCTGTACGGACTGCTGCTGCACACCTTCCATTTTCTCGCCCTGGTCCGCCGCCCGGACACGCCCTGGCGTGCCTTGTTGCCGTCCGGCGGCGGAGGCCCCCGATGGGAGGCCCTCTACGGAGGTGTTCTCCCACTTTCTATCGGGGACCTGGGTTGGAGGGTGCTGCATGCAGCAGTCCCCTATAATCGTAAAATGTGTAGGTTCACGGACTCCCAAGACACCTGCTCTTTTTGCGGTCTTGTGGAGTCCGTGGACCACGTGTATATAGGGTGTCTTAGGCTGCACTCCCTTTTTAGTTATTTAAAAAATCTTTTGTTACTGTTTTGGTTGCACTTCAGTCCCACGCTCCTGATCTACGGACACCCGGTGCGGAAGGGGGTCGGGAAGGAGGAGGACCTCCTCGTGAACCTGCTCCTGGGTCTGGCCAAGTTGGCCATCAACAGGTCCAGGCAGCGGGCGATCGACGGGGGAGTCCCGCCCGATTGTTTGTCCCTCTTCCGCGGCTACGTTCGCGGCCGGATGTCCCTGGAAAGGGAGCACGCGGTGTCTGCCGGCACCATCGAGGCCTTCCGTGCTCGGTGGGCACCGCGGGGTCTGGGGTGTTTTGTTGACCCCTTTAATCATATCTTAGTTTGATGTTTGTAAGGTTCCTTTAAAGTTTTTCCTTGATTTTACAGCTGACCTGACTTAGGGGCTGTGCTTGATTTCTCCCTTGTTCTTTTTGCTCATTTAGTTTATTGTTTTGACTCAAAAGAGTTACTGGCACTTTAACAACCTGCTGCTGGAGGACGAGCGGTTCCTGGGTTCATTCCATCATTTCTGGGCCGGCTGGAGAGGGAAGCTTGGAGGCTTCCCCTCCTTGAGGCTATGGCTCACGTCCGCGTTTTCTGTCAGGAGCACGCAAGGGTGTTGACAAAGAGGCGGAAATCCAGGGTCGAGGAGTGGGAGAAGGAGCTGCTTGACCTGGAGGCAGGTCTCCGTCAGCCCGACGCGGACCTGGCCCTGCGGCTGGTGTACGATGAGAAGGGCGCGCTGCGGGACCTGCAACTCGTCGAGTCCCACAGCGTGTAAGTGAGGTCGAGGATCCAGTTCCTCTGGGACCTGGACCATGGCTCCCCCTTCTTCTACTAACTGGAGAAAAGGCACGGGGTCTGTCAGCAGCTCTTTACACTGCTGGCCGACGACAGACCCCTTGCCTCGGATCCGGAGGGCATCAGGGCCATTGTCAAAACGCACTACACAGCCCAGTTCTCTCCGGATCCGTCCAGCGAGGATGCTCGCAGAGTTTTGTGGGAGGACCTGCCGCAGGTCGGCCCGGAGGGCACCGGAAAGCTTGACTCCCCTATAATTCTGGGGGAGCTGACCAGGGCCCTCAACAGCCTCTCCACGGGCAAGTCCCCGGGGCTGGACTGGCTGACCGTGGAGTTCTTTAGAGCGCTCTGGGATGTCCTGGGGAATGACTATGCGGGGGTCCTGGGGGAGAGTATCACTACCGGGGAGATGCCCCTTTCGTGGTGCAGGGCGGTCATTATTTAAAATCCAATCTCCCTCCCCAGCATGGATTGCAAGATCTCTGCCAGGGACATGTCTTGGTACCGTGCGGGACCACATGACCCACCCTGACCAGTCCTACACGGTCCCGAGTTGTACCATCTTTGATAATATCCATCTGATCCAGGACGTCATCCACATTTCCCAGGTGACTGGTCTGTCGAGCGCCTTCCTGCCTCTTGACCAGGAGAAGGCGTTCAACGGGGTGGGTGGCGAATATTTATTCGGAACTCTGCGAGCATTCGGGTTCAGGACGCATTTTGTCGCCCGGATCCGACTTCTGTCCGCTGCCACGGAGTGTCACAGGAAGAGAGGATTTGAATCGGCTGGACATTCCCAGAGTCACGTGGGTAGGTGGCCTCTGGCTGGCTCCTTGAGGAGAAGGGGAAGCTGGAGTGAGATCGAGCTGCCTCGCGCCCCTCTCGTGTTGACACTGCTGGAGGCCAACTATGGCGTCAGTGATGGAGTTCAGCCCGTGCTGCAGTGCAGGACCAATGTTCTGGACCAAGGTCTCTATGGTGGCTGCCATCCTACCAGTGTTGACCTCGGTGCAGTGGCATGCCAGTGCTGTCATCTCAGACGGAAGGCAGCCGGACTCTTCCATTGTGCCTTGCAATCTGAGGAATGCAGCGGACATCCCTTCCTGATGTTTCTGAGCTTGCCTTTGCAGGTCCAGCAGCTGAGACATGACCCAGTCCAGGGGCTCCTCATTTGACTAGGACTCAGCAGATTTCTGGCTTCCAGAAACTTGGCAAGTACTTCCCTCTGCCCACTGTGGATCAGACAGTACGATGTGTTCAGCAGATTGTGATCCTGAGGCTACTCTAGAACTAGGTCCCACCAAGGTGTGTGTCTTTGTGCTGGTGGAGGGTGTGGGTGAACACTGTGATGGATCTTCAATTTGGGTGTCATCAGATTCTTCTTCCAAGGTATCTTTGAGGGCTTGAGTCAAGGACCTGGCTCGTGGACCCCCTTGGCTGCTTCCCAGATGTGCTTGCGAAAGCAAGGGGAGATAATTAGTGCATGGCAGTGGCCTGTGAAACAGGACATATCCCTCACAGTATGGCTGTCTGATGGATGTTGCACCGCTGGAGCCTCACTTGGTTAAGTACCGCTGACCTCACCATCAGCACAGGAACAGTCCAGATGTTGCCAACCAGCTGGATGATTCTATATTCTCAAAGTATATGTCGAGCATTCCTCCACCTGTCTGCAACCTCTTCCTTTTGTTGTGTGCCAGCTTGTCCTGCATTCAGACAGATAGAGAGAGTGTAAGCAGGATGCCTGCCAGGCCAAATGAGAAGGATGCCTGGCATGTGTGTGGGTAGTGAGTAGTGCCATGGACAGGATGAGGACACGATCCACAGGGCAGGTGAAAGTCTGTGTGAGAGTGAGTGGTGATGTCCCTTGAACCTGGCGGAACAGAGGAGATCATTCACCCTCTTTCGGCACTGGGTGGCTGTCCTCTTTTGCAGGGCATTGGCGCTGACCACCACTGCCACTGCCTCCCATGCTGAATTGGTGACTTTTCTTGCTGGTCTTCGCCCAGAGCTGGGGTAGAGGACTTCATGGCAGGTCTCCACTGTCCCCATTAGGCGACCGAGTGAGGTTTCACTAAATTTGGGGGCAGCAAGTTTCCCCCCCTTTGGCAGCCAAGGCTTTCCAGCAGCTTCTGATACTTTAGAGAGCTAGCTCTGTGCAGGGGCGCTATTTAAATATGGCGCCCAGATTACTGAAAGCCTGAGGTTACGACGGGGCAGGCGAATCAGAGGCCGCCCGGCCAGCAATCTGGAGTGTTTCCCGTGCTTGCATTAATAATGAGGTGGGACATGTCAGGAATGGGACAATATGGGCCGGCAGGTAAAATGGCTATTTTCCCTCCCAGTACCGCACTTCTGGGCAAATTTTGGACGATCCCGTCCTTAGACTCAAAGAACTTATTGCATAGTCGGTTATTGGGAGAAACATAGAAACATAGAAACTAGGAGCAGGAGTAGGCCATTCGGCCCTTTGAGCCTGCTCCGTCATTCATTATGATCATGGCTGATGATCCAACTCAATAGCCTGCTCCCGCTTTCTCCCCATATCCTTTGATCCCTTTCGCCCCAAGAGCCATATCTAACTCCTTCTTGAAAACATACAATGTTTTGGTCTCAACTACTTTCTTTGGTAATGAGTTCCACAGGCTTACCACTCTCTGGGTGAAGAAATTTCTCCTCATCTCAGTCCTAAATGGTCTACCCCGTATCCTCAGACTGTGAACCTGGTTCTGGACTTCCCCACCATTGGGAACATTCTTCCTACATCTACCCTGTCTAGTCCTGTTAGAATTTTATAGGTTTCTGTGAGATCCCCCCTCATTCTTCTGAACTCCAGTGAATATAATCCTAACCAACTCAAGCTCTCCTCATATGTCAGTCCCGCCATCCCAGGAATCAGTCGGGTAAACCTTCGCTGCACTCCCTCTATAGCAAGAACATCCTTCCTCAGATAAGGAGACCAAAACTGCACACAATATTCCAGGTGTGGTCTCACCAAGGCCCTGTACAATTGCCGCAAGACATCCCTGTTCCTGTACTCGAATCCTCTGGCTATGAAGGCCAATATACCATTTGCCTTCTTTACCGTCTGCTGCACCTGCATGCTTACCTTCAGCGACTGGTGTACGAGGACACCCAGGTCTCATTGCATACTCCCCTCTCTCAATTTATAGCCATTCAGATAATAATCTGCCTTCCTGTTTTTGCTACCAAAATGGATATCCTCACATTTATCCGCATTATACTGCATCTGCTATGCATTTGCCCACTCACTCAGCTTGTCCAAATCACACTGAAGCATCTCTGCATCCTCCTCACAATTCACCCTCCCACCCAGATTTGTGTCATCTGCAAATTTGGAGATATTACATTTAATTCCCTCATCTAAATCACTAATACGTATTGTGAATAACTGGGGCCCCATCACCAATCCCTGCGGTACCCCACTAGTTACTGCCTGCCATTCTGAAAAAGACCTGTTTATTCCTACTCTTTGTTTCCTGTCTGCCAACCAGTTTTCTATCCAGAGATAAAAACAAAAAGCTAAAAGCTACTGAGGATGCTGGAAATCCAAAACAAAAACAGAATTACCTGGAAAAACTCAGCAGGTCTGGCAGCATCGGTGGAGAAGAAAACAGTTGATGTTTCGAGTCCTCATGACCCTTCGGCAGAACTGAAGTATAGTTAGGAGAGAGGTGAAATATAAGCTGGTCTAAGGTGGGGGGGGCGGGGGGAGAGAGAAGTTGAGGGTGAGGTGGTTGTGGGGATAAGCAAGCAATGATAGGAGCAGATAATCAAAAGATGTCACAGCCAAAAGGATCAAAGAGGTGTTGAAGGTGGTGATATTATCTAAGAAAAGTGCTAATTAAGAATGGATGGCAGGATACTCAAGGTACAGCTCTAGTGGGGGTGGGGTGGAAAGACTAACAAAGTATTAGTTGTAGATTTAAAAATAATGGAAATAGGTGGGAAAGGAAGAATCTATATAAATTATTGAAAAAAAAAGGGAGGGGGAAGAAACAGGGTGGGGATGGGGGGAGGGGGAGTTTAAGATCTAAAGTTGTTGAATTCAATATTCAGCCCGGAAGGCTGTAAAGTGCCTAGTCGGAAGATGAGGTGCTGTTCCTCCAGTTTGCGTTGGGCTTCACTGGAACAATGCAGCAAGCCAAGGACAGACATGTGGGCAAGAGAACAGGGTGGAGTGTTAAAATGGCAAGCAACAGGGAGGTTTGGGTCTTTCTTGCGGACAGACCGCAGGTGTTCTGCAAAGCGGTCGCCCAGTTTGCGTTTGGTCTCTCCAATGTAGAGGAGACCGGATTGGGAGCAACGAATGCAGTAGACTAAGTTAGGGGAAATGCAAGTGAAATGCTGCTTCACTTGAAAGGAGTGTTTGGGCCCTTGGACAGTGAGGAGAGAGGAAGTGAAGGGGCAGGTGTTGCATCTTCTGCGTGGGCATGGGGAGGTGCCATAGATGGGGGTTGAGGAGTAGGGGATGATGGAGGAGTGGACCAGGGTGTCCCGGAGGGAACGATCCCTACGGAATGCCGCCGGGGGGGTGAAGGGAAGATGTGTTTGGTGGTGGCATCATGCTGGAGTTGGTGGAAATGGCGGAAGATGATCCTTTGAATGCGGAGGCTGGCGGGGTGATAAGTGAGGACAAGGGGGACCCTATCATGTTTCTGGGAGGGAGGAGAAGGCGACCTCAATACACTACCCCCAATTCCATGCGCTTTAATTTTACCCGCCAATCGCTTATGTGGGACTTTGTCGAAAGCCTTCTGAAAGTCCAAATAAACCACATCTACTGGCTCCCCCTCATCAACTCTACTAGTTACATCCTCGAAAAATTCCAGTAGATTTGTCAAGCATGATTTCCCTTTCATAAATCCATGCTGACTCTGTCTGATTCTGCCACTGTTTTCCATGTGCTCAGCTATTAAATCTTTTATAATGGACTCTAGAATTTTCCCCACTACCGACGTCAGGCTGACTGGTCTACAATTCCCCATTTTCTCTCTGCCTCCCTTTTTAAATAGTGGGGTTACATTAGCTACCCTCCAATCTGTAGGAACTGTTCCAGAGTCTATAGAATCTCAGAAGATGACCACCAATGCATCCACTATTTCCATGGCCACCTCCTTAAGTACTCTGGGATGTAGATTTTCAGGCCCTGGGGATTTACCGGCCTTCAATCCCATCAATTTCCCCAACACCATTTCCCTCCTAATACTGATTTCTTTCAGTTCCTCGCTCTCACTAAACCATGTGTTCCCCAACATTTCTAGTATGTTATTTGTGTCCTCCTTTGTTAAGACAGAACCAAAGTATGTATTTAGTTAGTCAGCCATTTCTTTGTTCCCCATTATAAATTCCCCTGTTTCTGACTGTAAGGGACCTACATTTGTCTTCACCAATCTTTTTCTCTTCACATACCCATAGAAACTTTTACAGTCAATTTTTATGTTCCCTGAAGCTTACTCTCGTACTCTGTTTTCCCCTTCTTAATCAATCTCTTGGTCCTGAATTCTAAACTGCTCCTAATCCTCAGTTCTGTTGTTTTTTCTGACCAATTTGTATGCCTCTTCCTTGCATCTAATACTATCTCTAATTTCCCTTGTAAGCCATGGTTTGGCCACCTTTCCTGTTTTACTTTTGCACCAGACAGGAATAAACAATTGGGAAGGGAGCTTCCTGACCAGCACTCCCTGTAAGTGCCACTCCACACCAGGAGTGCCAACTTCAGTGAGACCTGGTAAAATAAGGTAGGGCTTGTGTCAAATTTGTACCTTAATTTTACACTGAAGCCCTATAATTGGTATGGAAGCCCAACTTGTATGGTCAAGTACCCTGTAGCTGATCTCAAAAGTGGGCAGTCTGCTCAACAAGCCTGTCTAAGAATGGCATTAGGCAGTGGTAACACTTTCATAACTAAGTGGCAACGCAGAAACCTATTTCACATCCAATTATAGAAAAGATACTGTTCTTGGAATGCTAGGTAGTGGTAACGTTACTGGACCAGTAATCCGCCGATGTTCATCACTAAGAGTGGCTTGGTAGTACCATCACTCACTGAGTTAGCTGAGCACTGAAGGACATATCTGTCAAACAGGGCCTGGGGCATGTAATGGAGAGAACTAACACAAGGGAAGAGCCTACTTGACCTCATCCTCACCCACCTACCATTCACAGATGTATCAGTCCATGAGAGTATAGATGGGTGTGACCACTGCATATTTCTTGTGGAAACATAACTAGCAGCTCAAAACTGGGTATCCATTTATTGTTGTGGAACATCAGCAGCAGCAGGGTTGAATTCCATCGCAATTTGTATCTTGTGGCCCAGCATATCCCTCACTCTACCATTACCAACAAATCAGGGGATCAACCCTGGTTCAGTGAGGACTATAGGAGGACATGCCAGGAGCAGCACAAGGCAAACCTAACAATCATGTGCCAAGCTGGTGAAGCTATAACACAGGACTAAATTTATGTTAGACGGCAGGAGCAGCATGCTATAGACAGAGCTAAGGCATCTCACAACCAACCGATCAGATTTGTATCACTTTGCTGTACTGCCATAGCTCGTGATGAATAGTAGTAGGCAATTAAGCAAATAATGGGAGGAGGAGGCTCCACAAACCGCCCCCAAATGACGGCATAGCCCAGTACATTAGTGCAAAAGACAAGATTGAAGCATTTGCATCCAACTTCAGCCAGAAGTGCCAAGTGGATGATCCATTTCAGCTTCTTCCTGAGGCTCCAGCATTACAGATGTCAGTCTTCAGCCAATTTGATTCACTCCACGTGATATCAAGAAATGACTGAATGCGCTGGATACAATAAAGACCAAGAGCCGCAACAACATCCCAACTGTAATGCTGAAGACTTGTGCTTCAGAACTGGCCATGCCCCTAGTCAAGCTGTCCCAGCACAACTACAACACAGATATCTACCTGGCAATGTGGAAAATTGCCCAAGTGTGTCCTGTGTAGAAAAGGCAAGACAATTCCAATCTGGTTATTTACTGCCCCATCAGTCTTCTGTCAATCACCAGCAAAGTGATGAAAGGTGTGATCAACATGCTATAAAGTGGCAATCACTTATCAATAACCTGTTCACGGACGCTCAGTTTGGATTCCGCCAGGACCACAGCCCCAGACCTCATTGCAGCCTTGGTCAAAACATGGACAAAAGAGTCAAATGCCAGAGGTGAGGTGAGAATGACTGCCCCTGACATCAGGACAGCATCGATTGAGCGTGGCATCAAGGAACCCTAGCAAAATTGAAGTCAATGGGAAAACTTTCTACTTCCTAAAGTAATACTCACAACAGAGGTTGTGGTTGTTGGAGGTCAATCACCTTAGCCCCAGGACATCACTGCATTAGTTCCCCAAGGCCCAACCTTCAGCTACTTCATCAATGGCCTTCCTTCCATCACAAGGTCAGAAGAGGAGATGTTTGCTGATGACTGTAGTGTTCAATTCCATTCACAGCTGAGATAATGAAACAGTCCATGTCTGCATGCAGCAAGACCTGGATAACATTCAGGCTTAGGTTTCTCAGTGGAAAGTAACATTTGGACCACACACGTGCCAGGCAATGACCATCTCCAACAAGAGAGAATCCGAACTGCTCCCCTTTACATTTAAGAGCATTACCATTGCTGAAACCCCCACCATCCAAATCCTGAGTGTCACCATAGGTCAGAAATTTAAATGTGCTATATAAATACTGTGACTACAAGAACAGATCAGAGGTTGGGAATTCTGCAGTGAGTAACATGCCTCCAGACTCCCCAGTCTCTGTTCACCATCTACAAGGCACATGTCAGGAGTTTGATGGAACACCCTCCATTGGGCAGCTTCAACATCACTCAAGAAGCTAAACACCATGCTGGACAAATCAGCTCACTTGATTGGCACCTCATCCACCCTCTTAAACTTTCACTCTCTGTACCATCAGCACAAAGTGGTGGCAGTGTATGCCATCTACCGGATAGACTGCAGCAACTTGTCTGGGTTTCTTCGACATCAACTTCCAAACACTCATCCTCTACCACCTAGAAGAAAAGGGCAGCAGGAGCATAAAAACACCACCACCTGCAGGTTTGTCTCCAAGAAACACTCCATCCTGACTTGGAAGTATATCTCTCTTCCTTCACGGTCGTGGGGTCAAAATTCTGCAACTCCCTCTCTAGCAGCACTGTGGATGTACCTAACCACATGGACTGCAGTGGCTCAAGAAGGCAGCTCATTACCACCTTCTTGAGGGTAATTAGAAATGGGCAATAAATGTTGTCCTGACCTTTGGTGCCCACATCCAATGAATGGAAAGAAAAAACGTTATATTAAGAATAACAGTGATACTATTAGTGCCCACAGTTATAAAGGAGCAAATTGAGCAGCAACTTCCATGTTTGCGCATGAAAAATCAATGCAGGAAAGAGGCAGTTGATGTCCAATTTGCTCTGCTCATCCATACGCTTCACTACATCTTACCTCGCCTTACCCACTAAACACAACAGAAAAAGTGAGGACTTGTCCATTCAAGTGTAAATAAATTTTTAACAGCATGGTAAGTTTTATATAGTAAAAATTTGCTTTTACAAATGTGGAGTCCCATTCCTTCATATTTCAATTACAGTTGGGGATTTAAAAAATGGAAAGTTAAAAATGAAATCTTTATTTTTCTTTCTGTCTCTTTTCTCTCTCTCTCTCAATTAATTTATCCTCCTTTCCTTTTTATTTCACTTTATGTACATGATTTTAGATTGAATTGAGTTTTGCAGCTTGCATGTCCTGAGCTCTGGAGGCAGGTTTTTTCCACAGGCTTCAGGAATCCAAAGCCGGGGCCAAATGGGAATCTTGAGCCTGCACTTGTCAGGAGCCAGACCGATGGAGCAATTATCCCAGAGGCGGCTGCTTCCGTGTCATTGTTCTATTAAGGATGGTGGAAAGACTCCTAATGCTGCCAGTCCAATCACAAGCAGCTCTAGAGCATTGGCAGCCCCACTGGGAAAGGCAGATACTGCTCAGGCAGGCCTGAGAACACAAGCAGGCCTCAAAGGCATAAAAAATAATTCAATATTTCAGAGGGAGAAATGCGGCAGGCCCCTTGGATTAGAGGGAGTTCTCCTCCAGTTGGATTGCTGTGACCACGGAGCTGTCTCTCTTGCCCGTGGGCCTCTTTTTGGGGGATGGAACCTCTGTATGGTCTTCCAGACAGCTGTGGGGAGGCTGCTTCCACGGAGGGGCGGTCTCCCCACAAGGCTGGGGCTGTTCAGCCACGGGCGTAATGCCGGACGTGTTGCAAAATCACCCTTCATCTGGGCCTTAACTATTGAAATTGTTTGGCCACCTCTATGATGGAGGTAGGTGACGTATTTCCCAAGGAAACTTCCTGACCACAAGAAAGCATCTAGAAACTGTCCCAATGCAGCTCCCCTCTATCTTACCAGTCCCCACTACCACAAGACCAGGAAAATTTAGTCCTGTGTGCTTCAGTCAGCATTCTTCGATCTGTTTTGCTAAGGAGACAGCATCACTTGTCCTAGTCACACAGGTAGAGGGCACCACGCTATTTTGTTCTCTAATTACCACAAATCGCAGTGGAAAAGCCCACAGAAAGTTTGTGGGCAAGTCTAAGTGCAAAGTGGGGCAAGCAATGTTCATTCACCCTGACTGCAAAATCTCGGCCAATTATTAAAGCCAGAGGACATACAGTTTAGATTCACCAAAGGTAAGGAAGGATAGTGGCCAGGGCAGATTTGAAATAGGGGGCAATTTCTTCTGGAGCACAGTAAACTCAGAGGATATTTAACAGAGATATTTAAAATTATGAAGGTGGTATGGATAGAGAAAGATTATTTCCTCTAGTTGGGGAGATGAGGAGTCATCAGTATGAAATTGTCACTGAATGTGAGGATAGTGGTTAAATAAAATTTAATCACAAGGAGAACTGTTGAAGCAGTAAATGTTTTGCCACTGGAAGTGGTTAAGGCAGTGGCCACTGCATCTTTTAAAAGGAAAAGTGCATTAACAATTGGTGATTAGGAACAGCAGTGTAACTCATTTTGGATTGCTCTAATAAAAACAGAGATACAATGGTCTGCATTACCTCCTACTGTGCTACAAACCGCTATGGCTCTGAAGAATAGTAACTTTCTCAGTTCTTATTCTGCATTCAAAATTGAAGTTGTCCAAAGTTAGCCCAAAGTGCTTGTTCGAACCTCAACTGCACAGGAGCAAGAACCTGTAAGGCTCAATGCCATGAGTCACAGGTTTTCAAAAGGGGACCCAAGGGGTTTACCATGCGATTCCAAGAAGGTTATGATGCTTCTATTCGCCCTATCATTTTTTGTATCTGTGCACTTATTAACATGTTATTTTGGAAGCTGCATGCTAATAAACAAACAAGATTCTTTACAACAATATAGCAAAAATATTGGGTAGCTGAAAATGGTCTTTGGGAAGTTAGGATAATGGTCCAAGGAGTGTCAACTTTTGTAGGGTTAAGTTTGAAAACTATTATTGTGTGTGTCAGATATGCAATTTTTTTTCTGCACACATGTGCACTCTTTTGTGGAAACCACTGGAACACGAATTTTTTTTTAAAACCTGAACTGCCAAAACAAAAAAAGCATGATGAACAACATTCTGGAACTCTCCATTAAAATCTCTACTGGATCAGTATGTCAAAGATGACTGCTTCTATGACTTACTAATCTTTCATTCAGTGGAGATTTCTCAAAGTTCAATCAACATACAAAATTGTTTGACATGATCTTATTTGATGGAAAAGTCTTCATGGAAGTGAAATTTTACCTGAGAGATTTTAAATTGCATCATCCCCTCTCTTGGATGAATTTTGTGGAAGGATTAAAGAACAGGATTTGTCTTGAGAGGCAGCCTGCCAGACAGCGAGCAGCGAGTTGTGTATTAAGCTCTGATGTTTAAAATTGGAATATTGCTTCTCATGTTGACATTGTTGGCAAGCAAAGTCTTAAATGGCACACTCCATTAACAAAGAAATAAACTTGTATAAGAACAAGGCAGTTCGGGGATAAGTGAACAGTAAAAATCAGGCAGATGTAAAATGGGAAGTCAGTCCTATCCAAGTTTCCCACCAATCAGGATAGGATAAAATTGTCCCAAAATTGAGGGACAAGTTATTGACAGTGAATGCCAAGGTTCTGCAAAGGAATCAGTATCGGTAAAAAAGAGAAGGGAGGAAAAGTTGGATAAGACCCGATAACAGGCATGGGGATTGTGACGTGCGGTTACCCTGTGCCCGTTCACTGCAATGTAGGCAGCACACTAGCTTCATGTTGCCTGCTAATTTAAATGATCGTGGCATATTACCCAGTGCTAAATGCATTGCTGAGAGGCTACACGACTTAAAACTAGCCTGCACCCCTTAAAGGCAAGGTGCAGGCTGGCTGCAGCAGGTGCCGGAACCACTCGTGGAGGAGTTTCTGAGGAGAGAGATGATTGAAAATGGCACAATGGGGCAGAGACCAAGCTCCACTCAGCTACCTACAGTCTTGATCAAGAACAACTCATACCTTACATTTGTTTACAGCCTCACCTCACCCTCACACACTTAGCACAGCCGCAAAACTCATACCCACATCTCATAGCTTGAACACACTTTCAGCTACTCAATTGTGACAGGCACATCATTCAAACACATTGCACCACGCTTACTGATGGCACATAACTGCAGGCAGCAACACCTAACTAGCAGTGGTCAGGCATGGCTGCATGTCTTTTACCTAGCCCACAGTGAGGAGATGGTGTCATCATGGAAGCAGCCAGGACTGAGGACTTGGCCAATGGCAGAGCTAAAACCATAAAAGATGACATTATTTTCCCACTTACTCCACCTTGTCACATCCCAATTCCCCCCACACCCATCTAATAATCACTTCTGATATATAAGCTACTGCTGCTGTAAACTTTCGCGCACTTCCCTCACTACAACCCTACCCTTGTGCCTTCCTCCTTCCAGATATCAAGAACTGCCCCTGATCAAACGCTAGGGCAGGGATATGAATTACAAGAGGATCAGGAGCGATGGTGAAATTCGCTCCATCTCATGCTCACAATCACCAGTTCAGATTCTGTGCAAATATAACAGGATAGCATAGAGGCAGAACTTGCATGGATAACCTGCAACCAGGGCAGGCCAAAAGGGTAGAACAGGTGTCAGCTTCCTGGAGGGTGAGGTCACATATGAGTTCCGCTGCAGGAGACTCAGATGTGGACTTTGATGGGGCGGAGGCTGATAGGTATCCACAGTGAAATGCTTTCTACAATGGAAAGCCTACCAGAAAGCCTACAGTCACCATCAAGAAGCATGGAGGAATCCAGAACCAACCTGGTTGTGCAGAGCTTGGAGACCATGGAAATTATGCAAGCACATACTTCTGCAATTTTAGCTGTGGACAGCAATGCTCAAAGGAATATGCAGAGTCCCACAGCAGTCCAGCAATCCATCCTCCAACGCCTTCCAAGGATTGCTGAGGCGCTGTCCTGGGGGATTGGCCAGTGGCACTGTGGAGCATCATGAACTTGCAGTTCTCTCAGGGTGACAGTATTCGTCCTCCCACCATTGGCACTCCACCAGTTGCCTTGCTGGTGTTTTTCAGTCAACCAGCCCCCAGACTGCTGTCACCCATGCCTAGATGAAATAGTCTGAAGCCCAGAACTGCTCGAGGGCATCCTGCAAGACCATCTGCATTTTCCCCCAATAAATGTCCACAGCTTCCCAACTGTCATGTTTCAGCCACAGGCTAACCTCTTAGGTCAGCGAGTGAAGGTCAGGTGTGTGAATGTTATTGAATGGGGATTTGGGGCTGTGCTTAGTGGAAGCATAGTCAACTGAGGTGATCAAAGACAGTCCAACCAGAAACGGGATGAGTTGGCTGCCTCCTTCTGCTTCTCGACTGCTCGTCATATCTCTGGCGGCAAGGGCTGTACCTTCATGTTGGCAAAGTTATGCAGGACACAGAAAACCACGAGAAATCTGGGAACACACTTAGGCAGGTAATGAAACCTCCTTTAAAATGGTCCAGGCAGTGAAACCATTGCTTGAGCACCCTCAGTAATCTGTTCTATTTTGCATCAGAATGACTCTCATTATACGCCAGCTGGCCATATCTGTGTGGGTTAAGCACTGGAGTCTGGTGTTAAGCAGATAGCCCTTGACTCCCAGCAGTGAACATCTAGTTTGATGTGATGGCTCAAGTGCTGAGGGAGCAGTGAACTGGAGCAGAATAAGTGCATGATGACTGCTGCCAGGATAGCAGGCATCCACCTGCAAGCTTTACTGAGCATGGTCACACACCAACTGCATATTCAGCGATTGGCAATCTTTGTAGTTGTGGTACATCCCAGCATTGAGGCGTGGCACCCACAAAGCTATGTGTGCAGGCAATGGCACCCTGTGCCATGGGGAAGCCCACTCTCTTGGCAAAACCATGTGCATACTGCATCTGCTTCTCTCTGTTCATAGAGAACACAATGGACTCCCCTCTCCTAGTATAATGAGCATCTTGTAGAGTAAAGGGTTAACTGTAATACTAGCTACTGAGCATGTGCTAAGGAGATACGTCATATTGATGTCACGCACTGATAAAAGGTGAGTGAGATGCACCTTAAAGAGGAGCTGTGGCTATGTCCTGACGTACTATGAACTTGAAAATAGTTAGTGATGTAAATAAAGGTACTTTGAATGAAAGACCATTGCCTCCAGCAAGATCTCTTCTAGAGTAAGAAACCAAGGAATCCCATGAGCAACCCACAATAACAGACACTGTCACCTTTCTGATGAAGCCGTAGATGGTCAACTGGGTGAGGTTGCACTTGTCACCTGCTTTAGTCTGGAAGGATGTTTCACAAAGTAATTCATGGCCACAGTAACCTTCACAGCCACTGGCAGCACAATCCTCACTGTGTTCTGTGGTTGCAGATCTATCTGTAAAAGGTTCAAGATATCCCCCTTTGTAAAATGTAGCTGACACACCCACTGCTCCTGGCTTAGGTTGAGGTAAGAGAAATGTTCCCGGAAGACCCTAAGTGGTTATAAGGCTCCTGCTGAGAGCCCTCCTCCCTCAGTGAGCAATTTGTCCTCTATGTGCTGCCTCTGCTCCATCTCCCTCTCACACTACATGCTGGGCAAATAGCACCCAAGACTGGGAGTAAACTAACCTTGAAGTCAAAACCAAGGCCTTTTCCATGTGCAGTACCACTCCCTGTCAACTTCACCAATTCACCAACTTTAAACAACTGTGGAAATCACCAGACACTTCTACAAACTCAGACAGAGCCAGTTAAAAAGAATCAGCAACCAACCTGAAAGTACTTGATGACCTCTTTAAACTGATGGGGGCTCCTTCCAGCTGCTGAACGCACATACAGGCGTTGGTGGCAGCAGCAAGATCAGAAATTGCAGCCCTGGCCTCAGATCAGCATGAAACACTGACTGATCTTACAATCTGCCAACTCTGTTTACTTCAGTGGATGCTCCTACACCTGCATTTCTGGCATCCCCAAAATGCCATCTGGAGTGCCCTGTGCCAGAAATGTGCACAGGTGGCAAGGGCAAAATTTTAGAACAAAAATGGAACCTGTAGCACTGGAACTATGGACATTATGGGGTCAAATTTTACAGCCAAGAAAGTAAGGCAACAATACCAATGCCATGGGTGAGATTTTTCCTAGCCCTGAAATTTAACTAAACAATTCCTTGGTGGTCTAGTGGTTAGGATTCAGTGCTCTCACTGCCGTGGCCCAGGTTCAATTCCCGGTCAGGGAATGAAAATTTACTCGTCTTGTGAAATTATTAAAATGAGTGTTAATTACTTATCTATAGGCTATGGGCCTAGTGCTGGAAAATGGGATTAATATAGTGAGGTACTTGTTTGACCAGCGCAAACTCGATGGGCCGAAGGGCCTTTTTCTGTGCTGCAGACCTCTATGACTCTTTGACTCTAATCTCTGAATTTACAAAGCAAATATTTGAATGAAATGTCAAGCCAGTTGTTCAAATCAGTGTGGCAATCATTGGCAAACCCCAGTCGTCGTAGAGATTGAAAAGTTCTCTGTCATAATTGCAATAATGTAACTGAATCAATGTTTCCTAATTTTCTTTGAGGGAGCTGCAGTAAATGGTAGATCTCAAAGTCTCAAAGTTATTTAAACCTCAAGTGAAAATTAGAGGGGCTATTTTTCAAATGTTTGTTCTGCTGTGGATAGCACTGCTCTTGTCCATGTACTAATCTATCACAATTTTGTTAGCTGATCAAGTGTATCTTCGGGCAATATTTCCTTTCTCAAACCATCTAGCATCCTTGGCAAACTGCGGTCTCACCTGATGTTTGGAGCCAACATGCAGGTATTTCCTGCTTCTTCCACACACCACAGGGCACTGCTTACCCAGTGAGGCAAATGAAGAGACCACTCAGGAAATTCTGAAGCAGTTAATAATTGAAGGAAAGCTTTGTACAACTCATGTATATCTCAAACCTGGAAATCTTGTAAGTGCCAGTATTACGGTATAAGAATTTAATTTCATTTCCCTGTTTGCCAGGTGTCAGCTGTGGCTCAGTTCATAGCACCCTCGCCTTTGAATCAGAAGGTTGTGGGTTCATGTCCCACTCCCGGAAACCAAGAACTGTGAATGTACTCGAAAGAGTTACAATCTGTGACTGTTGATAACTCGAAAGAGTTACTTCCATCAACCGAGCAATTAGAAAGTGATTTACATTGTATGCTTGTTTTTCAAATTGGCTTATTTCTATCAGCTGCCTTCAGGGTTTGCATAATAGCTCTACATTTCCCCGCAATGACAGCACCAGAACCTCCCTAGTTGATTGGCTGTGAACAATTAAAGGCCTGTGCCACTAGTCATAGTGAAAGGACATCAGAAATCAGAGTTGTCACAAACAGTTTCAGTATAGTGAAGTTCACTCTTCACCTATCATTTGATTTATTGCTGCACATTAACCACTCTGCTTAAGTCAGTTTTGGTGAATATTACTAGCAGTCATCGGCTCAGAAAAGAAATTGCTCAGCCTGAGACAAGGGAGGGACACTGCTCATTTTCAGGGCCTGCCTGCCCTTCCTATAGTCCACAACAATTTCCCAGTTATGTCATTTTAGATTGCCATTGCCCTACCCTCTCTATAGCATTGGATAGAACAGCCCCACTGACTGGAATCAATTGCTGTTGGCGTTTTTATGAAACCTAATTGCTTTGATCAATTTCTATTTATTAGTTATTATCAATGCAACACATTTCAGGCAAAATGCTTAAAATTCCAAGAATTGTTGACAACAAGTCTTGCAATCGAGATAAATTGGAAACTAAAGGAATGGGTATTGTGATTTATGAGCAATAGAATGCAATTGACATTGATATAAACTGACTGAAAAATTTCAAACAGCTTTTAAAATTAATAAGAGGTGGATTTGTCCATCTGGTAGTTAAATCAGCATTACAATATCAGCGTTGGAGTATTGGAAATGCATCCTTGGACTATCAGGAGGGAATGATCTGTCAGAAAGCACTGAGGCATGACAATCATATGTGGGCTTATCTATCAGTTTTGAATTTCAGATCCTGTGGCACAGCATCTCTAAGCTACCTCTGCTGTGTTCAAGGTAGTAGAAATGTTAATTACTGGATTAATGCTGCAGCTTCTGAACATTGTTCCCAGTGACATCTTGGGAAATATCAAATTTGGAAAATAAGTTTGGAAGGGCCATCAAAGTCTTACAATTCTACTTTGTGTTCTTCACATTTTATAAGGTGGGAATTGTGTGTAGGTTACAACAAGAACAAATGAAAACACAAAATTGAGGAAAATGCATTGTGCATCTTCTCAGATGAACATATGGATTATAATCAGTATTGTTCATCTTAGTTTTAGGGAGCACTATTTAATAATTAGGGAGGTAGGAATAAGAAAGGAAGCCAAACAGAACAAATTTCCCAAAATGTAATGGAGCTGTGGAATAAATTACCAGGAAAATCTATAGAAATAGATTATATAAATTGGGTTAAGTGCCATTTAAATGTCTTTCTATCAAGAATAGAGTTTAAAGGTTAAGGTGGGAAGAAGGGTAGTAGGATGCATTGTTTGAAAGTCGGATGGGGCAATTAAATTTAATGGTCTTTCTCTACTCCTAAAAATCATTAAGTGAAGACTTTGAACACGTTTACCTATGACATTTCAATACATTGAGGACACAATTTTGGATAATTTCTCCTAGAGGTGTTAAGAACTCTTCGATCAGCTTAGGTAGTTTAATTTATCGGATTTGGGGGTCCAAGCATTGTGGTTATGTTACTGTTCTAGCGATCCAAAGGCCTGGGCTAATGATCTAGAGAAAGTTCAAGTCTCACCACGGCAGGCGGGGAATTTAAATTCAGGCATTTAATTTTAAAAATCTGGCATTAAAAAGCTAGCCTCAATAATGGTGAAAATGAAGTTATTGGATTGTCATTAAAAAAATAATCTGGTTCACTAATGCCCTTTAGAAAAGGAAATCTGCCATCCTTACACAATCTGATCTTTATATTTCTCCAGCCCCACTGCAGTGTGATTGGCTGTTAAGTGTCCTCTGAAATGGCTGAGCAAGCTATTCAATTATTCAATTAGCAGTGGGCAATAAATGGCGGCTGTGCCACCGACACCCAAATCGCATGAATGGATTAAAAGTAAGGGTGGGACTTCTCAGTTCACAGGCAGATTTTGCACTGGGTTATCAAACATGGTTGGCAAGCAATAAGAGAGGCTGGAATTTTCCGGCCCCTCCCACCGGCAGGATCTTTTCATCCTGCCGAAGTCAATGGAGTTTTGAATGGCTCACCGAATCCATCACACGGGGGCTGGAAAATCCTGGCCAGAGATTAGGATGCATACCTGTAAGATTGCTGAAGTGAACAATGCTCTTCTGAGTTTCATTGTATGTGTAACAGACAGGGATGAGAGAGGACTGAAACCCCAATTCCCTTGCCTTACTGTCCACATTCAGTGTATTTTTTTGAAAAAGGAGGTGTGTGTGTTTCTTAACCCCTGAGTGTGTAGTCAGTTTGGATAACCAGCAGCAGTCTTACACTAGTTTAAATAAAGAGGATTACTTATTCACATATTCAATCTGAAAGTCTAGTACTACACTACTCACTCAGCATTCACATATACACACACATATATATACACACACAAGAAAAAATACAGTTAATGAGAATAGTGTACCTTTACAAGTCGTAAACAAAAGAATGGTTCATAATTTACATGTTTGCTCGTATTAGGAAAAAGTATGCATTGCAGGCATTTTCACTCTTGAAGCCGAGCCTAGGTGGATTCAATTGCCAGAGTCATATATCAGGATTATTGTAGGATTCCCTTGAAGAGATGGATTTTCAGCAGGTCACAAAGTTAGTTACTTGCAGTCTTCTTGCCAGGAGGTCAAGTTTCTCTACTGGTAAACTTGAAAAGGAACAGGCTGGGAGACCTTATGATTTGGCAGTCTCCAGTTTTAAGGCATAGATGTTTCTGCCTTTGCTGCTGCTGCTTTTTGCTGTGTTGTTTGCAGACTGACTGGTTTCTCTCTGGTGTTTATAGTAAGGAAAATTCATTATCTGAAGTTAATTTTGGTCAGGCGACCACATGATCTGTACTTCTAATAACTACCCAGAATTATTACATGTTATGTTATGATCTTTGGCTAGACCCCGGGACATGGGGGGCAGGTCAGATTAGGGACCAGCAATGTCTTAAAGTAGATAAAGGTTGAAAGTAAAGACACCTGGTTTTGGAATAAAGCCACAAGATTCCACATGACTTGAACAAACACAATAAATTTTACTATACAAATTTAGAAAAGTAAAACAATCTACAATATATATATGTACCTTATGCTCTAACATTCAGAATTAATATGAGGCACACATGAATTAACAGGCAAACTGTGGTCTGACACATCTCATTACAGAGCAAATTACAGATGCAACCAAGTCAGAATCCTTTGATTTCTCAAGATCTCACCTGGACGTTAGCCAACCAGTCTCACTGAAACTTTATCTTTTTCATAAGGTTTTCCAATATCCACCTTTGAAGATCCTGTCTTGGAATTCTCTCCACTACCTCAAACTGACTGAAGAAGAGTTGTTCACAGTGAGTTCACCCTTTAAAACTCTGTCTCTTTTCTTGGGGGGGATTTCCAGAATCTAATCACTGACACAATTCCAGCTCTTTACCAACTCTGAGCAGAACACTGCTCCTGGGTTTCTCTGAGTTCCAATTCCCCCAGTTGCACTGAGCAAAATGCTGTCCATTTATAAAAAGAAAATGCAATTCCAGAAAATTCTATATTCAATACAGTCCCTGTTTAAAGTTACAAATATGACATGTCTTTACTGGGCATGACAGTATGATAACACAGTGCCCAGCATTTGCAGTGTACAAGTTTATACCAAGCAGCCATCTATCTATAATGGGCTAACCATTTGCCAGTGCTATAAGAAAATTTGTAGGCACCACTTAAAACATATTAAACTATTTTGAGCAGTTCAATCCACTACACTTATCAAGATAGAGCAACAAGCCTCCTGATTTAAATCACAGCAAAGAAGCAATTTTACATTTTCTAAAATGGCATTGACACAAAGATATCATTCATTCAGAAACCCCCAGTCAGTATCGGGATGTGCTGGTAGCAACTGCAACATAAAAGAAAATGTAAAACCATGGATCAACAATGCAAAGAAAAAAAAACAAAAAGAAATACAAAGGTGGGAAAATGTGCAAACAGGAAGAAAGGAGCAAAAGAATTAGGCTGTTCGGTGGAAGGCCTGTAAGATGGCTGTTCAATGCGGCAACAGTTAGGCTGTAGTCACGCTGAGGCATCGGGCCTCATTATTATGAGCATGGCAAGCTCCAGTCCTGAATGGATGTCTCACTGCCACTTGCCAATTGGCCATGTTGAAATTCCAGCTGCTTTGGATGCCCAGCTGTCTGGCCAGTTGGCACATCAAACCAGAGGGGGAACTTCACCATGGCCGGGGAAGAGGATGTGCAAGCCTGGGGTAGCAGCACCCCCACAATATATTTGAGAGCCTTAGACCAGCTATCCTACTCCTGCTGACTCCACAACAATGAAATCAGAAAGAATTTGTGGCCCTTTTTTGAAATTATCATCTGGGACAAATGAGCCAGCGCACCCATTCTTTACTTAACAATACAATTGGGCTTCTATGTATGTTATGGAACTCTGCTTTACATATTAAAAAAGGGTTTCCCACTACAAACAGGCAGCCGATCCGCAGATCATTGGGAAAATCTTTTCCCAGACATTTGACCAGCCAGCATAAACAGAATGGGATGCAAATTGGCACCATTTTCAGGCCTATGATGCTGGGTGAGCTGGACTAAGCTCAGGACCCATGTGTTGTATCAGAACCCATGGCGTATTAGAGAGTGCTATAATGAGAAGATACTGTATTGAATTGTTCTGATCTGCTGGTTGCACCTAACTATTGCATTAAACCTCTAGAATTCCATTAATTTTCTATTATGCTCCCAACCAATGCTTCACTGAACATAATTTCAGATATGACCTAGTTGTTTTTTTTTACTTTCTTTTCATTTTAGAAAGCCCCCCAAGCAAATACTTTTCTGTGCTTCCCTGACCCATTGCTGTGTTGTGGTTGTGATCTTCTCTTCCACAAAGCAGAAAGCAATAACATTCCCTCGGCTGCGCCAAGGTTTCAGAATATCTCCCTCAACGAGCTGGTGTCTTGAGATTTTATGAATTTTACTTTTCATTCAAAAAAATACAGTAACAGCATCATTAATAAAATCCATTTAAAATTCACCGTCGGTTTGCCTGTGTGGATTTGACGGTCGTTAACAGCCCAGAGTACATGACAGGAAACAAATGCTGAACACATGCAGTGAAAGATAAACATTAACCTAATACTGTCCCTGGGCTGAGTTTCAAGTTGCACTTTCAGCCAACTATTGAATAAACTAAATATTACGTTTAGTGCATGACTTGTTCAAAGCTCCTTGTGTACCACAGTTGATATTCAAATTATAGCCTCAATTTTAATTCGGGCGGCGTTAGTAAGTGCAGCACTACAGTGCTTGGGACATTAAACAGGCTTTTGCAGCATTGCCAGCGTAAGACCTGAACCATTTGAAACCCCTCCCCCAATCTCCTTGCTATTTGAAATAACTGGACAAGGCAGAGCCAGCATCAGAGGCTGGCAGCCTACCTCAGCAGGGTGTCCACATTTTACTTTGGTAGGCCTTCATTCACCTCAATTAACTTCACAACTTCCGATCTGCTTTCTCAAGGCTGTAACTTCCGCATTTCCAGTTCTTCTGTACCGTCCTAACTCTTTTCCCTTCCCCCGCCCGGGCCCTCCTCAGCGGCCAGTGATCCCTGACGTGGAGAATTCAGAGAAGCTGAATCCTCTTGAGGGATGTACCTCCATGCGCTGTATCTCTGTTGAGCAACAACGCAGACATTGACATAATGCGCAGGATGCGGACATCTCCACGTAGAGGAACACCCAAACCAAGTGAGCAGTAACAGTTACTGGTGACAGGTACAGCTCAGCAGAGAGCTCACTGGAAGGCAAATCCCCTCCAAGCTCTGCTGATGAGAATGTCATGCACCCAGGTGTGAAAAGAACGCTGCTTGACTCACCTAAGAATTGTATCAGATATTGGAAGGGCTGCAGAGGAGTTTCATCACCATTGCTGAAAGTGTGGAGGAATCCTTTCCAAACCTCTGTGGTGTCATCTCACCTGGCATTGGCACCCTGCAGTCTACCCTGAAGTGGTTGGTCACCTCCAGGGCTGTGTGGCCAGTACCTCAGAAAGAGAGTCACTGCCCTCAGGCATGAATGATTTTCTGCACGGACTCCACCTTGGGGTGTTTGAAGCACAGAATGGACAGGGGCTTTAGAGAGACCAATGTCCACCTTGGACAGTTAGATGGAGCAAATGGGACAAGGGCTTTGAAGGGGTCATTCATCTTCTGCAGTCTGCTCCCCCTCCTGCAAATGAATGGAAGTGCTGAGACCCCACCCCCCATGCCAGTGGTAGTATCTGCGGCTCAATGGGAGCAGCACATGCTGGCCTCTCTCAGGCTATCCATCGCCAACGCACACCTTGATGCCAGCATGCCAGCTGAGATGCAGCTGATGGCAGCCAAACCCTCAAAGGTTCAAGCACCCAGAAGTCATTAGCCAAAAGCATCTCGGGCTTCCCCACATTAGGAATAGAAGCCTTCCACCAGCTTTGCTGAGACCATTAGGGGAGCACTTCATACGCATAGCTGAGTTGTGAAAAAAGCACTGTGGGTTGATCACTCAGGTGTAAAAAGAGTGGAAGGCAATTGTTATATATACAAATAAATGGATCACCTACATCACATGTGGTCTACAGTTCATTTAATAGCAACTTCTGAATCTGCATTGTCACTGTGTAACTAATGTAAGAGCAACTGGAATGGTTTGAATTTAGTGCTGGATGAGAAATAGTGGTGAAGGATATAATGTGGACTGTGCATGCACAGGGTTTGTGTAAAGTTGTTAGAGCAGGGAATCAGGCTGCCTACTAGGATCATTAACAATTAACTCATCCCTCAACATTATTGCTGCATGCATTGAATTGGCCTCCAACTTCTGCTGTCTTGACCCTGGTCTCCCTCATCAGATGAGGGCTTCTGCTACTGCGCCTCCTCCAAATGCAGGAAGTAATGGCATACTTTTAGTGGGGCATCTGAATGAAAGCCCCCAGACCTGTCCAGACACCTGAACCTTTACTACAGCATCCCTATGGTGCAATCGAAAATCATCCAGACGGTTTCCTGACATGATCAGACATGTGCTGCTCAGGTAGGATCTCTTATATACACCTGAGGGGGCAAACAGGGCATCGTGTAACTTTTTAACCAAAAGACAGCACTCTTAACAGCCCCTCGGTACTGCAATGGAGTATCAGCCTTGACTTACATGCTGAAGTCTTGGAGTGGGACTTGAACCTACAACCTTCTAACTCAGAAGTGAGAGTGCTGCTAACTGAGCCACAGCTGACACTGACATTGGGTGAAGGGGTGGTGGGGGTGAGGGATAGGGGTATCTTGTAGACTAAGTACCCTTCAACTGCCTGAACATCATGCATGACAGTTTTGAGAACACAATAATTAACCAGAGTAAGGTCTCAGAAACACGAGGCAGAATTAAATAGTTTTCTGGTCGACAAGAAACTGTTCATTCGCTTCTCAGATTTCCCTCTCCCTTTGAAAAGTTCATCCAACCTTAAACAACCACAGAATTTCTCTCACTGAAAGTTCAACCTTTAAACTACTAAGGTAACCCCTTTAAATTTCAATCAATTTCACAAGTGCGCACGATAACCTAATGCTAATCAAAAATTACACGTTCTTCATGCAGCTTCTCTTATTCTGTTAACTTCCAAACCCATATTTGAAACATTGTATTACTTGCCGCTCCATTTCTTTGTATCAAGTGTGCCCTGCAGCTCTCGCTACAGTTTAATCAAACCTTTGTTTAATGGACTGCAGTCATGCAGCCACCACAATATTTTAATAGAGTAATATTACTGCCACTTTCTGTTTAAATGATTGCAGGCATTCAGCTCTGCAGTCAAAGCAGAAGAGGCAACAAGGTGATGTAATGGACATCATTTAATTTAAAATATTGAAGCCAGCAAAATGGTTCTGCTCCTGAGTGCTGCCATGGCTCACTGGCATTGCTGGCCGGCATCATGAATCATGAAATCCCAAGTTAAAATTAGGTCAGGATCCTAATGATGTCATCTACAGCGAATGCCTCACACAACCTCTCAAAACCTGGGGCATAAAATGGCATCGGGCCTCGATATCATAGGACCCCAATTTGCATGTATTATGATACTTGGGTCTGACGCAGGTTGGTTCTCATCAGAATTTTGCAAAAATGGGGTGGTAAGTCTTCAGAGAAAATCCCTCTCTGCAGTACATTTCCTTTATCTTTCTTGTATGCATAATGCCTTTTACATTAGCCTGATGTTATCATCGCACTGCAATCTTTGATACCTTCATTTCAACATTTCTCCGAGTAGAGATTTCTGCCCTGTACCTATATTGATCACTTAATTTTGACTCCATCTCTGATCTGTAAAGTTACTTTGCAGCAATATTCTCCCTTAACTTGATGGCCAGTTGCACGTCGAGAATTTCTGCTCACTTGCCTCCCAGCTCCACATAGTAATCACCTTCGAGTTAGCCTGATCTGTAATGCATGGTTATGCAGTTTACCTCTGCTGTACTTTTGGGCAGTGCTGCCTGACTGGAAAAGTCCTCCATGTGCTTCATTATATATTCAACAAAGGCATTTCCCAGTCAGTGTGCATTACTAACCTATGGCTTGGCCATTTCTACAAAATTCTATTCACTTTTCTGGATTCACAAAGATTTTACTTATTTATTCCAATTAAGTAGCTTGTTGGCTGTATTTGAATTGGCCAGATTTCTGTCAGTCCCAGCCACATAACCATACTGTATAAAATCTCTCACAGCAAAATCATTTGCAGTGCTATCCTGATTGAGTTTTTTTTTATTCATTTATGGAATGTGGGCGTCACTGGCTAGGCCAGCATTTATTGTTCACCGCTAATTGTCCTTGAGAAGGTGGTGGTGAGCCACCTTTTTGAACCACTGCAATCCCAATGGTGTAGGTACACCCACTGTGCTGTTAGGGAGGGAGTTCCAGGATTTTGACCCAGTGACAGTGAAGGAATTGCGAGATATTTCCAAGTCAGGATGGTGAATGACTTGGAGGGGAACTTCCAGGTGGTGGTGTTTCCCTTATCTGTTGCCCTTGTCCTCCTAGATGGTAGCAGTTGTAGGTTTGAAAGGTGCTGTCTAAGGAGCCTTGGTGAATTTCTGCTGTGCATCTTGTAGACTGTACACACTGCTGCCACTGTATGTTGGTGGTGGAGGGAGTGAATGTTTGTGGAAGGGGTGTCAATCAAGCGGGCTACTTTGTCCTAGATGGTGTCAAGCTTCTTGAGTGTTGTTGGAGCTGCACTCATCCAGGCAGGTAGGGAGTATTCCATCACACTCCTGACTTGTGCCTTGTAGATGGTGGACAGGCTCTGGGGGGTCAGGTGGTGAGTTACTCGCCTCAGGATTCCTAGCCTCTGACCTGTTCTTGTAGCCACAGTGTTTATACGGCTGATCCAGTTCAGTTCCTGGTCAATGGTAACCCCCAGGATGTTGATAGTGGGGGATTTAGTGATGGTAAAGCCCATTGAATGTCAAGGGGCAACAGTAAGATTCTCTGTTGTTGGAGATGGCCACTGCCTGACACTTGTGTAGTGTGAATGTTACTTGTCATATGTCAGCCCAAGCCTGGATATTGTCCAGGTCCTGCTGCATTTAGACATGGACTGCTTCAGTATCTGAGAAGATGCGGATGGTGCTGAATATTGTGCACACATCAAAAACATCCCCACTTCTGACCCTATGATGGAAGGAAGGTCATTGATGAAGCAACTGAAAATGTTGCCAAGGACACTACCCTGAGGACTCCTGCAGTAATGTCCTGGAACTGAACTAATTGACCTCCAACGACCACAACGATCTTCCTTTGTGCTATGTATGGCTTCAACCTGTAAGAGAGTTTTCCCCCGATTCTCATTGGCTCCAGTTTTGCCAGGGCTCCTTGATCCACACTCGGTCAATTGCGGCCTTGATGTCAAGGGCAGTCACTCTCACCTCACCTCTGAAGTTTAGCTCTTTTATCCATGTTTGAACCAAGGCTGTAATGAGATCAGGAGCTAAGCCCCTGGAGGAACCCCAAACTGAGCGTTAGTGAGCAGGTTATTGCTAAGCAAATGCCACTTCATAGCACTGTTGATGACTCTTTCTATCACTTTGCTGATGGTGGAGAGTGGACTGATGGGGTGGTAATTGGCCAGGTTGGATTTGTCCTGCTTTTTATGGACAGGGCATACCTGAGCAATTTTCCACATTGCCAGATAGATGCCGGTGTTGTAGCTGTACTGGAACAGCTTGCCTAGGGGTGCAGCAAGTTCTGGAACACAAGACTTCAGTACTATTGCCAGAATATTGTCAGGGCCCATAGCCTTTGCACTATCCAGTGCCTTCAGCCATTTCTTGATATCACGTAGAGTGAATCGATTTGGCTGAAGACTGGCATCTATGATGCTGGGCACCTCCGGAGGAGGCCGAGATGGATCATCCACTCGGCACTTCTGGCTGAGGATTGTTGCGAATGCTTCAGCCTTACCTTTTATTCTGATGTGCTGGGCTCCTCCATCATTGAAGATGGGGATATTCGTGGAGCCTTCTCCTCCAGTGAGTTGTTTAATTGTCATCACCATTCACAACTGGATGTGGCAGGACTGCAGAACTTAGATCTGATCCGTTGGTTGTAGAATATTTTAACTCTATCTATCATATGCTGCCTATGCTATTTGGCATGCAAATAGTCCTGTGTTGTAGCTTCACCAGGTTGACACCTCATTTTGAGGTATGCCAGGTGTTGCTCCTTGGCATGAACTCCTGCACACTTCATTGAACCAGAGTTGATCCCCTGGATTGGTGGCAATGGTAGAGTGGGGGATATGCCAGGCCATGAGGTTGCAGATTGTGGTTGAATACAGTTCTGCCGCTGCTGATGGCCCACAACGCCCCATGGATACCCAGTCTTGAGTTGCTAGATCTGTTCAAAATCTACCCTATTTCGCATGGTGGTAGTGCCACTCAACACGATGGAGGATATCCTCAGTGTGAAGACGGGACAGTGTGAAGATGTCACCTAAAGGACTCTGTGGTGGCCACTCCTACCGATACTGCCATGGACAGATGCATCTGCGGCAGGCAGGTTGGTGAGGATGAGGTCAACTATGTTTTTCCCCTTATTGGTTTTCTCACCACCTGGGATGAGGTCAACTATGTTTTTCTTGGTTTTCTCACCACCTGCAAGACCCAATCCAGACATGGCCAGCTTGGTGCTGGACATTGAAGTCACCGACCCAGAGTACATTCCACTCTTGCCAATCTCAGTGCTTCCTCCAAGTGGTGTTCAACATGGAGGAGTACTGATTCAGCTGAGGGAAGTAATGTTGTTAGATAGAGTCATAATCATTGATGGCACAGAAGGAGGCTGTTTGGCAAATTGAGTCCATGCCAACTTTCCACAGAGCAATCCAGTCAGTTCCATTTCCCCGATCTATTCCCAAGGCCCTGAAAGTACTTTTCCTTCAAGTGAACGTACAATTTCCTTTTGAAATCATTCATTGTCTCTGATTCCACCCATTATGGGCAGCCAGTTCCAGGTTATTACCACTCGCTGTGAAGAAAGTTCTTCCTTACATTCACCCTGCAACTCTTGCCCAGAATATTAAATCTATACCCCTAGCCCTTGGACCATCAGCTATTGTGAGCAACTTTTCATTGCCTACCTTATCCAAACTAGCAAGAAATATGAAAACAGACAGGAATACGTCCTACAAGTATATAAAAAGGGAAAAAGGAGCAACAGTGAGCATCGGTTATTTAGAGGGTGAGGAAGAGAATTACTAATGAGAAATAGGGTTCTGGCAGAGACTTTGAAAAAATATTTTGTATCTGTCTTCACAGTAGAAGATATAGAAAACATCCCAAGAATAATAGAAAAGCAGGGGGGAAAGGGAGAGAGGATCTTAAAACAATCAAGATCACTAGAGAAAAGGTCCTAGGAAAACTAATGGGTTTAAAGGCTGACAAGTCCCCTGGACCTAATAGCCTGCATTCTAGGGTCTTGGTGGCTACAGATATAGTGGATGCATTAGTTGTTATTTTCCAAAATTCCCTAGATTCTGGAAAGGTCCAAGCTAATTGGAAAACCACAAATGTAACACCTCTATTCAAGAAAGAAGGGAAACAGAAAGCAGGAAACCACAGGCCAGTTAGTCTAACATCTATCATTGGGAAAATGCTAGAATTCATTATTAAGAAAATAGTAACAGGACATTTAGAATATCATAATAAAATCAGGAAGAGTCAACACGGTTTTGTAAAAAAAAGGTCATGTTTGGCAAATTTATTAGAGTTCCTGAGGATGTAGCAAGCTGGGTGGATAAAAGGGAACCAAGAGATGTAGTGTATTTAGATTTCCAAACGGCATTTAAAAAGTTACTGCAGAAGATCAGAGCTCATGGTGTTGAGTGATGTATTAGCACGGTTAGACGATTGACTAACTAACAGGAAACAGAGAGTTGGGATAAATGGGTCATGTTCAGATTGGCACAAGTCGAGTGCTACAGAGATCAGTAATGGGGCCTCAACTATTTACAATCTACATCAATAGCTTGGATGAAGTATTGTAGCCAAATTTTCTGCTGATGTTAAGATAGGTAGGAAGGCAAGTTGCAAGGAGATACAAAGAGGTTGAAAAGGGCTATGAATAGTTTAAGTGAATGGGCAAAAAATTGGCATATGGAGTATAATGTGGAAAAATATGAGGTTGTCCACTTTGGCAGGAAGAATAGAAAAGCTGATTGTTATTTAAATGAAGAAAGACTGCAGAATGCTGCAGTACAGAGGGATCTGGGTGTCCTTGCACACGAATCACAAAGTAACATACAGGTAAAGCATGTAATTAGGAAGGCAAATGAAATGTTGGCCTTTATTGCAAAGGAGATGGAGTATAAAAATAAGGAAGTCTTGCTACAAATGTACAGGGCATTGATAAGATCTCACCTGGAGTACTGTGTACAGTTTTGGTCTCAGTACTTAAGAAGGGATATACTTGCATTGGAAGCATTTCATTAAGTTGATTCCTGAGATGGAGGGGTTATTTTATGAGGAAAGGTTGAGCAGGTTGGGCCAATACTCATTGGAGTTTAGAAGAATGAGAGGTGATCTTACTGAAACATGTATGATTCTGAGGGGCTTGACGGGGTAGATGCTGAGAAGATGTTTCCTCTTGTGGGTAAGTCTAGAACTAGGGGGTGTAGTTTAAAGATAAGGGGTCTCCCATTTAAGACAGAGTTGAGGAGGAATTTCTTCTCTCAGAGGGTTGTTAGTCTTTGCAATTCTTACACAGAGAGCAGTGGAGACTGGGTCGTTGAGTATATTCAAAACTAAATTGGACAGATTTTTGATTGACAAGAGAGTCAAGGGTTATTAGGGATAGGCAGGAAAATGGAGTTGAGACCACAATCAGGTTGGCCTTAATTTTATTGAATGGCAGAGCAGGCTTGATGGGCCGAATGGCCTATTCTTGCTCCTTTTTCTTATGATATTATAATATTATAAAAACCCCAAATGATGAAAAGGCTCATCCTCACCTCGAACCCAGGTCCCTTTGTTCCTGCACCAAGGCCCAGGGAGGGGAGGTTGCACAAGGTGCAAAACTCCAGGGCCCATGCCCTTGGAGGGGCCAGGCTCAACTCACAGCGTTTGCCTTTGCCTTTACTGGCAGCACCAACCCTCGCCATCTCAAGTGTCTGACTCATGCCTCAATGTGCTTGCACACAAGCGTGCAGTGGATGCTCCGCACTGGGAAATAGTTCCAGCCCTTGAGATCTCATTGTCCTGGAGCAAGAGACCGAGTCCGTGCAGCCATTTGTTTTGAAAGTGAGGGTGTATTCTGGGTGATGTAGTCCGCTCTTGGCCACAATCTTGACCCCACACGCAGACACCAACCCATCAATGGACGACAGGAATCATCCTCATATCAAGATGGCGGAGCAGGGAGGCCAAGAACAGCTGCAGTTGCAGCAACAGCGAGGCCAGGGTCAGCTGAGGTGTTAGGCAGAATGGAGAGGAAGTGCATCTAACCATCTTCACAGCCATCCCAAACTCCTCATCAACAATATTAATCTCCAAACCTTCCGGGCCCAGGGGCAGTGTGTTAGTGAGCCAGCGAGCAAGCGAGTGAGCAACCCACTTCCGACCCCGCTTTCGTATGAATTCCACTGAGGCTAGCTCAAAGTGTACACCACCAGAGGCAAACGCAAAGGCAGTGTTAATTAAACCCAACTCCTTCGCTCAGCTCCAATCCTCTCCCCCTTCCCTGGTGACCAGGATTTGGGGCCTAGTCTGTCTCTCTAGCTCTGCTTCTCAAGTGAAAAGGCAAGCAAAGGTTTTATTAGTTAGCTTTGCTGCTTGGTCATTTTGCCCTTTTTAATGGCCATTTTTATTCATTACTCATTTTTTAAAAATTATCAATTTATTGCTTTTACGTAGATTTTTTTTTTGCTCAGCAAGTATGTTTTCTTCATACCTAAACATTTTTTTTTAAATTCATGTTTAAAGTGCCAAACCAGATCTCAGGCAGCTGCTGCTGGATTTCTTGCCTAAGGGGAGTGAGAGGCTCACAAGAGTCTGATTGCTTTTTGGAGGACTGGCAAAAGGGGCTATTTTTGTTCCAATATAAATGGAAGTGTTGGAAATGCTCAGCATGTCTGGCAATGAGAAACAGAGGCCACTGACTCCTCATCAGAACTAGTGCAGATCGTGGACTGAAAGCATTGCTCTGTTTCTCCCTCCACAGATGCTCCCTGGCCTGCTGGGTATTTCCAGCATTTTCTGTTTATCTGTCAGATTTCCAGCATCTACTGTATTTGCTCTCCTATTATATGCTCCATGCTGGTCATCTGTAAGTGCAGTTAGTTTCAATTTAAAGTAATAAAATATTTATTACTCAATGCAAAGTGTAATTTTTCTGTTAACAAAGCCCACTTGTGATAGAAATAGCACATTGTCGCAGGTCAGTTGGTTGGTGTTAATTTACTGGAAGATTTTCCTATTTCTAAACTTGGAAGTGAAACCAGGAGTCATGCAGCAAAAGAATATGTCACTTTGGGTTCAAGATCTTTGAATTTGTACATGGGATTTTTGTTTGCAGTGCTTGTGAGGTTCAAGTCTTTTGGATGTTGCTGACCAGATATTGCATAGGGCCAGATTGCATAACATGAACAACCAAGTTGTGTGTAAATGTCTCACAAAGCCGTGGGTGTAAAGTGCATCATACTGAAGCCTGAGATTTTGATGAACTTTTTAAATAGAGACATAGAGTACAAAAAGCCAAGAGGTTTTGCTCAACCTGTATAAACGTTTGACCCCAATATGACTGTTTCCCAATTCCAGGCACCCGAAGGATGTGGTGGGGGGGTGGGGGGGAAGCATTGCTGTTAAAGAGTGGGGGTAAGGGGCCCGGGAACAGGAGAAGCACCAGGACCCATAATTACTCTCCTTGGCCCTGTCCTGCACACTCTTTAGAGCTGTAATTACATCTATATTATTCCCCATCACACATCTCGCTCTTCCACAGGTTAGCTCTTGAGCTGGGTTTTATCCTGGGTTGCTCTTCTCGCTTTGATTGAAAGGAAAAATCTTGTATAAGGTGAATGTGTTTGGGATGAATTGTAATCTATTGATTGATCTTACCATCCTGCTAAGACACAAATGTTGCTCTTACAATGTAATTGATTTTGTTGAAGTGTTTTAAGATGTCTATAATCAGATAGAAACAGAAACAGAAACAGAAACAAAGCTATCTAAATTTTCTTTCACTGCTAAGTGACAAAGTCAACATTGATAGACCCCACGTTTACTATGTGATAAGAAAATGCACATAATGTCTTCAGCCACAGAACCAATGCTACTTTCTGTACTGTTTCTTTTATTTTTACGGAGATTCTACCTAAGCAACTCAAGAAATACATTTTACAAACAGAATTAAATGAAGATAAAAGACACTTACTTACTGTATTTTATATTATGAACATGTATGCAGATACTTTGGCTATTTGGAAAGAGATGAACACCTATTTAAATGTCTTTATTGCTACTCCTGAGTCTCAGTAACTAATTGTACATCATTTTCATTTCAAATAATTTATCGGGTAACTAAACAAGTGTAATTGCATGTTTCTTTCATTAAAGGTTATCTTGGCAGCTTCCGGGAGCATTAGTAAAGAACACTCATGGAAGTGGTGAGTTACTATCCAACCAATAATGTTCTTTTCTCACTTGAGAATGAATTAAATTTGTTTGATCAAAATGTATTTTCATTAAATTTGTTGAACTTGTCACTTTGATAAGTTCCACAACAATTAAAAAGTGCAATCCCATAAGCACAAACCGCTATAAATAATCATGACTCACATTCCTCACGTGCCAGAAGATATCTCAGAACATTTTACAATAAAAAGTGTTACGACCAGGTCGGCAGGGGTGAACTAGCTCCTTTATTTGCTCCACTCCTGAGTTGGTTATAATAGAGTTTGAATTTAAAAAGGTTAACATTGCCAACTTAAGGTATTTAGCTGTGTATTGCTCAGTGCAAGAAATAAGCCAGCCAGGTTCCTTAAGTTAACAAGTAAAGAATTAGTTTTATTGCTAAAGCTCACTCAGAAGATGCAGAAATTAGCAAAAGGTTTAAATGTACAAATATATCCACTAATGCAAAAACAACACACATACAACCCACCCCCCCACCCCCACCCCCAAGCATGAAAAAAGTAGTAAAACTCTGCAAAGTATCAGATACTAAAAAACTCGGCCAAGTAACAAGTAAAGTCAGAAAAAAAATATTCACAGAGTGTCCAGATGCTTATTCGCAGATGAAGGGTTTTGGTCCACAGTAACTGCTGGTTCTTGGGATTCCTCACTAGTGATAGTGGTGTTGATTTGGAATTAGACCATAAGACATAGGAGCAGAAATTAGGCCATTCGGCTCATCGAGTCTGCTCCGCCATTCAATCATGGCTGATAAGTTTCTCAACCCCATTCTCCCGCCTTCTCCCCGTAACCTTTGATCCCCTTACCAATCAAGAACCTATCTATCTCGGTCTTAAATACACTCAATGACCTGGCCTCCACAGCCTTCTGTGGCAATGAATTCCATAGATTCACCACTCTCTGGCTAAAGAAGTTTCTCCTCATCTCTGTTCTAAAAGGTCTTCCCTTTACTCTGAGGCTGTGCCCTCGGATCCTAGTCTCTCCTACTAATGGAAACATCTTCCCCACATCCACTCTATCCAGGCCTTTCAGTATTCTGTAAGTTTCAATCAGATCTCCCCTCATCCTTCTAAACTCCATCGAGTATAGACCCAGAGTCCTCAAACATTCCTCATATGTTAAGCCTTTCATTCCTGGGATCGTTCTCGTGAACCTCCTCTGGACCCTCTCCAGGGCCAGCACATCCTTCCTGAGATACAGGGCCCAAAATTGCTCACAATATTCTAAATGTGGTCTGACCAGAGCCTTATAAAGCCTCAGCAGCACATCCCTGCTTTTATATTCTAGTCTTCTCGAAATAAATGCCAACATTGCATTTGCCTTCCTAACTACCGACTCAACCTGCAAGTTAACCTTAAGACGATCCTGGACTAGGACTCCCAAGTCCCTTTACACTCCAGATTTCTGAATTCTCTCCCCATTGAGAAAATAGTCTATGCCTCTATTCTTCCTACCAAAGTGCATGACCTCACACTTCCCCAATTCTCCTTTAAGAACTCTCAGTTTGCAGCAATGAGGTCTTCTGGGGGATTTTTCAAATCAACTTTGTGAGAGAGGTTTCAGAAGAAAGAGATGGGGTAAGGCTGTTGCCCCTGTATCAGTCTCTCTCTAACTATCAAAAAGTCCAGTATCTTTTTTAACACCCAAGTGCTGGGTCATATAAGGTCTTTCTGAGAGCTCCATAGACTCTGTCTCCAGATGTAAATGCAACATAGTAAGCTGCTGTAAGCTTAAAAGCAAAATACTGCAAATGCTGGAAATCTGAAACAAAAACAGAAAATGCTGGAAAAACTCAGCAGGTTTAGCAACATCTGCGGAGAGAGAAACAGAGTTAATGTTTTGAGTCTGTATGACTCTTCTTTAGAGCACCGAAGAAGAGTCATACAGACTCAAAACGCTAACTCTGTTTCTCTTTCCACAGATGCTGCTAGGCCTGCTGAGTTTTTCCAGCATTGTCTGTTTTTGTTGCTGTAAGCTTATGTCCTTTGCTTAGGAAAAATGTTCTTTTCAAAAAAGTTCAACACATAAGTATATCCAGCTGATGACATTATGAGTTAATGAATATGTATCTTCATAACAGAAGATAAAGGATACCTTGGGCCCAGAAGGAACGTGGGAAGAGAAAGGAGAGACTAGGATCATCATCCAAAGTTTTGGTTGAAGAGGAGGATTCTGAGGAGGTTTTTGAAAGCAAGGGTTGAAATCTTGTGCTCTCACTGTTGGCGAGCTTGGTGGTGGGAAAGGAATTTACTTAGGTGGGATGGTGGTGCGCCACATCCCTGTCAACTTCCCTGCCAGAATTAAGTTCTGGATGGGAAAGCCCCCATGGTCGACCTTCCTGCCCCATCAACAATTGAGACCCTTAAGCAGCCAGTTAATAGACACTTATCTCACCACCGCCGATCTTAACCCAGCTTCAGACAGGCCTGTCGCCATGCACGATGCATGACAAGCAAAACCGTGCGGCCAACTTTGTCAACTCCAGGGGTGGGGTCCCTCGATCAAAGGCACTCAGTACCTGATTGAGGGACTGGACATCAGGAAGGGGGGGCCTGCTGAAAGTCACCCTCCCCCCCCTGCCCTTACTGCTGACCCTACCTGCATCCCTCCCGCCATGACTCCCATCCCGCGAATCATCCACCCCTCTCATGGCCTGGGTCGCTCTATGATCCTGGGACTCCAGTGCCTGTCCTTCTGGCAGCAGCCACAGTCTCTCCAATGGTGCTGCTGGTTTCTGAGTGGCCAGCAGCTCTCAGTAGGGGAGATTTCTGCCCCTCAGGTCTTGATTCCTGGGGAAGGCCCGCCACTGGCCTCACCACTGCTTAATTGGCTCATGGTTTGGCAGGCCTTCCTGAAAAGAGGCAGCGCGGGTCTCTTGCCGGCTCTCCAGCTGGAGAACCTATACCTCAATAAGATTCTGCCCAAGGAGTGAGTAGGTCAGGCAAAGGAAACAGGGGAGTGAATTCCAGAAAGAAAGAATGCATTGGCTAAATAAATGGTAACTGATTGGCAGGAGAAGTAAGTGGCAAGAAATCACAGAGCAAAGCATGGATCCTGGGTTTAAAGACAGGAGGAGGTTGATATGGTAGGGTAGGGACAAAGCTATGAAAAGGTTTGAAAACAAGGATGGGAATTTTAAAATTAACACACTGAGATACAGGAAAGCAATAAAGCTTCGATGAAATGGAATGGTGGGAAGGGAGAGGACACAGGTAATGCCGTTTTGGGTGAGCTGAAGCCAGAAGGGTGACTGAAGAAGTCCAGCCTTAAGAGATAAAAGTTGGAGGGGGGTTTATTTGACAGAAGAAGAGAGATGATGTGGAGGTGGGCAGTGTTGCAGAGGTGGAAAAAGCTGATGTGGATCATTTACAAAAAGATCCATGAAATTGTAGCAGACATGGGAATCAGGTAAAGAAGTGCATACTTTAGTGAATGCTGATATTTATCCAGAAAGACTTCCTGATTACATTTTGCCACTAATAACAACTTTGTCAGCCCCCCAGCAACTTCACCCCAACCCCTCCACTGCCCACCAACCACCTTCAACTCAGTCTCAAAAATCAAGGCAACATTGGACTTGAATTGAGAAACCTAGGTTTGAACAACTGAAGTCCAGATCAGACACCAAGATTTAAAGGAGTGAATAGGAAGGTAAGTTATACTACAAAATAGTACTTGATGACACCAATTGTTTTGTAGAATAAAAGACACTTGAGTATTATAGGTTTAATTAATTGCACCAATGTTTTACCAACTGGTCTAATTAACAATAAAGATACAACTGAAAATGCCTGCCTTTGAACACAGTCTAGAACACATTCCCCTTTTGCCTTGTTTAGTTTGTCCAGGGTATGCAACTCACTTTAAAAATAAGACACAGGTCAACTTATAAAACCAGTTTTTTTAATGTCAGTACAGAATGGTATCAATAGCAGACAAGGGACCAGTGTCAAATGATAAAGGGGGAAACAAACTGGGGGATCCCAGGAATCCTGACAATCCAAGGACTAACTTCTTTGTTGAATTACTTCCTTAAAGCATTTAATCTAATTTTATTCTTGAGTATATGGCTTCAATACATAAATATTCACATCTTTTACCTTATTTCTTTGTTCTGTTATTTTAATATTTGGAGTGCTCAATTTTGTGAATATTGAGGGAAAATGAAAGTTAATTCTGTGTAAGTTAACGTTGCAATATATTTTGATGTTCCATGTGAAACATTTTATATGTCCTCATTTTGTGTGTTGACATTTTCTCACAAAGATGGGATATCCAAAAACCTGGTAACAAATGACAATTCAACATCCAGTCATGTGATACTTTCCCATCTACTTGTTTTTAAACCAGCTTATATTTCACCTCTTTTCTATTTTTCCTTAGTTCTGTTGAAGAGTCATACGGACTCGAAACGTTAACTGTGTTCCTCTCCGCAGATGCTGTCAGACCTGCTGAGTTTTTCCAGGTATTTTTATTTTTGTTTTGGATTTCCAGCATCCGCAGTTTTTTGCTTTTATCTACTTGTTTCAATTGTTTCAATTCACAGGTTTTGGCTCCCTCCCGTCCTGACAGCAAAACTCAGCTTTGCTTCAGGAAAGAACCAAAATGCATCATTGAGGATCCATTATTGTTCATGATATAATTTATAATTGCCAAGGGCTGGGTGAAACAAAGTACAATCTTTTTACCCGGGGGGATTAATCAAGGCTAGACTGAGGAGATAAAAAATTCTTCTTTGCTCGTAAGAAGCATTTATAAAGATATATGTAACCATAAGACATCTAAGTGAAACACATTTGGATAGCCTGTTACCAGATTCTACTGGGCTTGAATGGATAGATTCATAATTCAAATCTAATGTTGCAGTATTGGGAGTTTCATTAATGTGAGATAGATTCAAAGAGGCAAAGAGCAAATTTTAGGAATGAATTGAGAGTGTCGTTTGGACAAAAAGTAATCAACATATGGAATGGACTCCCAGGTAGGGTAGTAGAGACAAAAATCCTACAATATGGATCCTTCCTGCATGGATGAGAAGGGCCAAATGGGCACCTTCATTATATCTTCCTTTCAATCTGGGATCAGTGTTCAAAGATGCATACATGTATTCAAAAGAAAGCTTATTACTATTGATGAGGAGGTCTGATTTTTCTTTCAGTTTCTCATGTACATGCTGTAAAGAACATATCTTTTTATTTCTGTTGGACTGTGGGTTAAAATTACAATGGCTGCAGTTTGAAGGACATGTCCACTGGAACAGTCCGAGGGATAAATACAATGTTGCTGTCCTGGAACAGAGTGTGGCACAAAAGACAGGTTGGTGCTGAAGAGGAGCCTGGTCAAATGGGGGACCGCCTGGCAACAACATTTTAATTGGCTCCTGATCAGGTGAACCAGGTTTTATGTGAGAGCGATGCAGCAGAAGAGCTCCTAGCCTGAAAGGAAAAAGACTTAAAACCTCTCTCTCCTGTGTGTTTAAGATTCCAGTAATTCTACACTAATAGCTAGCTGGCTTTTTCTTCTCGTATCTCTCTAACCTGCTATTTCTCTTTGAAAATCCCTGTCAAGAGGCAAAGGGGAAAATCACTGTTAAAGACATTGAAAGGCAAGTGTGCAACCAGTGAACTAAAGACTGAAAGTGCTGGAAGACTACCTTGCGTCATCAACAAAGAACCGAAAGGAATTTGGAAGACATCAATCAAATTCAAACCATCAAATCCTGTACTCCAGAACTGGTGCTATTGAACTGTTTTATTACACCCTTAAAATCCATGTTTGTGTGTGTATCGGGATTTAAGAAGGGGTAAGAATTTAGGTTATAGAGTTAGAAATTAGCAGTTCATATTTCTTTTTTTTTGCTACTAGTTAAAGACAATTTGTTCAATAAATAGTTATTTATTTATTAAGTTTACAAACCTGGTGCTTATATTCTGTTAACCTAAATTAAACAGTTAGGTGGGTTGACCAAGCTTTTTCGCATTTGTCGCAGCTCGAGGAGCAGTGGGGCTTGATATTACAGTGCACTATCCCCAGTGAGTCATGACAATCTTTTTTGTTGTGTATGCTTATATATTAAACATTGTGCAAATCTGGGACGATTCCGAGCAAAACGCAGTAGCGGGCGGGAAGAAGGACGTTTAACCCGTCAGCCACAATGGCGGGTTTTCACACTGCATTGTCCCATTCCTGGTGTGTGCCGCCTCATTAATAATGCATTCCCAGGAAACATGCTGAATCGCTGATGGGGCGGTCACTGATTCGCCTGCCCTGTCGTCGCTTCAGGCCTTCGGTAATCCAGGCACCATATTTAAAGGGCGCTCCTGCACAGAGCTAGCATGCTGTAAAGGATTAAAATCTGCTGCAAAGTCATGGCTGCCAAAGAGAGGAAACATGCTGCACCCAGACTTAGCGACACCACCCTCAGGTGCCTCCTGGACACAGTGGAGGCCCGCAGCGAAGTCCTCTATTCCCGCTCTGGGTGAAGACCAGCAGGCATGGTGACAAATCCAGCAAGGGAGGCGGAGGCAGTGGTGGTCAGCGCCAACACCTTGCAAAAGAGGACAGCCATCCAGTGCTGAAAGAGGATGAATGGTCTCCTCCATTCCACCAGGGTAAGTCACTCTCTCATCACTCTCAACTCACACACTCACAAACCCATCACACAACTACAGGGATCTCACTCACTTCCAGTTCAAGGGACATCACCATTCACTCTCTCGCACACATATTCATCTGCCCTGCAGATCGTGTCCTCATTACGTCCGTGGCAGCACTCATCACCCACATGTGCCAGGGCATCCTTATCATCTGGACTGGCAAGTGTCCTGCTTACACTCTCTCCATCTGTATTCATGCAGCACAAACTGGCACACAACAAAAGGGAGAGGTCGCAGACTGGTGGAGGAATACCTGACATCAGGGTCCTCAAAGATTTTGAAAATAGGACCATTCCTGTGATGGCAAGGTTGGCGGTGCTCAACCAAATGAGGATCCAGCAATGCAAATCTATCAGATAACCATGCTGTGAGTGATTCCCCTGTTCCACAGTCCTCTGCCATGCACTAATTGTCTCTCCTTGTTTTCGCAGGAGCATCCGGGAAGCAGCCGAGGGAGTCCACGACCTAGATCCTCGACTCAAACCCCGAAGACACCTCGGAAGAAGAATCTGATTAGACCCTCATTGAAAACCAATCACAGCGCTCATCCACACCCTCCACCAGCGCAGCGACACACACCTCAGTGTGACCTAGTTCTAGAGTAGCCTCAGGGTTACAATCTAGTGAGCACATCGCACTGTCTGATTAGAGGGAAGAATTTCCCAGGTTTCCGGCAATCAGAGGAATGCTGGAGGCCAGAAATCTGCTGAGTCCGAGTTAGATGAGGAGCCTCTGGTCTCGGTCATACCTCAGTTGCTGGAGCAGCAAAGACAAGGGACTTCCACCGCACTCCTCGGATTGCAAAGCATGATGGGGGAGTCTGTTCACCTTCAGTCTGAGGTCAGAGTGCCGGCATGACAACACACCAAGGTCAACACTGGTAGGATGACGGCTGCCATGGAGACCTTGGTCCAGGACATTGGACCGGCACAGCTGTGCGGGCTGAACTCCATCACTGATGGCATAGTTGGCCTCCAACAGTGTCAACGCAAGAGGGGAGCAGGCCAGCTCAATCTCAATCCAGTTTCCTGTTCTCCTCAAGGAGTCAGCCAGGAGCCCTTGGCACCCATAGGGAGGAGGATCAGCAGGTGCACACCCCAGGGCCATCCAGCCAGGTGACTCCAGGAGTGTCCGGCCCATCCAAACCCCCTCTTCTTGTGACCCCAAAAGCTCCAGCTCCACAGGCTGTGGAGGGTGCCAGTGCCACACAGCAGGACCCCGAAAGCAGGCCGGGGCCCTCCAGGTCTCGGCCTTCCTGGGGACACCATCAAGGTCAACACAGACAGAGCATAACAGTCAGGAGGCTGCCTCCACCTCCGCTGTGGATGTCGGGGGAGCACGAAGGCACAGCGGCAAGGTTAGGAATGTTGGGAAGATATAGTTGCATAGCCTGGGCACAGGTGTTAATCACTTGTACTTAATGTTCACTATTTAAATAAACTCCTAAGAATGTTTTCCTGCCTATGGCTCCTTGTTATGATAAGCAGTCTTCCTGTCACTCAGATGTGAAACCTCAAGATAATGCACAAGATAAAGGCAGATGTCTCAGTCCAGGCCCTCTTCCCTGTTCAGTGTGTAACCTTCAGACCAAAGTGATGGTCCAGCTTCACACTCACTGGACACATTAGTGCTGCCTGCACTTCAATGGTGCTTGTCATTGCTGCCAGAATATCGTGGGCAGGCATCACAGAGTTCTGTCATTTTCTCTGTGTGCTATCAGCACCTATGACATGGGGCCAGCCCCCCCATCTCTTCAGCATCTGTGACCAGTGACGCTATGCTTCTGACATGACCCTGATCGCAGAGCGCAAGCGAGCTGCCCTCAGCCAGACAGGAGTCAGACATTCTCAGAGGCTATGTGAAGATCTATGGAGTGTCCGCACTGCATGTCTTCATCATCCTTCTGGAGTCTAGCGACTATTAGGGGCTCCACTGCGTCTCCATGACATGAGCCTGAGCACTGAAGGTATGTGTGCTGCCACCAGCCATACAGGAGTCAAACATTCACAAATGCAAGGTGAGGATGTCAGGACTGTCCTCACTGCATCTCATCATCATCCTCCACGAGTTTTGCAGCTACGAGGGCCTCCCAAGCGCCCAGCCTCATCTGGCCAGTTCAATGGCCTCATCACCAGCATCATTGCCTTCAAGGACCTCATCATTGTCATCCATTTCAACATCGGAGGATATGTGCAGTTCCTCCATCGCCTCCTCAGCCAAGTCCTCCCACCAATGCAGTGCCAGGTTGTGGATCTGAGACCTGCTAAGGATATAGGAGACGTGGGCAGTCCCTGGGAATTGTGCGCAGACCTGTAGGATGTGTTTGTGGTGGTCGCACACCAGCTGAACATTCAGCGAGTGGAAGCCCTTGCAGTTGACGTAGTTGACTGCCTGTTGCCATGGAGATCTAAGCGCCATGTGAGTGCCATCGATGGCACCCTGCACTTGTGGAAAACCTGAAATCTGTGCAAATCCCAGTGCTCTTGTTTCCTGGCTTTCCTGATCCCAGGCGAAATGCACAAAGTTCTGAACCTTCTCAAAGATGGCATCTGTGACCTCCTGGACGCACATGCATGGAGGCTTGCGAGATCCCTTACAGGTCACCTGTGGAGCCCTGGAAAAAAGCCACTGGCATTAAAATAGAGCGCTGCAATCATTTTCACGGCCACTGGCAGTGGATGCCCTCCATGTCCCCATGGTGCCAAACCTTGCAGCAGGTGGCATATGTGACCGATCAGTTCCCTAGACATGCGCAGTCTTCAGTGACACTGGTTCTCAGTCATCTGCAGGAATGAAAGGCACTGTCTATAGACCCTGCATCTACTTTGTCACCTATCGAGGTGCCTTTGAACGACGGCTCACTGTGGATTATCAGCTATCCGCAGGCCCTGCTGCCCCTTCATTTTGAGGGACTTGCTCCTGCCTTTGATGAACCAGGTGCCTCCACCGCTCACTTCTTCTTCTTCTCTGTTTTCTGTAATCCATAAAGCATCCCACTAAATCACCAAGCTCCATGATCCTGATGTTCTCCTGCAGGATCAAAGAGAGAGATGTGTGGGTTAGCATGGGTGTCTCTTGATTAAGTTTGAAGGCCCTTTCACATGTGCAGGAGAGTGCTGGCCACCACTTGGATGGCCAGTGTGTAGTGCACTCATTGGCTGTCCGAAACCCCACCCACCTCCGCCTCACTCCTCTTGACCAATTGGCAGCAGCTTCAGCCACTGGACTGCATGCTGTGCCCTCAGCTCAGGCGCAGGAATTCTCCTAACCCGCACTGCAAGCTTGAACCATGATGGATACTGGTCCAAACCTTAATGAAGACATTGCAAGGGGCTGTGAGTGCCTCCACCAGTGACTGCGCCATGGCCACCTTTCACAAGGGGATTGGACAACTTGGCCAGGTGGCCAATTACTCTGCTGCCCCCCAAAATGCACATTAATTTGCAGTCTGCACCCAAGAGATGAAAAGATCTGCAGAATTTGGTGGCATTTTCATGTCTTTGTATTGCTGGAGTAGGCAGAAAAGCTTCAAATGCTCACTTTGGACAAGCTTTTCCAAGTGCGTGGCCATTTCCCTCACCCCCTCTTCCCCCCACCCCACGGCTTTCACTCTGTGCTGCCTTGCCCCCAACGACCCCTCCCCGTCCCCCCGCCCCTGCATTGGAGCCCTTGCCCCGGCACTGCACTGAAAGATAGCAGGGGAAAAACAATTTGCCCATGCCCCCAGCGAATCCTTGATGTGCTATGGGCACTGCACAAGGTTATGTGCACTAACCTCTGAGTTCCCCATGAAGCTCAGGTCGCCAGGTGCACGCCTTTTAAAGGCAGTCGTTAAGCATGCCATTCTGAAGTCATGCCAATATGGGCAGTAAATTTGACATGGGGGGATGATTCCAGTGAGCAGATGTAATTATAATTATAATTATATATAGTTATAATTAGATGCAGATGTATTAAAGTGATTTTCCTGACCTGCGATGACAGGAAACGCGGGCCCGCCATTGATGGGCGGAGCAGACAATCGCAAACTGGTTTCACGGTATCGTAAAACCGATTTTTGACCTTCCCGCCATATTGTCTCTCTCCAACCCGCCATGACACCCGCACCAATGGGACCGGAAACTTCCAGCCATTGCCTTCTGTGTGTACCCTGGCATTTGTTTCTGTTACCAGTAGCTACAATGGGAAGGGACAGTGGAGAACAATAGCATAGATTAGTTTTTGTGGTTAGATCTGACATCATTTTACCATGACAATATGATATTAGAGAGGCCATAGCATAAAAAGATGACAATAGTACAGTAAGGAGGTAATCTCTTCAGGTTGGAAGGCTTGTAATCAAGGCACATTGTTGGAGGAGTGTACTGAGAGCTTTATCTTGTACCTAAACTGTACAAAACTTCACACAGGAACCGTTAATCTTACCAGTGGTTTGAACTTGGGTGAGGGTTGAGGGGAGGAGGTGATTGCAGGGACTGCATTCACTTTCAGCACCATGAGCACAAAATTTGTGCAAAAGTCGAAGAGAAAATCTAAATCGGACAAGAGTGAAAATGTCCCAATAGGAACAGTTAACATTGCTACATGGAACCTATGTGGGAAAACAGCTGTGAACCTGAAGCTTATGAAGTTAAAAGAAAATAAAAGATTGTGGATTTTATATCCTACTTTACAGAATGAGTGCTAGACAGATATACAATATCTGGGTTCTGAAGACGTATGGATGCCATCGAAATCTTGTAGCACACTCCCAACCAATTCGATAGGGTGGTTCTTGACTTTGTACGATGGTGTAAAATAGGTCACAGCAAATCAGCAGCCCATCTTACATCTCTCTTGATTTTTACTTCCATTGACCTTCCAACAGATTGCACTGCATGATTATTGGCAGGAGATGGCTGCCAGGCTTATTGTTATATAGTGTACCCACAGGACCTGAGAACAATGCCAGGGCCTGGCAAGTTAATTCTACCCAACCATAACATGTGTTAAATAGATGAGCTTTGTTTGCACGTCACAAAATAATGATTCCCATTTACTATTTGCCAATGCCATAAACTCCCAGCTCTTTTATTACTACTCATGCACATACTTCAACCAGACATGTATTTAGGCTACAAGTTAGAATGGAAAACTTTGACATGCTCATATCTTCCAAGGGAAATGTACATAAAGTCATCAAATTATCAGCCTGGTCCAATGGTAATACACTTGCCTCTGTTGTAAGGTATTGGGCATAGTTTGGTTGGTCTCATTAAGATATTTGTAGTCTTAACAGTAAGCTCAACAGTAAGTATTTATTAACTCCTCGAAGGAATATACATAGGTACAGTAAAAGTCCAAGCTGGGAGCTGTTTCCATGCTTGCTTCTACACATGGCTCTGTCCAACACTACACTGACCCCTAGGTGCGGGTCATGTGTTCTCATATATCCTTGCATGGATGGTACTGTACTCAGTCCCACGTTAACCCTTTATGTGCCAAACCCTTATACTACAGTCTCCGCGTCCGAAGGCTGTGGATTCGAGCACTGCTTCTGAGACTTGAACACATAACTTAGACTGATGTTCCCGTGCAGTTCTGAGAAAATGCTGTATTGTCAGCTATGCCGTCTTTTAAACCAAATCAAAATCCACTTCTATCTGCTTAGATATAAAATACAGTACTATTCAAAGAAAAGCAAGGGAATTTTCCTAGTTTCCTAGCTATTTTATCCCTCAATCAGCAGCACCAAAAAACAGATTAACTATAGGCCTTTTTGTTTAATTGTGGTTTATGGAACCTTCCTTAATTTAGCAGATTAGCTATTGTGTCTGCCCACAAATTGACAGTGGTTGCGCTTCAGAAGTAATTAGTTGGCTGAGAAGCACTTTGGGACCTAGGGAGGACGGTAAAGTTGCTATATAAATGTGAGCTGTTTCTTTCTTTCGTTATAACAGAAGCATGATCATTTACTAATGCCCATGATGAGCATATGCCACCATCAATGCCCCCAGGAAATGCAGTGAGCAGCCAAGAAATGATATTGAGGGAAAGTAGCACACATTCTGCCCATGCTGACTGACACATTAGTCAAATGTTTAATACATGTGAAGGCAACACATTAGCCGATAGTGGATTGCGATAACCATATAGGAAACAGCCACAGGATAAAAGATCTGTGACCTAACCAATCACTGGCAGTGATGTCACAATGTTACAACTTAGCTGCAGACGTCAAAGGTCTACAACTGCATCCCTGCTGCAAGGAACAAGCTGACACAGTTTCCATTGGTCCTGAGCAGGTAGATATAAACAGTCAGCTGTAACTCAGTTGGTAGAACGAGTGCCTTAAGGTTGTATGTTCAAGTCCTACTTTAGGGGCGGAATCATCCCAGATTTGCACTAAATGCGGTAGCAGGCGGGTAAAACATCATTTTACCCGGCAGCCGCAATGGCAACTTTTCACGCCGTATTGTCCCAAACCCGCTGCATTAATTATGCATTCCCAGGAAACACGGTGTTTCGATTGTGGGCGGGCTCTCATTCGCATGCCACGCCATCACCTCGCCGCTTCATCACACATTTAAAGTGTAGCCATGTGCACACCTCTCGGTGCTTCCAGCCCAGGACTGCCACATGGAAGACAAGATGGCCCCAAAAGGCATGAAAAGGACTGCAGCGCCTCGGTTTAGTGACACGTCCCTCAAGCGCCTTTTGGATGCTGTGGAGGCCCGCTGTGATGCCCTCTACCCCCACTGCGGCCACAGGATGGGCAACTGCATCACCAATCCAGCACGGGAGGGGGTGGAAGCGGTGGTCAGCACCAATGCCCTGCAAAAGAGGACAGACACCCAGTGCCACTTCATGATGAATGGTCTCATCCGTTCTGCCAGGGTAACTCACTCTTCTCATCATTCTCAACTCACACACTCACAAACCCATCACACATCCACAGGGATCTCACACCTTAAGGGACAACACCACTAACTCTCACACATACCCTCACATTTCCATCAGGCTCATACCCTCTCGAGCTCACATCCTCATCCTTTCCATGGCTCCGCTCACCCCACAAAAATTCCACGTGGTGCCCTGCATCCTGCTCACACTCTCTCCATCTGTTTTCATGCAGGAGAAGGCTGCTCACATCAGCAGGGAGAGGTCCCAGACCGGGGGTGGAGTGGCCCACACTAGGCCCCTCACTCACTTTGAGGAGTGTGCCATCACACTGACTGGTGAGGACATGGACCGTATCTGCGGTGATGGTGAGGTCGCCGGTGAACACCCTCGTGAGGATCCTGCACCACATCATCCCCCTCTCACCGTAACTGTGAGTGCTCTCTCTCCTGCTTTTAACTCTGCTGACATGCATTAATTATCTCTACTTTGGTTCACAGGGAGCTCTGCCAACTGACCAACACTCACAGGCAGCCAGTCCCTCAGCTCCATCCATGTCCTCACCTCCAGCCAATGGGACAACTCATCCATTGAAGAGCTGGAAATAAGCAGCATGGAAGACCCATCACTGCGCTTACCCACACCCTCTACCGGCGCAAAGACACACCTGGATGGGACATGGATCTAGAGCAGGCTCAGGTTCACAATCTGGTGGGCACCGCAAGGACACATCCTCAGCAGGAAGAAGCAGGTTCGGCTGATCTCCCTGGCACTCGGAGGACTGCTGGGGAAGTGGAATCTGTGAGGACCCAGTCAGATGACGAGCCTCTGGGTTTGGCCTTCCCACTCATCCTGAAGAGTCAGCAGAAGGCGTGGGAACATCACGCAGAGCTGTTGGAAACCCTCAACAGAGTGGCACACGAGTCGGAGGACCGTGTCCTCCTGCTCACTGATGAAGCGGTGCCCACATATGCGTGTGTGGAGGTCTCCATGGGGAGGATGGCGGACACCATGGAGACCCTGGTCCTAGCAGAATGTGGAGATGTGTGCAGACCTGCACTCCATCGCGGGAGCCATGGGTGAGTTCCTGTATTGTCAACATGAGAGGGAAACGAGGCACCTCGACGTCCCTCCAGGTGCTCCTTCCCCTCAAGGAGTCAGGCCGGGACCCCTAGGCACCCAAAGGGAGAAAGAGCAGCAGCTGGACACCCCTGCATCATCCACTCAGGAATCTCAGAGTCTGTCCTCTCCCTCCGAGTCCCCTTTGCCTGTGAGCCCCTCAACCTCGTCCTCTGTCACTGCAGAGGGAGCAACTGGCCCACGAGTGATTCTGGAGGGAGAAGTGTGTGTGTGGGGCAGGGCCTTTTGGAGCCTTGTGCAAGCACTCTCCCACGCACACGGATCCTTCAGGTATCACACTCACCTCAATGTCCTGAGCATTTTCAATGCTTCCTGCTGGGGTTCGCTTTCAGTTGTCCATCTGAGCTGACCTGCATCATCTACCCACTGACCACACTCCCATGCAGCATCTGATCTCGACCACCACAACTGTCATTTCACTTTCAATTTAGACACCATGATCTGGATTTGGTTTTTCGTGCGCTCCCTCGTCTTTTCCCCTCCTCCAGTCACCCATTTCATTTCCCCCATCACAGCTGCTCCCCCGGCATCACCTTCCACCTCCCCTCCATGACCTACCCGCAACAACCCTTTTCCTTCAGGGATGCCCAGGTGAACGTATACGTTCCCTTCCTTCCAGAAAATCCCACCTCCATCCACATTCACCTCCCCGACCTCCTCCTTCCCACCCCAGGGTCCATGTCTGCCTCCGAGTCCCCACCAACCACCCTCACTGTTCCTTCTGCTGCTACCATCGAACCCTCACCCTCCCAACTCACCACCTCTTTCTGCCCTCGGTCATTCTCACCATTCCCTCGTTCCACGCCCACCCTCAGTTCACTCCCCAGGAGGCAGTCATGGGCTCATCAGAACCCTCCCTTGCACATTCACCTAGACATTTCCCCCCCTGCAGACCCCTCCCCCTCTTGGAACCCTTTCCCCCCCGGCAACCCTGGACTCCCCTCCCTTAGGCCCTTCCCCCGCGCACCCCCCACCACCACCCCCCCCCTCCACCGTCTCCACCCCCGCTCGGTCCTTCTCTTTTCCTGACTCCTTCAGACACCCTTACTTCTTCCAACACCCTTAGTCCTTACCCCCTCCAGCCTTACTCCTTCCTCCCCCTTCCTGATTCCTTCCTCCAGCCTTAATTCTTCCCCCTTCCCGACTCCTTCCTCCACACTTACATCTTCCTCTAGCCTTACTCCCCACCCCCCTCCGCACTCCTTCCTCCCCTGGATTACCTCCCCTCTCCGCACTCCTTCCCCACACCCCCCGAATGCCTTCCCTTACACCTTCCATTCACTTACACCTACCTCCCCAATTGCCATCTTCTCCCCTGTTACCCCTCTCTACCTCTCCCCCAACACCTTCAGTTCCCCCCTCCCAACCTCACCCCATCCTGACACCTTCATTTCCCACCTCCAAACTCACCCCATCCTGACACCTTCATTCCCGTCCCAACCTCATCCTATCCTGACAAGTCTTCCTCTCCCAGTCAATCCTAGACCTCCCTCTCTCATCTCCCGGTATATCTTCCTCTTCCAAACACCCTCCTCTACCCCATCGACTATCATCCATTGTGAACAGACACTCAACGGTGACTCTCTACCTTCCATGAGCTGCTTCACAGCAGAGCCATGTCCATGAGAATCCACCCAGCATGCCATGGACAATCCTCCAGTGTGCTGTTACTGTCGGGCTCCAGCACCTTCTGCTCCTTGGATGTCTGCGATATGAGCAATTAAGTCCCAACTTCAGCACATCACACTTGACAAGATGTGTTCACCACCAGCGTACAATCATGCCGACGTGGACAGACGATCCAGCGGGGGTGGGGTGGCCGAGAGGTCCTGCGGGCTGGCCTTAGAATGAAATGCAGATGTGGTACAATGAGAATGCAGACATCCGATGGCAGCATATGCGGCCCGCTATCGACGGGTCAAGTGGACGATCGCAAACTGGTTTCATGACATTGTGAAACCTACTTTTGACCTTCTCATCATATTGTCCAGTCACACCACCGAGCGCGCCCACTGCCAGCAGGCACAGGCGATTACACCCTAGGACTTGAGCCCAAAAATCTAGTTTGATACACCAGCGCCCTACTGTGGGAGTGCTGGACTGTTGGAGGCACTGTCTTTCAGGTGAGATGTGAAATTGGGGCTCCATTAGCCCTGTGAGATGGGCACTAAAAAATGTTGAAATATACCCACAGTACTTGAGAATCAAGCCCTATATCTCTTGGGTTGACTCCCTTTGCACTCTAAATTGCCATCAAGTTCCTGCTCGTATTGCACTTGTTGTCATACTTACAACAGGCAGGCTATTGACTTCATGATAAATAACTCATTCACAAGAGCATGTGTGTTAACTAGTGTACTAAGAATAGAGGCTTTAATTTCTCTCTGTGCACTAATGAATGAAAACTCATGCTCTGGAGCTCCAATAATTAGTGCAAACATCAAGTAATAATTATTTTAATTAATAGAAACAAATGAGGTTTGCCCACTAAAGACTCTCAGTGGTCTACAAAGATATATCTGTATCAGTGTTTTATGAAAATTAATTGCAGCATTTGTTTTATTTTGTGTTGTAAAATGATACAAGAACAATTTTGGTTGTAAATCAATGATTTATGGCAATGTGGATAAGAATTTTGCATGAATAAGAGAGGAAAATAATAGTCCTGCCAAGAGCTGGTAGCCCAGAGCCAGTGTTTAATAATTCATAAAAGGGCACAAGTGAATAGTTCTTTCACTGATTGGATTTCTGCTCCACAAGCAAGTGGGAGTGGAGGTAGCAGAAGGGCTTGCCATAATCTTCCATTCTTCCCTAGATACAGAGCAGGTGCCAGAGGATTGGAGATTGCAAATGTGAGCACCTTAATCAAGAAATGGTGTAAGGTCAGTCCTAGTAACTATAGGCCAGTTTATTTAATATCAGTGGTGGGTAAGGTTTTTGAAACAATAATCAGGGGAAAAAAAATCAACAGGCACTCGGAGAGGTTTGAGTTAATTAAGGAGGGCCAGCACAGATTTATAAAAAAACAAATTGTGCTTGACTAATAGAACGTTTTGATAAAGTAACAGAGAAGGTTGATGAAGTGAACGCAATGCGTGTTATCTATATGGATTTTAAGAAAGTGTTTAACAAAGTATCACATAAAAGGTTAATTAACAAAATTAAGGGCCGTAGAATAGGAGGGTCAGTGACAGCTTAGGTAAAAAATTGGATTAATGACAGAAAATAACGAGTCATGGTGAATGTTTATTTTTTACACTGGAGGATTGTAGACGGTGGTGTTTCCCAAATATGCGACATGGATGTTGGAGTACAAAGCAAAATTCCAAAATTTGCCGATGATACCAAACTTGGAAGTGTGGCAAACAGTGAGGGTATTATAAATCAACTCCAGAGGACATAGAAAGGCTAGCAGAACCGACAGACAAGTGGTAGCTGGAATTTAGTACAGAGAGGTGTGGGTGTATTTTGGCAGAAGGGGTAGAGAGAGGCAATATAGGCACAGTACTAAAGAGCGCACAAGAACAGAGGGACCTGGGAGGTTCATCTGTATAGATCTTTGAAGATGACAGGACACATTGAGAGAGTATTTAACAAAGCATATTGGATCTAGGGCTTCATAGTGTAAGATTTTGATAATATTACTAATTTTTAGGGCTCATTGTTGGTTTGTAAGATCTATGAATTTTATTATTTAACCACTTTTGAAATTAAATAGTTCATTGTAAATTTCTGTTGGTGAGACAATGGGCAGTCAAAGCAGTTGGGATACTTTACAAGATGGCAGCTGTTGTTTGTGAGAAACTACACTCAATGGTTTTATGACTTTACGTTGCCTGACAGTCTGGATTCAGCAGCTCTATGTAGGAAGAAATTAATTGAAATTAGTTTGAACTGAGGATGACACTATCTTCAAACAAAACCCATGCATTGATTTAATTGATTAACCATATTTGTGGGGCAGAACATCTGTGTTAAAGGGAAACTTTTCTTTCTTTTCTGACATTATGGTAAGAAGTGTTTTTAACATTTGTCTTAGTATTTCTGGAATGGTTTAGAGTACATTGATGTGAATGTTTAGGATAAATGTACTAATAACAAAAGGGTGTGACATTGTTTATACATTGGTAATCTGTATCTAAAGGATACATCATTTGTTTGCAATTGAATGTAAACTCTTGGGGCCCAGGAGAAAAGGGATGGACATTTGTCTTTAGCCTACATGACTCTAGTTACAGAGGGTGACACAAGATGACTCGCACCCTAAGCCAGTGGAAGAGGTGAATTTGGACTATTTCCAAATAAGGGATTCCAGGATAATGAGAAGTGGGGATAAAAGTTGGAAAATTGGAATCTTTGTTCGCAGTATTACCGTGGCTTCTGTGGTCACAGTTCAACATCGCTTCAGAGATAGATGAAGAGGAAGACATCGCCTGTGCTGGCAACACTCAAGGAATCCTAGGAGCTTGAGCGATAAGGAACTTCCATGTTGTCTTCACTGTTTTTTGTCAAGTGTGTGTAAAATCTTGCTTAATAAATTCTACTTGATTCATAAATACTAGATATTCCCGCCTTGTTAGGTCAGGCACAGCTGAGGGATCGTGTTTGAAATTACTAATTCAGAACTTAGAAATTTTAATTAGAAACGTCAAAACCGCTACAATCTTACAATAAATGGAAGTATTGAGTACAAAATTAGGGAAGTCTTGTTGATTGTTTATAAAGCTTGGTTAGGCCACAACTAGAGTATTGTGTCCAGTGCTGATCACCACACTTTACGAAGGAAGTGAAGGTTCTTGAGAAAGTGCAGAGGAGATTTAGCAGAACACTTCCAGAGATGAGGCATTTTAGCAACAAGATTAGGTTGAAAAAGCTAGGATTCTTCTCCTTGAAGCAGAAGAAATGGAGGGGAGATTTGATAGAGGTGTTCAAGATTATGACAGCTTTAAATAAGGTAGACAAAGAAAAGCTGCTCCCATTGGCTGATGTTACAAGGATTCGGGGATGCAGATTTAACATTTCGGGCAAGAAATGCGGGGGGAGATGTGAGGAAGAACTTTTTTTTACACAGTGAGCGTTAGTGACTTGGGACTCGCTTCCTACAAAAGCAGTGGAAGCAGAGACAATGGGTGGAATTTTATGGTCCCATCGTGGAAGGGGTGGGGCCATAAAATGCAATGAGCCATTCAAAAGCTCATTGACTTTGGCGGGACCGGAAAATCCCACCAGTGGGAGGGGCCGTAAAATTCTGCCCAATGGGATTTAGGCTTCATAAGTGGAGGTATTGAGAACAAAAGCAGGGAAGTTATGCTGAACCTTTACAGAGTTCTAGTTAGACCACAACTGGAGTATTGTGTCCAGTGCTGGTTGCCACACTTTAAGAAAGATGTGAGAATCCATGGAGTGGAATGGAGATTTATCAGACTGGTTCAAGGGATGGGAGGATTTTAGCTACAAGGTTATGTTGCAGATGCTTGGGTTGTTCTCCTTGAACATTTGATGGGAGTGTTCAAGATTATGGCAGGTTTGGATAAGGTAGATAAGGAAAAGTTCTCAGGAGGATGGTGGGAACACTTTAGGGATGTCATCAGCTAAAGAGATTCAAACATCGTTGCTGACTTATGGGGGTCCATGACTTTTAACCAACCAAAATGAGGAAGGTTTATTCTGGAAGGCAGCAAATACATCGCGAGATTTTGATGGGAGCACTTAGAAGCGAAGCTGAGGCATTGGAGCAATCATACAAATTTCCAAACACCTCATCCGCCCGACCCTTCAAGTACCATCTGCCCTGCAAATGGCTGAATCTAAAGATTGCACTTTGGACTTACCAGCCATCTCAAAACCCATTGAATAAGAGTGGAAGCAAGGTCATAATCGATCCCAAGGAATTGCCTAAGAAGAAGAAGAAGTTCCCATTAACCAATGGTACAAGGACTAGGAGACAGAGATTTCAGGTTTTCAGCAAGAGATGCAGGGGGAATATTAAGAATAACTTCCTTCACGCAGTGAGTGGTAATGACCTGGAGCTCATTATCCACAAGGGTGACAGAAGTACAGACAATCAATGATTCCAAAAGGAAAGTGGATGGGTACTTGAAGGCAATAAACTTCCAGAGCTACAGGGATAAAGCTGAGGGATGAGACAGGCTGGTTTGGTCTACAGGGAACTGGCATGGACTCGATGGGCTGAATGGCCTCCTTTTGTGCCACAAATGTCTTTGACCATGGATAGCTTAAAATGTCACACAAGAGCTTGATTTAAATAAGTCCATAATACAATGTGACAAACCTTAAGAAATAATAAATCATTTTATGAAAAGGATTCTATCTCAATGAAAGTGTGTTCAGAAAGCCTCTTGTGTTTGCTATGAACACGTGTCATTAATGTAACTCACATGGAACTGAATGATGAAAATATCTGTGTTGCTTCTATGTGACATCATTGCAACTGATATGGCATGTGGCTATTCTCCCACCTATGGATTAAAGTGATTTTGTGAAATCCTGAATGTATACTTTAATTTTTGTTATCAAATTGATGTTATTGTGCTTTAACTTACATCTAAGGACATCGGTAAATGGAATTGCTCATGTAGTAGGCAGTGATATTAGCTAGGTAAACAAAATAGATGGTGTTGGGTCAGAATTTTGAATACCACTTTAATAAGAGAACTGTTAGCTGTCACATGTTTTGCTGAAATATGCTGTTAAAAAGAGAGTTAAAATAAAATCCTTCAACAACTTTGTCAACTATCTAAAGTCTGAAAACAGATAATGCTCATATTTATATTCCTTCAATTATATATACTTCTGGATATAGGAGGAGCCACATATAGTTAATGTTTGAGTCTATATGACCCTTCTTCAGAGCTAAAGAGACGTAGAAATGTGATGAAATTTGTGCTGTTTAAAGGGGGTGGAGCAGGTGAAGCTGTACAGAAGGCCAACAATAGGTGGGGGCTAAGGAGAGATTGACAAAGATGTCATGGACAAGAAGACCAAAGGAGAGTAAATGGTTGTGGTAAGGGCTAAAGGTCACGTTAACTCTGTTTCTCTCTCCACAGATGCTGTCAGACCTGCTGAGTTTTTCCAGCATTTTCTGTTTTTATTTTAGATTTCCAGCATCCGCAGTATTTTGCTTTTATCTATGGTTCAGAATCTGACCGTTTTTTGAATGAAATGTCAGCAAACATCTAAAATTAAAAAGTGACACTGGAGGTGGAGATTCATCTTGACAGTAGCGCATACAGAAGGCAATATCAGATCGGCCACCCGCTTTACATAGTGCTGGATATTCAGTTCCATTATAGTCAATAAATATCAGGCATTGTGTATAGTGGTGGCTGATCCGATGTTGCCCATTTTGTGCCACCACCCAAGATGAATCACAATCCTTTGGTCTTTATATTATTATAAAAACCTATTAGTTACTGTTATTTACTTATATATCTGATCACAGGGATGGATTGGTTTTTAAACTTATCAAGATTATCATTTAATTTATGATCAATAGTAAAGCAAATATTAGAACTCAAGTGATGATCTAGTTCTGGACTTGGCAACAGATGGGAAACCTAACCAGATACCATAGACCACACTTAACAAAGCTTTTCATACATCTGAAAATTATAGACAGAGAAAGGCCTACTGATCATCCTAATGGAAGCTGTAATATTCATAGAATTTCCCCTCTCCTCCTCTCTTCTTCCTCTTCAACTGTGCCTTCAATTCTCTATGCCAATCAATTCCCCTTTTCAGTGTTCCATTTCTACTGTATCCTGTTTCTCCTGGTTGTAAAGCACTGCAACATCTTGCATGAGTAGTGCAATATAAATATAACGTTAGTGTTTTATTTGCAGCAGCATTAGGCTGCTGATGATGTTACTATGCAGATGATGTGGTTCAAAGATGAGAAATCTCCTGACTGCTAATGCAGAAGACCAACTTGACTGTAAAAAGTTCACTTAATAATATTCTGTCCAATATATTGCATTGTCGTGGAAGCAGAATTTCCTCCTAGTACAATGTAATGTAAAAGCTCTACAAAAGCTATTTTATGCAACAAAATTTGTGCTTGACTGTGTATGCGTAAAAAAGGCTCCAATTCATGCAAACTCTGGGTCAAACTTAAAGGCAAGTAACAACAGTTTATGTTGCAGCCTTATGGCTGAACTATGTAATGTTTAAAACTATTTATAAGCTGCAGTTTTGTTCACTTGACACAAAATTAATCCAATACAATAGATTGTTTATTCTCGTGTGATTTATGGAAGTGCAAACAGGTTGGCGGGTATTCAGACTCTCACCTCGTGCTTCTAATATTCTATTTTCTTCTGGGCTGATTTGAAAATACCTGGCACAATACAGCAGAGGAGGTGCTGCCGCACAGTATTATTAATGTTAAAACAATGGTAGCTAATGTGGGGAGAGGAACTGCAACGCTTTTGATAAGAGTTCGGTTACCGTAACTCGCAAATAACAGATCTCAATCTACAGGACAGTTCCTGAAACATTAAAGTTGCAATTTTTAAATGTTAACATTTAAAACAAATAGAACTACAAATTGATCATTAAATATGTGTTTATACAGAATTTATGTTACAAATCTCAAAAGCTTTAGTGTTCCCTCAGTTGTTTAAATCTGAGTGTTGTGCACAGCACAGCCTGTTAACATTATTCCAATCCAAGTGTTCTTTATTCCAATCACATCTTAGATTGAAAAATGCAACAAACACCTTTTTCAGACTTAATGAAGAATAGAGGAAAAGTGTTACATATCGGTGTCTAATCTCTGAATGTCAGGTAAAGCTTGATTTTCAAGAATGCAACTACTTCAGTCTTTTGCCTCAATAAATACCATGTATCAGCCAGAACATAAATACATTTTAAAATAACTTCTTAATCTTTCCATTTGCGAATCCTCTGTTCTTTATTATTTTCCTCGGGTGGGTTTCCAACAAAAATTCAATTTCAGATCAAATGCTTTGATTACTTCTGCCATTCATTTTATAAATCTTATTCTGGTGTCTTAACAAGTTATATTGCAGAGCCACGTACAACCTAAATCCAACTTTCTCTCCAGGGTAAGAAGATAACAACTGTGACAGCACTGATATAAATTGGAAAGATTCCAGAGAACGGCTCAGTGAGTCTTAAGTAAAAATATTCTGCTCCAGTTCCATCAAGCAGCCCCTTTTGGAAATGATGAAAGGAGTCATTAACTCAGTGAGTTGTGCATGTTTTACACAAAAATAATGTAATAACCCAAAGCTTTCTTAAGGTCCAGATAAATGCCGTGGTATTTGCTAAACAACTTTGAAGGTCAAATCTCCGTGTGGTAACAGGCCCTATGATTCATGATAGCACAACCAGGTGCTAAGTAAATGGTAAAGTAACAGAAAGCCAATAACAATTAAATATTTGGCTCCTTATTAGTAACAACATCTTATAAAATGTAACTTGTGGCCTGAAAACTGTCAATCTTGAAGTCAACTTTTTGTTTCACAATAGATTTGGTAAGATTAGGGAACTGTTTTAGCAAAACTGAAAAAAGCCACTCTGAAATGAAAAATCAATGGACTTTTAAAAAAAAAATCACCATATTTGCATATTTGCTAAATTAGCTAATTACAATATAATTATTACAGATTTACTGGGTACAATATTGAGCACTGAACTTACATTGCTTATAATTGTTCTCTTTTCTTGTGAACGTATTTATTACCGGTAGACAATTCAATTCTAACTATTACCATTTAAGGTGAAGTGATTTCTGATGGTGTCTCACTTGCACAAGGCTGTGATTAGAGATTGAAATTATCATAATATTCTCCAGATATATAGCATAAGAGTTCTCAGCAACATCAAGCTGATCTTGGCTATCATGTAATTATTTCATTGCTCACACTAGATGTTTGTTGTAAGCCTCCAACAATGGCATTTGTATGTAACAGTTGACTTCAATCAATCGCTTAATAATTGGAACGGCTATGAAAAGTAAATTGAAGATTTAAACTTCCAGCAACTGAGGGATGTAAGGTGGGACCAATCTGTAAAGACTGCAACATCCTAGGTGGAGGAACATTTTCCAAGCTCAAAGATCCATAGATTTCTGAGTGACAGTTTTCAGAGAAGAAAAGTCAAAACATGTCTCCACGCTGCAAGCAGGCAAGTCTAAAGTTAGAAGCCTTGTTAACAGATTTATCCTAGCCTGTCCCTAGATGAACAATTACTGATCATCACAGTTTTAATATTGTGGCTGGAATTAGTTTCCTCTCTTTTTTCAATCAGCTTCCTCATTTATTTTTTCTGAATTGAAGAATTTATATGGACATCCGGAACATAACTTGTGGAAATACAAGGCTGGAGGAATTTACTCATGGAATATGGGGAGAAACCATGGTGGGATTTGAAAGCAAGTTAGAAAATGTCAAGTCTTCTTTGGAGGACTTTGCTAAAGTGAGGGTGAGGACTTAGGAACATCGAGTAAGTTGTGAAAAGCTGAGGTGAGGAGATAGGCTAAGAGCAATGATTCGGGGTCAGGGGAAGTGGGGCCAGGTGAAGTCAATATAGCAGAAGTGGAATAAAGTAAAGAAGCAGAGACTTAAGGGGTAAGATCTACAAATTTTTAAAAGAGAGGAGGTGTGGTAATTATGGTTTTATCTAATGTGTAATATACCTTTAAGAAGAATGTGGTTAAGGAAGATCATATAACCAATAGAAGAGTAGCGTGGGCTACCTCTGTAGTTAGTAGTATGGAGATAGGGTTTGACGTGAAAGCACACAAGTGTATTTGCTGAGCACCTTTGTAAATAGACATAATGTGTTCCACCTAAGAGGTATCTGCTGATCAACTCTGTCTGTAGTGCCAACTCAGCCATCACTTACAGTAAGCATGCAACGAGGACCCACAAGATCCAACACGAGAGAAATTGCTAAAGATTTGAAATAAAAAGCAAACAAGATGTTTTATAAATGCCTATTATAAGTAAGGGTATGGAATACATGCAAAGAAGTAATGTTAGACCAATGCAAATCATTGCTTAGACTGCAGTTTGAATTCTATTCCCAGTTCTGGGCATCTTCCTTTGGAAAGAATCGAGTAGACAAGAGGCAGCAGAAGGCTGATACCTGCCTGGGTACTGGGTGGGGAGGTGCATAGCACTTTGTTCTGTTTAACTTTGCTGCTCCTTTCACTCGGATACTGATAGTTCCAGTGCTGCTTCAGCAATTCCAGTTTTAAGATTTTCACTGATTACATGAACTCTAGCCTCAATGTTTGTTTAGCTGTGCTGAGGGGATTGAATTTGTTCAGCAGGGATGGGAGGGGGCTGTAAAGTACTCTGCTGAGGGGGAGGAATATCAAACACCAGGTATCTGTTGGTTCATATGAACAACGTCAGATCCTTCAGTTATTTTACCTGCTTTTGTCTCTACCAGGGGACTGCCATTTCATACTTATGAACCTGGAAAAGCTTTTATATTTGAGCCATCTATCTAATTAAATTATTTCCCATGTTGGCAACACACTTCCAATAATTTGCATGTATAGCTGTATAAGAACTATATTTACTTGTCATCTTTTTAATAAAAGTTCAAATAACGTCAATCACCCATGCTCATACAACCTACTTCATATGATGCATTCAGTGACAAGGGATAAATGGCTACAATTTATTCAAGGCATTATTGGGGTGTTGTGTAACATTGGATTGTGCTCCTTTGCTTTCAACACATCACATAATATAACATTGGCACTGCCAACTACTGGTTCGATACTTTTGGAATCCTTTGACCACTCATCATTATTATTAATGGGGAAAAAGTAGGGCATGGAACGAAGGTCTCCCTCTGTTCCCTAAAATTCTTCTCTGAGCCTTTTTGGGCAGTGGATTGGATGTCAAAGCTAGTTTATACTTGAGCAGCACAGCAAAATTCTGTTCTTCTTAGTGCACTCCGAGATGGCAGCCATGAAGGTTGATGGAGCCAAGGCCAAAAGCACATATGCGTTGCTAAGATATGAAAAGGATGGTTTCCGTTTTGCCAACATATAAGCTGGATGAAAATTTGAATCAATCGTATCTTGATGTTAAGCAGACAGGGAGTGGAGGAAGAAGTTGGAGTGTACATTTTAGGCAATGATGCATTTCAAGAATTTGGGATGAAAGGGAAATGGGAGATAGTAGTAGTTAGACAGAATGGAAGGATTGAGAGTGGATTTCTTGAGGAATGTGGTTATAATGGTGTCTTTGAAGGCAGTATGGACAATGCCAGAAGGTTGATGGTGTCATCAAACATGCAGCTGAGGAGGTGACATTGGATGACAAAGACCTGGGTGGAAGGGAATCAAGTGATCAAACGGTAAGCTACAAGGGTGATATAAACATACTGAGAGATGAAATTGCAGAGAATGGTGAAGATCTGTTTAAGTGGAGCTCAGAAGGGAAAGGTAAGTCTTGAGTAGGAAGAGAGAGTTAAGGAGCAGTAAAAGAAGACAACAGCAGCTACATGGATGATCTTAGCTCTGGCTACAAAAATACTTTCTCACATTTTTAGTTCAAGATGAGGATGGTCGATGTGGAAGAGGAAGGAATCATAGAATTATAGGATGATAAGAAACAGACGGACGTTATTTGGCATCTCATGTCTGTGTCAGCTCCTTGGTAGAGATATCCAATTAATCCCACTTCCCTGGTCTTTGCCTGTAGCCCTGTAACTTCTATTTTTCTTCAAGTATTTATCCAATGTCACTTTGAATGTTACTATCAAACCTCTTTCCACAATTTTTTCAGGTAATGTGCTCCAAATCACAAGAATTCAATGTCGAAAAGCAAACTTCCTCATACCACCTCTGGTTCTATTGCAAATCAGATTAAATCTTTGTTCTCTGGTTATTCACCCAGTTCCATATCTACTTCATCAAAATCCCTCATAACTCCCTCATTTATTACTTCAGCCATGCCCTCTGCCTCCAAGATGATTCCCTTTTTAGACCCTAATCAGCCACACTTTTTTTTTGAATATTTATTGGTCAACTTTTACTAGTTTTCTAGGTTGGCATGTAAATACCATCTTTCATACTGTACCCTTCAGATTATCTCCCTGCATGCCTGCACCATTGTTTTGCATATCCTCTTAATAATTATCATTTCCCTTTATTTTCAAACATGTGTGCGACTGGTTCATAGTAATATCTTTGTATTCTTTTAATTCACATACCATTTTCCAGACTTCCCCCTTGGTACTATAAGTAGCACACACTTATTTCACATACTCCATCTTAACCACATGTCTTGTTGGGCCTCCTGCATCAGTAAGATCCAGTATTTCTCCATTATTTAGTCCACTAGGACTTTCGGAGCCTAATCCATGAAGCTTGCTATGACTAACTAAGCATCCCTGGGATGACAGCATCTGCTGTCCTGATCATTACTTAATGGCACCCACTAACAGTATGTTGCTATTAAGTGAGATTGGGCCGCACTTTGATGTCATGGTCAAATACTCTGTCAGCCGTCATAAGCTTAAACTAACCAATCGGGCAATGTGTCAGAAACCTATCAGTACCTGAGCTATTGGCCCTAACCTTCAATAAGGAGGAGAGAAAACTAAGTAAAAAGATGCTGAACGCAATGGGATAAGGAGGAACGAATAGCATTTTTTAAATTTTAGGGGTAAAAAAAAAATCAGTTTTCCAGAAAATACCATTTTTGGAACAGTATATAGACACAGATGGCAGAACAAATTCTGGGTTAAGTTATTAAGCTGAAGTGCAGTGGTTGCATTTATTTCTTCAAGCCCAGTTTCTTTCAATTATTTTTTATCTGTGTTTATTCAATGCAAATTTGCACACATCAGAAGAAATTACATCAACTGATGGAATGGGTTTTGGAGAGAAAATGTCAGTGATAATTTAGCCAGACCACGTGAACTCAAAGCCAACTGACAACCAAGCAAGTACAGCAAACAAATTTAACCGTTCATAAAATTCTGAGTCAAACAAAAAAGAGAGAAAAGCATTTTACATGTTTAAATCAAGAACAATATCTGGCAAACCTGGAGTCCGGTTCTCTCTCATTTTTTTTTTAAATGATTAATCAATTTTAGCTATTTGTAAAAGCCATTTTGTTGTATCTTTATAATGTTAAATATTCTGAGAGAAAGGAGAGGTGATCCAATAACCCAATTAGACATGTGGCTCCCATGCAGGTAGTTATCACCTTAAGCCACAGAACTTCTTGTTGCTTTTGGGAAATAGCTTTCTCAGTTCTTAATCCACTGCTGAGTGACACATTCCTTCACAAAGAGATCCAGTTCAAGGGAAAAGGACACTCAAATAACCAAAAACACATTTATGTGAGAGAGATGCAAGGTATTTTCACCATGCTAGGCACTAATGTAAAACACTCCTAAGTGATTTCCTAAGATCTTACAATTTTTAGTTGACATACAAGATTTTTTATGATGTGTGGAAAATCAACACATTTCATTTGAACATACCAGTAGTTAGCTTGCAAGGCTGATTCAACTGCTCAGAGCGCCAGCAATTCTACACCTTATAAACTCACTAGCTCACCATTGCTTTGTACAAAGAAATGTTTTCAAGATGTGAACAGCCTTTCACTGACTGCAAAGGTTTTAATTGGATTTGTATTGTTGGCAGGGAACTACCCTGAGGAACTCAAAGTGATGGTCTGGGTCTGAGATGATTGGTCTCCAACGACCACACCACTGTTTGTTTGTGTTAACTTATGTTTTCATCCAGTAGAGCATTTTTCCCCCATCCCTAGGGTTCCTTGATGCCACATTTGGTCAAATTCTGCCTCTCACCTAACCTCAGGAATTCCGTTCTGTTTGGGTCGTGGCTGTAAAAAGGTCTGGAGCTGAGTGGACTTTGTGGAACCCAAACAAAGCATCGGTGAGCAGGTTATTGGTGAGTAAGTGTCACATGATAGCATTATGGCACTTTCCATCATGTTGCTGATGATTAAGAGTAGACTGATGAGGTGATAATTGCCAGATTAGAATTTTCCTGCTTTTTGTGAACAGGACACACCTGGGCAATTTTCCACTTTGCCGGGTGCTTGAGGCCCTTGTATTGTTACTCTGTCATTACACAACCAGCAAGTGGAATAGCTTCTATTTTGATTGGGACTTTCTTTAATGTCTCTGTAGAAGGCATCGAGAAGAGTTTTTAAGTAAATAAGATGTACATATCGAGGGCACATTGAACTACAGATCAAGCAGTATTTTCAAAATAAATGTGTTCCTTTATATCTTAAAGGTGGAGAGTAGAGGCAAAGTATTTATCAGAGTTAGAGAAAGAAAATTTGAATTAAATGTGGCCAGAATTGTTCTGGATGTGTCACTCCATGTATAAGCTGTCACTAATGGGGATGATGGTGACTTCCTGTCAAGCCACATTATTAAACTTTATGATAGCAGAATTGAAACATTAAACACCAAACAAATGGAAAGCAGCACTTAATTAAGTCCCCTCAATACACCACAGACTTTGTTTAATATAACAAGAAAAACATGACCAGGCATAGCCCGAGGAATGTTCAAGGGATATTTCAGGTGGAATCATGTGCCCTCCTCTGTGTTAAGTTTGGTGGCGGGGGTGGGGGGGGCATTTAATCAGGCAGGAGGGTGGTGGGTGGGGACCCCACTGCCTTTTCACCTCCACCTCAATTAAGCCCCTGGTGGAAAGGCTCATGGACAGTCTTCCTGCCCCACTGCCAACTGAGGCCCTTAAGTGGGCAATTAATCAATTAATGCCAACTTAAGGTCCTTATCCCACCACCACTGATATTGACCCAGCGGCATGTGGGGGGGGAGCTTGCCAAGCAGGAAGCACAACGATTAAGCAAACCCTGGCATGTTTGCTTGCAGGTTCCTGGCAGGTGGCGGTGGGGTGGGGTCCCTCATTCAAAGGCATTCAATGCCTAATCAAGGGACCCAGCATTGGGAATTGGGGGGGTGCCGGGGGTGGTGAGCACTGAGAGCCACCCCACCACCTTTGCTGGTGACCCCCTCCCCCACCCCTCCCCCATTACCCCCCAACCTGCAACACCCTCCCGCCATCACTCACCTCGAGCCTGGAATCCACCGATGAACCAGGGTGTTGGGTGGGTGTTGTACCGACAGCCTCTGATTGGCTGGCAGCTGCTGGCAGGTGGGACCTCCCCCACCCCGGAGTCCTTGATCTCAGGGAAAGCCCACCACCAGCCTGTCAAGTGCATGATTGGCACACAATGCGCAGGGCCCTCCCTAAAGGAGGCGGTGAGGCTTTCACCAGCTCTCCTGCCAGCGGCCAAGGCCCCCCCGCCCCCCCATTATCTCCATAAAATTCCACCCTTCATCTTTTCCATTACAATTTAACTGTGATAGCTTGAAATGCCCCTCAAATGACTCATAACACAGTTGAAAATATCCCTGTAACTCCACTTTCTACAGGCTGGAAAAGACATTCATCATTTGGCCATGCCATACTCTTCGGGGCAATTCAACGAATCCGCTTGAACCTGCTGTTTTTGGTTGGATTCCTGCTCATGGCAGAATGATGCTACGCTGATTTCAATCATGTCTCCACAATAACATGCTGCCTGCCAACCTCATGTCCAGAATGGGAAGCAAACAACTGCAAGTAAGTGTAGTGAGCTGGACTTTCGGACGTGGATTTCACTGTAGAGAAGGGAGTGACTTCTGGCTCCCATAAGTTAGAAATAATCACACTTTAGACTCAAAATGCTGGAGCTTCGTGGAGTGTACTTCCTGCTGCTCTGCATGTGACTGGTGGACTCACAGACGATTACTCGGCACATGTCTGCCATGCGACAGTGAATGTGACACCCTGGGAAACATATTCACATGACAATTAGTTCCTAGCTCTTCACAAATAATATAAAAATATAGCAGGGAGGTGGCAGGGTGCAGTCAGGAGGATGCAGGCCTCGAGTTTCTTTGTGGGAGTAAAAATCTTAACTTAAATGGTCTCTCCTCCTTCTAAACCTCTTCTCACTTAAACTCACCTGGTGGGAAAACCGCAGCAGTCTCTCCACTCATGCCAGAGATAAAATAGAGGTCAGGACTGAATAATGTCATCAGACCCCAATCTGCCTTTGCCATCAGCTCAGAATTAAGATCAACAACAGGAGGATCCAGGTGGGACATTGCAGGTAAGTCACCTAATCGAGTTTATCTGCCAACCTGCCTGTTTCCCCAATGGATAGGGTTAAAAATGTCCTTCTGGGGGCAATTTCAACCTAAGCCCATCCATCAGAAAAGTGACAAGATTGGATACAGCGCTAGTTTTACAACCCGCAAAACTTTACTCTCTACCCAAGTCAACATGAAGCATTCACCCAAACCCATGGGTTACCTAACTAGTGAGTTAAGTTCAAATTATTTACTGTCTCGGCTTACACATGAAGAGCGGTCACTTGGGAAAAGTAATGCAAGGTAGACAGTGCCTCAGCAACTGTATGCCAACTTGAATTAATGCCTTAAGAGTAGTAAAAATAATAAATCTTGGTACACAAATCTGCCTATTTTCTGCTGCTCCTGAGGAACACCTCAGTCTATTGCTTTCTTTCCTGGCAGCTGCTGTTAATCTCACTTTCATCTTTTAGAAAGTACTTCATCCCAAGAGATTTATCATCGTAATAGTTATATGTCTATGCTTTATGCACATCCTTTGCAATTCCTTGTTTTTTTTTGTTTCTCTATTCACTGACTGACAAACACGGACTCCAGGTGCAAAATATCACTGCAAAGTGTTTGCACTGGAATAATCTGGTTGAACGAGGGTATACTCAGCAGGATATGCTCCTGAAAGTGATGTACTGTGTCTAATGGCTGCTCTTTACGGGAATTGACAGACACCTCAGGGAATGCTCGCCTATTACCCATTCAGTGTAGCACCAGGAGAGTTAATAAGGAGGGAGAAAATGATGTAGGAATAGGAAAGGGTGTTATTATATCAGATAAGAATTTGCAGATATTTGTTACCTCAGTAAATCTTAATATTATATTACATATCAGTTTAAATGTGCAATTTAGAGATACTAACAATTAGCTAACTTGGAAAATGAGCAGTTTGATTGCAGACAGCTGCAGGTAGTGAGTCTGAACCATTAAATGCTGCTGTTATAGCATATGGTTTTAACCTTAATCGGGCTATTTGTAGTTACAGAATTCAATTTGGATTATAATAAACATGGGAACAAGTGCAAAGTAAGAACTTCAGTGGGGAAACATATGGATTTGTTTAAGCTGTAAGTTTGTCCCTGATCCTCTGATTAAAAAATATCGTTCTCAAAATGTGAGTTGTGACAAACTCAGTGCCATAATAATAAACAGCCCATCTGAAAAGAACAACATTCTAAACTAAAATTTGCGTTGTAATGAAATTGGTCAGAAAAGGATTTAAGGTATTTTCATCTCATTTGCGTTTGGTCAAAATTAATCACCTGTGTCAAGTATCCAGAGGAAAATTTAGATGAGGGGATTGCATACCCCCATCAGGCTCTGTACAACTTTCCAGTTATTAATTGTAAAATCAGCTAGCTCTGTACAGTCGTGAGATTGCCCACCACCTCATTTCCTTCTATATGAGCTACCCAAGTGAGTATTTATACACAATCAGAAGAGGAAGATTTGCCACTGTCAGCCTTCCACTATTAAACATTTGATTCTGAAAAAGCGATAATTAGGAGTTTTTTTAAATTATATTGGAAAATACAGAATATATGTGTGTCCCCACACCAAATTTTAGAATTGATTTGCAACATTTATTTGGAAACAAACTCCAGTGAAAAGGCTGCATAACAAGCCAAAGTTTTTGTCATGTGCCTTAGTGCCACTGATTTTATAAGCAATGTAACATGGAGTGACAGGACCAGACCACAGAACTCATTAAATCTGTGCTGGTGTTTTTCTCCACATAAGCCACCTTGTCTAATCCCGCTCTTCTGCTCTTTCCCCATAGCTTTTGATATTACTCTTTTTCAAGTGACTATCTAATTCCTTTTAAAACACTTGCGGACTCTGCTTCAGCAATGGCTTGTGGCAGAAGTGTCAACATTATAACTACCCTCTGTGCATAGGTTTGTTTCTAGCATAAAGGAACCTTAGGTGACTGCACAAAATGTACTCGATAAGAACTTATATGATTTTAAGAGCCTGCAGTGTCTGAAATAAATACATTGGAGGCAAGAGGGAATCTACATGGATCAAATAAACTTCAAAAACATCTCTCTCTTATCAACTGACAACTTTGTATGAATTCACAATAAAATGCAATTTCATAAAACGGCTTCAAATGAATTTCAGCATTTAGCAAGAAAGAGGTATGTCAATATAACATTTAAATTAAATTTATAGAATCAAATAGGTACATGTCCAGTTCATAACCTACCACTTTATACTAATTTGAGCTCTTATAAAAATAGAAAGGGAGATTCGTTTTATTCTGCAGTGCAGCTCACGAAGTGGCAATGTGATGATCCAATGATGTAACACCAATTTTGTCTCTTTTGAGTTTATGCCCAAATTTAGTAAACATGCTAGTTTCTAGTTCTGCTGGCGGTTCAGTTGGTGAAAGCACTCCCAGTCTGGTACTAAGTCCTAATTTCAATATTAAATGAGCTAGCTGATCTCAGCTATGTGCTAGTAGGGACACAAGCCTCAGTGGCCCCAGACTGGGGTCAGGAGTAAAAACTATCCTGGCTCCCACTTCTGATCCCCATCCAACAATATGATGTTGGATGAGGACAGGATCATGTTTGGCTTTGATGTCCCCCTTAAACAAACTCCTTGGCCCACTGATGGGGAATGAGCTCTTGAGCATGGTGTAACTGTTGAACCATTTGCTAGCAAAACTAAGCATGTTCAGAGTCAGGGGGGCGGGTGTGAGGGGTGGTGCGGAGATAACATAATAGCTGCTTTCTTACCCAGAGATGCGCATGACACCTACATCCCTTTGCCAAACTTTAGAAACACATTCTGAGGCCCAGATATTCAGATTGGTTTTAATTTAATCAAGATTTAAAATAATGTCAGTTGTAAACAATCTAGTCTCGTGTGTGTTTAAGGCAAACAATGATTTCAAAACTCAAAGTTCAACCCGTTTGACACAATTCAAGAGTCATAGGCTGGAGTTTTCCAGCCCCCCCACAATGGGTTGCCCCGTGGCGGGGCCGGTGAGCCATTGAAATCTCCGTTCACATCGGCAGGACTGGAAGATCCCGCCCGGCATGAGGAGCTGAAAAATTCCCGCCATAGAGTCACTACACCTCAGAAAGACAACATGTGCCTGTCGAGCCCATGCCGGCTCTCCATGAAGCAATCCAATAAATCCCATTTCCCCGTTCTATCCTCTTGGCCCTGCAAGTTTATTTCCTTCAAATACCCACTCAATTTCCTTTTCAATTCATTCATTGTCTCCTCTTTCACCATCCTTTGTAGACCACAAGTTCCTGGTTATTACCACCCTTTATGTAAAAACGTTCTTCCTCACATTTCCCCTGTAACTCTTGCCCAAAACCTTAAATCTTTGTCCCCTAGTCTTTGTATCATCAGCTAATATGAACATACAAATTAGAAGCAGGTATAGGCCATTCAGCCCCTCCAGTCTGCTCTGCTATTCAATAAGATCATGGCTGATCTGATTGTGGCCTCAACTCCACATTCCCCCTACCCCCGATAGCCTTTGACCTCCTTGTTAGTCAAGAATCTATCGATCTCTGCCTTAAAAATATTCAATGGCCCTGCCTCCATCACTCTCCGGGAAAGAAATCCAAAGATTCACGACCATTTCTTCTTATTTCTGTCTTAAATGGGAAACCCTTTACTTTTAAACTGTGTCCTCTATTATCATCTCTCCCATAAGGGGAAACATCCTTTCAGCATTCACCCTGCCAAGTCCCATCAAGATTTTATATGTTGCAATAAGATCACCTCTCAATCTTCTAAACTCCAATGGGTACAGGTCCAGCCTGTCCAACCTTTCCTCAAAAGATAACCCCCCCCCCATCCCAGGTATCAATCGAGTGAACCTTCTCTGAACTGCTTCCTAACGTATTTATATCCTTTCTTAAATAAGGAGACCAAAACTGTACATGGTACTCTAGATATAGTCTCATCAACATCCTGTACAACTGTACAATGGAACAGGTTTTCTTTTTCTACCTTATCTATACCTGTCATAATCTTGTCCACCTCTATCAAATCTCCCACCAAATTCTTTTACTCCAAGGAGGGCAATCCCAACTTCTCCAACCTAACACTCGCATTTTGTACTATTTGAACTCTTATAGTTTTAAGCTCAAGTTTAGATTGAGCTTAAGTTTGCCTGTGCCTTAAAAATAAAATTTTGCAGACTTTCAGTAATTTCACCAAACTGCAAACCTCTGAAGGAGATTACTTAAATAATACTGTCTTCACTCATTTACCAAACACAGCATAGATCCTGGATTCATTTATTGGAAAGAACTATAAATCCCCACTGTATTCATTCCACAAAGGGATTGCTATTTCTGATCCTATTCTCAATTTAGAAATGGCCCTCTTATTTAATCTTTTTTGAATCATTAGGACAATCCATTAGGAATTCCCAGCTTCCAATGTGAACTTTGGAACTTAGAACACCAAAGTTCCTATATGCCGATGGCGTAAGTACTCCTGTAGAAGCCCACATATCTTATCTTGTAATCTTTTTGATTGCCAACCTGGCCAACCAGTAGACAAAGAGAACAATGAAGAGCCTTAGCATCTACATGGAGACTAAAAACCATAAGGTGTCAATGGTGAGCTTCACCAACAATTAAACAAAACTGTTAAAGTCAAATATACATAACTACTACGCAAATAAAAATGGGTGATGTCTCCTCTAACCCTACTGGGTTCCATTAAAAACTGATGTTATTGAAATTAAAATGGAATCAGAAGGTAGGCTTCTTATCAAAGCAAAGACTTCAATTTTTCACTTTTTTTTCTTGTAAATTCAGACATGGGATCCACCTGATTACCTTTCAAAATAGGCCACTGAATTAAATATTGTTATTCTATTGGTCATATACATTCTCTAGGTTTTATTCTTATTTACCTGTGCATCAACTGCTAAAATTGGGGCTTTCGAAAGATCACATCTCCTATAAATAAGAATTGAATTTATGGAGCTGGATTTTTATGGACTGGGGAGACTCCAAGGAGCTACAAAAATGGCAGCCGGGGCCCGATTCTGGGATTCCCAACCCATTCTAGGCACCACTGATTTTCACCAGTGTGGGTTAAGGTTGCAGGCTGTTGCGGATCATGAGCCCACACCCTGCACTCCCAACTTGGCCATTTCAACTGAGGAAATAGGTATGTCCTAGTCCTCCACAATTTTCATGGGGCCAGGCCAGCTTTTAAAGGACTCATGGTTCACGGCACCTCAGAGGTGTTATGAACCATAGTCTGTCTGGATGATGGAACCTTTTGAAATGTAAGTTCAAAAGGTCTTACCTATGCCCCCCATGCCAAGCTATGCCTCTCTACCCACCCATGGGCCCTCATACCATCCACATCAAGCTATGACACTTCTACGCCCAATCACCCACTACGCACTCTGTACAGAAACAATGAACCCTATAGAAACAATAGGATGTGTCAAAAAACCTTAAAAAACAAAAGTCATTCATAACTTTCCACTTTCTTGAAAAATCTCCTTTCACTACAACCCTATAAAAAGTGTCAATCATCCAGACCCTTTAAAGCATCAGTAGCTGAAACTGTAAACACTTAAAAATTTTTATCTTGCCTAAATGAACATTGTGCAATTGACAGAATAGATCAGAGAGTAAGAGCTGTCAATGAAGCATGTTTCCCTGTGGTGCAGCTGTTTCAGAGTAATGAATGTCTTGGCTCTCAGCTAAGAATGCATAACGAGGCCTCCAACTCACCCACTTCTGGACTTCTAGGTTGATGGAAATGGGACTAGAGGTGAGCCGCCAATCCACTCCCAGGAGGACAGTCGGCCAACCAAATATTTTAATGAGGCTGGCAGCTTCTGAATTAAACTGCTTTCCAGGTTTTTTCAATTTTTCTTGTGATGTGAACATCACTGGCAAGGCCAGCATTTGTTGCTCATCCCTAATTGACTTTGAGAAGGTGGTGGTGAGCTGTCTTCTTGAATCATTGCAGTCCATGTGGTGCAGGTACACCCTCAGTGCTGTTAGGGAGGCAGTTCCAGGATTTTGATCCAGAGACAGTAAAGGAATAGTAATATAGTTCCAAATCAGGATGGTGTGTGGCTTGGAGTGGATCTTCTTCCCATGCGCCTGTGACTCTTGTGTGGTAGAAATCACAGGTTTGGAAGGTGCTGTTGAAGGTGCTTTGTAAAGTTACCAAAGGTGGTACACTTCTGCCACTGTGAGTTGGTGGTGGAGTGAGTGAATATTTAAAGTGGTGGATTTGGTGCAGATCAATTAGATCTGCTTTGCTTAGATTGTGTAGAGCTTCTTGAGTGTTGTTAGAATTAAGTGGAGAGTATACTATCACACTCCTGAGCTGTACCTTGTAGTTAGCCTTGGGGAGCTTGGAAGTTAGAATCCCCAGCCTCTGGCCTGCTCTTGTAGCCACTTTATTTATATGGCTAGTCCAGTTCAGTTTCTGGCCAATGTAACCGCTGTTACATTGGGGTGGTAGTTGATGTTGATTGTGGGGGATTCAGCAGTGATAATGCCAACGAATGTCAAGAGGAGATGGTTAGATTCTTTCTTATTGGAAATTGTCATTTCCTGGCACTTGTGTAATGCAAATGTAATGCCACTTATCAGACCAAGACTGAATTGTCCATGTTTTGCTGCCCATGGATATGGACTGCTTCAGTATCTGAGGAGTCACGAATGGAGCTGAACATTGTGCAGTCATCAGCGAACATCCCCACTTCTGACATGATAATGGAGGGAAGCTAATTGACGAAGCAGCTGAAGATGGTTGGGCCTAGGACATCAGCCTGAGGAACTCCTGCAGCGATGTGCTTGGGATGAGATGATAGACCTCCAACAATGACAACAATCTTCCATTGCGCTAGGTATGACCCCACGGAGAGATTTCCTTCTGATTCTCATTGACTTCAGTTTTATTAGGGTTCCTTGATGTTACACTCAGTCAAAAGCTGCCTTGATGTCAAGGGCAGTCACTCTCACCTCACCTCTGGAATTCAGCTCTTTTGTGCATGTTCAACTACGTTTAACCCTGGTCAGCCACATTTCCCAGACCTAGAGATACCTGGCAACTGATAGGTGGCAAGGGCAGCTTCAGGAAGACGGGTCCTTTCCCCTGGCCTTCCACATTCCACCCAACCTCCATCAGACACCTCCCCAACCCACATGACTCCAATCCAGGTTGGGGATCAACTCCAGGTTAGGGATCAAACACTCCCGCCATCCCTTGACAGTCCCACTTGCAGCAATCGGCTCCCTATTTGAGGTTGTGACCTCCTCTGGAGTGTTCTGTGCCCAACTGAAAAGCAAAGCTATGCATGTTGTGTAGCCAAAACTCCACAGCATTTGGGGAAACCTGGACTTCCAGATTTCCTGATGGAAATGCCCCTTCCCCCTCCCCCCATCCACCCAGTGGTCCCTGACAAGTTTCCGCCCAGGGCAAGTAGGGATGGGCAATAAATGCTGGCCCAGCCAGCGAAGCCCACAACCCGTGAACAAATAAAAAAAAAGTAAATCTGAGTGAGGATTCTTCAATTTGATTGGCTGGAGAGACTTGCTGTTTCTTACCCTGCTCACAGGTGCTGCAGTGGCTGGCACAAAGAGACAGGCACTGGTTGAAAGCAACCCTGCACCCTAAAGCCTGCAAAAACTTTGTCGACAGCTATCAACGAAGTGAAGCACAAGCGCTGTTCCTTTGCCACTGACCGTAAAATCTGGGCCAAATATTAATAACAACTATTTAAGATTTGTGGAATTGCATATATTCAAGTCATGCTATCCAAGGCTGTTTTTGATGTGTCATGTATCATATTAATTAAATATCACATAAAAGGATGACTCTAATAAATAATATATGCCATTGTTTGGAAACACTCCTGGCATCAAATAGGAATCACATAATCCTCTCCTTTTTCATTTCTCTTTCTGAAAAGAAGGAATTTATGTAAAATATTGGCAACACGATTGCTAGGTGTCACTGGGATGACCATCTAGATTCCTTCTTCTTCAACCTGAATAACAAATTCATATTCAAATCACCGCGGAGCCCTTGTGTCAGGGATGATTTATGACAGCACCATGCCTGTATCATTTAAATACTACTTAATTGTGGTTTTCATCTTTCATTCCCTATATATATATGCATGATGAGGATTGAGTAAAATTGTCTTTCATTGCTGTAATTACTCAAGGTGAGAGCTGTATAAATCTAAACTAATATGCAATTTTAATAACTCTAATTAACAAAATCATATCAAGTAGGTAGGGAGTTATAATTTATAAAATAGAAATTCTATATTTTGTCATGTTTCTGAGAATAGATGGAAGAGAGATCATATCATTCAGGCAAATAATTGTCAAGAATATTCTTATGGTTTAGCATGCCTTAGTAAATGTTTTCTCATGTTATTGACATACGTATTTTACACATTCCATAAATGTGGATCCATATATGAGACCTGCCTAGTGGTCCTGTTAGCAAATTCCAATATAAAATATTGTTATGCTGCTGGCACACATACATTCCAGATTTAATTCTGAAATATTAATACATGGCTCTTCCTGGAAGCTGCCTTATGTCAAATGAAGCAAAGTTCACAAGATGAACGCAGAGCAAATAAATGAAGACAAATATAATGTTAGCATATGTGCAAAATCATGGTCTAATATCTAATAATAGATATTAATAGAATAATAACAGTCAGGTGTAGGACCAAGAGAGTTGTCAAAAACATTGAGCGGAATTTAATGTAGGCGACAGGGTTCTAATAGGGCCAGCTGGAGAGCTGGCAAGAGCCTCATATCGCCTACTTTCTGGAAGGCCCGAGAAAATTTAGTGCCAATCAGGCAGTTATCTGGGCAGGGGTGAGCCTTTCCTGACATAAAGGACAGGAATGGAAAACCCGTGCCTCCCCCAGGAGGAAAAAGCAGCTTGGACCAGTACTCTTATTTCCCAGTTTTTATTGGTTTTTTTCCCTCTGGGCCATCAAGAACTGCCGGCCAATCAGAGGGTGGCAGCTGTGCATTGCTCAGCAGTACCACTGGGGAGATGGTGGCTGCTGCTGGTAATGCACCCGCCCGAGGTCCAGGATCACTGAGGGGATCCAGGCCATAGGTGAGTGATGGTGGGATGGATGGGTAATGAGGTGGGGGTCGCGAGGAAGGGAAGAGATGTTGGCAAAAAGAGCAGGAGGTGGTTCTCAGCGTGCCCCCCCTTACCGGACGCTGTGTCCCCCAATCAGGCACTGAGTGTATGACAACAAGGGTCCATGCCCCCTGGAAGCTATTCTGGCTTCCTGCATGGTGAATCCCCTGCCCGCTGCAGGGTGTATAGCAGAGGAGGTGGGGTTGAGGCCCTTAAATGAGCATTAATTATTGCCCACTTAAGGGTCTCGATTGGGGGTGGGGCGAGAAGGCAATCCACCAGCCTTCCTGCCATAGACTTAATTAGGGCAGAGGCGGGAAGGCGGTGGGGCCTCCACCTCCCTCCAGATTAAATGTCCTCCCTGTCACGAGGGTGAGGGCATTAAATTCCGCCCGCTGACTCTGTTGAAATTATGGCAGAAAGTAGACTGAACGCCATGATTTCCTTTATGCTGCTTATCAGAACAGAACTCCTGATTTTCAGATTTCATCCTCATGCATTAGATCTGCTTTGCAGGTTTGTTTAGCTCAGTGAAGCAAATACTGTTGTGCGATTAGCGTACACATTTTCTGGTTTTCATTCTGACATATTCATTCATTAAGTCCACCAGCCGTGTTCAGGCCTCCTGAAAGACCACAGCTCTGACAAATAAGAACCTGGAAATTATCCTCCATTTTTATTGAACTTAACAGTATTTCTTCAATCCTTTCATTTATGCATGTGCATTTCTTTCATTAGATTAACTCAGCACATAAAATAATAATGACACAATCTGAAAGATTATCAACATGGGAGTAGACATCCAAACAGGCTGATCCACTTCGCTCAAGTAAAGATCCACTCCAGAGCACAGAATTGAAGCTAGCATGGAATTGAAGTTAGCATCCGGTGTTATATTGAGGGAGAGCTGCATTGTTCAATGTGGAAACTTGACTGAGCCATGAAACTAAAGCCTCAGCTTTTTAATTGGGCAATAAAGATTGCTTGGCGTTAGATGCAGAAAACTATGGGGTTCTCTCAATATCCGCATCAGCACTTCTCCCTCAACAATCCCTACCAAAAAATAATTCATTGGTCATCAATCTCATTGTTGATTTTGGGATCTGCTTACATGCAAGATGTAGGCCCAGATTTTCGTCCACGAGTCTGATGTGCAGAGTCAGGAGAACTCCCAGCTCGCGAACCAGACTTCTAAAAATGGCCGCCCGGACAACAGACCTTCAGTCCGGGCATGCGAGGCAGGCAATATTTGAAGCTAGGGCGGGCCACCCCGGAGGTAGTGAGGAGGATGCCGGGTGCAGAGGTAGGCTGGATGGAAAGCCTGCCTTGGGACTCTAGCAAAGTGTTCAAATTTTTTTTTTAAAGCATAAAACGTAAAACATCCCTCCAGACCTCACCCCAACAAAATCCTCATGCCCCATCCATGCCAAGCCATGCCACCTCATACCCTATACCCACCCCATAAACCTTCATGCCCTCCATGCTAAGCTATGCCCTTGTACTCAGTCCCCATGGCCCCTCATACCCTCCATGCCAACCTAAGCCCCTGCACCCCCTCCCATGGCCCTTCATAGCCTCCATGTCAATTTAGTGCCAACTCATGCCAACCCATGCCCCCAACAACCATCCTTTTCCCTTACATCTACCATGCCAACTCACCCAGTATCCACCATATGTAGACCTCAAGAGCCATGCTGAGATAAAATAATGTTCTAAGTGTCTATTGCAGAATTCACTATATTAAAAAAACACTGAACATAAAAATCTATTTAGCACACTTACATTCCTTCAACCATATAAAGCCTTATAACAGCAAACATTTAATTCAAGTACACAATCCCTTATAACCACAAGCATTGAAATTCATAGACCCACTTCAAAAAATCTATAACCACAAGTAGCTGTCAATCAAAATGTGAAATGGCAGGCACCCTACTGTGATAATGGATGGTTATGAAATCAGTCATGCAGCAGTAACCTAGTATTGGAAATCCTCAGGTTTAAGCCAACAGGCAGAGAGAAATAGCATCCAAGGATTATTTTTTAACACTCCAGATATATTTTTCAAAGATTTAAAAGGAAGAACTTTTAATGCCTTGAGAGCTTGACAGCTCCCTCTGATGTGTGCTTTTGACAGGTCCTCTTGACAGGTCCTTTTAACAGTTGATTTTGAGAGATCTGTTGATAGCTCCAATGCGCTTGACAATTAATGAGTTTATGCACTTTCTACGCACATTCTTGCCCATTTTTTAACAATCCCAACCACCCCCGAAGATGTCCCGGGACCAGGTACAAAGGGGTGCCTTCCCTCTCCAAAGGGGTACCCTGGCCATCCAAAGAAATATACATAGTTCAGACCTGCTTTTACCAAGTCTACTCTGCACACTTCGAGTTTCACAGTCCTGGGCTACCAAACTCCGACTTCAGTAGAGGCAGCTGGTGATTTAAATGGCCAGCTGTCTCCGTGAAACTGCACATGCACCAGGGGGACACAGAAACATGGCGCACAATCGAATCCCCAGGCAGTCATCTGTTAGTTGTCAGGAATCTGCCTCATGATATTGAGAAGACAGAACCTTTCACAGGTTATGGCAATGTGGTGAAACAAAGTGTGTATTAACACCAAGAGTAGTGGCCAGAGAGGATCAGGAAAAGCCTGGCCCAGGGCCCAACCACCATCAAGGGAGGAGGGTCAGGAAGGGCCAGAGTGACGAGGCACGAGATGCTTTACCTCTTACAGAATCACAGGCCTTCCTCTGCTCCTTGACATGTTCATTCCCATTTCTATCTCTAAGAATGACCATCCAAGTAATTCCAAGTGCTTTCACAGCTTCTTTGAACATTGACAGCAACCAACAGTTAATGGGTTTCAACAACTGCCCCGCTCCTCTTTTGCCTAGGCCTGCACATTTGCATATCTACACTTTTTTCCAAAATCCTGCTGGACTGTCCTTTATTGAAATTATCCTCAGCTTCTCAGTAGCTATGTCTACATCCTTGGGCTTCCAGGCCCTTCTCTTGCATGCAAAACACCTGCAGTAGATTCTCTGCCAAATTAAATTGTCAATAGACACCTGGTAGAAGGTCTTGCTGACACAGCCAGCACACAACAAGGATGATAGATCTAAGTAGGAAAAGATTTGCAGTAGAACTTCCCGTGGTGAGTTCTCAATGGTGATCAGACTTCCAGTTCTCAATTTACCACCTTTTTCGCCACCTAACTGGAAGGACCTTGAAGGCAGACTCAAATTCCATTTATGTTCTAAACTGGTGGCCTCATGCTTCCCGGGCCAGCTGCCTCGAACCTCTGCCACTCTCTTACCTGGTGCCACCCAACCGCCACCTGTTGCCATCAAAACCAGCCAGATGTGCAGAGCAAGGAGAAGGACAGGCAGAGGGAGTCAAGTTTAAATCACAAAAAGGCCCAGAAGTTGATTTCACTAAAATGGGGGTTTGAAATAGAGACATCTAACCTGAGGAAGATAAAAACAAAAAGCTAAAAGCTACTGCGGATGCTGGAAATCCAAAACAAAAACAGAATTACCTGTAAAAACTCAGCAGGTCTGGCAGCATTGGTGGAGAAGAAATCAGTTAACGTTTCGAGTCTTCATGACCCTTCGGCAGAACTGAGAAAGAGCCCACCAGGCCATACTTTACAGGGAAAAGAGCTGCCGGGGGCGAGGGGAACAACTTAGAAACAACTGTCACCAACCTGATTGCACTCCAGTAGCCTCCACCCAGATCTGAAGAAAGAATAGTGATGATTAAGAAAGCAGCACTCTACGATGACAAAGCCCAAAGAGAAGTCCATGAGGGAAGAAAGAAAGGAACCTGGCACCTCCTACTACTTAACCAACGATTGTGTTTGGTCAGAACAACAGCAATCATTGGTTGATTAGCCTGTCAATTGGGATGGTCTATGCAGCAGATTGGCTGCCTTGGGCACTGACTATACAGATTAATAGGCTACTTGGCCAATAAGCCCTGGGTCACCTAGTGATTAGCACCATCAACACCCACCTCTCCGAGGGCCTGGTCTAACGTGTCCTCCCTTTAGGCACTCATATGTAATGCCACCTTGAAGAGAGGCCCCTCTGCCCCTAGGCTATGAGCTCCCCTTTTAATTTTTAGACCCAATATTTTTGGTTTAAGCATTTCCTGCATCAGACTCCGCCCCGCAGAGTGTCAGGTTATCAAATTTGAACACAGAGATAAAATCTCTGAAGACAATGCAGTTCCCTATGACTCACACTCCTGCAAGTCAAAAGAGTTCTCACGGTGAGTCAGGTAAGCCACACTTAAGTTGCCAGCATTCAGTGGGCAGGCTATTGAAGGCATGGGAAATTTGTGTTAGTTTCATTTAATCGGGGAGCTGCATTCAATCCCATCGAATTATATTTAAATTGCATGCAAGGGGCTTTGAATATTTATGGGGCAGGATCTTCAGGTCGGCGAGTGGGGGTGGGGCCCACTTGCCGGCGGAACTCCCGACATCATCCCACGTCATTTCCGTTTCAGGTCGGCGGGGGTTCAGCCGAGTCAGCTGTGCGCCCGCCAACCTGTCAACAGCCTATTGAGGCCATTGAAAAACCAATTTAGATAATTAATGGACCTGCCCGTCCAACCTTGAGGTTGGCGGGCAGGCCGGGAGCCCTGGTGGGCTTCAGAAAAAGCATGAAACCTCATCCACGGGCAGGATGAGGTTTCATGAGTGATTTAAAATCTGCACATTGAGTTTTAATAAAAATTATAGTCATGTCCCAACTCATGTAACATTGTTAGGATGGATTTTATTACAAATTTGAAGTCCGAACGGATCTCCCTGAGGCAGCACTTAGCCTCAGGGAGATCTGTGCGCACTTTCACGCACGTGCGCGAAAGAGTGCACTCCCAGCTGAGGGAATCCCCCCCCCGCCCGCACAGGAAGCGCATGCATCCTGATAGATGTCACATTGGACGGGCCTTAATTGGCCCACCTACTTAAAATGGTGGCACGCCCCCAATTAGGGGTGACAATCGGAGGCACGCCTGCTCGCGCCCGCTCCCGCATTTCCCCCCACCCCCAACGGGGAAAATTTTTCCCATGAAGTTCCTGCCGATAACGGGCAAGCTTCCTGCTTGCTTATCCTCCTGCCAACAACATAACAGGGAGCTGCTTTCCTGTCACAAGACTTCTGACTTTTGATTCTCTGGGTCCACCCCAGCAGGCTCCACAAAATTCAATCCTTATTCTGTCAATAATATATAGGCTGCCACTCCTAGATTAGACACTGTAATGACTGGATGTACCAGACAGGTTTCAACAAGAAACAGATAAGCTTTATTACAGAGAGCTTTTGAGATGCTACATGCTTGAACAGGATCCTCAACAGGAAGCCCCACCCCCGGATTACCCGCGCTTAGGGCTCATTGGTCAGAGCCTCCAAGAATATCACGTGACCCCAATGGGCAATAGGAGAGGCTATACCTTCAGTTACTACAGACACAATCAGTCAAGAGCTGCTAAGGGTATGAAAGTCACCTCCCTGTGTCTGATAAAGTAAGTCACATTTTTATGTATTTTACTTTTGTGAAAATGATTGCAATTCATAATGACTTTTATTGACAAAAGTAAATAATTTCAACAGGTTCAAAAGAGCAAAACGGTCAGAAATTACTATTGGTGATAAGAGTGGATGAAAGTTTATCCTTTTATATCAACCTTCCTCTGTCCTTTATTTAACACAGAGCATAGCCCATTCATCCTAACTTTACCTTTTAAAGTTCAGTGAAATATATATAACTATTTTTATTTTCATATTCAAAATATTTCTGATGCTTCCAGGAAAACTCTTTAGCATGAAAGGCAAAACTATGGACCCCCTCCAATTGTTGGAATATTTATAAAACAAAGTTTCATGGATGCTTTAAAGGGAGTTTCCCCAAAGTTGCCCGTGAATAACGTATTTGTATGCATCTTGAGTGTGTGTATTCTCTTACCCATGTGTGAGAAATTTGATTTAAAATAAGCCAACAGCAAAGTATTATTACTTAAAAAGGAAAAGGTTACAGTTTATGTCACACTATTGTTCAGGAAGTTACCTAAGAAAAGATAGTCATTAACACATACACACAAAGGGCAGAACTTTGCCCTTGGTGGGCATGCAAGCCCCACCGGCTCAGTGGTGGGCGGACAGCCGACAACCACCGCTGAAACGAGGCCCACTGCCATTTTGAGTGGGCGGGTCAATTAAGGCCCTCCCAGTGGCCTGCCCGACAGGAAGCACTATGCGCTTCCTGTGCGGGGCGGGGGGGGTGGGGAATCCCCAGCTGTCAAAATGTGTGTCTCAGGGAGATTAGTGACAGTGCACAAAAGTTAAAAAATATAAAAATAAAAAACTATTAACATGTTCCCCTCATGTGACAACATCACGCGAGATGGGACATGTTAATAAAAACAACATAAACTTTATTAAATTTTTTAAAAACAGACATGAAACCTCATCCCGCCAGTAGATGAGGTTTCATGTATTATCAGGAGCCCACTGGGGCTCCTGGCCTGCCCACCAGCCTTAAGGTTGGACGGGCAGGTCTTTAATGATCTTAATTAGCCTGTCAGGTTGGCGGGCGGACAGGTGATTTCGCTGTCCGCCCGCCTTCCTAAAAATTTAAAGGGACCGGGATGATGTCGGGGGTTCCTCAGTGCAGGCCTGCACAGAGGGATTTGGGAGTCCTAGTACATGAATCCTAAAAAGCTAACATACAATTTCAGCATGTAATAGGGAAGGCAAATGGAATGTTGGCCTTTACTTCAAAGGGAAAGGAGCATAAAAATAGGGTAGTCTTACTAAAACTATACAAGGCACTAGCTAGAACACACCTAGAAAACTGTGAACAGTTTTAGTCCCCTTATCTAATGAAAGATATACTGGCATTGGAGGCAGTCCAGAGAAGGTTCACTAGGTTGATCCTGGGGATGGAGGGATTTTCTTGTGAGGAGAGGTTGTGCCTTTACTCATCGGAGTTTAGAAGAATGAAAGGCGACCTTATTGAAGCATATAAGATTCTTAGGGGGCTTGACAGGGTAGATGCTGAGAGGTTGTTTCCCCTTGTGGGAGTGTCGAGGAACAGAGGGCATAATCTCAGAGTAAGGGGTCATCCATTTAAGACAGAGATGAGGAGGAATTTCTTCGCTCAGAGGAATTCTTTACCACAGAGGGCTGTAGAGGCTGGGTCATTAAGTATATTCAAGGCTGAGATAGACAGTAAGGGAATCAATGGTTATGGGGAAAAGGCAGGGGAGTGGAAACTGCATATCCAAGTCCTGGGTCCTATCTTAGTCATTGTCTATTTGATCACCCATTGAATTTCAAATTTCTTTTGTGAATCCTCTTGAGGTAAACAGAGTCTAGTTCACATCCGGTTGGTAAGGGTCGAACCCACAAGAGAAGTCATATGACCATTAGAATCCATTTTGTTTCAGTTTTTTTTTAAATCAGTCCAAGATTTTTAATAGTAATCTTAAAATACAGTTTCTTTCGAAATTCATAATGCTATCATGAAAACAGTGTCGCGGCAAAAGTATCAAAATTCCAGGATGGCATGACCCAAGATGACCCAGAAATTAAATTTTACATTTTCAACATTCATATTGCATGTCAGCAATTTCTAAACTCAACACTGCTGCAAACTGTACTTTGATGAACTTATAGATTTTGTCCCTGCATTAAGATCAATCAAATGTTGGGTATACCTTACCTACAGATTAAATTATGTCCTGTCCACATCCCACTGCACTTGCAGTGCAATTGCTCATCTTCATGTGTCATGAGACATATAATCAAGGCTGTGTTTGAGCTGTCAGATTTTCAGGGACTGGTTCAGCTGTCATGAACTGTTGAGTTTGCTGTTGCTAGTTTTCTAGGATGGCATGAATGCTAAGACCATAATTTCCACAGCAGCATAGTGTGCAAATAAATCATGGGGCCAATAATTTGAACTAAACAGATGATTAAAAACACTTTTTATGACTCTGATAAACATGGGAATTACATATACTGGAAGTTTTAGATTAATACATTATGCAAATGTAAGATAGCTGAATAACTAGAGTATATTCATTGGTGCGTGGCCCACTTACAAGATAAAACAGTTGAGTTAAATCATGCCAAAATCACTGTAATTTCATGAAAAAAATAAACTGAAACTCCAAAACTACAAAACGCCAATAAAACAAATTAAAATTATTTAGTGACTGCAAACTAATGGAATGGACAGAATCAAGGCACATAATTAAAATACTCGCAAAAACCCCAAATCCCATGCTTTAAAAATGGAATTTGATTTATTCAGATACTTTAACATAGTGGCCTGATTGTGGCCTCTTCACAGTATACTGATGCTGTGGGTGAACGTTATCAAATATTTATGGCAGCCTTGCCCTATATATTCCTTTGGGCAAAGCTATTGTTTGAAACAATAATATGTTACAAAACTATAATAATTTTCATAATATTATTGTGGGTTATTGTAAAGTAGACTTATAGGAGTGAGTATGGATGATTCTGTCTGTGTGTGGTTTTAATTGAATTACAGTCAGTTAGACTGCAAGCTTGAAATTATCAAAAGGAGTTTGGTGTAGAAGGGTACTTGAAATGTTAATGAGTAAACATGGATGAGGTCTTAGAATATAAGGTGTGAAGGAATTTTGCATTTGTAGATAAGTGAAGTTGTTTGGATTTCAAAGGGATGGTAGGATGTTTACAACTGGTGTGGTAAGCAAGACCAAGCAATGTGTTTATTTTTCACAAAAGGAAAGAGATCATATTGGCAACATGAAAGATTTTTATATTATGGGAAAAGTAAATTTTCAAAGATATATGGAACATTGGAATTTACAGATTAAAGAGAGAGAAACATATATATAAAGAGGAATGAAATAGTATGTGTGAAACAGCCTTGAAGAAGCCTCCAGTTATTTTTGCAAAAGTCTGCTGTGTCCAGTAACTAAAGTTAGAGAAAAGCCTTTGGAATTCCACTGTTGAGTGGGTGCTGTGGTAACTTGCTGGCTTGCTTTTTTAAATTTAAAATCTATTTTGGACTGTTGCTTTAAAGGGGGTGTGTAGTTGGGAGTCAGGTTAATTAGGAATTTTGGAATTTGCTATAGTATTAAGTAGCTGTAATCTTATGTACGTGCTTGAAATCTTTTCTTTTGTTTAAAATCTCTGAAGGGTATTAGTGGACTCATTACTTCTGAATTCAGTGTCCAAATCTTCTCATAATAAATACAAATTGAAAAACCATTTTGATAGCATGGCCAGGTTTCCCTTGTGGATTTGATCTGCCTGGCACACATAACCTGCCATGCCATTACAAAATTGGGAGCTCTTTGCGGGATATTGGTTTGGCATTGGTGAATATTAAGGCTACGAGAAGAAAATTGAACTCAGAAGCTGGTGCTGAGGGATTTTAAAGTGGTGAGACTACAAAAATGGCTTTATCCATAGCTAAGACTTTTCTGGGAGTAGAAGAAATAACTCTGATTGGTTTACAAAAATTATCTAAGGATAAGTTAACAGAATTGGCAGATAATTTGCAGTTGAGGTTAACTGTAAGGGCAAAGAAAGCAGATATAATTGAAATGATAGCACAGCACTTGAAATTGAAGGGATACCTGAAACCAGTGAGTCACAGCTGGAGGCAGTGAGACTTCAGTTACAAATGAAGAAGCTTGAACATGAACAAGCAATGGAAATGAAAAAAACTGGAATTAAAAAGGTTAGAGGCAGAGGAAAAGGAAAAAAGATAGAGAAAGGGCATTTCAAAGGGAGCAAGCAGAAAGGCAGGAGAGAAAAACAAAACAGGAAAGGGAATTGGCATTGGAGAAATTAGCAATGGAGGCAAGAGCAAAGAAGAGGGAGAGAGAATATCAGCTTAAAAAGCTGGAAGTTAAAAAAGAGCTCTGAGGCTGAGGAAGGTTCTGATGTGGAAATGACCACTTCCAACCTAAAGCCCAGTGGGGAGATATTTAAATTTGTGCAAGCTCTTCTGAAGTTTGAGGAAAGGGATGTTGAGGCATTCTTTGTCTCATTTGAGAAAATAGCTAAACAGGTGAAGTGACCACAAGAAATTTGGACATTGCTTTTACAGTCTGGGTTGGTAGGTAGAGTTCATGAGGTTTATGCTTCATTGTCAGAAGTATCGATGGATTATGATGCAGTAGAAAAGGCTATTTTGAGTACATATAAGTTGGTTCCTGAGGCATACAGGCAGAAATTGAGGACTATAAGGAAACAGCCTGGGCAAACTTACATTGAGTTTGAGAGAGTAAAACAAGGTAATTTTGATTGGTGGATATGGGCATTAGAGATAGAGACCACATATGCAGCTCTAAGAGAGGTAGTTCTTTTGGAAGAGTTTAAAGATTCAATTCCTTTGGTAATGAGAACTTATGTGGAGGAACAAAGGGTTAAAACGGCAAGGCAAGCAGCAGAGATAGCTGATGATTATGAGTTAGTTCATAGATCTAAACCGTCACCCTTTTAAATCAGAGGATAAAAAGTGGCAAGGTGAAAGCAAAGTAGGTAGTCAAGGGGGAGAAGGAGGCAGTCAGAAATTCTCTGGGATTTTTTTTTCTCAGACCAGAATCGAAGGTGCTGAGTGTAGAAGTGACACTCAAAAACTGAGGAGTTTTTATTGGAATAAGGTTGGGCACACAAAAATCAATGTGTTGGAAGTTATAGGGAAAATCTATTGCAGTAATTAGAATGTAGAAATGTTCCGGAAATAAGAGTACCGTGGGTTTTGAGATCCAGGCACAGGAAAAACCAGTGACTTAGGTACAGGTGAAGCAGGAAGAATCAGTGATAGTTAAAGAAGTGGGAATATGCTCACAATTTACCCAAGAGAGTTCTGAAGGGCAGGTTACAGAAATGTTTAAAGATTTTGTATGTGAAGGGGAAGTCTTTCCATGTGTACAGGGTGGAGTAGGCAAAGATATTAAAATTTTTAAGAGACACGGGGCTAGTCAATCCTTAACATTATGGGGTAGTGATATTTGTTTTTCAGAGGGAGTATTGCAGGAAAAGGTGATGATAAAGGGAATTCATGGAGATGCTAAAGCTATTCCATTGTGAAAGGTGAATTTAAAGAGTAAGTGAAAAACAGGTGAGGTGATTGTTGGAGTAGTGGAAAAATTGCTCATTGCAGAGGTTCAATTTATTTTAGGTAATGTTATAGCTGGGTCACAGATGTTGGTGATGCCTACTGTAGTCGAGCAGCCTGTAGAAGTGCATTCAACAGAGGTGTTGCAGAAAGAGCATCCTGAGTTGTTTCCAGATTATGTAGCAATGAGATCACAAGATCACAGGTTAAAACAGGAAGAGGAGGAATTTAAGAGGCAGGGGAAAGATGCTGAAATTCAATTAGCTGATACGATCTTTGATAAGATTGTTCAGGGAGAGAGAATGGAGGAGAATGAAGTTGAAGTTTTTAGTTCAGTTAAATTGGTAGAGTTACAGCAGGAGGATCCATGAATAAAGCATTTATGTCTGACAGTTTACTCAGAAACAGAGGCAGAATGTATTCCAGAATGTTATTACCTTAAAAGTAATGTGTTAACGAGGAAGTGGAGGCCATCTCATGTTTCAGCAGATGAGAAATGGATGGTAGCGTTTCAGATAGTTATACCATCTAAATACAGAAATGAGATATTGAAAGTAGTTCATGAAATTCCAATAGGAATTAAGAAGACTCTGGTGAAATTACAAAAACATTTTTATTGGCCTGGATTGCATAAAGATGCAGTCAAATTCTATAGAACATGTCATACATGTCAGGTGACAGAAAAACCTCAAGCAGTGATTAAACTGGCACCTTTAATTCCAATTCAAGCATTTGAGGAACCTTTTACTAGGGTCTTGATTGATTGTCTAGGGTCCCTCCCAGAGACTAAAAGTAGAAATCAGTACCTGTAGAAACATCCATTATTATTAGCAAGGTTTCCAGAAGCAATACCTTTGTGAAATATTACAGCAAGGAGAATTGTGGAAGAATTGACTAAATTCTTTACCAGATATGGTTTGCCAAAATAAATACAATTGGATCAAGGTTCAAATTTCATGCCACAGCTATTTAAGGAAGTAATGAACAGCTTGGCGATAAAACAGTTTAAATCAACAGCCTATCATCCTGAATCACGAGGTGCTTTGGGAAGATAACATAAAACTTTGAAAACTATGATGAGGGCTTATAGCCAAGACTATCCATAGGATTGGATTGAGGAATTCCATTCTTGTACTTTGCTATTAGGGATGTTCCTGGTGCATCGTCAGGATGTAATACTTTTGAATTAGTCTATGGTCATGAGGTAAGGGGATCACTTAAGTTGATGCAGGGGAAGTTAATGGATCAAAATTTGGAAACTACTCTCCTGGATTATGTGACAAACCTCAGAGAAAGATTGAACAGAGCATGTGAGTTAGGCAAGGAACATTTAAATATATCACAGCAGGTGATGAAGGCGAAGTCAGATAAGAGAGCCACAGCTTGTAGCTTTGTTGCTAGGAAAAAAGTGTTAGTTTTATTACTAGTATTGTGTGAACCATTAAAGGTAAGGTTTAATGAGCCTTACAGAACTGAAAAGAACCTGAGTGAAGTAAATTATTTAATAAATACGCCAAATAGAAGTGAGAATCAGTGGGTATGTCATATAGATATGCTTAAAAAGTACTTATACAGGGAAGATGACCAAAAGGAGATATTAGTGGTGGCAGATAAGGAACAAGAGGTAGAAATGGAGGATTCTGAAATTGATTTTCCTTTGATCAAATTGGATAATGAGGGGATACTTAAAAATTTAAATGTAATATTGAGTTACCCTCCAGACAAGTGTCAAAGTGATTTGGAGAAGCTATTGCAGTCACACAAAGCTATTTGTGGGAATAGGCTGGGGAGGACGAATTTAGTTACACATGTACATGTAGTTGATGCAGTTTCAATAATGCAACATCCCTCTAGATTAAGTCCAGCAAAATTACCACAAATGTAGAAATAAATCGAATTTATGCTTCAAAATGACATCTGAGTCTAGTTGAAGTAACTGGAGTTCACCTATTGTGATGGTACCAAAGCCAGATGGAACACAAAGACTTTGTGCGGATTATCGAAAATTCAATACAGTGACAAAGGTGGATTCATATCCTATTCCACATTGGAAGATTGAATTGAGAAAGTGGGACAATCAAAGTTTATCACAAAGATTGACTTGCTGTAACGGCATTGGCAAGTACCGTTATTCGAGAGAACAAAGGAGATATTGGCTTTTGTGGTGCCAGGTGGACTATATCAGTTTAAAGTTATGCCATTTGGTATGAAAAATGCACATTTCAAAAACTGACAAACAAAGTAATTGCAGGACTAAGCAATTGTGTTGTTTATATTGACGACTTGATAGTTTTCAGTCAAATGTGGGAGGAGCATTTACAACATCTGTAAGAACTGCTTGATCAACTGCAAGAAGCTAATTTGGTGGTGAACCTGGCTAAGAGCGAGTTTGCAAAAGCGCAAGTTACATATCTACGCCATACCATTGAACATGGTAAGGTGGCTCTAAGAGATGTGAAAGTAAAAGCCAACGTGAATTTCCCTGTGCCTACAACAAAACGAGAAGTTTTGAGATTTCTGGGCATGAGTGGATTTTACCAGAAGTTTGTACCAAATTTTAGCAGTATTGTTGCTCCATTGCCTGAATTATTTAAAAAAAGAACAAGAGGTTGCAATGGAGACAGAAGTGTCAGAATGCATTTGAGAGTTTAAAAACTGTATTGACTGCGACACCAGTTTTGGTGGTACCTAATTACGCCAAGCAGCTTAAGTTGGCAGTTGACACAAGTGATGTAGACATTGGTACTGTTGCAAGAAGGTGAAACTGGAATTGAGAAACCAATGGGGTATTTTTCACAAAAGCTGAATGTACAACAGAAAAGATATTCAACCATCAAAAAGGAAACTCTGGGTCTGGTGTTAGCGTTGCAGCATTTCGAGTTTTACGTTGCAAACAATTCATCAGAAACAATTGTTTATACAGATCATGATCCTTTAAAATTTCTGGACAAATTTCGAGACTGAAGTGCAAGGCTATTCAGATGGAGTTTATTACTGCAACTGTTTAATTTACAAATTATACATATTGCTGGACAAGAAAATCTAGTTACAGATGCATTGTCAAGATTTCAAAGCTCAAAAGAAATTGGACATTTAAAAGGTGGGCACTGGACTGAAATGACTCTATTGATACAAAGGATTTGTATATATTGTTATGTTAATGCATGCACCTGGTAATGTAATAGTTTGTGTATAGATATGTATAATAAGTAGTGTAAGATGGATTGAGAAAATGAAGGTGTCTTTTAAAATTACTATGGTTCACTTTCACATAAGGATGGAGGTGTTATGAAGCTATAATAATTTTCATAATATTATTGTGGGTTATTGTAAAGTAGATTTATAGGGGTGAATATGGATGATTCTGTCTGTGTGTGATTTAATTGAATTGGAGTCAGCTAGACTGTAATCTTGAAATTATCAAAAGAAGTTAGAGGTAAAAGGCATTTGAAATGCTAATGAGTAACCATGGATGAGGTCTTAGAATATAAGGTGTGAAGGAAATTTGCATTTGTAGATAAGCAACGGAGTTGTTTGGATTTCAAAGGGATGGTAGGATGTTTACAACTGGTGCGATAAGCAAGGCCAAGCAGTGTGTTTATTTTTTTCAAAAGGAATAGGGTCATATTAGCAACATGAAAACTTTTCTTATAATAGAAAAACCTAATTTGCAAAGACATATGGGGCAGGATTTTGAAATCGTTGGGCAGACATGGCAGGCGGACCCGAGAGCGGCCGGGAAACAGCCCAGTGCCCACGATTGGCCCCTAACCGCGATTTCACGCTGGCTGGCCAATCAACAGCCAGCCAGTGTGAAACGCATGCTAAAAGACTCAGCGCTGCCAGGATGGGGCAATGGGAGGAGGGCACAATGAAGGCTCCCTGAAGGCAGAGAACTGCCTCAGGGAGCTGAAGAATTTCAAACCTATAAATAAAGATTTTAAAATCCTGGAAAAAATTTCTACCCATAAGAATCACTAACCCCAAGATATGTTGATGATAAAAATTCCGCCCAAACATTTTTTTTTATTATTATTGATATCGGAAACCTCATCCTGCCCTTGGATGAGCTTTCCTCAAAATTCCAAAAGCTGCCTGGCTAATTCGCCCACCCACCAACCATAATGTTGGACAGGCAGCGAAAAATAGTGGTTAATTAATTGATTAATGGCCTTAATAGGCCTCTCAATTGTTGGCGGGCATGCTGCTGACTCTCGAGCGCACCTGGTGACTGAAATATCACATGCCATTTCAAGCTCGGCATGTCGGCAAGCACCCGCATGGCAAGCGGAAAATCCTGCCTATCAAACCATGGAATTTACATATTAAAGAGAGAGAAACATATATAAAGAGGAATGAAAGGGTACATTGGTTTGGCGGCATGTAAGATCTAATAGGAGTGTGTGAAACAGCCTTGAAGAAGCCTCCAGCCATTGTAGCAAATGTTTGCTGTGTCCAGTAACTAAAGTTAGAGAAAAGCCTTTGGAATTCCATTGTCGAGTGGGTTCTGTGGTAACTTGCTCGCTTGCTTTTTAAATTTAAAATCTATTTTGGACTGTTGCTTTAAAGGTGGTGTGTAGTTGCAAGTCAGGTTAATTGGGAATTTTGGGATTTCTTATAGTATTAAGACCATAAGACCATAAGACATAGGAGCAGAAATTAGGCCATTCGGCTCATCGAGTCAGCTCCGCCATTCAATCATGGCTGATAAGTTTCTCAACCCCATTGTCCCGCCTTCTCCCCATAACCTTTGATCCCCTTACCAATCAAGAACCTATCTATCTAGGTCTTAAATACACTCAATGACCTGGCCTCCACAGCCTTCTGTGGCAATGAATTCCATAGATTCACCACTCTCTGGCTAAAGAAGTTTCTCCTCATCTCTGTTCTAAAAGGTCTTCCCTTTACTCTGAGGCTGTGCCCTCGGGTCCTAGTCTCTCCTACTAATGGAAACATCTTCCCCACGTCCACTCTATCCAGGCCTTTCAGTATTCTGTAAGTTTCAATCAGACCTCCCCTCATCCTTCTAAACTCCATCGAGTACAGACCCAGAGTCCTCAAACGTTCCTCATATGTTAAGCCTTTCATTCCTGGGATCATTCTCGTGAACCTCCTCTGGACCAGCACATCCTTCCTGAGATACGGGGCCCAGAATTGCTCACAATATTCTAAATGTGGTCTGACCAGAGCCTTATAAAGCCTCAGCAGCACATCCCTGCTTTTATATTCTAGTCCTCTCGAAATAAATGTCAACATTGCATTTGCCTTCCTAACTACCGACTCAACCTGCAAGTTAACCTTAAGACAATCCTGGACTAGGACACCCAAGTCCCTTTGCACTCCAGTCTTCTGAATTCTCTCCCCGTTTAGAAAATAGTCTATGCCTCTATTCTTCCAACTAAAGTGCATGACCTCACACTTCCCCACGTTGTATTCCATCTGCTACTTCTTTGCCCATTCTCCTAACCTGTCCAAATCCTTCTGAAGCCTCCCCGCCTCCTCAATACTACCTGTCCCTCCACCTATCTTTGTGTCATCTGCAAACTTAGCCAGGGTGCCCTCAGTTCCTTCATCTAGATCATTAATGTATAAAGTGAAAAGTTGTGGTCCCAACACTGACCCCTGTGGAACTCCACTAGTCACCGGCCGCCATCCTGAAAAGGACCCCCTTATCCCCATTCTCTGCCTCCTGCCAGACAGCTAATCTTCTATCCATGCTAGTACCTTGCCTCTAACACCATGGGCTCTTATCTTACTGAGCAGCCTCCTGTGCGGCACCTTGTCAAAGACCTTCTGGAAGTCCAAGTAGATAACATCCATTGGCTCTCCTTTGTCTAACCTACTCGTTACCTCCTCAAAGAATTCTAACAGATTTGTCAGGCATGACCTCCCCTTGATGAAACCATGCTGACTTTGCCCGATTTTACCATGCACTTCCAAGTAATCTGAAATCTCATCCTTAATAATGGACTCTAAAATCTTACCAATGACCGAGGTTTTGCCTCACTCCCTTCTTAAACAGGGGTGTTACATTAGCGATTTTCCAGTCCTCTGGGACCCTCCCTGACTCCAGTGATTCCTGAAAGATCACCACTAACGCCTCCACTATCTCTTCAGCTATCTCCTTCAGAACTCTGGGGTGTAATCCATCTGGTCCAGGTAATTTATCCACCTTCAGACCTTTCAGATTTCCTAGCACCTTCTCCTTGGTAATGGCCACCATACTCACCTCTGCCCCCCGACTCTCTTGAACTTTGGGGATGTCACTCGTGTCTTCCACTGTGAAGACTGACGCAAAGTACCTATTCAGTTCCTCCGCCATTTCTTTGTTCCCCACTACTACTTCTCCAGCGTCATTTTCCAGCTGCCCAATCTCCACTTTTGCCTCTCTCTTACCCTTTATACATCTAAAAAAACTTTTGCAATCTTCTTTTATATTACTGGCTAGTTTATCCTCATATTTAATCTTCTCCCTCCTTATTTCTTTTTTAGTTGTCCTCTGTTTGTCTTTGTAGGCTTCCCAATCCCCTGGTTTCCCACTGCTTTTCGCCGTATTGTATGCTTTCTCTTAAGCTTTTATGCTGATTCTGACTTCCCTTGTCAGCCATGGTTGCCTCATCCTCCCTTTAGTATGCTTCTTCTTCCTAGGGATGAATTTTTGCTGTGTCTCCCAAATTACTCCCAGAAACTCCTGCCATTGCTGTTCCACTGTCTTTCCTGCTAGGCTCATCTCCCAGTCAATTCTGGCCAGCTCCTCCCTCATGCCTCTGTAGTTGTCTTTATTCAACTGTAATACCGTTACATCTGATTCCAGCTTTTTCCTCTCAAATTGCAGGGTAAATTCTATCATATTATGGTCACTTCCTCCTAAGGGTTCCTTCACCTTAAGCTCTCTTATAAAATCTGCCTCATCACACATCACTAAATCTAGAATTGCCTGTTCCCTAGTGGGCTCCACCACAAGCTGCTCCAAAAAGCCGTCTCGTAGACATTCCACAAATTCCTTTTCTTGGGATCCAATACCAACCTGATTTTCCCAGTCTACCTGCATATTGAAATCCCCCATGATCACTGTAACCCTGCCTTTCTTACACGCCTTTTCTATCTCCTGGTGTATCTTGTGCCCCACATCCTGACTACTGTTCGGAGGCCTGTACATAACTCCCATTATGGTTTTTTTACCTTTGCAATTCCTCAACTCTACCCACACAGATTCTACATCATCTGACCCTACATCATTTCTTGCTATCGATTTCATTTCATTTCTTACTAACAAAGCAACCCCACCCCCTCTGCCAACCTGCCTATCTTTTCGATAGGATGTATATCCTTGGGTATTTAGCTCCCAGTGCTGATCCCCTTGCAGCCATGTCTCCGTAATGCCCACCACATCATACCTGCCAATTTCAATCTGCGCCACAAGCTCATTTACCTTATTTTGTAAACTGCGTGCATTCAGATACAACACCTTCAGTCCTGTATTTCCCGTCCCCTTTCTCATTGTTGTCCCTTTATCTGATGTGCTTGAAGTTAGATTCCTAGCCCTTTCCAAACACTCTGTCTTATTTTGTGTTCTGGAGACTTTAATAGCCTCTCCTGGGCTCTCCTTTCTTTTCAGTTTTTTCATAATTTTCCATGAAGTTGAATCCACCCCCCCACCCCCACATGCTAACCTGCTGCTTTGTTTCCCATTAGTCATACTTCTTGGAGTTTTACCCTTCCCTCATAAGTATCTGTAATCCTATATGTGTGCTTGAAATCTTTTCTTTTGTTAATAAATGTTTTAATATTTTGTAATCTTTAAAGGGTGTTAGTGTACTCGTTACTTCTGAATTCCATGCCTAAATCATCTTGTGATAATACAAATTGTAAAATCATTGTGATAACGTGGCCAAGTTTCCCTTGTGGATTTGTTCCACCTGGCAGACATCACCTGCCACATAATAACAAATAATAGATTTTTTAAAAAGCCTGTCAACTCACCATAGGTCCATCTTCACATTCTTCTTTCCATCCCAACATCTTCTACACATCTCAAGTGGTTTGTGATTCTTTGGTCTGAATTCTTTGAATGGTGGTGCTCGCTTCCCACCATCTGACTGCCCCACAGCCAATTTACGCTCCAGTGAGCATCGATTGGCTGCAGACAGGACGTCCACCCCTCACTCAGGAAGAAGTACTGCTTTAGAGAGCTGCCAACTAATCTGATTGGCCGGCAGCTCTCCAGTCCCTGTGTGATAGCGCTGCAGTGGACAGAAGGGGAACTACACCAACCTGCCTGATCCTAACTGCCAGAGCTGGAGGACAAGGTAAATGTAAGGGGTCCCAGAGCGGGGAGGGTTGGGAAGGCCTGAGAGTTTGCGAGTGGGCAATCAGGGTCTTGGGGGAGAGGCCATGGGCAGGGAGGGCAAGGAGGGAGGTCCAGAGGTCACCGGGCCTGAAGGGGATTGTGCCCCCAGTCAGAAGGGGGTTTCTCGCCTGAGATCTAACTTTGATCCTTTCCAGCCTTCTCCCAAGGAAGTTCGATGTTCCCGCCAACCTAAAAATTGAGGCCCTTAAGTGGCCATTAATTGGCCACTTAAGGGCCTCAATCAGGCCAAGGGTGGGCTTCCCATCCGAGGCCTTGCCCACCCCAGCATAAATTCGCTGTGTGATCAGGACAGGTGGGAACCCAGAGGGATTCCCCACAACCCCACAATTTGACACCCCTCCCCCCACCTGCCTAAAAACCTGCCGGTTGTGAATTTACGAAAACTGTTTTCAGCAACTTACTCCCCCTTACTACATGGCACTCAGTTGATTAAGAGAGTTTCTACCATTTAGGGTTTGCAATTCTAGGACCCCATATCTTGGAGCCCAAGGATATTCTTTAAATTCATTATTAGAATATGGGAGTAACTGGCAAGGCCAGCATTTGTTGCCCATGACTGGTTGCCTGAGACAATAGCAGTGAGTCTTTCTTTTGATACAACAGAACAGCATGATGAGCAACTAGACCGTAAAACATCAGCATCATTAGTGTGGGACTGGAGTCATAAACAGGTTAGATTGGAGTTATATAAAATTTAGGCTCGGTAGGGATGGCTGCTTTCCTTCCCTTTAGTGCACCAGTTGGATTTTCACAAAAATCTGACAGTTTTATGGTCACTTTTCCATTTTTCCAAATAGCGGGGTTTTTAAAAATATATTTCTGGAATTCTTTTTAACTGAATTCAAGTTCTGAACTACTATAGTGTGTTTTGTACTCGTATTCTCCAGATTATTACTCCAGTAGCATAACCACTAAACTGAAGTACCCATTATTTAAAGACTGTAAGGACTGAATTTTACTGTGGGCTTCAGACCATAACACTGAGATCAAATGGGGAGCTCAAGCATGCACTTGCCAGTAGTGGGACTGGCTATGATTTTACCAGAAGCAGCCTCCTAATTGGTCACCTCCACGCCCGTCATCCAATTAAAGATGGGGGTCGCTGGGCTCCTGATGCTGCTGGCCCAATCAGAGGGTCAGCAACACTGAAGCTCCAGCACGGTCCCACTGGGAGATGGTCCCTTTGGCAACAGGCGTCATGGCAGATGTGAGTGGACAATACGGCGATAAGGCCAAAAATCAGTTCCATGTTGTTGTGAAACCAGTTTGCGATCGTCTGCTGTGCCCATCAATGGCTGGCCGCATTTCCTGCCATCCAACATCAGGAACTTAATATTAATGCATTTGCATCTCATTATTGTGCCCACACACGAGTATCATCCCCCCATGTCAAACTTAATACCTACGTTGGCGTGGCTTCAGAACAGCTTCACGACTGCCTTTTAAAAGGCACGCACCTGGCAAGCTGAACTTCAAGGGGATCTCGGAGGTGAGTGCACTCAACCTTGCACAACAATTGCAAGGATCATCCATAGGACATTAAGGAAAAGGTGCCATGCATTCAGGGCGGGGGGGCACAGGCAAGTCGCTTTTTCCCGGCTGGCTTTACTGGATGTTTCCAGTGAGTGTGAAGCTGGACCATCACTTTGCTCTGAAGGTTACACACTGCACAGGGAAGAGGCCCTGGACTGAGGCACCTGCCTTTATCTTGTGCAGGAACCAAAGTTTCACATCTAAGTAATATGAACACTGCTCATCCATAACAAGGAGCCATAGGCAAGCAGACATTCTTGGGAGTTTATTGATGATAGTGAACATTATGTACAAGTGATTAACACCCATGCCCAGGCTGTGCCAGCATTGACCTCAGTGCATTGGCATGCTGGCGCTATCACCTCGGACTTGAGGTGGATGCACTCCTCCATCATCCCTTGCAATCTGAGGAGTGCACCTCTTCCTGATGTTCCTGTGATTGTCTTTGCAGCTCCACCAACTGATTGAGGACCGAGTCCAGAGGCTCATCATCTGACTCGGACTCAGCAGGTTCCTTGCCTCCAGCAGTCTTCCGCGTGCCGGTGACCAAGGATGTCCCTGACTCCACCTGCTGTGGAACAGTTTGTGTGGTGTGCTCACCAGATTGTGATCCTGAGGCTACTCTACATCTAGATCCCAACAAAATGTGCCGCTGCGCTGGTGGAGGGTGTGGGTGAGTCCTGTGATGGGTCTTCAACAGTGCTGCCCTCAGGGTCCTTATCTGAGGTGCGCTTGGCAGTGGGGTCAGGGCCAAGGTTGCCTGAAAGTGACATGCCAGACGTGCCTAGACAGAAAGTGGAGATTTCTACTGCTTGGCCACCGTGTTGAACACAGAAAAGTGGACTCAGTAGCATTGAGAGAGGGATGATGTGGTGCAGGATCCTCATGTGGGTGTTCACCGCCGACCTCTCAGTCGCCACAGGAACATTCCACGCCACTCTGGCCAGCTGCAACGCACAATTCTCGAACAAAGTGAGGGCTTTGATGTCCGGCCCCCCCACCCCCATTTCTGAGACCTCTCCTGTTGATTATGCAGGACAAGATCGCGCATAGGGACAGATGGAGAGAGTGTGAGCGAGGTGCATGCCAGGCCAAATGAGAAGGATGCCAGGTGTGCATGTGTGCTAAGTGGATCCATGGACAGGATGAGGTGGCCATCTCCAGGGGCGGTTATGCCAGATAGAGATGTGAGGGTGCATGTGAGAGATTGTGTGGTGATTCTCTTGAGCTGGCAGTGAGTGAGGTGCCAGTGAATGTGTGATGGCTTGTGAGTGGGTGAGTTGAGATTGATGAAATGGTTGCCTTACCCTGGCGGCATAAATGAGATTATTCATCCATTTTCTGCACCGGATGGCTGACCTCTTGTGTGCAGCGTTGGCACTGACCACCTCTGCCACCGCCTCCCAAGCCAGAGAGGTAAGACTGGGCCTCCTGCAGCCAGAGTGGGGGTAGAGGACATCGCGGTGGACCTCCATGGCATCCAAAACGTTCTAGGGATGCATCACTGAATTGGGGGCTGCACTCTTCTTGCCTTTCAGGGCCATATCTTGAATGGAGTAGTCCTGGGCTGCAAGCATTGAGAACTTGTCACACAGCTGCATTCTAAATATGGTGCCCAGCATGAGAGAGCAGCGAGGTAACTGGATGGTGGGCCACTCAAGGGCCAGCTGCCAGCAATCCGGCATCTTTCCCATGACTGCATAATTTGAGGCAGGAAGGAGATGAAATGACAGGAAAACCCATCATTGCGGCTGGCAGATATAAAATGTCTTTTTCCACACCCAATACTGCACTTAGTGCAAATCGGGGACGATTGGCACGGTTGAGCTACTGAAGTCCCAGCATGGTCCCACTGGGAGATGTTGGCATTATTGAGCCAGCTAGGAGATACTTGCCAACCAATCAGCAGTCTCTTCACATACAGTATAAATTGTTGTTTTCCTCTCATGGGTATTCTTGCGAAGTGACCTGGTGAATGCTAGACAAAAAGCTTTCAAATGTCTCTTTTTTTCAGCAATACTAAAATTAACTTAAACTTTGGAGTCATACCTAGCACAAAGGAAGATAGCTGTGGTTGTTGGAAGTCAGTCACCTCAGCACCAGGACATCACTGCAGGAGTTCCTCAGGGTAGTGCCCTCAGCCCAATCATCTTCAGCTGCTTCATCAATGACCATCCTCTATCATAAAGTCAGAAATGGGGATGTTCGCTGATGATTGCACAATGTTCAGCACCATTCACGACTCCTCAGGTACTGAAGCAGTCAATGTTCAAATGCAGTAAGACTGGGACAATATCCAGGCTTAGGCTAACAAGTAGCAAGTAACATTCACGCCTCACAAGTGTCAGGCAATGACCATCTCCAAAAAGAGAGAATCTAAACATCACCCCTTGATGTTCAATGGCATTACCAACACTAAATTCCCCACTATCAACATCCTGGGAATTACCATTGACCAGAAACTGAACTGAACTGAAGCCATATAAATACTGTGGCTACAAGAGCAGGTCAGAGGCTAGGAATCGTGCGATAAGTAGCTCACCTTCTGACTCCCCGAAGCCTGTCCATCATCTACAAGGCACAAGTCAGGAGTGTGATGGAATAGTCCCCACTTGCCTGGATGAATGCAGCTCCCACAACACTCAAGAAGCTTGGCATCATCCAGGCCAAAGCAGTCCGCTTGATTGGCACCACATCCACAAATATTCACTCCCTCCACCACCAACGCACAGTAGTAGCAGTGTCTACCATCTACAAGATGTACTGCAGGAATTCACCAAGGCGCCTTAGACAGCACCTTCCAAACCCATGAACATTACCATATAGAAGGACAATGGCAGCAGATAGATGGGAACACCACTACCTGGAAGTTCCCCTCCAAGTTACTCACCACCCTGACTTGGAAATATATCCCGTTCCTTCACTGTCACTTGGTCAAGATCCTGGAACTCCCTTCTTTACAGCACTCTGGGTGTACCTACACCATATGGACTGCAGCAGCTCAAGAAGGCAACTCACCTCCACCTTCTAAAGGGCCATTAGGGATGGGCAATAAATGCTGGCCCAGCCAGCAAAGCCCACATCCCATGAATGAATAAAAAAAATCGATGTTTTTCTGTAAAATTTCTATTCTGTGGCTGGGAATTTTCCAGCCCGGTCATGGCGGGACCCACGGCGGGGGAGGGGGTGGGTGCAGTGGGCAAGCCAAAATCCATTGACTTTTGGCAGGACTGGAAGATCCCAGCAGCAGGGTGGGGTGGGGGGGGTCAGGAAATCCTGGCCAACGTCTTTTCTGTCGATTATCCTGTCCCTTTTATGTAATATACCATTGTTTCATTTAGGGATTTGTTTTCTTAAAAAGCCTGGCATGGTTTTTGAATGATTTATTCCCTCGCGAATGCATGATATCATAGTATGGCTTATACAAGAACCTTACTGGTCTTGGACCATGTAATGTTCCTCTTTATTTTAGTCACACATTGAATTGGCTGGCTTGAGAGATTGCAATTTCTCTAGACCTGCCAACAGTACATGATTAACGCTCAATTTGTGGCTTTCTAGCTTTCATGTGAATTTAGTTCTGAACATGATGTGAGGTGCAAACCTTGCTGAGTGTTTTCACTGCTTTTCCATGAATGTTAATCAGAACAGAAGCAAAATCACATGAACTGTTCCTGCAACAGAAACTGATTAAAGCTGTCAGATAAATGTTATCAATCTTTTAAATTTCTTGTCCAAATTTTACCCAGTTTTATTCATATACATGAAAAGAAGTTAAAAGAAAATAAAGAAAGATTGCATTTATATAGCACCTTTCATGACATCAAAAAGAGCTTTACGGCCAATGAAGTAGTTTTGAAGCATGGCAGCCAATTTGTGCATAGCAAGCTCCCACAAACAGCAATGTGATGTTGACCAGATAATCTGTTTTAATGTTGTTGATTGAGGGGTAAATATTAGTCAGGACACTGCAGATAACTCCCCTGCTACTCTTCAAAATAGTGCCATGGGATCTTTTACGTCCACCTGAGCAGGCAGAGGGGCCTAGGGTTCATGTCTCATCTGAAAGATAACACCTCGGACTGGAGTGTCAGGCTTCATTTTCGTGCTCAAAGCCTGGAATGGGACTTGGACCCACAATCTTCTGACTTGGGCCAAGAGTGCTCCAAACAGAGTGCTGTTACTTCTCAATTGTCCTAATGTTGAAACTCGAGGCCAAAGAAGAAAAGAGGCACCTGAGAAATTAGAAAATTAGCCTAACGGAAAGATCACTGGGAAGTTTGAAAGCTAGCCCGGCAAGTAGAATGAAAAAAATTGTTGCAAGTAAGGTGCTTGTTCAATTAAACAGTAATTGTGACTGGACCTTGACATGTCTTCCAGAAAGAAGACATTTGGCTGTGAAAGTTTGAAAAACAAGAGAGTTACTAAAAAGTGTTCTTTTGCAATTTGCGCATACATACCAGACCCACCGGCGAATTAGAGCAGACTGATAAAGGCAATGTTCAGGTCCTCGGGTCCAGTGAAAGGGAGGAGCCATGTTAGGCCAGAGAGCTGGACAAAAGCAGTGAAATGAACAACAGCAGATTTGAGCTTACAAGGGAACAAGAGAAGTATTAAAAGGAGACTGTTTTTAAAGTCGTGGAGTAAAAGCAGTGTAATGTATTAAAGTGAGGGCCCGCATGCTTAAATGTCTTGTATCCTCTCTGTTGCATCTGCTTCGCTTGTTGCTTTCTTTGCATAAGAACATTAAAAGTATTGAACTAAGATATGAACATCAAGTGGATCACTTTTGGCACTACTCAAGTAAAAAGAGAATATCTATCTTTTTACCAACATTCTTGAAAAATTGATGAATCGTTGGCATTGTATCAATGTGAACTCTCATCCATCAAAAACTCAAACTCAAATGAGCTCTGAGACAAGAGACAACTTCCAAAGTTGGCAACTTGCAGTGACAACTACACTGCAGGGCACTGGAAAACAAACATATACATGTGTAGTTTGTGCCTGATTTATTTGGGACGAGAATAGATACTATACAGACTTCAAAACTTATAAGCATCAAGCAAAAGGGGGGTTGTTGTAGGGAAAAAATGTAAAGGAGACTGATCACCTCCAAATATGGTCAAATGTAGTAAAACTCTAATAAAATGGGTAAAGATAATTAAGGGACATCTGCATGGAGGCTGTGGGCAATAGATTATGATGTAAAACATTGTAAAAAAGGGCCTTTTCAGGGTGAAAAAAACTGATGACCTAATTAGAGAATTTTCCATTAAGTGTGATAAATGTAATGAAAAAGAAAAGAGAGAGATGTGGAAGGTTTGATAGCCTGTATGATGTAGACAGTAACTAAACTGAATGAAAGATATGCTAACACTAAAAAGCAGAACTCTGAACAAACTAACCAGAACCAAACCCTTCAGACAAAGACAGAAAGTTTGAAGAATGAATTGGGAACTATATTGGAAGAACAGAAATTAGCAGCTTGTCAACAATTAGATATCTGCCAGGAAATACTCACTTGTGCACCCATGTAGCTATTGGGAATTATGAAACTTCGTGATTACCACCAGTTAAATAAGCCACTCAATTAATCACCAGTCGTCCTGATATGATATCCAAGTTACAGGGCACAGCTACCATCTATTCAACCTTGGACAGCTCAAATGGATTCTGAAGCAATCCAGTGCTTCCAGACAGCACAAATTTGTAGTTACCTTTAGGGAACAACAGGTTACTGGCGTAGTGCTACCCCAGAGATTTCACAACTCACTTACTTTGCTCATCAGTGTTTGTCATTGCGGTTATGTTCATGACCTGATGGTGTGAGTCAGTACATTACTGACATATCACTGCAGTCAGAGTCAATGGAGGAACATTACTTCCTTCTAGAGGAAATTCTAAGCTGCTTAGAAGGGGCTGTGTTTAAGATCAATGCAAAATTCTAACATTTTGGGGAGTCAACAGGGAGGAAAAGCCTTGGATCCAGCCACATTATTGGCAGAACTCCCAAGGTCTCATACGGTTATGGTTTTTCTCTGTATTGTGGGATTTTGCGGAAAATTTGAGGATTTCAGTGAAATAGCAGCCCCTTTGTATCAGGACAACCTGGTAAATACAATGCTCTTGAGAAATGGGACTCTGAATTCCTTTGAGTATTTGAAAGTCTTTTAAAAAAACACTCATACAGGTTCCAGCCTTGAAGCCAGGTCGCTCAAACCCTTTCATTATGAAACTGGCAGTGTCAGAACATTCTATATCTACTGCAGTCATGCAAGAAGTAAAGGTATTCCTCAGATACTCCTCGCGCACACCCGACCTGCTGTGCACGTGCTTGTGCACTGGAGTCATCGGCCACGTGGTCAGCAGATGGCTCTTGGTCACCCGGTAACCAACTATTAGTTTGCCATGGTGATTCAAATGCAACAAGCACTGCGGACTGCCACAGAATGAAGGCATCATGACTGCTGGGTATCTTGGCAGCAGTGATCTGCATGACTCCTCGCCTATGGTCACATAGCAGCTGGACATTGAGGGAGTGGAATCCCTCTCAGTTGCAATATGGGGTAGGGTTGGCATGCAGCCCTCAGAAAACGATATGTGTGCAATCAATGGCAACCTACAGCTTGGGGAAGCCTGCAATCCTAACAAAGCCAGGTTTTTATTCCATCTGCTTCTCTCTGGCAAGCTCTGTGAATGCAACAGTAGACAGCAAACTGCAAGGTGTTGCAAGAAAATATCTCTAGCTCTAGTCTGGAAGGAAGCAGACACACTGGTCCTTGTTCTGTTCTGAGGTCGCCGTTGTGGCTGAAGCAGGTGGAAGATTTCAGTGAGGACATCCTTACTGAAGTGCAGACATTTCACACATTGCTCCTCACTGTGGTTCAGGTAAGGAGAATTGTTCCCTGAACATCTTGGGCAGATATGGCCTTCTGCTGAGAACCCTGCTTCCTCCTTCCTCTTCCAGCAGTTTGTCCTGCTCTGCTTGACCTCTCTTATGTTCCCCATGCTGTTTTGCAAAGGGAATGGTTATCAGCATACCCATGTCTGGGAGGAACTGGTTTGTGCAGAAGCCTTGAAGTCAGAAAACTCTCCCTGAGCACCATTTCCTGTATATATTTAAACAAGAATAGAAAGCACCAAACTCCAAAACCAAAGAATGGAAGTAAAAGCCAGGAAAAATAAACCAGAAACTAACCTTTAAATAATTGATAACCTTCTAAACACCATTGATCCTTCCTGCTGCAGACTGTGCATCATGATCTGCCTGCTCTACATACTTCTGATAGTTGTTCACTGCGCTCTGCCCCATATGGTATCCTGCATGATTCACCCCAAAAGTGGGCGCATGCATTTTGGGTATCAAACATCACCTGTAGCTCAAGCGCTACTGACCACGATTTCACACCAACCAAGTTCAATTCCTGGTTCACGCTGAACAAGTTGATCTTAGCAAGTACAGCAGTTGGGGTCCTACAATTGCATCAACGTCCTGGGTTAGGGAGAGGAATAATCATTCAGTGACAGCTATTAGAAAGTGCGTATAGGTGACATGGGTTGAAAATATGCCAAGGCCCAGATGTCTTGCACTCCATAGTCAAATAGTTTGCCACCACTCACTGTTAAAGCTCATAGATGAAGAGTATCTGCTGCAGTGAGATACCAGAGGGACCAATGGAACAGCCAATTGAGCAACTTCAGGGAAAAAGATGAGAGCTGGAAAAGTTGTTACCTTTTCGATGCACCAAGATTTTTTACAAATGTCCTTAGCTAAAAATTGTTACGACTCTTATCAAGAAGCCCTTCAATAAAGTCACAGAGATGATTCATTTGAAAAGACTAGGAAACTCAATTATACAGACAAGCAGTAGATTCCAATTCCACCAAGCCAGTTCTTACCACAGACCCAGAGAGATGACAGAATATCAGTAAGTTTAATACACTGTAACAAACTATCTCATATTTCAGCTCTTTCCTGTGAAATTGAACTCATGAATAATTCATTCCTTGTGTATCGAAATTGTACAAAGTAGGGAGCTGTCATATAGATTTTTGGTTTTGGCGGCATTTGAAAGTTATCTGTTGCCATGTATTACATTGCATTGAAAACCAATAATAGAGGAAGTTAGAATAATATTTTCAAGGTTTACATTTGATGAGTGAGTGCTAAGAGTTTCGATAAGTAAAACAAAAGTCACTGGGATATTAAGTGACCAAAATGTAACTTAAAATGATCATACTTTCAAATCTTTCAAATACCTCTTTTCCTGAAAAACAATAAGTTGATACATTGAATAACAATAACTGCCATAAAGAACTCAGTACTCAAAGTTAACACTCAGAATGAGGCACAAATGCTTTTCATTTCACCTTGATTTTATATCAAATCTGGATTTTTGCTATATTTTCACCTACAATGCTATGCATTTTACTATGGTAATCTTGATGCCCTAGTCAGAATGTCGAGTTCAAATGAACACACATCTACGTCTTAATAAAAACCTATGGCCACATACACTACCTACCCACAAAACCTTATATCTGTTGTCTGTTTTTTTGCCGCACTTTAATGTAGAATTTTTCCGTGGTAAATTTCTGCATCAACAATTATAATGGGAATCGCCTATGTAAACTCGTCAGCCTTTGAGTGTGCAATCAGCAGCAGAATTGTACTCAATCTGTAACCTCATGGGCCTGCATATCTCCCACCCTATTACCACCAAACCAGGGGATCAACCCTGGTTCAATGGAGAGTGCAGGAGGGCATGCCAGATGCAGCACCAGGCAAACCTAAAAATGAGGTGTCAACCTGGTGAAGCTACAACACAGGACAACTTGCATGCCAAACAGCATAAGCAGCAAGTGATAGACAGACTTAAGTGATTCCACAACCAACAGATCAGATCTAAACTCTGCAGTCCTGCCACATCCAGTCGTGAATGGTGGTGGACAATTAAACAACTCACTGGTGGAGGAGGCTCCACAGATATCCTCATCCTCAATTATGGGGGAGCTCAGCACATCAGTGCAAAAGATAAGGCTGAGGCATTTGCAACAATCTTCAGCCAAAAGTGCCAAGTGGATGATCCACTTTGGCCTCCTCTAGAGATCCCCAGCACCACAGATGCCAGTCTTCAGCCAATTTGATTCACTCCACATGATATCAAGAAACAGTCGAAGGCACTGGATACTGCATTATGGCTATAGTACTGAAGACTTGTGCTCCAGAACTTTCCGCGCCCCTAGCCAAGCTGTTCCAGAACAGCTACATTTACTGGCCTCTAGCCAGCAATGTGGAAATTTGCCCAGGTATGTCCTGTACACAAAAAGCAGGACAAATCCAACTCGGCCAATTACTGCCCCATCAGTCTACTCTCCATCACTAGTAAAGCGATGGAAGGGGTCATCAACAGGGCTATCAAGCGGCACTTGCTTAGCAATAACCTGCTCACTGACAATCTGCCAGGGCTACTCAGCGCCTGACCTCATTACAGTCTTGTTTCAAAATGGACAAAAGAGCTGAATTCCAGAGATGAGATGAGAGTGACTGCCCTAGATATCAAGGCAGCATTTGACCGAGTGTGACATCAAGGCACCCTAGCAAAACTGGAGTCAATGGGAATCAGGGAGAAAACTCTTCCGCTGGTTGGAATCATACCTAGCACAAAGGAAGATGGTTGTGGTTGTTGGAGGTCAATCATCTCAGCTCCAGGACATCACTGCAGGAATTCCTCAGGGTAGTGTCCTCGGCCCAACAATCTTCAGCTGCTTCATCAATAGCCTTCCTTCCATCATAAGGTCAGAAGTGGATATTTTCGTGAATGATTGCACAATGTTTGGCACTATTCACAACTCCTTAGACACAAATGCAGCAAGACCTGGACAATATCTAGGTTTGGGCTGACAAGTGGCAAGTAACATTCATGTCACACAAGTGCCAAACAATGACCATCTCCAACAAGAGGGAATCTAACCATCACCCCTTGATATTCAATGACATTGCCATCGCTGAATCCCCCACTATCAACATCCTGGAGGTTACCATTGACCAGAAATTGAACTGGACCAGCCATATAAATACTGTGGCTACAAGAACAGGTCAGAGGCTAGGAATCCTGTGGCGAGTAACTCACCTCCTGACTCCCCAAAGCCTGTCCACCATCTACAAGGCAGAAGTCAGAACTGTGATGGAATACTCTCCACTTGCCTGGATGAGTGCAGCTCCAACAACACTCAAGAAGCTTGACACCATCCAGGACAAAGCAGGCGGCTTGATTGGTACCACATCCACAAACATTCACTCTCTCCACCACCGACGCACAGTGGCAGCAGTGTGTACTATCTACAAGATGCACAGCAGGAACTCACTAAGCCTCCTTAGACAGCACATTCCAAACCCACAACTACTACCATGTAGAAGGAGAAGGGCAGCAGACAGACGGGAACACCACCACCTGGAAGTACCCTTCCAAGCTACTCACCATCCTGACTTGGAAATATATCACCGTTCCTTCACTGTCACTGGGTCAAAACCCTGGAAACCCTTCCCTAAGTGCACTGTAGGCATACCTACACCACATGGACCACAGCCGTTCAAGAAGGCAGCTCACCACCACCTTCTCAAGGACAATTAGGGATGGGCAATAAATGTTTGCCTCGCTAACGATGCCCACGTCCCACGAATGAATTAAAAAATTACTCACTAGGCAACAGTGTGTTACCTTTACTCCATAACTTGCTCAAGATCCTTCATTAAAATTTTTGATTTTTTTCTCACTGACTAAAATTTCTAATGTCCATTCTAATGAGTTTAACTAACTCAGCTGTTCTGACAACATATCTAATAGCTCAGTTGTTTTTGGCTTAATTGAACAACAACCACAGGGGGAAAAAAAATCGATAACTTGTTGAAGTAAAAGTTACAACGTCTTTTATATCAATAAGAGAGACTTGAGGGCTGATTTTAACATTCAGCAGTGGCTGTAATGGAGTAACTGTCCATCAGACACACTGCCTGACTTTTGTTTCCATTATATTCAATTAAGTTTAATCGCTCCACTGCATTTGCTTTCATCTGGAGTTCCGGTGTCATCATAGACTGTAGATTACTGGAAGGATTCCTAAGTAGAGAAGTGGCTTCTCTCAAAATTTTTATACAAAAAACATACCTCGTATAACTGGTCTAACACATAATGAATATCTAGAAATCATCCAAATGCTCTACTTCAGACTTCAGGAATTTTTTAATGACCTTTCTAGCACCTCAATTTTGGATGTTACAATAGTACATATCAGGGATTCTGGCAAAGTCTCATTGGTTCAAGGCCCCACTCTACCTTCTAAGATTTAGCTCCCTATATCTCTCGGAGAATTTGTACTTTCGCAGATATCTAGGTCAATTTCTAGTGTGTCCTTGGAGTGAATAAAGAACTGTCTTTGCTCATTTCAGTTATTGGTTTATCACATGGTTTAGCAGCAACAACATCCTACATTTTTATAGAGCCTTTAATGTATTCAAAGGTCCTAGGGAGATTTTCAGTCGGGTGAACAAACATTTAGTCATAGAGTTAGGTTTTAAGGAGCTCCTTAAAGGAGAGAGTGGCACCGAGGAGGAGAAGTTTAAGGAGGGAATCCCAGTGCTGAGAGCCCAGGCAGCTGAACATCTAGTTGCCAAAAGTGGACTGATGAAAATCGGGAATGCAAGAGGCCAAAATTGGAGGGGTGAAAAGAGCTTGGTGGGTTGTAGGGCTGGGGAGCTTAGGGAGGGGTGAAAAAAATTGGAGGGATTTGAAAACAAGGTTGAAGGTTTTAAAATCCAATCAATAATAGCACTAAACAACTTTGTTTTCCAGTGATTGTTAAGTTTCACAGTTATTATGCTGAATAATGATGCTGTGAATCTTTTCCTTTTCTCACCATATAAACAATCCGGACTGACTATCTCTTATCAAAGGTTTCAAACTGATTCTCCAATTTGGGAAATACAAGATAAAATAAACCTTCCGAAAATGACAGATTAAAAGTACACTTAAGTAACTGTCTGTTCATTTAAAAATTGCTGTCAATCAAACAGATATCTGAACAAATTGCAAAATTGCTTGAATTTGACTTGAATGGCTTGGGTTCTTCAGACCTTTCTCAAACAAATCGACCAATTGTTATGAATAATTGTATTGAGTTAAGCTGGGTTAGATTTTCTCTGAAGCTTATTTTTAACCCCTTATGTATCATGATGGAATTAACAAAGCCAGTACCAAGCTCAAATCTTAGACAAAAATGCTAAGCATTAAACATTTTATTAGATTAAATCTTAGTCACAACCGATGATTAAAATTTACAACAAAAAGCATTATTAAACATTTTTTCTAAAAGTGGAAGATATAGCCTGTCCATATATGTATTAAATCAATATTTGTCAACTTCAGTGATGTTTCATTTTCCACTTAATTGTAAATATTTAGATCCTTTAGTTTTTGAACACATTGTTCCATGTGTAGGAGCGTCCAGCGCAACATTGGGCTGAAAGTGTGAGGCTGTACTGCTGCTTATAACAATATAACCTTCATTCCTTGAACCAACCTCATAGTTAGCAAAGTTCCATGCTAGCACTAAAGCCTCTCAATTTCAGCATTTTGTATACATAATCCAGTATACAGATAACAGGAAGTAAAGTAATTTAGCTTTGAATGATCTCAGGATGGTATTCTGTCAGTATTTCTTTCATATAGTGGACTGGTTACAGCTACTTGAAGGGAAATCAGTGGCAGAGCAATGGGAGGCATTCAAAAGCGAGAATCTAAATGTACAATGTAGACATGTCCCCACAAAGAAAAAGAGTGGTACTGCTAAATCAAGCGCCCCCTGGTTATCTAGAAGCATACAAGGTAAGATAAAGTGAAAAGAAAGCTAATGAGAGTCACAAGATAAAATAGGTTAGAAAGCTTAGTGGAGTATAGAAAATACAGGGGTGAAGTAAAAAATGAAATCAGGAAAGCAAAGAGAGGGTAAGAAAATATATTGGGAGGTAAAATCAATGAAAACCCAAAGATGTTTTATCAGTACATTAAGAGCAAGAGGATATGTAAGGAAAGGGTATGGCAAGTCAGGGATGTACCAGGTAACTTATGTGTTGATGCAGAAGATGTGGGCAGGGCTCTTAATGAGTACTTTGTCTCTGTCTTCACTAAGGAGAGGGATGATGCAGACATTCTAGTTAATGAGGAGGAGTGTGAAGTATTAGATACAATAAGCATAGTAAGTGAGGAAGTACTGGAGGGACTGATGTTCTTGAAGGTGAAAAAGTCACCAGGACTGGATGGTTTGTATCCCAGGATGTTGAAGGAAGCCAGGGAGGAAGTAACGGATGCCCTGAGGATCAATTTTCAGTCCTCATCAGATACAGGCGAGAGGTCTGCAAGTGTTGTACCATTGTTTAAAAAGGGTGCAACGGATAAGCCAAATAATTATGGGCCGGTCAGTCTGACTTCAGTGATGGGAAAATTATTAGAATCAATTCTGAGAGCCAGGATAAACTGTCACTTATTCCGGGATAGTCAACATGGTTTTGTTAAGTTAGCAAAACACGACTTTCTCTTAATGGAATTTTTTGAGGAAGTACCAAGGAGGATTGATGAGGATAGTGCAGTGGATGTTGTCTACATGGATTTTAGTAAGGCATTGGACAAGATCCCACATGGCAGACTGGCCAGAAAAGTAAAAGCCCATGGGATACAGGGACATGTGACGAGTTGGATCCAAAATCGGCTCAGTGACAAGAAACAAAGTGTAATGGTCGATGGATGTTTTAGCGAATGGAAGTGGTTTCCAGTGGCAGTTCACAGGGTCCCTTGCTGTTTGTTGTATATATTAATGATTTGGACTTAAATGTAGGAAGCATGATTGGGAAATTTGCAGATGATACAAAAATCAGCCATGTAGTTGATGGTGAAGAGGATAACTGTGGACTCCAGAATGATATCAATGGTTTGGTTAAGAAGGCAGAAAAGTGGCAAATGGAACTCAAACCGGAGAAGTGTGAGGTTATGCATTTTTGGAGGGCGAACAAAGCAAGGGAATACTCAATAAATAGGAGGATATTTGAGAGAGGTAGAGGAAGTGAGGGATCTTGAAGTGCATGTCCACAGATCCCTGAAGGCGGTAGGACAGGTAGATAAGGTGGTCAATATAATCATTATGGTCAATAAGGGTCTATACTCGATGGAGTTTAGAAGGATGAGGGGGGGATCTGATTGAAACTTACAGAATACTGAAAGGCCTAGATAGAGTGGACGTGGGGAAGATGTTTCCATTAGTAGGAGAGACTAGGACCTGAGGGCACAGCCTCAGAGTAAAGGGAAGACCTTTTAGAACAGAGATGAGGAGAAACTTCTTTAGCTAAAGAGTGATGAATCTATGGAATTCATTGCCACAGAGGGCTGTCATTGAGTGTATTTAAGACCGAGATAGATAGGTTCTTGATTGGTAAGGGGATCAAAGGTTACGGGGAGAAGGCGGGAGAATGGGGTTGAGAAACTTATCAGCCATGATTGAATGGCGGAGCAGACTCCATGGGCCAAATAGCCTAATTTCTGCTCTTATGTCTTATGGTCTTATGGTCAAGAAGGCACATGGAATGCTTTCCTTTATTGCATGAGGTATAGCAGCAGGGATGTAATGCTGGAACTGTATAAAATGCTGATTAGGCCACAGGTGGAATTTTGTGTACAGTTCTAGTCACCACATTACAGGAAGGACATAATTGCCCTGGAGAGAGTACAGAAAAGATTTACAAGAGGATTGCCAGGGCAGGAAAATTGCAGCTATGAGGAAAGATTAGGTAGGCCAGGGTTGTTTTCCTTAGAACAGAGGAGGTTGAGAAGTAACTTGATTGAGGTGTACAAAATTATGAAGGCCCTAGATAGAGTAGGTGGGGAAGGTTAGTTTCCCCTAGCAGGGAGGCCAGTTACCAGGGGGCACAGATTTAAGGTGATTGGTAGAAGGATTAGAGGGAATATGAGGAAAAACCTTTTCACCCAGAGGGTGGAAGGTGTCTGGAATTCGTTGCCTGAATTGGTGGTTAAGGCAGAAACCCTCAGCTCTTGTAAAAGGTACCTGGATTTGAACCTGAAGTGCTGTAACCTGCAAGGCTGGACCTGGTGCTGGAAGGTGGGATTAGAATGGGCAGCTATTTTTTTCAGCCAGTGCAGTAATAATGGGCTGAATGGCTCTTTTTGTGTCGTACCTTTCCTAAGAATCTATATAGAATAATGATTTTGCTATATTGCCACAGAGTGATGATTTTTTCAGTTCTATGGTACCTGGGGTACGTATTTAATAATAAAGTATTGAAGGTTTTTCTATCATGAAGAGTTAGTTAAAAACAAGAAAACACTGAATCCTACATTTCAGGAGGAGGAATAAGGAAGTCAAATATTCCTCGGAAAATAAGAATCTAAATGGGGTAGAGGGATCCAGGGATACAGATACACAAGCCATAATAAGTGGCAACACAGGTTAACACGGCCATTGAAAATGCAAAAAAAAAACCACTGGGCTTCATTTCGAAAAGCAAAGTTGTGCTAAAGTTGTGTAAAACTTTGGTTAAGTTACACTTGGAATACTGTGCACAGGTCTGGTTTCCAAATTACAAATAGGATATGGACGTACAAGAGGAGGTGCAAAAATGGTTTAAAAGGGTGATACCAGACTTGAGAGGTTATATCCATCAAGAGAGGTTGAACTGACTTGGGTGATTTTTTTTTTTAAAACCAGGGCTGAGAGATGACCTAATAGAGCTCTTTAAAGTTATGAAAGGACTTGATAGGGTAGATATCGGGAGGATGCTTCCACTTGTTGGGAGATGCCCAAAATTAGAGATCGCAAATGTAAGATGGCCACTAATAAGAAAATCAGGAGAAACCACTTTACCCAAACAGTAGTTGCAATGTAGAACTTGCAGCCATGTAGAGTGGTTGAAATGAATAGCATAGATGCTTTGAAGAGGAAGTGAGATAAGTACATGACGGAGAAAGGAATAGCAGAATATGCTGAACAGGTTAAATGAAGGCTTGAAGGAGATTCATGTGGAGCAAAAACATCAGAATAGGCCTGCTGTGCTGAATGACTTGTTTCTGTGCTGCAAGTTTTATGAAATTCTAAGTAAAATGGAAAAGATTATGAAAGATTATGTCTCAGATGGAACCCTCATCAATTGTGAAGAAAGTCCAACTCCAAAGCATTAACAGCTCTATTTTAAATTAAGGTTTTCAGTTTTGGTGATTTCTCTTTTATTCTCATGAATGGAAAGTAATCAGATATAAAATGCTGAACAATTCCAAACAACATGTTAACAACCAAAACATGAATACAGGAGATTTGACTTTTGTGGCATTGATTATTCAAAGTGCAAGGAAAATAGCTATTTCTGGTGAAGAATGATTTACATCAGAAGGAACAGTGGGAGGTGCTGCAGTACGGGTAATTCATTCCATCTGCGTTGTAATAGAATGAAAGGAGACCAGACACAAATCACCCTCAGGTTCTGTAACACTTCAGTTATCGCAAACAAAACAGTCAGACACAATCATTACATTTTAGAGAATGTGCGGAACATGTTGCCTTAATGTATCGCTTTTGAAAGTGCCCCAGAGCTCAGATTGATTTGAGATGGGATTTGGGACTCCTTTAACAACATTATGGGTGTGATATTAGTGTGAAGCCTATCTATTGTTGTTTGGGCTTTCTGTTCCCCTTGATCATGGGTTTACTCATGAAGACAGAGTTATTCCTCTTTATACTTTTAAAAATACATCACCCTCCATTAGAGAACGTAATAGCCCCTCTGTAACTTAAGAATTTGAGTGTATGTAACCCCCTTTTAATTTGAGTGGTTCAATTTAAAAATAACCCAGCAGAGAAGCTTTAGCCTTAGCCAAGATAAAGGTTAGTTTATTACAAAACTATTGCTGAAAGTTACTTAAGCAAAAATGATGAGTTAATGAGTTAAAATATAGATACAAAAATTAAAATGCGGATAAAGGAAAAAGATGCTTAAAGGTGAGATTTAAAATCATTCACTTTCAGATATCATTGTGGGCCTGTTGCTCGAATTCCTTCTTTCCGAAGTGATGGAGGTAAAACTCGAGGTTTGGTTTAGAAGCCGCAATGGCTTCTGCAGCCAAATGATTGGTGTTTATCTTCTTCAGGTGGAATCAGAAGGTTAAGCAGGTTTTGGGGGAGAGAGAGAGAGAGATGGGGGGTTTCTTTTTCCTCACTAGTTCTGCAGTTACGTCACTTGCATTTTGCCTGGGCTCTTTTGGCAGAACAGCAGTTGATTTCCTAATACTTTCCTCTTTACTCCCGGTGGCAGAAAGAATACCCCTCTGATGATGTCTCTCAGAGTTCTTCCTGAGGTTCTGCACAGAAAGTGTCTGTTCTCAGCCAGACTTTATATAGTTCAAAACTTAAAATGGCTGCTATGTTAATGTTCAGGGAGTCATTGTTTCACCAAGCAAAGAATCACAGAATCACAGTGCATCGGCCCATCGAGTCTGCACCGACATGTGAGAAACACCTGACCTACCTACCTAATCCCATTTACCAGCACTTGGCCCCATAGCCTTGAATGTTATGACGTGCCAAATGCTCATCCAGGTACTTTTTAAAGGATGTGTAGCAAACCGCCTCCACCACCCTCCCAGGCAGCGCATTCCAGACTGTCACCACCCTCTGGGTAAAAAAGTTTTTCCTTACATCCCCCCCTAAACCTCCTGCCCCTCACCTTGAACTTGTGTCCCCTCATGACTGACCCATCAACTAAGGGGAGCAGCTGCTCCCTATCCACCCTGTCCATGCCCCTCATAATCTTGTACACCTCGATCAGGTCGCCCCTCAGTCTTCTCTGCTCCAACAAAAACAACCCAAGTCCATCCAACCTCTCTTCATAACTTAAATGTTTCATCCCAGGCAACATCCTGGTGAATCTCCTCTGCACCCCCTCCAGTGCAATCACATCCTTCCTATAATGTGGTGACCAGAACTGGGCACAGTACTCCAGCTGTGGCTTCACCAAAGTCCTATACAACTCAACATGACCTCCCTACTTTTGTAATCTATGCCTCGATTGATAAAGGCAAGTGTCCCATATGCCTTTTTCACCACCCCACTAACATGCCCCTCCACCTTCAGAGATCTATGGACACACACGCCAAGGTCCCTTTGTTCCTCAGAACTTCCTAGTGTCATGCCGTTCATTGAATACTTCCTTGTCAAATTACTCCTTCCAAAGTGTACACCTCTCACTTTTCAGGGTTAAATTCCATCTGCCACTTATCTGCCCATTTGACCATTCCATCTATATCTTCCTGTAGCCCAAGACACTCAACCTCACTGTTAACCACCTGGCCAATCTTTGCATCAGCTGCAAACTTACTAATCCTACCCGTCACATAGTCATTCATGTTGTTTATATAAATGATGAATAATAGGGAACCCAGCTCAGATCCCTGTGGTACGCCATTGGACACAATCTTCCAGTCACTAAAGCATCCTTCTGTCATCACCCTCTGTCTCCTACAACTAAGCCAATTTTGAATCCACCTTATCAAATTACCCTGTATCCCATGTGCATTTGCATTCTTTATAAGTCTCCCATATGGGACCTTGTCAAAGGCTTTGCTAAAATCCATATAAACTACATCAATTACACTACCCTCATCTACACATCTGGTCACCTCCTCAAAAAATTCAATCAAATTTGTTAGGCATGACCTCCCTCTGACAAAGTCATGTTGACTATCCCTGATCAAACCTTGCCTCTCCAAGTGGAGATAGATACTCTCCTGCAGAATTTTCTCCAATAGTTTCCCTACCATCGATGTGAGACTCACTGGTCTGTAGTTCCCTTGCTTATCTCTACAACCCTTCTTAAATAGCAGAACCACATTAGCTGTTCTCCTGTCCTCTGGCACCTCCGCCGGAGCCGAGACCAGAGAGGAATTAAAAATTTGGGTCAGAGCCCCTGCGATCTCCTCCCTTGCCTCCCTCAGCAGTCTGGGACACAACTCATCCGGACCTGGAGATTTGTCCACTTTTAAACCTGCCAACACCTCCAATAACTTGTCACTCCCTTTATCAATTTGCTAAAGAACCTCGCAGTCTCTCTCCCCGAGTTCCATATCTTCATCCTCATTCTCTTGGGTGAAGACGGATGTGAAGTATTTATTCAACACTCTACCGATGTCCTCTGGCTCCACCCATAGATTGCTCCCTTGGTCCCTAATGGGCCCTACTCTTTCCCTGCTTATCCTCTTCCCATTGATATACTTAGAGAATATCTTGGGATTTTCCCTACTTTTACCAGCCAGAGCTTTCTCATATCCCCTCTTTGCTCTCCAAATTGCTTTCTTAAGCTCCACTCTGCACTTTCTGTACTCTACCAATGCCTCTGCTGATTTGCTCCCTTTGTACCTGCTAGAAGCCTCCCTTTTTCTTCTCATCGTACCCTGAATATCTCTGGTCATCCATGGTTCTCTGGGCGTGTTACTCCTTCCTATCACCCTAGAGGGAACATGTTGAGCCTGTACCCTCCCCATTTCCCTTTTGAACGCCCCCCGCTGTTCCTCTGCAGATTTCTCCACAAGTAGCTGTTCCCAGTCTACCTTGGCCAGATCCTGCCTTATTTTACTAAAATCCACTCTCCCCCAATCCAAAACATTTTTGTCTATTTCTTTGCCCATAACAAGCTTAAATTGTACCATGTTGTGGTCACTATCACTAAAATTAATCCAAATTAATTACACTGTGATCATTTGAAGTCCCTTCCTGTCTCCTGTTCCCTCAGAAGTAAAAGGATTTTTCACACATTTTAGAAGATTCAATGGACATCCCTGGATGAGTCTTTGCATTTTTAATGATTCTTCATAACCAGCTCTAGAGATTTGAGTCTGGCAAGGTTTGAATAAACACAGAAATGTGCCATGTTGTCTGTTCATAGTTCCATTTTGAAAAATGCTTTAAATTCTATGTAAAGGTTTGAACACAGAACTATGTCTTTAAAACAGTTGTCCTTAAAACCTGTAATATCATAATTATACATTTGTGATGTTTGACAATATGTCTCTCTTTTCAGCAATAAGATAATGCATAAACCTATGATAATAACAAATCTTGTGACAGAAATGTATAACATTCTGAGGTGGGAGCTCATTGATGCATTTTTTTCCCCATTAAATGGAGTCAACTTTTAGAGGTAAGATATCACATTTACTATCTGTATATGCTTGTGTGCTTCCTACATGACAGCAGTGACTGTATTTCAAAAGTACTTCATTAAATAGCTGTAAAGCACTTTGGGACGTACTGAGGTCATGAAAAGCACGATATAAATGCAAGTCTGTTTGTTTCTTTCCTTCCCTCCTTCCTGTCTGCTATCTTTCTTTTTATAAACAAGGGCTGCTATGTTGTGCAATGCACAATGTTATCAGGGCCACTGCTTTGCAGTGACCAAATGGTGAAATTCTGGGAAGAATTTTCCCCCCGTCAGGGGGGGAGTGCAGGAGCGGGCGCGGACAGGTGCACCTCCAATCGGCGCCCCCAATTGGGGGCATGCCGTCATTTTATGTGGGCGGGCTAATTAAGGCCCGCCCAGCGTGACGTCCGTCAGGAAGCGCTTTGCACTCCCTGTGCGGGGGATGGGGGGGAATCCCTCAGCCAAGAGTGCGCTCTTTCGCGCATGCGCACAAAAGAGCACACAGATCTCCCTGAGGCTAAGTGCTGCCTCAGGGAGATCGACTCCAAATTTTAAAATAGTAAAAGTACAAAAACAAGATTTCACTGACATGTCCCCACTCATGTGACACTGTCACATGAGTTGGGACATGTCCATCACTTTAAATCAAAGATTTATTACATTTTTTAAAATCCTCATGAAACCTCATCCTGCCTGTGGATGAGATTTCATGCTTTATCTGAAGCCCACCAGGGCTCCCGGCCTGCCTGCCAACTCTAAGGCTGGACGGGCAGGTCCATTATTGAGGCTAATGACTTTGTCAATGGCCTCAATAGGCCGTTGACAGGCCGGCGAGTGCACAGCTGATTCGTCGACCTGAAAATTGAAATGATGTGGGGTGACATCGGGAGTTCCGCCTGACATCATCGCCCATCATTTTACGGATCGGCCAGTGGGCCCTGCCCCCGCTCGCCGACCTAAAGATCCTGCCCTCTGTTTTATTACATGGTATTCTGACATCTTTATTTCTGCTTTGAGGATTAAATTCCTCCACAGTTCATATTTCAGGGAAGACCTGGACCCCTGAATGCCGCACCCCAGCAAATTATAGGCCAATATACGATGCTTAATATACAATTGCTTAAAAGAAAATATCTAAGGGTGTAATCAGAGTTCAGAATATACTTATAAATTGCCATTATTCTTACATCTTCCCAATTAGATTTGCTGCTTCATAACAATCTCAGGTATTCATCAATCTTAAAGTAATTCAGGACAATGACAAGTTGAGGTTCAAATGCAGACATCAAGGATATCTATGCAGAATCCAAATATGATTATATAGAAAGACTTCGGCCTACAAAATTTTCGCTCATTCACTATTGCACATTATTTTTGTTACATACCCTAAACACTGGAATTGAATTTATTTTTGAGATAGCCTTTCCTGCTGCACTGTGTGCAATTGAAGAGGTATTGAAGGAGTCCAGCTCCAACATGCATGCCGGGATGTCTCAAGCCTTTGAACTGATGTCCACTGAGGTCCATGGAAAGAGTGGCCACCTGCATGGAACCATAATATAGAATCTCTAGGTAAACTCTGTATTATCTAGGAAACCCAATGAAAAAGTAGACACATCCTAATATATGAATTTATTTGAAGGCCATTCATTTCACATTTAACTTTTATTCTTCAGTATAAAATGTCCAGGTTTAATATATCTTTTTGTACTTTAGTATTCTCTCATCTTTTACCTGTGAGGCTCTGTTGAAACTTATTGTATTAATTGCGTTTCAAATACACTGGAATGAATTGGTGTCTGAAAATAATGTCCCCTATAAATACATGCACATATGAAGCACATTTCCATTAATCTAAAAGCAATTGTTCTTTTTAACTTTTATTTCTCAAATATGCAATTACATTCAAAGTTAATGCATCACACAAATGTTTCCAGCAATAATACTATAGGTTATGACTTTCACAGTAATATGATCTTTTGGGGGGGATTTTAACATAATGGCACCCTGGAACTGGAGGTGGGGGTGGGCGGAGACGAGCAGGCTTCAGTAGTGCGCAGGATTCCGGAGGTTATCGTTGGCTTTTTAATCCAGCCACTGTACATGCATATATGACTTCTGAGTTTCCCTACCAATTACAGTGAGGGATGTGATGACAATCTGTATGAGTTAATTTCAGCTGTACTATTTAAACAGACACTGCAAAGATGACAATTGAGGGATTGTGGAGGTGGGTGGGGACAAAAGAAATAAGTGTAATAATGGAGTCCTAATGTGCCAAGTCTGCACCTCATTTCACTGATGTCTTGCTGGATTTAATGCTGCAGTCTGTAAGGGTCCCCAGTAAGATACTCGTCCCCACTGGCAGATGGAAGAAGACGGTCCCCAGTAAGATACTCGTCCCCACTGGCAGATGGAAGAAGACTGCCACTGAAAGTAAGTAGGTCTGGAGGGAGATTGCTCAGGAGGTCAGTAGCAGGAGTGTATTGCCACAATCGTGGGCTGCAGGCAATGTGGTGGCGTAGTGGTATTGTCATTGGACTGGTAATCCAGGGTCTCAAGGTAATACTCTGGGAATCCAGCTTCGAATCCCACCACAGCAGATGGTGAAATTTGAATTCAATAAAAATCTGGCATTAATGTCTAAGCCGTTGCCCTTGAGGGACATCACAACAATTGACTCTTAAATGGCCTCAGAAATGGATACACTTAGTTGTATCAAACTGCTAGAAAGCCTAAAAGGAATGGGGACGGATTAGGGCACCAGCCCTGTCGACCCTGCAAAGTCCACCTCCCTAACATCTGGGACTAGAGCTAAAATTAGGAGAGCTGTCTCACAGACTAGTCAAGAACAGCCTGACACAGGCATACTCAGAATCATGCCTGACAATGTACCAGACACCAACATCACCATTTCTGGGTATGCCCAGTCCCAACGGCAGGACAGACCCAGCAGAGGTGATAAACAGAGCTAAGTGATTCCACAACCAACAGATCAGACCTAAGCTCTGCACATCCAGCCATGAATGGTGGTGGATAATTAAACAACTCACTGGAGGAGGAGGCTCCACAAATATCCCCATCCTCAATGATGGAGGAGCCCAGCACATCAGTGTAAAAGATAAGGCTGAAGCATTCGCAACAATTTTCAGCCAGAAGTGCTGAGTGGATGATCCATTTCGGCCACCTCCTAAGGTCCCTAGCGTCACAGATGCCAGTCTTCTATGGGCCCTGACAATATTCCGCAATAGTACTGAAGACTTCTGCTGCAGAGCTTGCTGCACCCCTAGCCAAGCTTTTCCAGTACAGCTACAACACTGGCATCTACTCGGCAATGTGGGAAATTGCCCAGATATGTCCTATAAACAAAAAGCAGGACATATCCAACCTGGCCAACTACCACCCCATTAGTCTACTCTCCATCATCAGTAAAGTGATGGAAGGGGTCATCAACAGGGCTATCAAGTGGCACTTGCTTACCAATAAGCTGCTTACTGACACTCAGTTTGGGTTCCACCAAGGCCACTCCTGAACTCATTACAGCTTTGGTTCAAACGTGGACAAAAGAGCTGAACTCCCAAGGTGAGTTGAGAGTGACTGCCCTTGACATCAAGGCTGCATTTGACCGAGTGTGGCATCAAGGAGCTCGAGCAGAACTGGAATCAATGGGAATCGGGGGAAAACTCTCCACTGGTTGGATTCATACCTAGCACAAAAGAAGATGATTGTAGTTGTTGGAGGTCAGTCATATCAGCTCCAGGACATCACTGCAGGAGTTCCTTAGGGTAGTGTCCTAGGTCCAACCATCTTCAGCTGCTTCATCAATGACCTTCCTTCCATCATAAGGTCAGAAGTGGGGATGTTCACTGATGGTTGCATAATGTTTAGCACCATTCGCGACTCCTCAGATACTGAAGCAGCCCATGTCCAAATGCAGCAATATCCAGGCTTGGGCAAGTAACATTTGTGCCACACAAGTGCCAGGCAATGACCGTCTCCAACAAGAGAGAATCTAGCCATGTCCTTTGACATTCAATGGAATTACCATCGCTGAATCCCCCACTATCAACATCTTGGGGTTTTCCATTGACCAGAAACTGAACTGGACTAACCATATAAATACTGTGTCTACAAGAGCGGGTGAGAGACTAGGAATCCTGTGGCGAATAACTCACCTCCTAACTCGCCAAAGTGTGTCCACCATCTACAGGGCACAAATCAGGAGTGTGATGGAATACTCTCCACTTGCCTTGATGAGTGCAGTTCCAACAACACTCAAGAAGCTTGACACATCCAGGACAAAGCAGTCTGCTTGATTGGCACCATATCCACAAACATTCACTCCATCCACCACTGATGCACAGTAGCAGCAGTGTATACCATCTACAAGATGCACTGCCGGAACTCACCAAGACTCCTTAGACAGCAGCTTCCCAACCACAGCCGCTGCCATCTAAAAGGACAAGGGCAGCAGACACATGGGGACACCACCACCTGGAAAATCCCCTCCAAGCCACTCACCATTCTGACTTGGAAATATATGCCGCTCCTTCAATGTCGCTGGGTCAAAATCCTGGAACTCCCTTCCTAACAGTACCTACACCACATGGACTGTAGCAGTTCAGGAAGCTAGCTCACCATCAACTTCTCAAGGGCAATTATGGATGGGTAATAAATGCTGGCCTAGCCAGTGACGCCCATATCTACGAATGAATAAAAAAGTGCCGGAAGTGGTTTAATGACCTAAGCAGGACAGGACTGGTAAGTATACTGTCACATTCAACTACATCCTGTGTTTCTGTGTTTAACACCCCAATCCCATTTTTCTGCCTTCTCAAATCTACTGCAGCACATCACTCCTCATACCAACTTACCCTACTGATGCAGCAATTCCTCTCTGTCCACGTACTTACTCACATCACCATCAGACTATTCACCACTGACACTCAGCCTCATCTTTATGCAATGTCACACCTATCCCTCACAGCGACACTCAACAAATGCTCTCCATTCATCCGTTCAATACATACCACTACTCTCACTCATAGGTTTCTTCCTTCCCTCTTTGCAGGAGAAAAGACAACAGAACATCAGGGAGAGGCAGTGACCCAAGGGTGGTCCTCCAACAATCTTGCCACTAGCATTTGCCGAGAAGGAGCCATTGAACATCAGTTGAATCTCAGCGTGCCTGACCATCAGAGATGGGAGCCTTCCGCCTACCTGGTAACAGAATTAAGTATCAGACAGCCAAATGGCGTACAACACTCACTCATGCTGACTTGATGTCATCAGTGAGTGAAATATGATTAGGTGCATAACAGTCACTTCAAACACTCTTACCTTGACAGTTCTAATTCATGCCTTTAATCCACTGCAGGTACTCAAGTGTCCCAGGAGCTAGTGCAGGAGGGCGATGATGATTCCTTAGACCAGGTCACTCATTCTGAGGGTGCACCGTCACAGACTCATGCAGACCATATGCACCAACTCAGATACTCACACTTCAGTAGAACCAGTAAGGCTGATAGTTGTCTTTCCACTGGTGTCTCACACGAGTGAACAAGAGCTGATAGGGGCAGGCACAGCAGTGGAGTGTGTGCATCAGGGGCTCTGCTTTGCTCAGCCAGTCATGGATTCTGAACCTCAGCGACTGTTGATGAAGGGGTCACTTCTGGAGCAGCTGCAAAGAATAAGCGATGAAACCCTGGCCTTGGCCATTCTTCACCCAACTGCTCTGGAACAAAGTGCTCTCCAATGCATTACTAGCAAGGAGTGTGCATGAGAGGTAAGATGGTGAAAGGAGGATGAAAGCGGAGACTCTGCTCACAGTGCTTCCACTTCTCACCCGTTGCCCATCCATCAGCCAGTACGCTGCATGATACCTTGAGTCTTGGTCGTCGAGTCGGCCCTTGTAAAGATGCATGTGGAGCAGTCACAGTCCCTCAGAGACCCCAAAACCCAAGAGCACCTCAGCAGTCAGAGGAGGGATTTGAACAACCTACCTCTAGCTCTCCTGAAGCCACTGGCATCATGTCAATGTGCTCTAAGAGGAAGAAAAAAATTAGTAATTGCTCAAGGGTATGCACATGGATGTGTTAAATAATGTCACACTCTTAAGTTTCTGTTTTATTTTTGAGTCACATAAATATTATTTGTTTGCATCACTTTCCTGCCTTGCCCATTTTTGCCTGCTACCTGGCAAGTGATCTTTTCACTTGAAATGAATGGTAAGATCAAAATTGATGCTGAGCAATGGGGGCTGTGAAAGGGTTACTTGGTTGATTGCAAAACTGCTTTGTGTTGGGGGAAGAGACAGGCAGGGCAAGAAGTGGGTTTAGCCTGTGGCATCCAGATGGGTCGACTGGCATAACCTCACTGAGCCTTGGCAATGTGAGGGCATCATGGGCAGCAATGTGCACCACTGGTGGTGCACTGGCTGCAAAATGCTTCTCCTCCTCATAAGAACATAAGAAATAAGAGCAGGAGTAGTCCATTCAGCCCCTCAAGCCTGCCCCGCCATTCAATAAGATCATGGCTGATCTGCCCCAGGCCTCAACTCCTCTTCTGTGCCAGCTCCTCATAGCCCTCATCTCCCCAATATTTCAAAAATCTATCTACCTCCTCTTTAAATACTTTCAGTAATCTAGCCTCTCTGGGGTAGAGAATTCTAGACATCCACTACCCTCTGAGAGAAGAAATTCCTTCGCATCTCAGTTTTAAATGTGTTCCCTATTCTGTAACAATGTCCCCTACTTTGAGATTCCCCCACTAGTGGAAACATCTTCTCCTCTCAAGCCTCCTCAGAATCTTGTACATTTCAATAAGATCACCCCTCATTCTTCTAAACTCTAATGATTAAAGGCCTAACCTGTTTAGCCGTTCTTGATAAGTTAACCCTTTCATCCCTAGAATCAGCCCAGTGAATCTCTTCTGCCTCCAGTGCCAATGTATCCTTTCTTAAATACGGGGACCAAAAGTGTACACAGTGCTCCAGGCACTCCACCAATACTCTGTACAGTTGTAACAAGACTTCCCTATTTTTAAACTCCATTAGTCCCATTAGCTTTTGCCACTTTGTATGCCTTAGTTTTTGATTGGATGCTCTCCTTGATTACCTTTGTTAACCACGAGTGGTTCATCCTTCTCACAAAGTCCTTTTTTTGACCGGGATAAATTTTTGCTGAGCTTTATGAAATATCTGCTTAAATGTCTGCTACTGCTCATCCACTGACCTTCCCCTTACTCTATTTTCCCAGCCCACTTTACACAACTCTTTCTTCATACCTCTGTAATTGCCCTTATTTAAGTTGAGGACACTGGTTTGAGATCCCAGTTGTTCATCCTCAAACTGAATTTGAAATTCTACCATGTTGTGATCGCTATCCCCTAGAGGATCCTTAACTACGAGTTCTCTTATTAATTCTACCTTATTACACATAACTAGATCTAAAATAGCCTGTTCCCAAGTAGGTTCTGCAATGTACTGCTCTAAGAAACAATCCCTGATGCACTCTACAAATTCGTCTTCCATGTTACCCCTGCCAATCTGATTTGTCCAGTCAATATGAAGATTAAAATCACCAATGACAATTGTAGCGCCCTTCTTACGTGCCTCCATTATTTCCCAATTTATATTTTATCCTACAGTGAGGCAACTCTTTGGGGTCTCTAGATGACACCCACCCTTGACTTCTTTCCCTTGCTAATCCTTATTTCCACCCAAACTGATCTACTGCATCTGTCACTGCTCACCATCGCACCAATACCTTCCTTTACGAACAAAGCTGCTCCACCTCCTTTTCCTTTTTTGCCAACACTTGCTGCAGATGTAGTCACCGTGGATCGCACTGGGGTCTGCCTGCCCAGCCATCTCTATTCTATTTAATTAGCTAGTATGGATTAAAGCAGAGACACAGGATAAAAGAGCTCTCCTCGTGCTCTTTTATCCTGATTTCTCATCTTCATCCCCCCATCTCCTCTGCATCTGTCTCTGCCTGAAGGTCCAAACCTTACTGCTGTACAATGTTGTGCAGGTTGCAGCATACCGTGATCACTGAAGAGACCCCTGGCTAGTGAATATTGAAAGCAGCTTCCAGGTCAGTCAAAGCACCTGCAGTACATCTTCAGCATGCTGACTGCTTGCTGAATGATGCATTGGATTGTCATATGGCTTTCATTTAGCACTCCCAGGCCTGATTGGTTAGATTCATCACAGTTGTCATCAGTCATGTTTTAAGAGTTCCCCTTGAATCCACGCAGCCAGCCAGTAAGTCTGCTTTGAGATTGGAGTAGGCCATGGAGGCTAGACAGCCATAGGATGAATGAATTATGGCAGCTGCCTGAGAATCTTACACATTCCTTTTTATAGTTGTATACCAGCTGTACATTGCCTGAATAGAAGCTCCTGCGGTTCGTGAAAATTCCTGAGTGATCTGGGGTGCCTTGATTTGTCAATGATGACTACTCTTTGTTTCTAATAATACACTACAGAAGGAGGCCATTCAGTCCATCATGGCTCTGTTGGTTCTGTCAAAAAGCAATCTAGTTAGTGTCACTCACCAGCTCTCTGTACTATTTGCCTCAAACGCTCTCTAATAGCGAATTCCATATTCTCATCGCTCTCCCGGGTGAAGAAGTTTCTTCTGAATTTCCTGTTTGATTTCTTGGTGACTATCTTATATTGATGGCCTCTAGTTTTGCTCTTCCCCACATCCTCTCTGTGTTTACTTATCAAAACTTTTCATTATTTTTAAGACATTTATTAGGTCACCCTCACCCCCACCCCCTAAAACCCACCCCAACGCTTTCTGTTAATCAATATTTATTGCGGTTCCTAAAAAAAACCCGGAGCAGTTGAGTGCGATAGAATTCACATTATCAGTCTGAGTCATGTTACTAAAATCCTTCTTCGAGTACTAATGAATACGGCCAGGAGCAAGATAAAGCCAGAAATTTCAGCTCTTCAATGTGGTTTGTAGAAGATAGAGGAACAAGAAATGCTATGTCTATGGTACGTATGTTATCAGAAAGAGCCATAGAGATGAAAAAAGATATATTCATGTGTTTTATTGATTATAGTAAGGCATCTGATAAGGTTAAACACAAAGAACTAATGAGTATATTAGAGTCTCTTGACCTTGATGGCAAGATCTTGGAACAATAAGAAACCTTTATTGGGAACAAACTGCAGCCGTAGAAGTTGAGAATGACCTAAGCAGTTTTGTGAAGATTAAAAAAGGGGGTTAGACAGGGGCATGTTTTCTCCCAAGATTTACTTAATTTGTATAGTGAAACTATTCTTAGAGAGATTGAAGACCTTCCTGAATTATTAGTTAGAGGTTAGAACTTTAACAATATGAGATATGCCAATGCTATCCTTCTTATTGCTGACTCTGAGGAGAAACTGCAAAATATTTGGATAGAGTAGTGAGTAAAGGTGAGAATAAAGGACTGAGCATAGATTGTGAGAAAACAAAATGTCTAGTAGTGCCCAAAAAGAAAATCTTAGTGGAATGTAAGAGCATAGTGAAGAATGAAAATATCACACAAGTAGATACATTTTGTTACGTAGGAAGTTAGCATCGGATAGAAAGTGCAGCCAAAAAATAAGAAAAAGAATTGGAATGGCCAAAGATGTATTTGAAAAAATTAAAAAGATTATGATTAACTCAAAATTAGCCATGAAAACAAGGCTGAGAATCCTGGAATGATACGTCATACCAATTTTGACACACGGAAGAGAGTGTTGGATGATCAGTGAAGCACTGCAGGGAAGAATTGAGGCTGCAGCGTTGTGGTTTTTGAGGTGAATAATGAAGATATCTTGGACAAAGCACACCACCAATGAAGAGGTGTGAGTAAAATCTGAGACCAAAAGAACTCTGCTGGCCAAGATCAGGAAGAGACAGTTGGAATTTCTTGGGCATATAATAACAAATCATGATTTAGAAAATCTGATGCTGATGGGAAAGATCAATGGTAAAAGAGATCAGGGTAGACAAAGAACAATCTTTCTAAAAAGCCTCGCAAACTGGATGAATGTACCACCAACGAAGATGATCCACGTCTCCAGAGCAACATTAACATGGAGGACCATGGTCACCGATGCCCTCTTAGGGCATGGTACCAAAAGAGAGAAAATACCCTGTATGACAACTAGACCCTCACAAAGGTGCAAGAGATTGGAGAAGTCCGTCTCGAACATGACTGGTGTGATGTCACAGACATTTAAGGTCTTGTCTTTGTCCATGAATAGAGTGGCCACTTTCACTATTATATTTTCAGTTTCTAGGTGTTTTTCGATGTTCTCCTTGAGTAGGATTCTATTATTTTTTCTACCGCTGATGTTAACCTGACTGGTCTAAAGTTTCCTAGATATGTTTTATCTATCTATCTTAAATATATATAAAATATTAGCTATCTGCCAGTTCTTCGGCACTACACTTTTTTCTGATGAATTATTAACCATGTGTAATAGTGTTTCTGTTACCCGTTTCCTTAGATTCTTTTAAAATATGTAGATGCAATCTGTCTGGACAAGGGGTTTAACCCTTTGAGTTTGATTGGTTTATTTAATATTTCTCCTCTTTAAATGCAGTTTTACAATTTCTAATCTCATCTTTCGATGTCTTGTCCACCCCATCCATCTTCCTGGTAAAACCGAAAGCAAAGTAATTATTTAATGTTTCTGCATTTAACTCTAACTATCTGTGATTTTATCCTGTCTATCCCTTAGAGGCCCTATTCCCATCCTGACTCTCCTTTTTTTATTTATGTGCTTGTAGAAATATTTTACTTTTTTTAATTTTCTGTCCCTTGATGATTTAATCTAAACTCTGCAATCTATTAAATCTCCTGTTATCTTTCTCTGCTCTAAGAAGAAGACCGCAGCTTTTCCAACCTATACATGTAACTGTAATCTCTCTACACTCCAAGCATTCTAGTAAACCTCTTTTGTACACTCTCTTCACTCCCTGCCAAAAATAGGAGCATGGATACATAATTGACTAAGTTGCACAGAATTGGACATAGCAGTTCAGCTGCAGCCAAACTAGTGCTTTATGTAGGTTTAGCATAATTTCTTGTCTATTGTACTCTATGTCCCTATTGGTAAAACCCAGGTTCCCATATGCTTCATTAACTGCTTTGTAAACCTGACGTGCCACCTTCAAAGATTTGTGCACAAACACCCTCAGGTTCTTACACGCCATTTAAAATTGTACCAATTAGCTTGTATTGTCTCTCTTCATTCTTCCTGCCAAAATGTATCAGCTCACACTATTCTGCATTGAATTTCTTCTGCCATGTGTCCACCTATAGCCAGCCTATGGTCAGGATTTTCCGGTTCCGCCCATGGCAGGAACAGCAAGGATGGGAATGAAAAATTTGGAAAGGCAGCCAAAAGTCCATTGACTTTAGGCGGGACCAGAAAATCCTGCTGTACGTCTTTTTGAACTCTAATACTATCTTCCTCACTGCTTGCTACACTTCTAAGTTTTGTGTCATCTGTAAATTTCAAAATTACCTCTCGTATCCCCATGTCCAAGTCAATGATGCATATCAAAAGCAGCAATGGTCGTTGTACTGAAGCCTAGGGAATGCCACTCTATATCTCATTCCAGTCCACAAAGCAGCCATTCAGCCCAACTCTCTTCTTTCTATCCCTTAGCCAATTTTATATCCACGCTGCTACAGTCCCTTTTATCCCATTGGCTTCAAGCCTATCACATGGTACTTTATCAAATGCCTTTTGAAACACCATCAACTTCACCTACACAACATCAACTTCACTGCCCTAATCCATCCTCTTTGCTGCCTCATCAAAAACCTCAATCCAGTTAGTCAATCATGATTTGCCCTTAACAAACCTATGCTGACTCTCCTTTAATTGTCCATACTTGTCCAAGTGGTTGTTAATTTTCTCACAGATTATTGTTTTTATAAGCTTCCCCGCCTCTGAAATTAAACTGACTAGCCTGCAACTGCCAAGTTTATCCTTCTTTTTTTGAACAATAGCATAATACTTGCAAACCTCCAGCCCTCTGGCACCACCCATGTGCCTAAGGAGGATTGGAAGAGTGCAGCCAGCACCCCCGCAATTTCTGCCTTTACTTCTCTCAACAATATTGATGCATTCCATCCAGACCAGGCAATGTATCCACTTTAAGTACTGCCAGCCTTTCTAGTACCTCCTTTTTATCTATTTTTATTTAATCCAGTATTCTGACAACCTCATTTACCTAAACTTTGGCCAAGTCCTCTTCCTTGGGAAACCAGTGATGCAAAATACCCATTTAGTACCTCAGTCGTGCTGCCTTCCACCAACAAAATCTCCGTAGTGGTCCCTAGTCAGTCCCTCCACTCCTCTTGCAACTATTTTACTGTTAATATGTAAAACAGAAGAACGTTGGATTATCTTTTATATTAGCTGCCAACCTATTCTTGTACTGTATCTTTGGCTCTTTGATTTCCTTTTTCACTTTTGCTCTGCACTTCTTATATTCAATCCTGATTCTCCATTGTTTTATCTAGCTGAGATCTGTCATACACCACCTTTTCCTGCTTCACCTTCTCTAACTCCTTCGCCATCCTGGGAGCTTGACTTTGGTTGACTTCCCCTGTGGGAATGTACCAAGATTGTCCCTGAACCATCTCCTCTTTTAAAGGCTGCCCATTGCTCCTTTACATTTCTGCCTGTCTGTCTTTGATTTCAATTTACCCAAGTTAGATCCCTCCTCAATTCGCTGAAATTAGCCCTCCTTTGGTTGATTGTTGTTATTCTAGATTGCTCTTTGTTCTTTCCAAACCTTCTAATTCTATGCTACCCCACTGTGACATTCTCCACTTGACTCATTTCATATGCCAGGACTACATCCAGCAATGCCTCCTTCCTCAATGGGCAGAAAACATTGACCAAGGAAATTGTCCTGAACACACTTCAGAAAATCTTCCCCCTCTCTGCCATTAACACCATCGCTGCTCCATTCAATAGTGGTTCCATTAAAGTCTCCCATTATCACTACTCTATAGTTCATACATTAGATTAGTTTGTTGTGATTTAAATGCACCATAATTGACATACATATTAGTTTATTCATGAGTTTAACAATTTGTTCTGAGGGTGAGATGTCCTGATTCCATAGACACAACCCATGTTGGATACATTTGCAGTGTACCCCAAATCAACATCTATTATTCATAAATGCATTATTCATCCTGTGATAAATAATGGAATAGTGAAATAATATGACCTATTTGTTGGGCTGCAGTGAAAACCTACCATATGCTTCTGACGTTGCAGCCTAAAAACATTAAGGGCAGAATTTTCCGTTGAGCGGGCAGGTGTGCGCCCAACACGCTCGAACATAAAATGACGCGCAATGACGTCGGGCAAACGTCCTGACATCATCGCGCACTCGCGCGGTATTTCGCTCAGCAGACGCGAGCGGGAGTCGGAGCCGTGCCCGCCATTAATTAACAGGCCAGTTAAGTCCCTTGACAACCCAACTGATGGTGATTTAACATTGCCCGTGTGATTTTTCGCTCATTGCACGGGCAATGTGGGCAAGCAGGCAGGCCACAATTTGCAAAACCTCATCCACGGGCAGGATAAGAGGGGTCAGCAACATTGCCAGTGTGAGTAGTGAGGAGTTTTAGAGGTAACTTGCTGCTAGTGGCTTATTGGTGCTTGTCAGCTTAATCTCTGTTCGGGTCTTCATTCTTAGCATTTCCAGGCTTCATTTCTGGACGTATTGGTGTCTTCCAGGCCCCCTGAGGATTCAGACCATGTGGACCCTTCCGGGTATCAGACAGCCTTCCCTTACCCTGGTAATGGGGATTGTGGTCTCCGCTGGAGGCACCTCCTCTGAGGAGAAAGAGAGGGGCAGAAGGGGGAGGAGGCTAGGTGTCCCAATGCAGCTCCCAGGGGAGGGACCTGTGGGAGGGGAGGCGCAGGCACAAGGGGCGCAGGGCCAGCAGGTAGTCCAAGATGGAAGGGGCTGCAGAAGATGCCAATATCCTGCTGCCAGGGTTTACAGATGGCGATGCAGTTACCTCAACATGCCCGAGGTGCAATGCCGAAGGATGCTCCATCTCTCAAGACTGCTGTGGCCAGTGAAGCCTGTGCTGGCCCCGCCTGGGAGGGAGCGACCAGTGGCACGGCTCCCCAGTCGCTGCAACCTCATCGGTTGCCACGGCCACTGGCAGAGGGGCGGAGGATCTGCTGCCGGCATCCAGTGCACCCTGAGGGAAGCCAGCAGAAACATCAAGAGGGTCATACACCAAGGTGAGGTCGCTCTGGACCTCCCTGTTCACCATTGATGGACAGGTACCTAGTTGGGATACCGGGTGCCCCATCCATCTCACACATGGACACTGACCATCTGAGGGCTTGCAGGTCCGAGCGCAACCCCAGGAACCCCTGATTCTGTCCCTGGAGCTGCCTGTCCATGAGAGTCGCCGCTTTCTCCATGGAGGAGGCAGTGCGCTCGGCCATGAGGGTCAACACAGTGCTCACGCTCCGCAGGGACTCCTCCACAATGGAGAACATGGCACACATACCCTTGTGGATCTCCGCCAGATCCTCCCACACATCCCGCTGGGCATCCAGCATCTGCTGCCGAATGGACGACTGCAGAGGTCCATCATCAGCCTTTGACTGAGCATCGTCCTGGTCTCCAGCAGTCCTCTGACTGCCAGCGCCCTGGGCACTCTCTGCCTCCACCTGCACCTCAAGCGAGTGTGAAGTGCCTTCAATGTGCACCAAGATACTAGCCGCTAAACTAATGCCCTCCAAGGTGCTGGCATCTACTCTGGTACCTGCTTCAGAGAGTGGGAGTGACGCAGGTTCTTGGGGAGCATGGTGGTCCTCCGATGTCAGTGGTGGCCCTTCAGGGTCTGGAGAGTAAATGCCTGGTGAACCTAAAAGGGAGAAGAAGGACATGTCATTAAGTTAAAGTTATCATACTGTCACCATGCATGCCAGGCACCCTGGTGAGACAACGGAGACCTGCATCATGGTGCCCTCATCTTTCAATGATCAATTGGGACTCCGGGTTCGAGGCTCCCATCATACACTAGAATAGTTGTAATAGCCAACCTCAGTGCACTGCACTCTTACCTTCATCTGACCTCACCGCGGCTGCTTAACCGAGGCCCAAGGCCTCCTGCTCATAGTGTGAGAGGATGAGGAGGTGTGGCGGTCCTCTATCAGTCCTCGACCTCTCAATATTGTTCTGGAATGCTTTGTCCTGAAAGGACAGAGGAGCATTGATTAGTCCACTTTGTACCTGCAGCGCCATTGCAGCCTGGCCAACCCCACCTGGGGAGCACCTTGCAGAGCAGATCTGAGTCATGGCCCTCGAGCCACAAGGCACTCAGTCAAAGCAGCCGGGGCTCAGCCCCTTGGCCAGTGCTGGCGTAATTAACAGTTGGCACTCAGACTCTTACACCCCTGAGCTCCATAGGGGGATGACCAGCCCAAAACAATTGAACACATTGACCCATGCCAACATAGTACTCAACCTTCCTGAGTGCAGCAGGTCATTGTAGTGCTTCTGGCACTGCACCCAGGTGTGCCGCACCACATCATGGCTGCTCACCTGGGCTGCCCCTCCTCCCATGCCCTCTTTGGGAGGTGCAGTCGCCTCCTCCTCCCATCTCTGGGAACAAGGATGTCCCTTCTGGCAGCCACCCCCTCCAGGAGGGCAGCGATGCACTCGTCGGAAAAATGGGGGCTGAGTGCTCCCCCCCCTCCATCGGCCTGCCCTCCTGCCTGGCATTTGCTGATACACTGGACTCCATCCTTGCAACAGCGGACAGACGTCCTTCCCTGGAAGCCTTTCTGGGGCTGCCTGGGCTGTTTTTAAACAGGCCCCCACCCCTACTCGGCCCTTCCCGGCCAGTGATGAGCCATGTTTCATGCTGGGCAAGCCTTAATTGGCCCACCAGCGTGAAATTGCAGTCGGGCCCCGATCACGGTCAGAGGTCGGATTTCCAAACACCCTCACCGAGCCCGCCCGATGAGGGCAAAATTCTGCCCTAAGGCAAATGGAGGATAAAGAGTGGCATATATGCCTGAGTCCCTCTCTTACACATTTGGACAGAATCTCTAAAATGTTACCAACACAGCCACATCACAACAGCTGCTTACAATTAGTTTCTTTATACCAAGAAAATCAAAGCAGCTGTAACCCCACTTCAACATTATTTCAATTCAAAACACATTCCCAGAATTTCAGATGGCAAAAACTTTACTTGTCTTTGGAATGGTCAGAATCAACTGGAATTCTGCTTGTTGTATGAATCCAAATATAAATTTATCCATTGCTCACTGCAGCATACAGTCCATGGATTTATACAGTACCAATCCAACATAAACCCTGCCAATTTACTTTGCAATCTCAACAATCCCCAGGGTCAATTTCATGAGATATCTGACCTCACTACAGTTGCTTCAGCTGTTATATGGCCTAATATATAACACAAAAACAAAGCTGAAGACTCTCTACTTTAGGTTATTTTATGTTCATTCATATTATTTGACTCACAATCGTAAACATTTAAACAAAATTGCTCCATTCTGCATAAAACTTGTAAAGGATATAGGAAGAATTGGTCACAAATTTCTAGTTGGATTTTCTGATTTATCCTTTCATCAGAGTAACAACTGTAAAGATAAAGTTAGCAGCTTACCTTTTTCTAGTTTTATTCTTCAAATTGAAGGAACTCACTTAGAATTAAATCACCAGGTCTATAGTTAACAAATTCAATCAGGATGTTTTACAATGAAGAAAGCATCTCTAACGGAAGTTACAATTCTTAAGCAAGAATATACATAAATGCTGCTGCAAGGCTTGATTTCTACTTGGAAACATAGGTCAGCGAGCACTGGAATGATGGACAAATGGGACTTGGTGTGTGTTAGGATCTCAGCAGCAGAGATTAGGATAAGCTGAAGTTTATGGAAGGTGGAAGATGGGAGGACAGCCAGGAGAGCATTGGAATAGTCAAGTCTGGTGGTAAAAATGCGTGGATGAGGGTTTCAGCAGCAAATGACCTGAGACAGAGTCAAGAGTCAGGCAATGATACAAAGGTGGAATTAGGCGATCTTGGTGATGCCGTTGTGGCCGGAGGCACATTTCAGGGTCAAATACAACACCAAGGTTGCGAGTAATCTGGTTTAGCCTCAGAAGGTTGCCACATGGAGTAATGGACTAGGTGGGTAGGGCTCTTTTTGATATATATTAAAGACTTGGACTTGGACATGGGTATACAGGAAATAATTTCAAAGGTTTGCAGATGACACCAAATTCGGAAATGTAGTAAACAAAGAGAAGGATAGTAACAAATTTCACATGTGCAGACTCATGAAATGGGCAAATCCATGGCAGATTACATCTATTTCAGTGAAATATGAAGTCATACATTTTCATAGTAAGAGAAGAGAGTTATAAGCATAAATATAAACTAATGAGTACAATTTTAAAGTGTGTGCAGGAACAGAGAGACCTGGCGGCATATGTATGCAAACCTTTGAATGTGGCAGAACAACTTGAGAAGTTTGTTTAAAAAAGCAAATGAAATCCATTGCTTCATTAATAGAGGCATGGAGTACAAAAGCAAGAAAGTTATGATAAACATTTATGAAACAATGGTTAGGTCTCATCTGGAGTATTGTGTTCAATTCTGGGCAATGCACTTGAGGAAGGATGTCAAGTCTTAGAAAGGGTATGGGAGAAATTTACTAAACTGGAATTAGGGATGAGGAATTTCAGTTATGTGGAGAAAAGGGGAGATTTGATAGAGGTTTTCAAAATCATGAACAATTTTGATAGAATAAATAAGGAGAAACTTTCCAATGACCGATAGGTGGGTAACTGGAGGACACTGAATTAAGGTGCTTGACAAAAGGAATAGAGGCACCTTGGGATTCTTTTTATGCAGAGTTTTTGTGATCTGGAATTCATTACCTGAAAAGGTGGTGAAAGCAGATTCATTGGCAAAAAAGGAATGTAAAAATACTTGCAAGGGAAAAAACACTACAGGCCTATAGGGAAAGAGTAGGGGAGTGTGAATAATTGGGTAGCTCTTTTAAAACAGCAGGCACAAACACAGTGGGCTGAATAGCCTCCTTTTGTACTGGATCATTCTATGGTTCTATGATTTTATGATTCTGCTCCATCGCCATGGCCTTGACATTATTCCTAAGGTAGGACACCCAAAACTGGGCATAATATTCTCACTGTGACTTAACCAATGGTGTGTATATGTTTAGCATCACCACTTTGCTTTTGTGCTTGATGCCCATTTTATTAAACCTATCAGCCCATAGGGTTTTCTTAAATAACTTTACCAATTTGTCCCCTCAATTTGAGAGGCTTTGTATTTGAATCCCTATGTCTCTTTATTCTCTACTCCTTTTATCGTTTTGCCATCCTAATTCTTAAACAAGTGAATATTGTGATACCTGTGACAACCTTGACAGTTATCACTTAAAAATAATTCAATCAAATAATGATAAGAAGCAAACTTTCCTATTAATTTTAATTGTCAAATACTAAAAGTAGTCTGAAAAATGACTCAAAATTTTGTTGAGAATCTACCCACAATCAGTACAATTTGACGATTGAGGTGTAATTTGAAGTTGAGTTGGTAACTAATTTATTTTTCGTGATCATGGCTCAATATCCTATTATTTAATTTTAAATTCCTACTATTGTCTTCATTCTTTTTCAGTCCAGCATCTCTGGGTTAAGTTAACTTCATGCTACCCTGTTTGTAGAGGACATTGTGTTCTTTGATTTATGTTTATTCTTCTTGTGATTTTTTTCCCCTTTCTAATAGAGGTGTTTAAAAATAAAACATACTGGTAACTATGGTCCTTCCACAACACATCAATGCTAAAGAATCGCCAGCATACATTGACAGATCAGCCTCTAAGCTGTTCATTACAACACTTGAGATAACCTAATTTAGTTGTAGAAGTATCGCAGTCCCATTAAATCGTGTGAATCAAGTATTATTATTCCTGCTAAATAGCTGGCTCATATTTTAGAGATGACCATCTAAATAGGCCCTTTTGACTGGTCTGTGTCATCAAGCGTTATATATCTCAGTGCTCATTTTAACTCTTCTTCAAACCTATATCAATTCCTGGTCATTCTGAAGCTTTGGTTTATTTCCTTATTACCGTCTGATTTTCCATAACAGTGACTTCCATTTTAAGAGCAAGTGGGCATTCCCATCCCTAATTAGTATTTAATGCACTAAGAATTAAAGGCGACTTTATCTTTAAACTATTACTTCTTATTTTTAGCAAAATTGAATTGATCCTGGTTGCAATCTCTTCCTAACCTGACCACAAGTAATGCTGAGGGTTCAGATAAAGTTTAAAACTTAGCTGAAAACATTGGGATGCACCACAAGTTTTGAGTAGGATATGAGCTGTTTCCTAGTTGGCTTGCACATTCCAATTCCACTTTGTCTTGATTTGAAAAGTGTGCTTAGTACCATGTGTTACTTCCAAACACCATGCAATTGAAACCGAGTACTATACCAGAGTAGGGATTAGGTGATTTTTCATCGGACGAACCATAATCGCTAACTGAAAACATAAAGGCAGGCCACCTCTAAAAGTGTGCCAAACAACACAGTGATGATGGAATTTGGAGGTGATCATTCAAAGCTCTGAGGACTATTGCAAATCAGAGGTTTTAAAGGATTGTTATGTTTTGGAACTGTGCCTTCAATTTAGGGTAAAACAGAAGTTTCACTATCAGCAGCTCCCCCCCTCTCCACTCTTCATATCAATACCCCAGGTTTTCCAAAACGTGAATGATTAATTTTCAAGCCCAATTTATTTCTTATCAAATTCACAACAATCAGATCTTATGTAGGCACCAATTCACTGGATGCAATTAAATGACGACGGCTGATAAATATAAACCCCTTTCAATGTCCATTTTAGGCACAAATCTTATGCTAGTTCCAGGAAGGCTGGTAAAGGAGCCCAGTCTCTAGAGCGGGGAAAAGACATGTCACAGGAACTACAGCAGGACCATTTGAATGCAAGGGTCATGTGACCTGTTCTGAATTCTGCTGACAGCATGCCTGGGTGGCTTTATTGTTAAAACCCAGCTTGTTTTACCGGGAAAAAGCTGCAACATATGTACACCTATAAACAAGAACCAGGGCAGCTGTGCTGAGGGTAAATAGACAGTTAGTCTCCAAGTCCCAGGGAGGTATTAGGAATGTCTGGTTTTGTAAACAGTTATACTTTAAACTGAGTTTTTTATTACTCAGTTCTGTTGAAGGGTCATGAGGACTCGAAACATCAACTCTTTTCTTCTCCACCGATGCTGCCAGACCTGCTGAGTTTTTCCGGGTAATTCTGTTTTTATTTTGGATTTCCAGCATCCGTAGATTTTTGTTTTTATACTTTAAACAGTCTATTTAATTTCAAGATAGAATGGAGTTGGGGGTTTAAAGGATAGCTAATTAGCATTTCAACCTAGATACAAGGCCCATGTGACTCACATTGCCATGGAGATGGGCTTTGAGAGGGAAGGAGTCCATAAGAAGCCACTGTAGGATTGGGTTACAGGTTTCCTAAAAATATTACTGAACTTCATACACAGGTTCAGCCTACAAGAATCTGAGAGAGTGAGAGAGCAGAGAGATAGAAGCCACAAATCTTTATTGTTTACACAAGAATGTGGGTGAAAACTCATGGTTGGATTAAAGAGACTGAGTTTGTGAGGATTTAAATGAGACTGGAAGATTTACCTAGCCTTGGCTAGAGGGCGGGACCTCCAGGGTGACCCTCATTGTGAAAGCTAGTTTGGGGATTAGAAGTTATCCGGCTGGAAAAGGAAGTAAGCAAGCCGCCAGGAGCTGAGAATCACTTTGGACTGGTTCTGGGAGAATGGAGTGTCTACTTAAGGGACAGGGTAAAGCAGAACTGTGGAGTGAGATTTTTGGTTGTGTTAAAGCATTAATAACAGTTTTCTGTAGTTTAAAGTATAAATTGCCTATGAAATAGTGTTTAGACATGTTGCCTTTAGTTTGTTACAGTAAAAGTCTTAAAACTTGAAATTTTGTGCAACTCGTTTAAATTGGTCACTGGAAATTCAAATTTCTTTTGAAAAGTTATAGGTCTCTAAGGGGGTCATAACAGGAGCGGAGCATTTAAGGATTACAGCAGAGAAAGATTCATGGATCCTCATTTATTGAGTGCAGAGTGTTGTGTTAAATAAAAGTCAATGTTGTGTATGAATTTGAAACGAAAATCATCTGAAAGTATGGGTTTCTTCGGTTTCACTTTGCTGCTGGCTTCTCACATTTACAATCCAACTGGAAGCAACTTCTCCCTTGGTTCCTGACTTGCCACTTCAATATATCTGTGCCCAATTGAATTGGGGAGAATCAATTGTCCCTTCTAGTTTTGCCTGATTGGGGTCCATGAGGTGGGGGTTAAATGTCTGTACCTTTACTTGATGTTATCCTGCCTCCACCTCAGCTGAAATAACATTTCAAATGGTCCTGCTGTAGTTCCTGTGACATGTCTCTTCCCCGCTCTAGAGACTGGGCTCCTTTACCAGCCTTCCTGGAATTAGAATAAGATTTGTGCTAAAACGGACATTGAAAGGGGTTTATATTTATCAGTCGTCATTTAATTGCATCCAGTGAATTGGTGCTTACGTAAGATCCGATTGTTGTGAATTTGATAAGAAATAAATTGGGCTTGAAAATTAATCAGTCACATTTTGGAAAGCCTGGGGTATTGATATGAAGAGGGGAACGGGCGGGGGAGGGGGTGTTGCTGTTGATAATGAAACCTCAGAGTAAGGTTCACAATTCGGGAACCTAACTACAGATCCACTAAGTCTTGACGCTGAAGCAGAGCTGCCCACTGTGACCTGATTGATTTCCAAGCCGCTCTCCCGGTTCCTTTTCAGTGTCAGATAGAATTTGTCTGAGTGAAGCCACGTGTCAGAGACCGGGGTGGGTGGGGGGAGGTGTGGGGGAAAGCCAGACAGGGGGTGCACGGAGCTCGGATCTCCTTTAATCGCAGGGAAATGATTGCAGCGGATTCCTTCGCAGAAATTAATGCCACACCATCATGTCTTTCGCTTGGCTCCCGTGTGCTGATTCACTGGAAGTGACAGAAAGGGAAGGTTCCTTCAAACTCGCCGCATGAAGATAAGGGTGAAGAGTCTTTGTGATCTGGAGATTAAAAATGCCAATGCACCCGGTGACTGCGACTTTAATGTACAGGGGTATTTATACGATCCCTGATATCCTCAGCAATCAAGACCCCATTGACATACCTGAGGATGAACTGGAAGGTTAGTGTTATCCATCTGTCTTATTGCACATCGTGGTCGTGTTACCTACGAGGACTGTGACATGTTTGTTTCATGCTACACCAGCAACCCTCCTTTAACGGCGTTGTCACATCCTTAAAAACTGTTGCTGAGAGGGAGCCCTTATCTCTTCTCTGTAGTTAAGGGAGAGGATTCTGACTGTGGAAATGTTTGAGAGAGAAAGAGAGGGAGGGAGAGATAGAAGCATTTAGAGACAGTTAAGTCATAGAGCGAGTGCATTAGATAGGGAAAGATAAACAGGGGCCTCCCCCCCACCCCCACCCCCACCCCCCTCCCGTAAATATTGCCACAAAAACAGATGGAATGAGTGAAAGGAAAAGCAAAGCTTTTGGGGAAAGGGGGCGAGTGTTTGGTTGGGTTACAGAGCATTGGCATTCAGCGCGCGTCTGCTGGTCTAGTTTTCACTAGCCAATGGTGGGAGAAAGACCAGGACCCATTTTCCCTTGTCCATGTCAATTTAATAGTTTTTATTATTGGGGACAATCTGCTGTTTTACCTTGGGGCTGAGGTAGACAGTTTGCACTAAAGCCAAAGGATCTGTCCAGCCTTAGACATCAATCACTCTCCCAAGTAATCTACAGAGATTGGAGGCAATTCCCTGGGCGCATGAACAGGTCTTGTGCCAACGTGCGAACGTGTTGCTGGGTTTCTGATTCATCCGCTTCCGCACGCTGGGTAACTTTAAACAGCAATGGAAAATTGCCATGGGTTTAAAGAGGTCTAAATGGTGCGGTGCCACACTTCAGCAGCCCCTTTAATAGTCTGCTGCTAACTAATATACACGAATATTTGTAGATATTCACAAGATCGCGTGCTTCTTTGAGAATTTTGTCACGAATTAGTTGCACAGGGAGAGCCACAGATTTGACCACGAATCTTTTAAAAGTGTCCCAAATCAACCTGAGACCATTGAATGACATCCAAAAGGAGGCGCGCTATTTGACTCCTCTCTGTATTTTCCAGTTGTTGCAACTTCCAGAGAACCAGAATGTTATAAATGAATGAGCACGTCTTGCAGATTATTCCATAACCTCCGTGTGAGTGCCATTAAACCTGGCTTCTCCCAACAGAGATCCGCGAGGCTTTTAAAGTCTTTGACCGCGATGGGAATGGGTTTATCTCGAAGCAGGAACTGGGGATGGCAATGCGATCGCTGGGCTACATGCCTAATGAGGTGGAACTGGAGGTGATCATCCAGAGACTGGATATGGACGGTAGGAGGCAGAATACAACTTCTCCCATCAGGTGTCAGAATGATAACAATAGCGGGGCGGCGGTAGCTCAGGACTAAACCTATTTGAATCGGCGCGATGATTTAAACATCAAGAATTCGCGTAGGGCGTTGATCAACAGTTAGCTTCAGCAGAAATAGTTTGCCCTGGATCTGGCTCCAGTTACATTCGGTTCTTGGAAAAACGTTTGCTGAATTGGTCCTTCGTTTATTCTCTCTTAAACGCTGGTTTTCTGCAGCACCAGAAGCCGGTTCCATCTAAATCAGATTCGATAACATGGAGCCAAGTGGGTTATGCAAAGGTTCATGTCCACAGGTGTGTGTATAAAAGGGCTTGGGAAAGCAACAGGTTTCACATCAAAATGATACAGCTCTATCAACTAAATAAAAACGAAATTTGAAGTGCTGCAGCAGACGCTGGTGTTTAGCAAAGTAAATAAACGACACTGTAATTATGGTGGAACATAAGGTACTGTCACTTTAAATCCAAGATGTTATCTGGCAACGGCAGATTCCAATATGATTGGCTGTTTTTTTTAATGGAAGCAGTGGCTGTCGACAATTCCAAATGCCAATGACTAATTCCTGAGCCCACCGTGTTGAGCTGGTGTCAAGGAAATAGTCCCCAGCTCAGCGACCGGACTACTGCAGCAAAGTGCAATCTTGCAGAGGCAAAGTGTGGGCATGTTTGAGGTGTAATAGCCTCGAGCAGTTTGAATTGTCCCGATGCCAATCTCGTCATTGTCCAACCTCGCTGCACATTGAGTTTATTCGGATCCCACCAAAGCTTGACAGGAATTTAATGTCAAGAGGATAACCTTAGTGAGGAAGAGGTGTCTTTGGCTATCGGAAAGTGAGTCAATCTCGGAGCACAGTTATATCCCACTGATCAAGGGAAAGGGAGCCTTAATTTGCGCCATTATTTAATAAACTCTTTTGCTATCCTCACTTCTTCATCAGAAATGGGCAATTCGTCTCTTACACGCGTCACTAAATATTTGTTCAGTCTATTTTTTTTTTCATGTGTTGTCTTTTTCAGGTACTGGTGTATTTATTTATAATGTTATTTTTAAAAGGTTATTATAGCCTGTACACGAGCTGTGGATAATCTGTTATGTCAAACTGATTGTCAGGATAACATCGGACTGCTGTGTATTCCGCAAGGCCCATTACTGCTAACACGGGCCATTGTTAATCTGGGGAGGGGGCACACGGCACTGGAGATATGAGATGAGATTTGTTGAGGGGAAACTCCATTATCGTTCAAAACGAAACTTGAAATCGGGATAACTGGTGGCTGCGGGGTAGGAAAATGTCACTCACAGGTTCCACCGGTTCTTTAAAGTTGAAATTGGGCCAGAATAGGAATGCCCCTCCCAAAAAAAAGGGGACAACTTGAAGTGCACAAGTCACAACAGTGAGGTGGAAATGAAATGCAATATTTGGAGGTAATGGGAACATACAAACTGAAGGGAAAAGGAAATAGAGATGGACTGGGAAGGGCAATGCCAGGACATGGTGGTGCCAAGAGTAGAGGAAGCAACACCAACAAAAATCTAACATGAAGAATTTTCCCAACCACAATGAGGGGGAAAATCCACAGCCTCTTCTCAATTTGGAAGAGATAATTGTAGCTACAAATCAGGTAAGTGTGACCTGGTAGACTCAGCCCATCACCTTGTACACCAGAGATTGACCAAATCTAAGCACCTTCCAAATTTGAATAATATCAATGGTTTCTTCAGAAGATTTGAACTGTTAATGGGATAACTCATCGCAGGCAGATGTATGAAAGAGTGAGCTGTAGCATCAAAGGCCTTTTCACATCCACAGCATGTTCCAAAGTGATGCACAGCCAGTCAATTACTCTTGAAGTATGGTTACTGTTACTTAGGCAAATCTAAAGACCAATTTGTACACCACAAATTCCTACAAATTGAAAGAGATAAATAATTAGTTAACCCACTTTTGCTGGCATTGGCTCAGGGATGAATGCAGGCCTGCATACTGGGAGAGCTCCTTTTCACTCTCAATAATGTCGTCGGATCTTTTACTCCCACCCGAATAGGCAGACAGGGCCCTTGGTTTAACAATATATCCAAAATACATCTTATCTGACAGTGCAGCACTCTCTCAGTGCTACACTAAAGAATGCTCCAGTCCTGGCCTGGGGACTGAACATTTGTAACTCAGATGCAAGGTGCTGGCACCAAGCCAAGCTGATAGTGTCATTGTGAGAATGCATCCACTCTATATTGCCATGTAGAAGCTCGTTCGTGTATCATGATAATTCAGTGAATTGCACAATCCCAAATTATTTTAACCTCATTCTAGGAATTTGATGGCATAAATTTAAAATGCTACTTACATATCATGCAAACTTCCTAGAACATACATTTATCATGAAACAGTTAAATGAAAATAGCTTCAGCTTCAGAAAGCTGTGAGGCTCACATCTCTGAATGACTAAACAATAATCTACTTACTGCAGCAAGCAACCAATGATATTAGGAGCATTTAGTCAGGTGCTAATAACTCCTCCATATTCCCAGCCCCTCTCAACTTTGTAAAGGAAAGGCATGGAAACAGAATAGATTTTGCATCTTCAGGCACTTATGTCTCCTTTTATTATTGGCTCCTATTCCACTGCAGCAAGTGCCCTGGAGAGGTTCGCCAAATTTCTTAACTATGCCACAGTGAAGTTCAGGCGGCAACAGTTTCAGCCCAACCACCTCCAGCAGTGATGCCGCATGATTTATTAAGTGGTTGAAGTTAATTGCATGCACAACACCTGTTCCTAACAATTGGTTGAAAGATGTACTGCTGAGTTAAGCCTTCCTTGAAATTTGTTCAATGATCTTAATGCTGCTCAAAGTAGTCTTAACATCTGGACTGCTATTGGTAAGTCAGTGTAAAAATTACAAAATTTTACCCATAGCACTTTTCTTTTAGGTGGTTCTAGATCTATAATGAAAAGTACAGAGAGCAATCGGTCCCTCTGGAAGATAACTTACCATGAGAAAAGTTACGGTGCAGAAAGAGGCCATTCAGCCCATCATGTCTGCACCGGCCATAAAAGAGGAAAAAAAAAACTAGCCCCTCATTTTAATCCCACTTTCCAGCATCTCATCCATAGCCTTGCAGGTCACAGCACTTCAAGTGCAGATCCAGGTACCTTTTAAAAGAACTGAGCATTTAATTCTCAACCACCAATTCAGGCAGTGAATTCCAGTTACCCACCACCCTCTGGGTGTAAAGGTTTTTCTCATGACCCCTCTAATCCTTCTACCAATCACCTTAAATCTATGCCCCCTGGTAATTGGCTCCTCAGTTAGGGGAAACAAGTCTTTCCTGTCTACCCTATCTAGGCCCCTCATAATTTTGTACACCTCAATCAAGTCACCCCTCAGCCTCCTCTGTTCTAAGGAAAACAACCCTAGCCTATCCTCATAGCTTCAATTTTAAAGCCTTGGCAACATTTTTGTAAATCTGCTCTGTACTGTCTCAGAGCAAATATGTCCTTCCTGTAATGTGGTGACCAGAACTGTACAGAAAGCTCCAGCTGTGGACTAACCGGCGTTTTATATAGTTCCAGTGGTTCCCCCCACTCCCCCCCCCCCACCTGAATCGCTGGATCATCCGTCCATGTCAGCGGGAACACACGCCGACGTGTTTCACAACAGCACAGAAGTGACGTGCATTTGGCAGGCTGCACTTCGCTCTGGACTTCAAGGTTTGTTTGCCTACCTTGCTTTGGGCAGCACTCAGTCATCAGTGCCAGGCTTCACAGGTAGCGCTACATCACTTTTAGGGGGGCTCACGGATAGGTCTCTACTACTAGATCAGCCGTATGTGGGTGGCTTTTCAATGGCTGCAGGGCAAGGTCTTGCTTGGGGAAAGGGGAGAAGTGGCCTCAGGTAAGGGAAGAGGCTGCAGGATGAGGGCTGTACTAGGGAAGGAGGGTATCCCAGGGTGTGTGTGGGGACACATGCTGATCTGTGCAAGTGGCCTCAAGATGGTGAGGGCTGAGGAAGCAGTCTCCAGAGGAGATGAGGCCAGGTGGACATGTGACGGTGTGTGTGAGAGAATGGGTGGTGATGTCCCTTGAGCTGGCAGTGAGTGAAATGCCAGTGAATATGTGATGGGCTTGAGTGTGTGAGTTTAGAGTGGTGAGATGGTTGCCTTACCCTGGCAGCACGTTTGAGATCATTCATCCTTTATCTGCATTGGATGGCCAACCTCTTCTGTGCAGCATTGGCACTGGTCACCACTGCCATCGCCTACCAAGCCGGAGTGGTAATGTTGCTTCCCCTCCTGCGGCTAGAGAGGCGATAGAAGACATCACAGCGGGCCTCCACGGCATTTAAAGGGCGCTCAAGGGCTGCAGTCTTATTGTCTTTTGCTGCTGTCCTGGGCTGGAAGCGCTGAGCGCGGCTGTACTTTAAATGTGGTGCCTGGCGTGATGGAGCAGTGAGGTGACAACGTGGCAGACGAATGAGAGCACGCCCATCATGGAAACAGCGTGTTTTCTGGGAATGCATAAATAATGTTTGGGACGATACAGTGTGAAAACCTGCCATCGCGGCAGACGGGTAAGATGTTGTTTTACCCGCCGACTATCACACTTGCAAATCTGGCATGATTCCACCCAATAGCTGTATCCAATCCACTTTCACCAGTTCACCTCTCAGCTTTGTAAAATTTGTCTTCCCCCCCAGTTTAGAACTCTTACTCCTGTTCTATCTTTCTCCTTTTCCATAATGATGCTAAATCTAACTATATTATGGTCACTAACTCCAAAGTGGTCCCTCACTGCTACTTCATTCACTTACCCAGCTTTGTTTCCTAAGACTAAATCTAGAATTGCACCCCCTCTCATTGGGCTTGTTACATGCTGGCTAAAAAAGTTCTCTTGAATGCAATTCAAGAATTTTGTGCCCTCTGTGTACATATCCCAATTGATATTAGGGTAGTTGAAGTTTCCAACTATTATTACCCTATTATTTTTGCACTCAGAAATTTACTCTCCTAACTCCCTTCCACTCTTTGGGAGTCTATAGTACACTCCTAGCAGTGTGGCTGCCCCTTTTTATTTGAGCTCAACCAATATGGCCTCATTTGATGCTTCATTTAGTATATCATCCCTCCTCACAGCTGTAATTGATTCTCTAACCAATAATGCTACACCCCCAGCCTTTTTTGTCCACCCCTCAATCCTGTCTGAAAACTTTCCAGGGATGTTGACCTGCCATTTTTGCCCCCTTTTAAGCCAAGTTTCCATTATAGTGATGATATGCTGCCATGTATCTATGTGTGCCCTCAGCTCATTGGCTTTATTTGCTATACTCCTTGCATTTACATATACACCTTTTAACACTGCCAAATTCCTGCACTGTGTTCTTTTTAACCTGTGCTTCTTCTGTCTTTCAAAGTCACTAATTTTCTATCTCCCATTCCCTGCTCTGAATTTGGCCTCAGGTTCCCACCCCCCCTGCCAATCTAGTGTAAACCACACCCCCAACAGCACTAGCAAACCTCCCTGCGAGGATATTTGTCCCAGTCCTGTTCAGGTGTAGACTGCCTGGCTTGTATGGATACCACTTTCCCCAGAACTGGTTCCAATGCCTCAGAAACCTGATGCCCTCCCTCCTATACCAGCTTTCCAGCCACGTGTTCAATCGCTCTATTCTCCTATTTCTATACTCACTTGCATGTGGGACTGGGACTAATCCTGAGATTACTGCTTTAGAAGTGCTACTTTTCAATCTCCTCCCTAGCTCCCTTTTAGGACCTCACCCCCTTTCCTATCTAAGTCATTGGTACCAACATGGACCATGACCTCTGGCTGATCACCCTCCCACCAGAAGAATGTGCTGCTGACATCCTGAACCCTGGCAGCAGGGAGATGACATGCTATCCTGGAATCATGTCTATGGCCACAGATACATCTGTCTCTTTCTATAACTAATGAATTCCCTATCATTACAGCTCTTCCTTTTTCCTTCCTCCCCTCCTGTACAGCACTGTACAGTGCCACAAACTTGGCTTTGACAGTACTCCTCCAAGGAACCAACGCCCTCGCCAGTATCCAAACGGAAAACCGATTGACAAGCAGGACCCCAGAGGATTCCTATACTAGTACCCTTGGACTACCTGGTGGTCCCATTCCTTTTCTGCCTCCAGGCTCCAAAGCTGCGCTGTGACCACCTCTCTGAGCGTGCAATCCACAGATGCACCACAGTGACTCCAGCCGCCGCTTGAGCTCTGAAACCCAGAGCTCGAGTTCTGCAGCTGGCTACGCTTCCTGCACATGTGGCCAATTAGGATACCCGTAATGTCCATGACTTCCCACATATTACAGGATATGCATTCCACGACCAAGCTGTCCTGCCATGGCTTCAGTTTACTTCCCTTATGTTAACTTAATTTTGTACTACTTTATTTTATCTGTCCTTGCCTTAACCTTCCTTCCCTATTACTTGTGTTTCTTACTTAAATCTAAGTAGCCATTTCTTTTAAAATAATGCATTTTTCTAATTTTCAGCTACTTAAAGAACCTCCCTAACAGCAGTTTCTCACCAACTAATGACCTTATGTCTCTCCTGTGATATCACTCTTGGATTTTTTTAAACTCGGCCCTCTCGTGCAGCTTTTTAACTCCTGGCCTCCTGGAGGCTGAAAAAGATAGAGCAAGAAAAGAGCACCTCCATCCCTTCCTCAGCAAACTCCCTTACTCACCAAACTCATTGTAATTACACTCAGAACCAGCTGCACTCCCAGCATGAGCAAGATTTGAACATAATGCCAGACATCTATCAACTTTGTGACCTTTTGAAAATCCAGCATTGTTTCGATTTCAATTGATGAAGAAAGTTAGTATTAGGGGGTATTGTTCATCCCTACAAGTAAATGTGCATTGTTCTTTTTGCCCCACTCACATACATGCATTATGAATGAACCTGTGGGCATATCATATAAAATGCAAGTTTTTTTTCTTACAATTCCTCATCTCACTGGTATTGTTTCCTTATTGAAGTTCACGGTGTAGGCAAGTCATTTATGGGATGGCATTCTTGACTTTACTAATTTTAGGAAAATTATGGACATGAATGTAGATAGAAAGTGCTAAGAGGAAATGCTACGGTAAAATAAAAGCAAGGGTCCATATTCTATTTAGTTAAGGTATGTCTGGGGAGCTCAGTGTGGTGATTTGCACATCCTGCGGTATGTGGGAAATCCTAGACACTCCTGGTGGTTTGGATGACCATGTGTGCAGGAGGTGCATCCAACTGGAGCAACTCGAGCTCTGGGTTTTGCAGCTTGAGCAGCAGCTGGGGGCACTATGGTGCATTCACGGGGCTGAGAGGTTCGTGGATAGCATGTTTCAGGACGTGGTCACCCCGCAGCTTAAGGAAGTGCAAGCAGAGAGGGAATGGGTGAAGAGGAGGGGGGTTGCAATATTGATCAAGGAATCAGTTATAGCAGTGAGGAGGGACGATATCTTGGCAGGATCATCAAATGAAGCCAAATGGGTAGAAGTAAAAAACACAAAAGGGGCAAACACTCTGTTGGGTGTGTACTATAGGCCCACAAACAGTCAGGGAGAGATAGAGGATCAAATATAAAATCAAATTTCAGAGAAGTGTAAGAATAATAAGGCAGTAATAGTAGGGGATTTTAACTACACAAATATTAACTAGGATGGTTTTAGTGTGCAAGGTAGGGAGGGAGCAAAATTATTAAGTTGCTTCTAGGAGAACATTTTTAGACAGTACATAGAAAGCCTAACAAGGGAGGGGGCAGTTCTGGACCTAATATTTGGAAATGAGCCCGGGCAGGTGGAAGGCATATCAGTAGGGGAGCGTTTTGGAGATAGTGACCATAACTCAGTTAGATTTAGAATAGTTATGGAAAAGGATAAGGTTGGGCTGGGAATAAAAGTTCTAAACTGGGAAAAGGCTAATTTTACTAAGATGAAATACGATTAGGCTCAAGTGGACTGGGAGCAGCTACTTGCAGATAAAACTGTGTCAGAGCAGTGGGAGGCATTCAAGGAGGAAATAGCGAGAGTACAGGGCAAATATGCTCCCATAAAGACAAAGGGGGGGGACCATGACCGGAGAACCCTGGATGTCAAGGGACATAAAGGTTAGGATTAAGAAAAGAAGAGAAGCTTATGACAGATACCGAGGGCTCAATACAGCAGCGTCCTTAGAGGAATATAAAAAATGCAGAGGGGAACTTAAAAAGGAAATTAAGAAAGCTAAGAGAGTGCATGAAAAAGCATTGGTGGGCAGAGTAAAGGAAAACCCAAAGGGTTTTTTAAAATATATAAAGAGCAAGAGAATAACTAGGGAAAGAGTAGGGCCAATTAGGGACCATAGTGGTAATCTGTGTGTGGACCCGGAAGACATGGGTTCAGTCCTCAATGAATACTTTGCGTTGATCTTCACAATGGAAAAGGTCGATGCAGATATAGACATCAGGGTGGAGGACTGTGAAATATTAGAGAAAATTAACATAGAGAGAGGGGGTACTAGCGGGTTTAGCAGCCTTACATGTGGATAAATCCGGAGGCTCAGATGAGACATAATCCAGGCTGTTGAGGGAGGCAAGGGAAGAGATATCAGGGGCCCTGGCAGTAATTTTCAAATCCTGTCTGGCCACAGGTGAGGTTCCAGAGGACTGGAGGACTGCGAACGTTGTCCTATTATTAAAAAAGAGAGGAAGGGATAGACCAAGAAATTGCAAGTCAGTCATTCTAACCTCAGTGATGGGGAAGTTACTGGAAAGAATTCTGAGGGACAGCATATATCTGCACTTGGAGAGACACAGATTAATCAGGGATAGTCAGCATGGATTTGTTAAGGAAGGTTGTGTTTGACAAACTTGATTGAATTTTTTGAGGAGGTAACCATGAGTGTTGATGAGGGTAATGCATTAGATGCAGTCTACATGACTTTAGCAAGGCTTTTGATAAGAGGCCTCATGGCAGACTGGTCAAGAAAGTAAGAGCCCATGGGATTCAAGGCAAAGTGGCACGTTGGATCAAAAATTGGCTGAGGGGCAGGAAGCGGAGGGTGATGGTGGAGGGATGTTTCTGTGACTGGAAGTCTGTTTCCAATGGAGTTCCACAGGGCTCGGTGCTGGGGCCCTTGCTATTTGTGGTGTACATAAATTATTTGGACTTAAGTGTAGGGAGTATGATCAAGAAGTTTGTGGATGACCCAAAAATCAGTAGGGTGGTAAATAGTGAGGAGGATAGCCATAAACTGCAGGAGAATATCAATGGACTGGTCAGGTGGGCAGAACAGTGGCAAATAGAATTCAACCTGGAAAAGTGTGAAGTAATGCACTTGGGGAGGGCTAACAAGGCAAGGGATTACACTATGAATGGTAGGACCAGAAAGTACTGAAGATCAGAGGGACTTTGGTGTACATATCCACAGATCCCTGAAGGTAGCAGAGCAGATAGATAATGTGGTTAAGAAGGCATATGGGATACTTGCCTTTATTAGTCGAGGCATAGAATACAAGATCAGGGAGGTTATGCTGGATCTGTATAAAACATTGATTAGGCCACAATTGGAGCACTGCATGCAGTTCTGGTCACCACATTATAGGAAGGATGTGAATGCACTGGAGAGGGTGCAGAGGAGATTTACCAGGATGCTGCCTGGGCTGGAGGGTCTGAGCTATGAGGAAAGATTGGATAGGCTGGGGTAGTTTTCCTTGGAGCAACAAAGGTTGAGAGGGGACCTGATAGAGGTGTATAAGATTATGAGGGGCATAGATAGGGTGGACAGGAAGGCACTTTTTCCATTAGTAGAGGGCTCAATAACCAAGGGGCATAGATTTAAGGTAAGAGGTAGAAGGCTAAGAGGGGAGTTGAGGAGAAATTTCTTCATCCAGAGGGTGGTTGGAGTCTGGAACTCACTACCTAAAAGGATGGTTGAGTCAGAAACTCTTGTAACATTTAAGAAATATTCAGATATTCGCTTGCGTTGCCATAGCCTCCAGGGCTGTGGGCCAAGCGCTGGAAAATGGGATTAGTGTAGTCAGATCTTTGTTGACCAGCGCAGACACGATGGGCCAAATGGCCTCCTTCTGTAGTCGACGGCTATGAGTTTAAGAGGACATTTGTCTGTGTTTGCTGCTGCATTGAGGATTCCTGCTTCTCCAAAATTGAATTAACAAACATCAGCCTATTTTTTTAGTTTTGCTTGGTATAGACTTGTCAAAGGTCATTGATGAGGAGCCCATAGAGAATTCTTAGTTGCATAATTAAATCAAATAGAAGACATTTTAATCAGTCAGACCTGGCATTAATAAGCTTAACAATAGGAATATGTTGAAATATCACCAAGTTTATGGCATAAATAATTAGCCCACAAGAGATTTTTATCAGCAAACAGAAGGATTGCAGCTATTGATTGGTGTATTGCAGTGGATGAGACAGTAGCCAAGAAATATCGGGGGCAATTTTAACCTAACCCACCCAGTGGAAAAGAGAAACTTGCATTTATATTGTACTTTTCAGAACCTCAGGATGACCCAAAGCACTTTACACTTTTGAAGTGTAGTCACTGTTGTAATGTAGGAAACACAGCAGCCAATTTACACGCAGCAAGCTCCCACAACAGCAATGTGATAATGACCAGATAGTCTGTTTTATTTTGTGACGTTGATTTAAAGGATAAATATTGGCCAGGACACCATGGATAACTCCCCTGCTCTTCTGCGAAATGCTATGGGATTTTTTACATTCACCTCAGAGGGCAGACTTGGTTTAACATCTCATCCAAAAGACGGCAGCTCCAACAGTATAACACTCCCTCAGTTTCGCACTGGCTGTCAACCTTGATTTCTGTGCTCAAGTTTCTGGAACTGACACGATCAAGTCAGCTGCCTGTGTTACACCTCACCTGATTCATAATAATAGGCTGTGACATCAGGTGGGATTTAAAACAGACATCCTACCCCATCCTGTCAATTTTCCACTCGGCAACTTAGGTTAAAATTGGCCCCAAAGAGAGTCGATAAACGAAGCAATGCTTGCAGCAGATATTAGCTAAGGCAGTTACAGATACCACAGATGAGTAATTTACTGGGACATAGAGGTGCAATGTATCAGGAGTTTCATATTCTTCAGGGAGGCTGGGACTCAGAAATGTACACAATGATCAGGAGAGGTAGTCAGCTATCTGCAATAGATTATCAGTGTCAGTGAAAGGTACTATTGCCCTCAACTGTGATGCTCTGAGTAATTAGGACAACCGATATTTTTGTTTCAGTGCAACACAAAAACTTCAGACTGAATTAGTGTTACTGAGTTGCGCCTTGGTTGTGCTGTATGAGTGCAATGTGTCTTTCTGAAGTATTTACAGAGAATTACATAGACGTGGAAGCAGGCCATTCAACCTGACAGGCCCGTGTTGGTGTTTATCCTTCACATGAACAGTCCTAATCCCATGTGTCCATCTTGTTCCCATATTCCATTATTCCATTTTCTTCAGCCATTTATCTAAACTAATCCCAAATGATCTCAGCTTTAATCATTACCTCCAGCCAAGCATTTAACGGACTCAGAAAACCCTGTGTAAAAAAAAAAATTTTCTCCTGGTCTCAGATTTAATCTTATACCTATGTCCTTCTACTTTAGACCCTGAGATTACTGAAAATAATCTGGATATATTTATTCTTCTTGAGTTCTTTGTTCAAAGGCAGGTCTGACCCAGAGTGTTGCAATCTCCACCACAGGTAGGGCGAGAGTGCAAATCCCAAATGCAACCGAGCTGGAACAGGGATCAAACTCCATGTTGTTGGCATCAATTTGATCCACACTGGTTGTCCAGCCAACTAAGCCAACCAGCCAATCCCCCACAGTTCAAGTTGCTATTGCAGCATACACTTTTACATGTATGTTGTAGCCTGGAGTTTTGGATAGTGATGGTAGAGAATCCAATTTCTTTCCATCACATGGCTGACTAGGAATCTCCCCCACTCTTACTGGCTGTCATTAGCGTATGTTGGAAGGATTTACAAGTTAATACTCAACCTATTTGGCCTCATGACAAAAGCATCTTCCTTGGCCATCTAGTCCTGGAGTGGGACTTGAACCCAGAGCTTCTGGCTCAGAGACAGCAGCATTATGTAGAAAAAAATTATGTAGGGATATATTTATTTTATCCCTACATAATTTAAAACAATTCTATCAAATCACCCCTTCATCTCCTCTGTTCCCACAAAATCCATTCATATTTTTCACACCTGTGTCATGTTCTGCCCCAGCTAGAGTAATGTTTCCAATCCTGGACAGCAATCTTTTAGGAAGGATGTGAATGGTTGCGAGAGGGTACAGAAGAAATTTACTAGAATGGTTCCAGGGACAAGGGATTACAGTTACATGGATAGACTGGAGAAAATGAGTTGTTCTCCTTAGAACAGAAAAAGCTAAGAGGATATTTGATAGAGATAGTTAAAATCATGAAGGGTTTCGAGGGAGTAAATAAAGAGCAATTTTTTTCCAATGGTTGAAGGCTTTATAACCACAGGGCACAGATTAAGGGAATTTGCAAAAGAACCAGCAATGACATGAAAAACATGTATTGCAATGCGTGGTTTAGATTTGGAATGCATTGTCTGTCAGGGTATTGGTTAAATGTTCAATTGTAGCCTTTGAAAGGGAATTGGATAAATACACGAAGGAGAAAAATTGCAGGGATATCGGAAAGAGCTAGAGTGTGGGACTAACTGGATTGTACATCTGTACAAATCTATGATTCTATGGTTTGGATTTTCTCATACCAGACCCACTGTTTAATAAATGAAGGAAAGTGAAAGCAGGGAACTCTGGGCCATTTGGTAACTTAGTCATCAGTAGGGAAAATGCTAGAATCCGTTATTACAGAAGTGGCAACAGGGCACTTGGAAAATCACAATATGATTAGGCAGAATCAATGTGGTTTTATGAAAGGGAAATGTTTGACAAACCTGTTTGAGATTTTGAGGGTATAACTAATAGGGTAAATAAGGGAGAGCCAGTACATGCAGCATATTTAGATTTCCAGAAAGCATTCAATAAGGTGCCATGCTAAAGGATGTTAGACAAGATTAGGGCTCGTGGGATTGAGGGTAATATATTAGTATGTATTGATGATTATTTAATGAACAGAAAACAGAGTAGAAATAAATAGATCATTTTCAAAATGGTAGGGTTTAACCAGTGAAGTGCTACATGGACTAATGCTTGGACCGAAGCTGTTTACAATCTATATCAATGACTTCAATGAAGGAACCAAGTGTAGTATTTCGAAGTTTGCTGATGATGCAGAGCTAGGTGGGAAAGTAAGCTGTGAGGGATATACAAAGAGGCTGCATAGCTATATAGACTGGTTAGGTGATTTGAGCAAGAAGGTGACAGTTGGATTAAAGAGAGATGTGAAATTATCTATTTCAGTAGGAAGAATAGAAAAAAAGAATATTTTTTTAAAAGTGAGAGATTACTAAATGTAGGTATCCAGAGGGAGCTTGGTGTCCTTCTATATGAATCACTGAAAGCTATAGCAACAGCAAGCAATTAGGAAGGCAAATGGAATATAGTCTTTATTGCAAGGGAGACAGAGTATAAGAGTAAGGAAGTCTTGCTGCAACTGCAAAGGGCTTTGGTGAGGCCACATTTGGGATACTGTGCACAAATTTGTCTCCTTGCCTAAGAAAGGATATACTTAACTTAGAGGGTGTGCAACTAAATTAATTCCTGAGATGAGAGGGCTGACCTGTGAGGAGATTTTGTGTAGAATGGGTCTATATTCTCTGGAGTTTAGAAGAATGAGAGATGATCTAATTGAAATGTATAATATTCTTAGAGGGCTTGGCAGGGTAAATGCTACAAAACTATTTCCCCTTGCAGGACAGTCTAGAACATGGGGCTGATTTATGCCAGGCACCGAATTCACCATTGCCTTCCCCAGTAGGGAAAATAAAATCCAGCCCATGGGGTCATTATATCAGGATGGGGGGGTTGACCATTTAGGACCGAGATGAGGAGAAATTTCTTCAATCGGTGCGGTTGTGAATCTTTTGAATTCTCTGTCTCAGAGGGCTGTGAATGCTCTGAATATATTCAAAACATATATTGATAGATTTTGGGAATCAGGGAATATGGGGATATGTTGGGAAAATGATGTTGATGTAAAGTTCAGCAATGATCTTATAGATGGTGGGGCAGGTTCAAGGAGGTCATTGGTGTACTCCTGTTCCTGTTTCTTACATTCTTATGTTCAGACAGCATTCTAGTTAATCTGTGCTCTGTTCTCTTTATGCTGTCGGCATCCTTCCTGTAGTGTGGAGCCCAGTACTGCACATGCTATCGTCTTAAGGTTTTATTTAGACCATTACAACTTGATGATTACATTCCATAGCTCTTGCCATAAAACCCAGTATTCTATTAGCTATTTTACAGCCTTACTGGCTGTACTGGATTACTGGATGTAATTCTTTAGTGTCTAGTGAAGTTTAACCACCAAAGGATGTACTAGCTCTGGAGAGAGTGCAGAGGAGGTTTACAAGAATGTTGCCAGGGTTAGAAAAGTGTAGCTACGAGGAGAGATTGGATAGGTTGGGGTTATTTTCCTTAGAACAAAGAAGGCTGAGAGGTGGCTTGATTGAGGTGTAAAAAATTAAGAGGGGAATAGATAGAGTGGACAGGATAAAATAGATTCCCTTGGTGGAGAATTCTAGAACCAGGGGACATAGATTCAAGATAAGTGGCAGAAGGTGTAGGGGGGACAAGAGGAAGAACTTTTTTACGCAGAGGGTAGTGGGTGTCTGGAATTCGCTGCCCAAGTTGGTGGTAGAGGCAGAAACTCTAAACTCTTTTAAAAAGTACCTGGATCTGCACCTTAAGTGCTGTAAGCTGCAGGTCTATGGGCCGGGTGCAGGAAGGTGGGATTAGAAAGGGCACCTGGGTGTCCTCGGGCTGGCATGGACAAGATAGGCCAAATGGCCTCCTTCTGTGCTGTAACTTTTCTATGGTTCTATGGTTCTAAATCTCTCTGCACTTCCATATCGCCTAGCTTTCCCATATTCAAAGTATAATTATTTTTTTTTTAGCAAAAATATACATTTATTGACATTAAATTCAGTCTGCCATTTTTTGCCCCTTTTCACCAATTTATCAATTACCTTTTCAGCTTTCTTTGGTCCTCAGAATTTATTACTGTGCCTTCAAATTTAGGCACCATTCCCTCTAGCCTGGTATCAAAATTATTGACTACACAGTGCCATCCCAGAGCTAAACCCTGTGAGACAACTGCAACTATTCTGAGAAATGGCCAGTAACTCCTTCTCTGTTTCCTCCTTTCTGACCAGATTTTAATCCAATTTGCTACTCTTTCCCCCATTTGTAACTAACCCGGATGCACCTATATCTGTACTGGGGATTTCCTGTGCTGGAGTTGTGAGTTTGCTGTTTACACCATCTACTATTATCGTTTCAGGCTTACCTGATGGCACAGAACTGTTGCTAACACAAAGCAGAAGTTGGTCTTTGTAACTTTGCATGTGCTATAGCCGGAAAACCTTTCTTCGCTACCTGAGCATTGAACAGCAGGCATCCATGAGAGCTTAGAATCCCTCTTTCATGAGACCCTTTAACCATTTCCCAAGCAAATTGAAGCTGGCCATAACAGTATCATCAGGCATGATTTTGAGCACCCACTGAGACCAAAAATAGTTCCACTGGCCGGTTGTAATTTATAAACAACTGGTTTTGAGCAACAATCTACAATGGCCAGTGTGCCTGTTCGCTGCCTCCATCCCATCCCTGGACCATTTTGCTGAGGCGGGATAAGGGAGGGTGCAGCAGGGCTACCTACAGGGTAGCCTATCCGGTTCGTCAAGGGCCAATTAAAGGAGGCAGACATGGGTTTTCAATTCAGCCTCCAGGTACCACGGGTGGCAGGGCCTGATTAGGTGCCTGGAAGCGGCCTCCCAGTACCGGGGGAGGAGACCAGTGCTCCAGGCAGATCTAGGGGCCCTCCCTACCTGTATGGTGCAGCAACAGCAGCAGACTGCCCGATAGTAGGGCTCCCCCTCAACAGTGGTGGCCAGTGCAAAAGCCATTTTTTTTTAGTTGTTTAAAAAAAGGGTTGGTGAGAGGGCGTCTCCATTTTGAAGCGTCTTCTCCCTCACTTTCCAGTATATCTGCCTGCACCTTTTAAGCTGGAAGTTCTCTGGCCCTCTAGCTTTGAGAGCCTGCCCACCATGCTTAATTGGATGGCGAGTCCACCCTCTGGCTTTAATTAGCTGCCCCCAGGAAAATCACAATGAGTCATTGTTTCTCACCCATTGTGGGCTTCTGACCCACACTTGAACCTGACAGTGATGTTCAGAAGCTCACAGAGCTTGGGAGCATTTATGGAAAACGTTTCTATTATGCCAATGGTTGAGTGTCTTGGGTCTCCACTGCAGATGCAGATAACCATTGCTCCATGATGTTGCTCGTGGGAGCTGGCAGTGCCTATCTGCATGTTTAACTCCATGCTGTCCAGACTACCTTCATGTACAAGGAACAAGTGATTCCTCCATATGCTCTCATGGTCTTGCAACAGCCTTTATTCCCAAGCTATTCACAAAGGTCTATTCATATAACACAGGAGGGACATTAAGCATGCTGGACCTCTGCCCTGCACTAGATGGCTCAGTAACAATCAGCGCCATTCCTCACAACTGCTTGGTGACTCACCCTATGCTTCTTCATAGCTACTTCTGAAGGTTGTGTTGGTAATGGCTTCAAGTTTGGATGGTGGCTGGTATTTTATGGTGAATACTACGATTCAGATTTAGCTGAGCAGTGACTGTAAGTGATGCATTATGAGTTAATAAGCACACTTGTCTCTGATGCTCTATCACATGTTTCAGCATAATTACTTCTTTGGGAAAGGCTGGTGAGATATTACTAATAATTCAGTAGCTGAACAATTATCTACCATGAGTTTTGTGCTGTCTTCCAATATTCACAGACTCTGTTATAAAAACAAAATACTGCGGATGCTGGAAATCTGAAACAAAAGCAGAAAACGCTGGAAAAACTCAGCAGGTCTAACAGCATCTGTGGAGAGAAAAACAGTTAACGTTTCGAGTCCATATGACTCTTTTTTTAACTCTGAAGAAGACTCAAAATGTTAACTGTTTTTCTCTCCGCAGATGTTGTTAGACCTGCTGAGTTTTTCCAGCATTTTCTGCTCACAGAGTCTGTGCCTTCAAGGCTGTCCAGCCAAAGTGATCAACAGTGGCTCACTCAAAAAGCTTCATTGTCCAGGATTCCAACAATCGTTTCATGTTGCGCCCTATGATTGTTTTAATATTTCGCAATGGCACTGCCGCAACTTTTGCATACCTTTAACAACTTCAGCTTTCCACTGTGTGTATAGATGTCCTGTGCTGCTACTCAACCATAATGTTCATGCATTACCTTTTGTGCTGTAATTTAAGACTTGCAACTTCTATCTCATGTTCATGGGTCCTCCTGACAATTGACACAGGCTGCACCATGTCTATTATATGTTCTCGTGCATGTCACCTCATTTTCATACTTGGAAGTCAACCTCCCTCATACCAAAGGTCCATACTAGAATTCTCAGAGCTTAATCTGTAAAATATGATTTTCTCTGCGGCCATGTTCTACTACCGTTGCATTCTCCACAGCTGCATTACTAAACCTTGCACCACTCTTACTGCTAGGCTATTGTTTTCAATTGTACCTGCCCATGCTCACTTGTGCTGAGTAAATCATCCTGTGAAGCTCCCATTAACTCTCAATTTATACCATGTAGGGATGCCAATCCATGCATAGGAGTTCAGGAAGGAACAATCGAGGGAGAGTGCATCTTCAGAAGTGAGATTCCCCTTTCTTCAACTGAGCAGTTGCAGACACCAAATCATCAGAGGACCTAGAAAAAGGATAGAGCAACTACAGTTAGGACATGTTGGCATTGTTGAGCACCAGCAGTTGAGTAGAGCTCAATAAAGCTCAGTGATGCCAAGCTATGTGGGTGCATGTGTATGTGTGTAAAGGAAGGAAAAACAGTCAAATGCACTGCTATGCTGGCCTTTAGCCTTGCCATCTCCCAATCTGTGTGCTCAACCCAGTGGGGTTGATAGTGGTGTCCTCCATTGGAGTTAGAATTTGTAACATGACAGGGACAAAGTTGTTCTTGTTACTCTACTATGCAAGCTAGTCCTGCAGAAACAGTGGGAATGGAATAGTTTATGACTGTGAAAAGGTTGTGAATCTATGTGAGGCAGCTTAGCATAGTGTGTATGCAGAGAGGAAGAAGCAGGAAGTGTATGAAAAATATAATATTGTGTACATTATGAACAGCAACCTGGCATAGATGGTCAATCCATAATTGTGCAATGGTGCAACTCCAGTATACTTTTTATGGAACTCAATATAATCAAAAGTCTCAGAAAATCTTTAAAGTCCCTATTGCTTGATGCCAATGTCTTCTTCGTATTAGAGATCTTTTTATATAGAATTGTTCAGTTAATACAATAATTTATTTTTGAAAAATGGAGCTAAGATATCCAAATCTGTTGTACAAAATTTACTGCTGGTGCCAATGAAGTAACTTGAAAATGTTGTTAGGTTGATCTTTAAAACTATTAATCTGTACCAGTTTGCAAGATGGGTTTGGATGAAAAATCCGTTGAACTCATTTGACCTCATCTTTCCACAATATCAAGCCTATCAGCGATCACATTTACCGATCAGAAGCACAGACAGTGTAAGTCTCAATGCAGGTGGAGTTCTGAAGACTGTGACCTGACTGATTTCCAGATTAGTTTCCCAGACTCTGTTCAAGTGATTTAATTAGTTTGATGTGTACTTTGAGATATAAACCCCTACTTCTAATCCTAACAGTTCATTATATATTTAACATCTTGTCTTGTGCTACAGTGTTTTCAATGTGTACCTTTTTAGGATATGCCAGCCATATCACTTTATTACAGAAAGCCAAATTAATTCTTTACATTAATTTTCACTTATTTAATATTAAAAATAAATTACAAAGTTATAAAGGACTCTCTTGGTCCATCTGTTAATTTTACTGTAAAAAAAACTTCAAAAGTTAACACATTTTTATGCTAGGTTGCAGGGACTTAATACAATGTCAATCAAAGAGTGGATGGCAAAATATTTGACATTTATAGTTTGATGAAAAAATGCTTCAGAGGTTAATGATGAATCATCCATAGTTTGGTAAGATTGTACAGTATTATCCCAACTTAACTAAGCTCACAATTCAATTAATTTAGATCAAATGACCATATTTTCATCCAGTGAGCTAGTTTTTTTTTAAACAGAAAAAATAGATTTGATTAAAAATAAATCCACATGGTGAACAGGGTTAAGCAATAATAACCATTTCTTTTAATTTTACCATTACCCTGAATCTTCCTCTCATGTGAAAATGTGTTCAGAAAATTATTGGTTGGAATGTTTACTTGTTCAGGACTATTAAAGCTTTACAGATGATTTTGATGCATTGAGAAATGTCAGGTCATGATCTTTAGCCATGCTGGAATACTTCATAAACATAAATAACAACGATTTAAATGAGTTCAAATATATCCATTAATACTGTAGTTTGCACTTTATTACCTGTTCATGGTAAATTAGTTTGCAAGGACCTTCTACGTAAATCAGTTGAGGTCTGTCGATTGAAATGATCTGTGTGAATATGAACATACGAACATCAGCAAGCTTTTTGTTTAAAAAACAGCATAGAATATTAATGGAACAAGTATTAGTTTTCTTTCTGTTTTAATTGATTCTTTCCTAACTCCATTTCTGGTTGTGAAAACAATCAATGTTTTACATTATTTTCTCCAATTTTGAACTAATGAACCATAACCCTTCCAGCTCAGTTATTGAATGCTGAAGTCTCATTTCCTAGCATTGTATTTCTGTTGATGCTATTTTTCTTCAAATATATATATATTATGTTTCTGGCATATCCTCAACTGGCCTTTACCCAAAATATGATGTTGTTTGTACTCATGCTGATATTTTCAGTAAAATTATTACCCCTCAATTTCATATTTGTGTATTGTATCCCAAAAAAAATAACACAAGAAATAGGAGCAGGAGTAGATCATATGGCCCATCGAGTCTGCTCCACCATTCAGTACAATCATGGCTGATCTTGGGCTTCAACTCCATTTTCCCACCCGCTCCCCATGCCCCTTAATTCCCTGCGAAACTAAAAATCTGTCCATCCCAGCCTTAAATGTATTCAATGATGGAGCATCCACAACTTTCAGAGTTAGACACTTCCAAAGATTCACAACCCTTTGAGTGAACTCATCTCAGTCCTAAATGATCGGCCCCTTATACTAAGACTGTGCCCACGTGTTTTAGATTCCCCAACCGATGGAAACAATCTCTGAGTGTCTACCTGATCAAACCCCTTCAGAATTTTGTAGGTTTCAATGAGATCGACTCTCATTCTTCTAAACGCCAGAGAATATAAGCTTAATTTACTTAGTCTTTCATCATAGGACAACCCCCTTATCTCAGGGACCAATCTAGTGAACCTTTGCTGTACAGCCTCCAATGCAAATATATATCCTTTCTTAAATTTGGAGACCAAAACTGCATACAATAGTCCAGATGTGGCCTCACCCAAACAGCTAAAGATAAAATTCAAAGAGTGTTGTTTGACTTTAGGGAGTAAACATTTCTATTATCTGGTGGCATGTTTCATTCATTCTCACTTTGGAACAACTGTTTATTACATCTCCTTATTCCTGGAATGCACAAACAGTGCTCCTTAATGTCACAGAACTTCAAGGTGTGAAATTGAAGGGCTTCCTTGATCCCATGGATCAAACATGTTGCGAGGCAGATTTGAGGCAAAAAGGGGACGTGGCAACCAGGAGAGAGGCCTCCAGTTTCCAATGGGAGGGGAGTTAGTCTCAAGGCAAGTGTGTCCCCTTGCTAAAGCCCATCAAAAAGGGTCCAGGTTAAGTTTTTGGTGATGAGTAAACATCGTTCTCTATTGCAATTTGCCATTTTGGACACCCAAGTGTTTGGCTTTTTGTATGTCCTACAAGCACTTTGAAATAAGTGAGGGAACTCTGAGTATTGAGAAAAAAGCTGCTGAAAGTTGTTACCTGGAGACGGGCTATGAGAGCACATTCGCCTGTTCTGCGCTCAGTACATATCGTGATCTCGTTGCAGAGAGTCAGGCAGATGCTCCTGCAGTTCACCACGTAATAGAAGAATTTTCTCATAAGATGTGGCATGTACCCAAACTGTTTTCAGAAGGATGATGGTTATGCATTCATAGATATTATGCTGAATTGTGCTGCTTGCATGCTGTCTGTGAGGAGCTTCTGGTACCTGCTGTCCATCTAGCAAGAGGTAAAATCTGCACTTGTCAGTTGTCTGATGGGAAATAAACACAGTTTCTTTGGAAGCAAAATCAAAATGGCTCCAAGAATACATGCCTACCGATGGAAGCTTATACCCAGTTCATCTTCTTGGGTAAACACAATATTGGGCTGTAACTTCTGAGCTCCCAGGTATCGGATTTGGGGTGGGGGGGCATCCCAAAATGTGCTGGGGAGCTCCTCTTGGAACTTCAAAGGTAAGGATTTACATGCAATTACCCAGAAGTGAGAACTTCCTCTGGGCAGTTGCCCTGCTCTGTGAATCATCCGAAAATGCAATTTAAATTGTAAACTTTGGATGGTTCGGCTGTGTTACACAAATAGTTACCCAGAAAACATTAGAAGAATTAAAATCTCTTCTAACTCCTGTGTCACTGTTGTAAAGGCACAAACTGGTCCCCCACAGGATTCCCCCCAAAGCCCCCAATCCCCCAGGGTCTCCACCACACCCCCACCCCCACCAACTACCCCCCCCAACACGATATTCCTCACTACCCCCCCGATTCCCCATGGAATTCCCCTCCAACCCAACCCGACCTGACTCAACCCTCACCCCCCCGACCCGAACCCCTCCCCTGCAGTACCAATGCCCCGCCCCCGCCGTCCCCACCCGACCGGACACCCACCGCCACCACCCCTCACCATCAGCAAGTCCTACCGCTTCCCAACGTGACCGGATCTCCCCCGCCCCTCCCCCAACCTCCGACACCCCCCGCACCCCACCTCCAATGCCTGACCCCCCCTCCCAATGTCTAACACCCCCTCCACTCCCACCCCTCATATCCTATCCACTTACCTTAGAGACTTACCTTCTCCCTTGCCTGTCAATTTCTATGGGGCCTTTAAAATTACCTGGTTTAGAGCAGTTAGTGCCGTAAAAAAGGGGGCGTGTTCTCCTTCAATATGACTCTGCTGGACTGCGATGCTGGGCTTCAAAGATAACTGCGCTGCCTGGATTTCAGCCAGCCTGAGTCGGAAGGTTGGGCGAGACAGGCACGGAAGAAATTTCCAGCAAGTAATTGGGCACAGGGTGGCAATCCGACACTGATTGCCAATCCAAGGAAGTTATGGCCCAATAATCTAATAATTGTATGGCAATACGCTGCTAGTGATTGATCAGCCTTTCTGGCTCACTAATTGAACCTGGAGAGGTAGGTCTATTGTTGGGGACCTGATTAGGCTCCAGATAATCCTGAAAACTAAGTCCCAAAAGGTAGGATGGCAAAGCCATAAGAAATATAATGCTTTGCACAGGTACACCGTGCAGTTTTAGTTGGCTAAACACTAGCTCCACCATCGCTTACAGTTGGGTTTCTTAAGCTTTGGGTCTGCCAACCTGTACTTAAAATTGTTGGATTTGGTTAAGTAAACTGTGCCTTGGGATGTTTTTACTATGTTTAAGTCCACTATATAATTAAAAGTTGTTATTGGAGGTATTCCTAACAGAAGAAAGTGTGCACCGCAGATTAATGCAAACAGAACTCTGCAAGACGATGTAAAATTCTAAGTAACTTGAATTAGAAAATACTAAATATGAAATCTGACTGGCTAAACTTTTCAAAAAATGTCATTTCCATAGTAGAAAAATGAGCACAGGTAAAAGCTAAGTTCTTAATTTTTATTTTAAAGGTTAACAAATTTAGTACATATTTAATTGTCTACAAAGATAGTACTCCAAATAAAATACTTCTGTACCATATAGTTGTAATGTAATTATTTGTTCAATTGTAAATGTACTATAATTTCTTCTATGGTATATTTGCTAAAGTCTTCTTCAGCCAAGAAATTCAATGACACTGCTCCCATTTTCAGGAAGCTAAACAGGCAGCTAAGCTTCCACCATGGCGAGTAGGAAATGCATGTTCTTTATGAGCTGGCAGGATCCAGCCACCTTCTTGGTTTAGGTAAAACAAAAAGGCATCTGGAGCCAGTGCCTGAAACAGACATTAGGCCATTTGCATATGTGTAAAGGAAATTTCATTTTTTTTCCTAATGTTACTTTGGGATGCTGTGAAACAGGTTTGTGGGGGGTGTGTTTGTGTGTGACTAATTTAATTAAACTGAAGACAGTCAGGCTGCAAGGTTTAAATCATCAAAGGAATTAGGCGTAAAAACAAACATTTTAAGATGGTGATGGGTGAGCTAAGATGAGGTCCCAGTATGTACAGTGTGAATGGGAGTTTGCATTAGGAGATGAGTGAGAAGTGAATTGTTAGCTGTTTGAATTTCAGAGGGACATGACTGGATGTTTTACAACTGGCAAAATCATATGTAAATAAAGCAAAGTTATTACGTTTATTTTTCCCAAAAGCACTGACTATAGAGACAACATGAAAGATTTTTATGTTCTGGGAAAAGTAACTTCCAAAGCAAGGTTGAAACAATGGGATTTAGAGATCAAAGGGGAGAAATTATATAAGGAAAGATTGAAAGCTGTATGTGAGTAGCCATGTGAGATCTTGAAATGTGGACTGTGTGAAGACAGACATGTGAAGAAGCAGCCTCTAGCCACCCCAAAGAAGTATTTGCTAGTTTTAGAAAGCAAGGTTTTGGTAAAAGCCTTGGGTTTCCAGTGTTGAGTGAGAGGGAGAGAGAAACTGTGAAATACCTCCCTTATAACAATAGTGGGTGTCTTGTGGTAATATTACTGGATGTTTTATAGATTAAGAATCTATTTGGACTGTTGCCTAGAAAAGGCTATTTATTTGGGAGTCTAGTTAAGTAGAAATCTGTTGGGAACTGTTGTAAGACTAAATTTGACTGTGAAACTGTAATCTTGTGTGTTTAAGTTTTCTTTTCTCTTGTTAATAAATGTTTTAATTTCATCCTTAAAATCTCCAAAAGATGGTAGTGGATGCTTTACTTCTGATTTTAGTGCACATATCTTCTTTTAATAAAAATACAAACTGCAAATCATTGCGATAGCTTGGCCAAGTTCTCCTTTGGGATTTGATCAGACTGGCAATTTCCAGCTGCCATGTCCTAACATATGCAAATCAATCTTGTTTGAGGCTTACTGTGTAAAATTGGGTTTCATATATAAACATACACACACATAATTGTTGGGTGAGGAGGAATAGGAGTGCTTCTCCTGAACCCACATTGAAGCTGTGGGCTGCTTCTAGCCACCACTTATGCTCCACCTCCCTATTGGATTGAATCCTGCCCCTCCAAATTGCCAATGAACCAATCACAAACCTCTAGGCCTTTAGCCTATAGAATTGAATTTCATAGCTCATTCCCAGTAAGCGGGGATGCTTACAAATTCTTATTCTCATTAAGGGAATATCAACAGGATATAGAGTTTTTAAAAAATGATTTCACAGTCTAAAACCTTGCCCAGTCGCATATGAAAGATTAGCAAGTTTTTCAAACTACACTGTACTGGTGTTAACATGTGCTGGCATTAAATCTGCAACTCCCCATTTATCAATGTGTTCATGATTAACTTCTACCACATTCCATTTTATCCTATGCATAGTCATTTTCAAATTCCATCTCTTTCAACTATTAGATGGTTTGGACTACTTACTACTATATATCTACATTAAGCTGCAAGGAATTCTCCACAAATCAATGCTGCTTCATGATTAGCTGTCAGGAGGCAGTGTTTAAGTAGGGCAGCTGCATGATTTTCTCATTCCCCTCAAGGTGTGAAATTTTATTATCACATTATGTTCTATCTTATAATCTAGCTGGGAATGCACAAAGCTCGCCTGGCTGATATACCTTGTGTGCTGCAGTCAAACAAGTAGATTTTTACCTGAGAATAGTCCAGAATGAAAGATAGAGGGCTGAATTTTACGAGTCGGCGAGCGGGGGCGGGGCCCACTCACCGACATGTAAAATGACGCGAGGTGACATCGGGGGGAACTCCCAACGTCATTGCGTCTGATTTAAATTTTCAGGAAAGCGGGAGCGCAGCAAAATCAGCTGCGCGCCCGCCGACCTGTCAATGGCTCATTGAGGCCATTGACAGGATCAATTAAGCAATTAAAGGACCTGCCTGTCCAACCTTAAGTTTGGTGGGCAGGCCAGGAGCCCCGGTGGGAATTAGAATAAACATGAAACCTCATCCATGGGCGGGATGAGTTTCATGTAGGCTTTAAAAAATTTTAATAAAGATTTTGTAAAAATTATGGACATGTCCCAACTCATGTGACATTGTCACATGAGGGGACATGTAAGGGAAATTTTATTTTTCTACTTTTATCTTTTTTACATGTAGAGCCGATCTCCTTGAGGCTGCACTTAGCCTCAGGGAGATGAGTGCGCTCTTTTGCGCACATGCGCAAAAGAGCACACTCTTAATTTTAGGAATCCCCTTCCGCCCACACAGGGAGCGCATAGCGCTTCCCTGCAGACGTCACACTGGGCGAGCCTTAATTGGCCCACCCACGTAAAATGGCGCCGCGCCTTCAATTGGGGGTGCTGATCTGAAGTACGCCCATACGTGCCCACCCATCAACTTCCCCCCAGGTGGGGGGGTGGGGGGGGAGGAATTCAGCCCAGAGAGATAGAAGAAACAAATCCTGCAAAACTTCATTACAAAGAAATCTTTATATATTGGACCAGAATTTGCTGCCAATTTAACGGCAAGTTTAATATTCGCGCCAATATTATTGAGGAAAAGAGAGCCTGTGAGCTGTGAAGCGTCACAAATTGCCAGGCAATTTGTGCCCCTCCACCTTTAGATTCACAGAAAACAGCAGTTTACCTCAACCTTCCTATGAATTTCGAGAAATTGCTATATTATTTTATTTATTCATGCATGGAATGTGGGTGTCGCTGGCTAGGCCAGTGTTTATTTCCCATCCCTAACTTGCCCTGGGAAGGTGGTGGTGAGCCACCCTCTTGGACCGCTGAACTGCATGTGGTGTAATTACACTTGCAGTGCTGTTAGGAAGGGAGTTCCAGGATTTTGACCCAGTGACAAACTGAGTATCAGTCAGCAGGTTATTGCTGAGTAAGTGCCGCTTGATGGGATTGTCAACCATCCCTTCCATCACTTTGCTGATGATCAAGAGTAGACTGTTGGGGGCGGTAATTGGCCGAGTAGGAGTTGTTTTGCTTTTTGTGGACAAAACATACTAGGGGTTGCACATTAATTGCCAATTAAACTCGACACTAAATATAGGGCTGGTGACTAAAAAATGTAGATACTTTGAATGACGAGATTTATGTTCCTGCAATGTTACTAAATGTAAAGATTCATTCCTGCAGGTAGCAAATAGTTCTCAGATTTTTTTAAATTTAAAATATTTCAATTTTTTCTTTTTCCTTGTCTCCTTTTTTTCTCTCTCTTTTCTTAATCTAATTTTTCTTTCCTTCTCTTTGGCTGTAATTTTCCACCCCCCCCCCCACCCCCCACAAACCCCCCACCTCCCGCCCCACCCCCCGCCCCACCACCTCCCTCCCCCGCCCCAAGCAGGATCCCACACGGCAGGGCCAGCAAGCCATCGGAATCTCCATTCACATCAGCGGGACTGAAAGATCCACCAATGTGAGGGGCTGGAAAATTCCAGTCTTTATTTCTCTAACGGATTTGACTCTAATCCACCTTCCTCCATTTAAATGTCATTGATTAAGGGGATAAACTGTTGATCCTGTTGTTCACTGAGAGTCCAGATGCCCTATTGCTGTCACTGCACCATTACCAGCTCTCAATTCCAGCAATTTGCAACGCAAGCTGAAGGATGAGGGATAAAGTGTAACTAACGGAGTATACCACGCGATGTTCCGCTTCAGCAAATTCTGGGCCATTTTCAGTACATATTAATTCTTTGTGTTCCACTAACGTTTACACTTACTAATTATTCTATACTACAGGGTAAGACTATAGATTGCACAATCATTTTTTTTTCAATTTATTTCACTCTGTGGTTTCAACATTAGAACATGTAAGAGCCCCTGCTAACTGGAAATGAGCTATGATGGTTCAATGCAGTAAGGCAAAAAGTATATCAAATATATTTGTTACAAACCCCATGGAGACCACTAACGTCAAAGGACCAAACTTCTCAAACGACCCCAGTGGAAAAACCCAATGAAGATTTCACTTTTTAAAACTTTCACTGCAACAAACAAACCAAAACCAGCATAAATTAAGCATGAACTAATAGGTAAATTGTATTCAATGGAAACCATAAATTACCTTTGTTCTTTCAGCTATTTAAATTGTAAGTCGCACAGATATACTAGGCAGTCCACTCAGCGTATGTGGCACTATTTTCAGCCAAAAAGCCCTTCAAAGCTCTGAACCTTCTCCAGTAGAATTCCAGCTCCTTTTCTTTGAGGAGTTAGCCTGATCCCCTGCCAACAACACCGCCCAGCCGGCCCCAAATCCATGGGCCCAGTCTCCAACAAAATGGCACACATCTGCAGAACCTCCTCAACTCTGGTCACAATGGTCCTGATGGTGTACATCCACCAATGTTATCTTCAAGTAACAGGAGCAGCTGCAGCAACTGTGGCCAGAATTTTCCAGCACCTGTGCGGCCGGTTCCCCCACAGCGGGGCCAGCGAGCCATTGAAATCTCCATTCACATCAGTGGGACCCCAGAAGATCCCACCAGCGTGAGAGGCTAGAATATGATATTTACATATTCTCAGCTCCTGGGTCCAGCCTCCAACTTCTTCCACCCACCTATACCACCTCGAATAGCCATGTATCTTTTTATTTGGCTTCAACCAGAGTCAGTTTCTGTTTCTGTTTCAGTTTTAACTTTCCCACAAAACTCAAGGTTCAATTTCCCTTTCAGTGAGCTGAAGTTTCCATTTCAGTTCCAACTCTGTCTCAAAACACTATCAATACAGACAACAGCTTGCAAACTATGAATTTTATCACATACTGGAGAAGCAATTAAAGTTTATTTGCAGTTGAACAGATAACTGGATTACATATACATGGTACAAAACCCTTTGAAGTATTTGGTTATATTATAATTAAGTGTTAAGTATTGAGTTGATTTATTTTTAACATAGAACCCAGCAGAAAACTGAGCCCAGAGAAAAGACATGAAATGGACAATAGTTGTCTTACTAACTTAACTGGCAACTGTTGTCATAAGGACATAAGAAGTAGGAACAGGAGTGGACCATTCGGCCCCTCGAGCCTGCCCCATTATTCAATAAGATCATGGCTGATCTTCTTGTGTTTCCATTTCCAGATTCCCATCTAACCCCGATAACCTTTGATTCCCTTGCCTAACAAGAATCTATCTACCTCTGCGCTAAAAATATCCAATGTCCCCACCTCCACCACCTTTTGAGGCAGAGTATTCCAAAGTCGCACAACCATCTGAGAGAAAAAATTCCTCCTCATCTCTATCCAAAGGACGACGCCTAATTTTAAAACAGTGCCCCCTAGTTCTGGACTCACCCACAAGAGGAAACATCCTTTCGACGTCCACCTTGTCAAGGCTGTTCAGGATCTTATATACTTCAATCAAATCACCCTTCACTCTTCTAAACTCCAGAGGAAGCAAGCCCAGTCTGTCCAACCTTTCCTCATGAGACAACACACTCATTCCAGGTATCAATCTAGTAAACCTCCTTTGAACCGCCTCCAATGCATTTACTTCCTTCCTTAAGTAAGGAGACCAAAACTGCACACGATATTGGAGGTGCAGTCTCACCAATGCCCTGTATAACTGAAGCATAACATCCTTACTTTTATGTTCAATCCCTCTCATAATAAAGGATAGCATTCCATTAGCCTTCTTAATTACTTGCTCTACCTGCATACTAACTTTTTGTGACCCATGTACGAGAACACCCAGATTCCTCTGCACCTCAGAATTATGCAGCCGTTCTCCATTTTAGTAATACTTTGCTTTTTTGTTCTTCCTGCCAAAGTGAACAACTTCACATTTTCCCACATTAAACCCCATTTGCCAGACCTTTGCCCACTCACTCAAGCTAACTATATCTGTCTGCAACCTCCTCATGTCCTCTTCACAACATACTTTCCTACCTATCTTTGTGTCATCTGCAAATTTAGCTACGATGTCTTCAGTCCCCTCATTTAAGTCATTGATGTAAATCATAAAAAGTTGAGGCCCCAGCACAGACCCCTGTGGGATGCCACTCGTCACATCCTGCCAATCCGATAAGACCCATTAATGCAATTTCTCTGCTTTCTGCCAGCCAGCCAATCTTCTATCCATACTAATATATTACACACTTCACCATGAGCTTTTATTTTCCATAATAATCTTTGATGTGGCACCTTATCAAATGCCTTCTGGAAATCCAAGTACAGTACACCTACAGGCTCCCCTTTATCCACTGCGCCTGCTACTCCTTCAAAAAACTCCAATACATTGGCTAAACATGATTTTCACAAAACCATGCTGACTCTTCCCAATTGCCTTGAGCTCTTCTAAGTGCCCAGCTATAACCTCCTTAATGATCGATTCTAATAATTTCCCCACAACAAACATCAAGCTAACTGGCCTATAGTTTCCTATTTTCTGCCTCCCTCCCACCTTGAATAGAGGGGTTATATTTGCTACTTTCTAATCTGATGGAACCTTTCCAGAATCTCGCAAAGTTTGGAAAATTAACACCAGCGCATCAACTACCTCATTAGCCACCTCTTTTAAGACCCTAGGATGTAGTCTATCAGGACCAGGACACTTGCCAGCCCGCAGCTCCATCTATTTGCCCAGTACCATTTCCTTAGTGATTTCAATTTCACCAAGTTCCTTTCTCCCATTCACCTCCTGATTTGCAGCTATTACTAGAATGTTTTTTGTATCCTCTATTGTGAACACAGAAGCAAAATATTTGTTCATTTCTTCTGCTATTTCCTTATTATCTACTATTGTCACTCTCTAGAGGTCCAACACTCACTTTATTTACTCCTTTTCCTTTTTAATTACCTGTAAAAACTCTTGCTATCCATTTTTACATTTCTAGCTAGCTTCCTCTCACACTGTAATTTCTTTCTCCTGATTAACCTTTTAGTCATTCTCTGCCATTCTTTATATTCTGTCCAATCATCTGTCCTGCCACTCATCTTTACGGAGTTGTATGCTTTTTCCTTAAGTTTGATGCTTTCCTTAACAGCTCTAGATAGCCACGGATGGTGGGTCCTCCCCTTAGAATTTTTTTTTATAGTAAGGCCAGAAATTCCCATTCATCAGGCGGGCTCAGCGGGGATGGTTGGGAAGCTGACTGCCGCCTGCGATCGGCTCCACCCACCCTGCGTGGATCGCAAGCGGTAGCGCTAAGCACTACCTGTGCGAGTGGGGGGAGAAGGGAGAGTCGGCTCCAGTGTGCAGTTACATGCGCGAAAGAGCACTTCAATCTCCCTGATGCACGGAGCTGCCTCAGGGAGATTGAAGCGCTTTTTAAAAAAATAAATAAGGACATTAAAAATTTAATGAAACATGTCCTCACATGTGACTGTGTCACATGAGATGGGACATGCTTTTATTTTCAAAATAAAGTTTTTATTTCATTAGTATTAGCTTTAGGAAACTTCATCCCGCTCGTGGATGAGGTTTCCTAGAAAACGTAAAGGCCGCTTGGCCTTTTCGCCTGCCCACCCACCATAAGGTTTGATGAGCAGCGTAAGATTCACCTTAATTACCTAGTTAATGGCCTTAAAAGGCCTTTCAATTATCGGCGGGCATGCCGCCAATTCCAGCACGCGCCCACTGATTGAAATATCGCGCGTCATTTTACATTCCGGTGTGTCGGGCGCGCGCCCGCACGCCAAATGCAAAATTCTGCCCTAGGAATGTATTTATAATGAATACTCTGAATACTTGTCATTGGACTTCATTAACCCTTCCAATTCTAATGAGAGCCAATCTAAATTCATGTTTGCTTAATGAGAAAACAGACTTCCTCTTAAAAATCAAAACATCACTATCAATAGGAAAAGTTAATGATGTCAATAAGGCTATCATTGGTCTAACTTAAGAAGATAACCAACAATAACTTAATACATAGTATTGCTGTTTAGCAAGGAAGAGGACTTTGCCAAAGCTATGGTAAACAAAGAGGCTGTCGGGGTGCTGGGTGTGATAAAAATAGATAAATAGTAGGTACTAGAAAGGCTGGCAGTACTTAAAAGTAGATGTCACTCGTTCCAGATGGGATGCATCTTAGATCTTCCAATCCTCCTTAAGTGCAGGGTTGGTACCAGAGTTTGGAGGATTGCAAATGTTGCACACTTTTCAAAAAAGGGAAGGAGGATAAAGCCAGCAACTATGGGCCAGTCAGTTCAACATCAGGCATGGGAAACTTTTAGAATTAATTTTCTGGGAAAAAATTATCAGCCACTTGGATAAGAATGGGCAATTAAAGAAGAGGCAGCACAATTTTTTAAGGGCCAATCCTGTTTGATTAATTTGAGTTTTTTTGGCGAGGTAACAAGCAGGATGAATGGGAGCAGTAAAGTTGATGTTGTGTATATATTCAAAATGCATTTGATGAAGTAACCACATAATAGGCTTGTTAACAAAATTGAAACTGTATGGGATTTAAGAGACAGTAGCAGTGTGGGTATCAAATTGGCTAAGGGATAGGACAAAGTTGGGTGAACAGCTGTTTTTTTTTGTGTGTGTGTATGTGTTCCCCTGGTTTCAGTTCTAGGCCACTGCTATTATTGATCCAAATTGGGCTTGTGAGTACAGGGCACAAATTCAAAATTTGCAGATGATGTACAACTTGGAAGTGTAGAAAGCAGTGGGGACGTTAATAATAGAGTTCAGGCTGGCGGAATGGGCAAACATGTGGCAGATGAAATTCAAAGCAGAAAAGTGTGCGATGATGCAGTTTGGTTGGAAGAATGAGGAAAGACAATACAAGCTGAATGGTTCAATTTTAAAGAGCTGTAAGGTCAGAGACACATGCAGTGCTTGTGCACAAATCTCTGAAGGTAGCAGGCAGGTTAATAAAGCATATGGAATCCTGGGCTTTATAAAGAAGAGCATAGAATACAAAAGTCAGGAAGATATGTTAAACATATATGAAATGCTGGTGAGGACCCAGCTGGAGTGTTGTGTCCAATTTTGGGCAGCACATTTTAGGAAAAATATGAAAACTTTGGAGAGAATACAAAGGGGTTTATTAGAATGGTTCCAGGGATGAGGAATACAGTTATCTGGATAGACAGGAGAAGGTTAAGAGGAGATTTGATTGTGATGTTTAAAATAATGAAAAATTTAGATAGAGTAGGTGGAGAAAAACTGATTCCAACGGCTGACAATTCATTACAGGACACAGATTTAAGGAAAAGCTTTCACAATGCACTGCCAATAGGGTGGTGGAATCAGATTTGAATAGTAGCTTTCAAAAGGCAATTAGATAAATACTTGAAAGAGAAAAAATTGCAATACCAGGGCGAAAAGGCCAGGGAGTGGGACTAATTGGATTGGGCTTTGAAAGAGCCAGAGCAGACTTGATGGTTTGAAAACCTCTTTCAGTGCTTTACTATTCAAGATTCCATATTGCAATGCAATTTTCAAAGCTTACTGTCATTTGTTTCCAGTTTATAGAACAGATTCATGGGGCCTGAATCTTCTGGTCGGCATGTGGGGGTGGGCCCCACACACCGACGGGTAAAATGACACGCGGTGACGTCGGGTGTGCGTCCCGACGTCACCACGCGTCATTCCGATCTTCAGTTCGGCGGGCGTGCACCAGAGTAGGCTGCCCGCCCACCGAAATGTCAAAGGCCTGTTAAGGCCATTGATCACCTAATTAAACTGATTGATTGTCTGGGCTGCCCGCCCAACCTTAAGGTTGGCGGGCAAGCGAAGAGCCCAGGCGGCCTTCGTATTTCTCATGAAACCTCATCTATGGGCGGGATGAGTTTCATGAAGGGTTTATTAATTAAATAAAAGTTTTTATTAAAATACATAAACATGTCCCAGATCATGTGACACTGTCACATGCGGGAACATGTCTGAGTATTTTTTTTCTCTCTTTTTTACAATGTTTGATCCTTAAATTAATCTCCCTGCGGCACGGAGCTGCCTTAGGGAGATTTCTGCGCTCTTTCACGCGCATGCACAAAAGAGCGCAGGCCTGACTCTCCCTCCTCCCACCCCCCCCCCCGCCTGCACAGGTAGCGCTGAGCGCTTCCAGGTGCACGTCACACTGGGCAGGCTGTAATTGGCCTGCCCACGCAAAATGGCAGCGCGCAGCCACAGCGATCGGCTCCGCACCCGCCCTCACCCGCTCCCGAACCGCCCGCCCGACGGGGAGAAAATTCTCCCCATAGTAGTTTATTGCAAAAAAGGCCATTTAGCCCAACATGCCAATCCAACTCTCTTAAAGAGCTATCCACCTATTACTACTTCACTGTGCTTTCCTCATACCCGTTTGAATTTTCCTTTTCCAAATATTTATCAATTTCCCTATTGAAAGCTATCATGGTTTATTGGATATAACAATTATTGCTATTTAAGCAAGATGTTTTGGAGAGAGCAAATCCATTTTTTAAAAACTTTATTCCCAGAAATTCCTCCCCTTTTTAAACTGCTATAGTCTCACAAAGATTAAATGCTTTACTTTGCTCTATTTTATAGATTGCGTTATACCTTCCTCATAAATGTTTCTGCTTTGGGTGCAACTGGTGATCCAGGTGCAAGTTACACCTTAAATTGCACTGGTTTTCAGAAGTTTTTTTTACACCAGTTTCTGCTCAAACCCATTTGCATATCACCAAATGCAAAAGCTGCCATAAACCAGCACAGTGTTTTATAACATAATTAATTTTAAAGAAAATTTTTGCTATAAAAAGTATTCTTTGATATAGTATACACAGTTGTAACTTGGTGCAGTTTTATTAATACCTGTGAATGGGTTTATCACAAAAAATAAGCATTTTTAACCAGTGTCTAGTCCACCACATGTGAATAACCCAATTTTAAATAATTGAATATGTTTTTTTTTAAATCTATACAGAGCAATTGCTAATTATATAGGTGTACAATAGTCAGTTTCTTGGAGAAAAAGTACAGATTCTGAAACTCATCTATTAGCATCCTTTCATCTAAAAGAACCAGCTTCATTTTAAGAGATCCCTCAAAGGTGTGCAAAAGGGCACAGTTGGCGGAAGGTCACAATGCTGATTAATTTACTCATGACATATGACCAGTTTTGTAGGTGGGGTCAGCTTCTAGTGCAATATTTTTTGAACTAGCACAAAAGGTCACAGAAACTCACTCTGTGCTTAATTCTGTGTTCTTTTGCACTGGTTCAGCCAATTTCCAGGAACATGCACTGAAAACTAGCAGAAACTCAAAAGCCCAAATGTTTAAAACAATGGATATTTATAATGGCTTTTAGTTATTGTTTACCATGGTTATGTAAAACAAAGAGCTCCATTTATATGGCATCTTTAATGCATATTTAAAAACAGCACTTGGAGCTTCACAATTGAGATATTTGGGGATTGAAGCACTTTGGGGTGCCCTGTGGTCAAGAAAGATGCTGTATAAATACAAGTCTCTTTTAAAGTGAGCAATCATGGTTATGAATCTGTTTACTTAGCCAGTAATATTTAAAATAAATGAATGGTGACTTTGAATATGGTTATTGGGTAACAAAGGAATAGAAAGATTGGAGTGATCAATCTTGGCCTCTGAAGTTGTATTATATAGTCTGAATCCAGTCTGAGGTAAAGACTGAATGCTGCAACCTTTGCGCCTACTATTCCTTGGTTGTTTAACAGCCAATAATAGCTAATAATCATACATTACTACTAGTATGGTGTTTTACAATGGAATGAAAGTTTTAGCTTTGTTTGCAGTCCAGTGATACTTGTGGAAAACGAACTTTTTCTTCTTTTTCATGTAATATTATTGGTCAGGAGACTGAACAGGAATACTACCATTAAAAATGACTTGTATTTATATAGCAACTTTCATGACCACAGGGCATGCCAAAGTGCTTCATAGCGAATGAAATACTTCGAAGTGTAGTCGCTGTTGTAACATAGGAAATGTGACAGCCTATTTGAGTATAGAAAGCTCCCACAAGGAGCAATGTGATAATGATCAGATAATCTGTTTCTGTGATGTTGATTGAGGAATAAATACTGGTCAGCACACCAGGAATAACTCCCTTGTTATTCTTCAAAATAGTGCCATAGAGTCTTTTACCTTGACCCGAGATGGTAGATGGGGCCTCAGTTTGACATCTCATCTGAAAGATAGCACCTCCAACATTGCAGCACTCCCTCAGTATTGTGCTGGAATGTCAGCTTTGACTTTTGCGCCCAAGCCCTGGAGTAAAATCCATAAACTCCAGCGTTTTTGTATTCATTCACAGGATGTGGGCTTCACTGGCTGGGCCAGCATTCCTGTTCAGTCTCCTGACCAATAATTGCCTGCCCCTAGTTTCCCTTGAGAAGGTGGTGGTGAGCTGCATTGTTGTCCAAAATGTAGCTGCCTGTGTCCTGTCCTGCATTAAATTTGCTTGGCTATGCTCATCATCCTTGCTGATACACAATGACTCCCCAATGCAGTTAAAGTTTTCTGTTTTTGCCTCGACTAACACCTGAAATGGGGGGGTTGTCTTATGAGAAAAGGTTGGGACAGGCTAGGCTTGTGTCTGCTGGAGAACTAGCCTAAAATCCAACCCACTTTCATGTCATGAAAATTTCCACAGTTTGCCACATTTAAGGACCCTGCCTGAGGTGAGTCCAACCATTTGAACCCAGCTTTGGATCAAGTGCCTAGAGCTTGGTTAAAAAAAAAGTATTTGAATTAGTCATCTCACTGGGAGGAATTAGAAGAATAGTTGATGCTGAAAATGCAAACATTTCCAGTGGTACTGTAACCCCTCAAGCTGATGTTAAGACACATTTGGGGGTGGGAGCAAAATCGTAAACCTGTTCTTTAAGAATGCAGAAACGAGTTTACTGGGAGTAAGGACCAGAGGAAATCTCGATGAATATATTTATGTCACTAAACATAGTAACCAGAGCAATTCTTCCCCAATTGTTGACTTAGGTTAGAAGATCTTTACTCTGTTTCTTGTTTCACTATGTCTGAACAGAGACTATTTGTTTTCTGATGCTAACCGCCTAAAGTATAATAAACGTTCCATTTCCAGCACAAAAATCCACCAAACAGGGAATGCATATACGAAATAGAAAAATCTACTGTTAAGGTAGAGTTTTCATTGTTATTTTCTTCTCCCAGCAACAAAAAGACCGCAGTGTCAGTGTGAATTATGGCAAAGAACATTTTTGCTGCTCACATCTGTTCTTGCTTCCCATTAATTGCATTATACATTAGGGATCCAGGTTCAGGTACATTCTGAATCCTTCCCAATGATAATCTGAAGTTTTAATAATGCACTGCAGCTAGTCGACGGAGAAAAGAATACATGAGTGGCACGCGTCTATCACCAGACCGTCAAGGACTTCAACATATAACTACAACATGTATCTTATGCCCAAAGTCAAGTACCTGCCATTTTTGAAGGTGAAACACGCATGAAGGGTCATTTTGTCCTCAGTGCGTTCATTTCACCATCTTTGAAGAGGAGAACAAAATAGGCAAAATTCAGATTATCCAAAGAAGCCAATTTTAGACTATTTTGGATGATCATTTTTGACTCGTGTTCATTCTTAATGCATGCAGTTATGTCACTCCTTCCTAATGATATAAATTATTCAAAGATTGCCAGATATATTTACCAAGAATTCATTAAAATCATCATAATTCAGCTGGTAGAGATTTGATCACCTTCAGGATAACCCCTTCGGCTTGAACCTGTACCTTCTGAGGAGTGAAGGCATGGGCTCTGTTGCTGTTATTTTAATGGGTTACTAATAATTGTGTCCAGTAATTACTTGTGTTGTCACTCACTTCTGCAAATTGCTCATTAGTCAGTTACTGTAGCTCTATACTGATATTTACTGGCTATATGATTACGTTCTACAATTTTCATCGAAAATAAAATGTATAACTTAAACAGGGCAGAAACACAGCAGAACTAAGATCCACCCCAAATCTGTCACCACTTGGGGGCAGAAATTCTGCCCCCCCTCACCCCCCCGCCCCCACCCAACCCCCACCCCAACCCAGGGGTTGTGGTCATTTTTATCTTGTTACAAGGATGTGTTTTTCTAAAAAAAAAGAGATACAATTTCTATTTCTTCTTTTTCTAACTTGATTTTTTTTTAAATCAACTGTAATCCTATTAAGACACTGGAGGACCACCAGCCAGCCACAATATACAAACTTGCATTCCACTAAGTGGAATGAAAAAGGAACAGCCACTCAAATCCCTCCAGAGCGTGAAAGACCCCATCTCCAGTTCGCTTTTAGACTGTCCTGAAACTTTTCAAAAGTTTCTGAGATCAGACATCAAAATGCAATTACCTGTTCTAAAAACAATGCTGGCAGCGGACACGGATTCATCGAATTCCTCTGGAATATACAGACAGCAGGACTTTAAGAACTGTCCACCAAGCCAGAGAGATAAAAGATCAAAATGCTGTACTGAAATACTGCAAAGAATCTTTAATCTAAACTTACAAGATTATGGACAAAAAGCAAGGATGCATTTTTTTTTCTTATTCCCAGACTTTTTTCTCAACATAGAAAATTACAGCATAAGAGGGGATCATTTGGCCTGTTGTATCCATTTTGGCTCCTTGAAGAGCAGTTGTGTTCAGTCCTATATCTTCGCTTTTTTGTGCTTAACCTTGTAAGCTCCTCACCCTCAAGTGTCTGTCTGATTCCCTTATGGAATTGGCTTCCACCAAATTTTAAGGTAGTGTTCCAGATACTGACAGCTGTCTGAGTTTTTTAAAAAGTAAGTCTCCTCTTCCCCCTTCTAAATCTTTTGCCAGCGATTTTGAACATATGGTTATTGGCCCATTTGCCAGAGAGAATAGTTTTTCTCTCTCTACTCTATCAAAATCCCTCATCAACTTGAAATCATCTATGAGATCATCTCTTAACCATCTCTGTTCCTAGGAGAACAGTTCTAACCTTTTCATAAACATTTTCCTAACTTCCTCTTTGTAACTGAAATTCCTCATCCCTGGGAATGTTTTAGACAACTCCTCTGCACCCTTTCTATAGTCTTTATACCTTTCCAGAAGCGTGATACCCAAAATTGCCCACAACAGTCCAGCTGAGGCCTAACTTGTGATTTAAAGTTCTAGAATGACTCCTCTGCTTTTATGCCCTATGCCTCTAATTACAAACTCCAGTAACCTATATGACTTTTTAACCACCTTATTAACTTGCTGTGCTACCATTATATGGACACCAAGGTGTCTCTGCTAATCTACACTTTTCAAAATCATGTTAGTTTATAGTGTACTAGCTGCCTTTCTATTTCAGTTGTCCCAAAATGTATCCCTTCACACTTCTCCACTTTGAATTCCATCTGCCATGCATCTGTCCATTTTAACATCCGGTCGGTCAACCTGAAGCCTATAACTATCCTCATCACTATCTACCACCTTAAGCTTCGTATCATCCGTGAACTTTATAATGCCGCTCCCTACACTCAAGTCTAGGTTGTTAATAAAAATTGAAAAGAGTAATGAACCCAAAGTTGACCTTTGGAGAACGCCACTGGAAACCACCTCTCAATCTGAGTACCCATCCACCACCACTCTTCTGTCACACTCCTGTCACGAAGCAAATCTTTTATCTGTACCATAACTTTTCTCTTAATTCCTTGAGCTTCTGTCTTCTTAATTAACCTCAGGTGTTTATTGAATACCTTCCAAAAGTCCATATATACAATACTTACTTCACTACCTTGATCAACCTTTTTTACCTTATCAAAGAATTGAATCAAGTTTGTCAGGCACAATTTGCTTTTAACAACTCCAAGCTTCTCTCCTTGATTAACCCATGTGTTTCCAAATGAAAGTTCACTTTGTCCCTGGTAATGGTTTCTGCTAAGTTCCCACTACTGTTGTTCAGTTAACTGGTCTGTAGTTTCCTGATTTATCCCTCGTCCCTTTCCTAAATAATCATATAACATTACCAACCCTCTGGTTCTGCAGCACTACTCTGGTATCTAATGAGGGTTGAAAGATTGGAACTATTGCCCCTGCTATTTCTATCTTTGCTTCTTTCAACAACCAAGGGCAAAGTTTAATGCCCTCCCCCATGGCAAGTTTGGTGCCAGAGGCCCAAGGATGGCCTTCCTACCCAGCTGCCAATTGAGGCCTTAAGGGCCTCATTCCCTTAAGGGCCTCATCCCGCCATGTCTCTACTAATCTAATTCTACCATAATTTTGTGTAGCAATTTGTTTCTGCAGCTCACCTTATTACACAACAGATATTGGCACAAGTAAAACTTAAAATCTCCTTTGTCACTTCTGTTATTTTCCTCAATCTGGTCCTTGCAATTTTTGTATATTTCTAATATTACTGTTACTTATATCTCTTGTAGGAGGTCTTGTGGTGCAGTGGTAGCGTCCCTACCTCTGGGCCAGAAGCTCCGGTTTCAAGTCCATCTTGACACGCCGTCAGCAGGATCAAGGTTGTTAGCTGATCTGTGATGCTTTGTAGGGCTCCTTCCTTCTCTGCTGTATCACTTAAGATTCCAGAGTTCAAAAGCTCAAGTACTGAGATGCTCCTTGTATCCTTTATTGAACTTCCCTTAAAGTCAAGCTTGAATGGGCAATGATCAGACTGCACAGATACTGGGCAACAGGTGCATCACCAGCATGAGTGTCGGGTGCAAAGCATTCATCTGCACTGCAGTGTTACACATTGGCCTAGGTGTAGGCATTACAGCTCGAGTGGCCCTGTATTGTCCAGGTAATACTAGTCATCTGCTGTGCCCATTACTTTGGCTGTGTTTGCATTCCAAGTGTCACAGGGTGTGCTTTGTGCGGTAAGCAGAGGAATATGGAAGCCAGGAATGTTGAATATGGTGCCCTTGTCAGTAACTGGATCATTCGCTGGAATGGATGGTGTGCAAGTTCTTTCAAAGAGCTGTTGTTGTAAAGTTATGGGCTCCACATGCACGAGGTGCTTTATCTGCATGTATGCTATAATGTACAATCCTATCTGCATGTGTAGGGTTTGAATTCTGACGCGTGTCACTCTCCACATTGTGGGCATGGTAAGATTATGCACAATATGGCGGCATTGGCCCCTCATTTACTGTCATTGGCGTCCACGTGAGGGGGCCAAGTTGTGAATGACTTACTACCAAGTGTGTTTGCAACAAGATGAGGCCTATGGTTATGATGGTGAGGGTTTCAGCAATACAAATATGAGTGAGTCCAACTCATTAATGGCTATTCTCTCCCTTGGGGATGAGCAGTTTCTTGCATAATTGTGGAGTCAATGTACAAGGTTCTTTAGTTGGAAGTATGTCACCGCGGACTGGTGCTGGCAATTGTGATATCGGAGGCCTTTATGGGAATTGCACACCATCTGGCGATGATCCCCCCCCTGCACAGAGTCAGCCCTGGCTACATGGTCATGCCTCCCAGCTGCTCTGCCATTGGCGGCCTCCTCATCTTCATCCGTTTCAGAATTTCCAAATGGACAGGGGCTTCCTCCTCATCATCCTCCTCCCCAGAGGTTGGAACTCTGCCCATGGCATCATCATCATTGATTTGTAGGCCCTTTTGCAGTAAGAGAAGGGAATTGGGGGTTTCAGTTTATCTCTCCTTCCTGTCCGTAACAATTGTAACTGTGTTTGTTTTACTAGCATACATGGAGGGTACAATTGTCTGCCTGTTCCACACTGGAAGTGTGGCTGCAGTACCATGTTGGATTGGGTGAGTCTAGGTGCACACCAAATGTATTAAAAAACGTCAGTGGAATAAGAGGTCCCTGAGCTTGTTTTATGATCCTTTTAGGAAGATTTCCCCAGAGACGCTAACAGATAGCAAGAGCACTGTAATGGTGTTGTTTAAAGGGGTCATCCACTTGATAGTTAGTTGCTGGTTTGTCCTCTTCTGTTCCAAGTTAACACCTGGGTCTATGTTATAGTGTCCAGGAAGCCATACCTACAATGGGTTCTCTGGCAGCACTTCTCATAAGTAAACTTCATCTACGCGCAATGTGCGAAGTGCATGCATACCACCAAGAATGATCCCACCGAGCTATGTGACCTGTTGCAGCCATATGGAGACTCAAAGCAGGACATGGCCTGTTGCTGCAAGGTCACTATGACTCTCAACTTATGTGCCACAGAGTCATTGCACACTGCAGTAGGTGACATTAGCAGCATCTCCAAGTTTGCTGCACACCATTGCATCAGGGAGGTGGCAAACTTGATTTATATATGACTGCATGTCCGATTTAAAAGGTGTTGCTTACCCTTTAAAGGGTCTTAGAGATGCCCTATTTCCCAACCATTCCCATCGCCAATAAATAGGCACACAGCCAATAAGCAGCATGGGTAATGCTGGCTGCACACCTGACACAATTGCACATTATCCCCATTCCTGTCTAAGCGGAATATGCAGAAAGCATTACCCCCACCTACCGCAACTCACTATGTGCATCCATTTCCAGACATGAACACATCTCTAGGGCAACATATCACCTTGTTCAACAGAGGCAGGTGAGCACAGGTGACAGACAACCCTGGAACTCAAAGCCAAGCCATTGTTATCGGGGTACAGGCACTGTGCTTGTTTGGGTTTTGGAAAATGCAATGCTGTGCTGACTAATTGGCTTGCCGTAGTCATGTGGCTCTGCCATGAGGCACTCTGCCTCTGGGGGCCGACATCTTGAGATCAGTTCAATAAAGACCTCTCACAGACACACGCTGAAGAAGTACAGCTGTCTTTGTACATGAAACATGTTGTACAGAAGCTAAGAGAAAATAGATTTTTGAACCCTGCAAGAGGAGCGGAGAAGACACTGAGAACCCAGGAACACAGGTTTTGAAATCTGCAAAAAAGCTGCTGAAATGAACAAAGGAAAACAGACAAGGGCTACAAGTGAGGCAGCTCAGAAAGGCACACAGAAAAGTACAAATCTGCCAGAAAAGTGACTGCAAAAAAAGGACAAATGAAAAGTACACTCAAGCTGCAAGTGAAATTACTGACTGCAGAGAAAGAGGACAAAAGAAATACACAGAGGCTGCAAGTAAATTACAAAGTGAATAAAAATGGCTGCAGTAAATTCTCCAGTCCAATTGAAAAATGATGTATGGCAAAATTAGCAGTTTTTCCACTTACAATGGCCAAACTACGAGATTGCAACAGACTTAGTTAATAAGCCTGAACCGATAAGCATAGCCACACTTCTAACACTGCTGGGGTGGGACTGCTACAAAGCATATACCGTCCTAAATCTTAACAGACGAGCAAAGAAAAAAGGCGACAGGTTTTAAAAGCCTTGAATGCACATTTTGAATCCTGGGTGAATGTTACATATGAACAATATGTATTCAACACTAGAGTTCAGAGTGAAAACAAGACCATTGAAAGGTACATCACAACAGTAATGCAGCTAGCAGAATCATGTAAATTTGGACAGCAAAAAGATGATCTGATTGAAGATTGGCCTTAGGCGTGAGAGCAAGTCTGCTGAAAGATGAGAAACTGATGCTAAGGAAAGCGATAGACGTGTTGAAATGAGGAAGTTATGAAATGTCAGCTAGAGCATATGCATGGCAGCACAGATCAGGTGATACATTATGCTGAGAGACAGTCCAAGCCAAAAGAGCTGAGCAATCGCAGATGAAGGGCAGGATGCAAATACTGCAGAGGACAGCATTGCACAGGAAAAGAAGGATTGCCCAACATGGGGAAAGCAGTGTTTTAACTGCAAGAAGCGAAGTAATTTCGCACACAAGTGTTTGACCAGAAAAACAAGCCTATACAGATGGCCACTGGAGAGATATCAGCAGACAAATCTGATGAGGAACTATACACGACACAAGAAGTTGGTTCAGTCAACTCAATAGGCGACAAATGGTTTGTGACTGTTACGATGATGATAGCAGAGGGAGAGTATCAAGCAAAGAAGAAATGTCAGATAGACACTGGTGCATCATGCAGCATAATAAACTTCACAGAGCTGTGCGAAGTAGCTCAACATGGCAGTCCGAAAATGAAACTCTCAAAAGTAAGTTTGAAGCTATATGATGGGGCGATACTCATACCGAGAGGCAAAATTAGTCTGAGAGCCCAATGCAAAGGCAAGAAGGAAGATCTAGATTTCCAGATCATAGGTGGGACACAACAGCCACTCATCTCAGCAGAGGCCAGTCTAAAGCTTGGACTGGTAACCCTGAATGTGCCAACAGAGGTTCAGAACGTGTCAAAGCACACAAAACCAGTGACGGCAGGACAGATCCTAGAGGAGTACAGGGTTGGGTTGTGTTTACAGGGTTGGGATGTGTACCAGGACAATATCATGTCGAAGTAGATGAGAGTGTAAGACCAATTTAGCATCTGCCAAGGAGGGTTCCAGCTGCCCTCAAGTCAAGCCTAAAAGACAAGATAGAAGAACTGGAAAAGGGGAGTAATCAAAAGAGTGATAACTCCTACAGTCTGGATAAGTAGCATGATAGCAGTTAAACAACCTGGAAAGCTGCAAGTATGGTTAAACCCAAAGGATCTAAATAAATAACTGAAGCGATCTCACTACCCATGCCAACCATCGAAGGAATTTTGCTGCAACTTGCCAACGCAAAGATATTCACTACCCCAGATGCAAAGGATGGTCACTGGCAAGTGAAGTTGGATGAGAGCAGCAGCTTTCTAACTATATACTGGACCCCATTTGGCATTTCCACGGCTCCAGAAGAGTATCAACACAGACAGCATGAGGTAGCCAGTGAGCTTCCCAGAGTAGAAGCCATAGTGGATGATCTGTTAGTCTACGGATGTGAAGATACAATGAAAGAAGCCACAGCTGACCATGATCAGAATTTAATACGACTGCTAGAGCGAGCTCACCAGATTGCCCACAGCAATGTGGTTGACTCTTAAATGCCCTCTGAAATGGCCTAGCAAGCTACTCAGTTGTAACAAACCGCTACAAAGATTCAAAAAAGGAATGAAACCAGAAGGACCACCCGGCATTGACCTAGGCACCGGAAAGGACAATGGCAATTGCAGCCTTGTCGACCCTGCAAATTCCTTACTAACATCTGGGGATTAGTGCTAAAATTGGGAGAGCTGTCTCGCAGACTAGTCAAGCACAGCCTGACATAGTCATCCTCACGGAATCATGCCTCACAGATAATGTCCCAGGCTCCACCATCACCGTTCCTGGGTATGTTCTGTTCCACCAGCAAGACAGGCCCAGCAGAAGTGGGGGCACAGTGGTATACAGTCGGGAGGGAGTTGCTCTGAGAGTCCTCAACATCGACTCCGGACCCCATGAAGTCCCATGGTATTAGGTCAAACATGGGCAAGGAAGCCTCCTGCTGATTACCACGTACCGCACTCCCTCAGCTGATGAATCAGTGCTCCTCCATGTTGAACACCACTTGGAGGAAGCACTGAGGGTGGCAAGGGTGCAGAATGTACTCTGGGTGGGGGACTTCAATGTCCATCACTGAGAGTGGCTCGGTAGCACCACTACTGACCGAGCTGGTCGAGTCCTAAATGACATAGCTGCTAGACTGGGTCTGCAGCAGCTAGTGAGGGAACCAACAAGAGGGAAAAACATACTTGACTTCAATCTCACCAACCTTTCTGCCACAGATGCACCTGTCCGTGACACTATTGGTAGGAGTGACCACTGCACAGTCATTATGGAAATGAAGTCCCACCTTCACATTGAGGATACCCTCCATTGTGTTGTGTGGCATTACCACCATGCTAAATGGGATAGATTTCAAACAGATCTAGCAACTCACAGCTGAGCATCCATGAGGTGCTGTGGGCCATCAGCAGCAGCAGAATTGTACTCGAACACAATTTGTAACCTCATGGCCCAACATATCCCCCACTCTACTATTACCATCAAGCCAGGGGATCAAACCTGGATCAATGAACAGTGCAGAAGGGCATGCCAGGAGTAGCTCCAGGCGTACCTAAAAATGAGGTGTCAACCTGGTGAAGCTATAAAACAGGACAACTTGCATGCCAAACAGAATATGCAGCAAGTGATAGACAGAACTAAGCGATCCCACAACCAACGGATCAGATCTAAGCTCTGCAGTCCTGCCACATCCAGTTGTGAATGGTGGTGGACAATTAAACAACTCACTTGAGGAGGTGGCTCCAGAAATATCCCCATCCTCAATGATGGAGGAGCCCAGCACAACAGTGCAAAAGATAAGGCTGAAGCATTCACAACAATCTTCAGCCAGAAGTGCCGAGTTGATGATCCATCTCAGCCTCCTCCAGAGGTCCCCAGCATCACAGATGCCAGTCTTCAGCCAATTCAATTCACTTCACATGATATCAAGAAACGGCTGAAGGCACTGGATACTGCAAAGGCTATGGACCCTGGCAAAATTCCGGCAATTGTACTGAAGACTTGTGCTCCAGAACTTACCACGCCCCTAGCCAAGCTGTTCCAGTACAGCTACAACTCTGGCATTTACCCAGTTACGTGGAAAATTGCCCAGGTATGTCCTGTACACACAAAGCAGGACAAATCCAACCCATCAAATTACCACCCCATCAGTCTACTCTCAATCATCAGTAAAGTAATGGAAGGGGTCATCAACAATGCTATCAAGTGTCACTTGCTTAGCAATAACCTGCTCACTGATGCCCAGTTTGGGTTCTGCCAGGGCCAATCAGCTCCTGACCTCATTACAGCCTTGGTTCAAACATGGACAAAGAGCTGAATTCCTGAGGTGAGGTGAGAGTGACTGCCCTTGACATCAAGGCAGCATTTGACCAAGTATGGCATCAAGGAGCCCGAACAAAGCTGGAGTCAATGGGAATTGGGGAAAACTTTCCACTGGTTGGAGTCATACCTAGCACAAAGGAAGATGGTTGTGGTTGTTGGAGGTCAGTCATCTTAGCTCCAGGACATCACTGTAGGAGTTCCTCAGGGTAGTGTCCTCGGCCCAACCACCTTCAGCTGCTTCATCAATGACCTTCCTTCCATCATAAGGTCAGAAGTGGGGATGTTCGCTGATGATTGCACAATGTTCAGCACCATTCGCAACTCCTCAGATACTGAAGCAGTCCATGTGCAAATGCAACAAGACCTGGACAATATCCAGGCTTGAGCTGACAAGCGGCAAGTAACATTCGTGCCACACAAGTGTCGGGCAATGACCATCTCCAACAAGAGAGAATCCAACCATCGCCCCTTGATGTTCAATGGCATTACCATCACTGAATCCCCTGCTATCAACACCCTGGGGGTTACCATTGACCAGAGACTAGCCATATAAATACCGTGGCTACAAGAGCAGGTCAGAGGCTAGGAATCGAGTAACTTGCCTCCTGACTCCGCAAAGCCTGTCCACCATCTACAAGGCACAATTCAGGAATGTGATGGAATACTCTCCACTTGCCTGGATGAGTGCAGCTCCTGCAACACTGAAGAAGCTGGACACCGTCCCGCTTGATTGGCACCACATCCACAAACATTCACTCCCTCCACCACCGATGCACAGTAACAGCAGTGTGTACCATCTACAAGATGCACTGCAAGAATTCACCAAGGCTCCTTAGACAGCATCTTCCAAACCCACGACCACTACCACTTAGAAGGACAAGGGCAGCAGAAAGATGGGAACACCACCACCTGGCAGTTCCCCTTCAAGTCACTCACCATCCTGACTTGGAAATATATCACCGTTCCTTCATTGTTGCTGGGTCAAAATCCTGGAACTCCCTTCCTAACAGCACTGTGGGTGTACCTACACCACATGGACTGCAGCAGTTCAAGAAGGCAGCTCTCCACCACCTTCTCAAGGGCAACTAGGGATGGGCCCAGCCAGCGAAGCCCACATCCCGTGAATGAATTTTTAAAAAATGAATCTGAAGCTGAACAAGACAAAATTGTAACTGAAAATGCCTGAAGCCAAGTTCATATTGACAGCAAAAGGTCTTCACGCGGATCCTGACAAGGTGAGAGCTGTAGCAGCAATGCAGTGACTGACAGACGTGAAAGCAGTGCAACGATTTGTTGGATTTGTGAAATACCTAGCAAAATTTTTGTCTAATTTGTCAGCAGAGTGTGAACCAATAAGCAAGCTCATGGCCAAGGAGGTGCTGTGGTATTAGGCACAGCATTCACTAAAATCAAGCAACTAGTGTCGACAGTGCCAGTGTTGAAGTACTATGATGGCAATGATGAAGTCACCTTACAGTGTGATGCCAGCGTGTTAGGTCTGGGATCAACTCTGATGCAGCAAGGACAACCAGTCGCATTTGCATTCAAGGCACTAATGCAAACAGAACGACGCTACGCTCAGATTGAGAAAGAATGCCTGGCTATTGTTCTTGCCTGTGCGCATTTTTATCAATACATGCTTGGGAGAGACAGAGTAACTGTTGAATCTGACAGCAAGCCCCTTCAAAGCATTTTTCGCAAACCACTACTTTCTGTTCCAGAGTGAATGCAAAGAATGTTACTTCGCTTACAAAGATATCATCTGGATATGACATACAAGCAGGGAAAACAAATGTACATTGCAGACAGAGCAGCGCTCCCCATGAAGAAAGTTGAGGAGACTACAACAGAATGCGAAATCTTCCAGATTCAACATGAAGCAGCAATGAGACATAATCTGGAAGCCATCAATCCAGCAGAGACATTGACTCTGACAGACAAGCGTCTTGCTCAAATCAAGCAAACTACCCAACAAGATGCATCATTACAAGTGCTACAGGAAATGGTGAGGAAAGGATGTCCTGGGAGCATCACTTGTGGTCACGAGCATATTGGGCATACCAAGATAAATTGACAGCCCAATTAGAATATGAGAGAAAACTAGCTAGAAATATAAAAACTGATGGTAAGAGTTTCTAAAGGTTTTCAAAAAGGACAAGAGTAGATAAGGTGAATGTCAGCCCTTTAGAGAGAGAGTCTGGGGAATTAATAATGGAAAATAAGGCAACGGCGGGTGAATGGAACAGATATTTTGCATCTGTCTTCATTGTGGAGGGCACAAATAACATCCCAGAAATAATTGTAATCAGGAGGTGAAAGGGAGGGAGGAGCTTAAAACAATTACAATCACCAGGGAAAGTATACTAAGAAAATTATTAAAACTAAAAGCTGACAAGCCCCAGGTCCTGATGGGCTTTATCCTAGAGTGTTAAAAGAAGTGGCTGCTTAGATAGTTGATGTCTTGGTTTTAATTTTCCAAACTTCCCTAGATTCTGGAAAAGTCCCATCAGATTGGAAAATAGCAAATGTGACTCCTCTATTCGAGAAAAGAGGGAGACAGAGAACTGGAAACTACAGGCCGGTTAGCTTAACATCTGTCATAGGGAAACTGTTGGAATCTATCATTTAGGAGGTTATAGTGGGGCACTTAGAAAATCTCAATGTAATCAGGCAGAGTCAACATGGTTCTGTGAAAGGGAAATTATGTTTGACTAATTTATTGGAGTTCTTTGCGAAGTAACAAGCAACATAGATATAGCAGAACCAGTGGACATGCTGTACTTACCTTTCCAGAAGGCATTTGACAAGGTGCCACATCAAAGGTTACTGCGCAACATCAGAACGCATAATGTAGGAAGTACATATTAGCATGGATAGAGGATTGATTAGCTAACAGGAAATGGAGAGTAGGCATAAATGGGCCATTTTTAGGTTGGCAAGATGTGACAAGTGGAGTGCCACAGTGATCAGTGCTAGGACCTCAATCATTTACAATCTATATCAATGACTTGGATGAAGGGACCAAATGTATGGTTGCTAAATTTGCTGATAACACAAAGTTAGGTAGGAAAGTAAATTGTGAAGAGGACATAAGGAGTCTACAAAGGGAGACAGGTTAAGCGAGTGGGCAAAAATATGGCAGATAGGGTATAATGTGGGAAAACATGAACTTGTCCACTTTGGCAGGAAGAATAGAAAAGCATTATAGTATTTAAATGGAGAGAGGTTGCAGAACACAGGTACAGAGGGACATTGGTGTACTGATACATGAATCACGACAAGTTAGTATGCAGGTACAGCAAGTGATTAGGAAGGCAAGTGGAATGTGGTCATTTATTGCAAGGGGAATGGAATATAAAAGTAGGAATGTTTTGCTACAGTTGTACAGGGCGTTGGTGAGACCACATCTGGAATATGGTCTACAGTTTTGGTGTCCTTATTTAAGAAAGAATATAATTGTGTTAGAAGCAGTTTAGAGGAGATTCACTTGACTGATACCTGGAATGGGGGTGGGTGGATTATCTTACGAGGAAAGGTTGGACTGGCTGGGCCTGAATACATTGGAGTTTAGAAAATTGAGAGGTGATCTTACTGAAACATAAGATCCTGAGAGGACTTGACAGGGTAGATGCTGAAAGGATGTTTCCCCTGGTGGGAGAGACTAGAACTAGGGGACATAGTTTTAAAATAAGAGGTCTCCCATTTAAGACAGAGATGAGGAGAATTTTTTTCTCAGGGTTGTGATTCTTTGGAACTCTCTTCCCTGGAGAAGGGGGAGGGCAGAGCCATTGAATATTTTTAATGCAGAGGTAGATAGATTCTTAACTAACAAGGGAGTCAAAGGGTATTGGGGGGTAGGCAGAATGTGGAGTTAAGGCTGCAATCAGATCAGCCATGATCTTATTGAATGGCGGAGCAGGCTGGAGTGCCCGAATGGCCAAATACTGCTCCTGATTCATATGTGCGTATGTATATAATGAGTTTCAAGTTATGTTATCTGCTTTCATGACAAATTTAGAATATTCAAAACTAACTATGTATTATAACTTCAGGTGATGGACAGGTGGACTTTGAAGAGTTTGTGACGTTGCTAGGACCCAAACTGTCGTCAGCTGCTATTCCAGAAAAGTTCCATGGGACCGAATTTGATAATGTTTTTTGGAAGGTAAGGCATTAGGGGAACAACATCAACATAAATACCAGCAACATTGTGCAACTGAGAAAAATGCCCAAGCATTTAATTTGTTCTTATAGCCATGAGTTGGGATACTTTTTTTTTCCCCACGCTTGGCCTGAAATTACACTCTTGTACAAAATTCATATTTTAGCACAGGCATTTGTGGCAATAAAACAACTTTTGTCTGAAAAATATTTGCTCATTTCTACCTTCTTAGAAAGCACTATGCCAAAGCCTCAGGTGAAACAATCATTAAAGCGTGGCTATTGCATCAATGTCACTTCAGGCACTAGCTGATGTGCCACAGAGCTTTCATGTTTCCTTCAACCCCTTCTCTAGGACTGCTTTGTGGCCACTTCTTTTTCCTGAGTACATGAACACCTCAGTCAATGGCAATGTCATGCACCATGCAAGATTCTGCAGTTGTTCTGCCAACTTGCTCTGGGTCAAGTTGCAAGACCCCACCCCTATCCCGACCCCACTCCAATCTAGAAACTGCAACTACTGCTTTAGGAAACTAAGGGTATGTTATGTTATATTTCTGCTTCATTATTGTGCATCATTACATGATTTTTCTTGGTGTATTCAAGCATTTCCACAGAGGTGTCATGAACATGTTTGGAACAAGCGACCCATGGTTGGAATTTTTTGTGGAGGTGGTAGCCCCAGCCCCTGGTGTGGCGACAAGCCCACCTGCGCCAGGCTGGGAAGCGACAACCAGATTTTACGGTCATCAGGCTGTTCACTCCCTGAGTTCAAGGCTTCTGCCCACACATGGGAGGGTATCCTGCCTCCAAGAGCTACTGGTCAATCAGATGGCCGACAACACTCCAATCTCAGCAGCACCACTGGGAGTGGTGGTTACCGCTGGGACTGCAGCCAGTCCCCTCACAAAGAACTGTGATGGAGGCTGGATCCCAACGTAAGTTAGGGCAGCTTTGCCTGGCGAAGGGGTGGGGGGTCCATGATTAGGATGATGGAGGGTGACAAGGATGATAGTGATTACTATTGAGGTGCCTCTGTTGGGCACAGGATACCCGAAGAGGAGGGTCCCCACCTGAGCCTGGAGACAAGCCGACACAATTTACCATGTGACGTGGCAGTGAGAGGAGGTCCTTAAGCATACTCAATTGGCCCAAGGACAGGTAAGCCACCAAAATTCCAATGAAGATGGGTAGCCAACAGGCATAATGCCCCTCGCCATGCCACTCAATTTTATGTCCCCTGCCCCTGCCTGCCAGCCCGGTCCCAGGGGAAACATAAAATTTTGGCCCCTTTCTCCCAAGGTCCAACTTTGTGCTCTATCTTTCCCCACCTTTTCCCCACCTCCCTCCACACCCACAACCCAAAGTCTTTGATTCCTTCAAGAAAATAAGCCTATTAGCTGAACATTAAGCAAACAATAACCCTTTCTGTTGACAGAAGAAATGGCAATGCCTACAGATGTACGAAAGCAATATTGGCGCAATCAATGCCACATTGTACTGAGGGAGTATCTTGTGTCTAGTAAAATCAAGGCTGCGTGTCACTGTTGATCTCGATCTATGATGACACACAGTGAAGAGGATATCTGTTGTCTCAGTAAAGCAGTGGTGAATTATATATTTGCTGCTCTAAGTGATATCCCCTGTTGGTGCTCTGAAACCTCAGTAGTGTGGACGCTGAAGTAGCTCCATGCTGTGACAGCTCTCAGATCACATATCTGTCACACTGTAGCTACTTTTCATGCTGTTCTTTACTAGGTGGTACTGTGCATTGGGTAGTATCAATCTGCATAATCTCCTATCGTCTCAAAGGTCTTTGAGCTATTTCTGTTCCCCTTCCTCTTTCATCATGTTCAGCACGGAGAGATTTGCTCCTTTGCCTACCTGTAGTTACCTGAAAAAAAAAATTCACTGTAGGTAACACAGTTCTGCACACCCTAGCGCCTCTGCTGCTCCGACTCCAGCCTTAATTGGGAGAAATGAAATTAATATACTGTGAGAATAAAATAAATCATGAGTAACTTTACACATTCCACATTTACTGCTCAACAAACAGTAAGTAACTAGAAAAGGCATTGATGTTAGAAAAATGCATTCCCAGGAGTAATGTCGGATGCATGGAAAGAAGTTAACACACTTTACATTAAAGTCAATGGACAAAATTATGAGAGCACGATGCACATTTAGCACTTGCACCAGATACAGAAAATTAAATCCCTTGACAACGAATCCTGAACCCAAACTTGGTGCAGTTCGGGTTTAGTTGCTGAATGCTCAGATTTGACCTTGTTTAACGTGACCTAGACACTGAGGGCACATGTCATCCTCTGCTTTTAAATATGTTTGCTCTCTGCTTAGAGGTAGAAAAAAAATGCACCTGTGAGTTTATGCTGCAACGTTGCTTACATCTGGTAGCTTTCAGGTGAGCAACTGCATCACAACAAAACACTGAACGACTTTTTATTTCTGAAATGCAAAGAAAATGGTAGAAAATTATTTGCCAGGTGTCTGTCTGGTATGTATCTTTGGGGAGTGCAGAGGAGAGAGAGCTGCATCCAATTTCCAACTGAGTATGCAGTCTGGTAGCCTAATAGGTATTTATATTCAGCAATTTCTTCCAGTTTTGCAACATGGTGGTGAGAGGCACCCTCAAGATACTAATGACTGGTCATTGAATGGAAGCAGGGATGATAATTCCTGTCGAGATGCAGCAGGCAATTTGAGCATGACAACGTCTGCCATCATTAATGAGACAACCATGTTCTAATAATGTTGGTTGAGCAATAATTATTGGCTGGAACACCGAGGCGAACTCCTCTGCTCTTGTTTAATACAGTGCCAAGGAATCTGGGCCAAATTTCACTGGATTGTCAGTCTAGATTTTTGTGCTCTGGTATCTAGAGTCACAGCTGTCTGACAGAGCTACCCATTGTGACACTTTAAAGAACACCATGGTTGGTAAGCCCACAAGACACATTACCTAAAGTAAATCCTTAACCCATTTATTTTAACTCCTCATCAAGGAATCAGCTGAAGATTTACCCAGCTACATCCAGGAGATTTTTGGGTGCCAAAATTCAGCTCACTTGGACCAGCAGGTTAATGATACTTTTCACACAATCAACAACCCTCCAAAGGGCTAGCGCACCATTTAACCTCTTGTCAGATCATTGAAGAATTTAGGCAACTAAATCATGAACTAACATTTCTTTATTAACACTAATGAAAACTAATTAAATCTGAAAATATGGCAGCTATTTACAACAACTTGCATTTATAATACACACACCAACCAGGAGGTGCAAGGCTTGCCTGAACTCAGTCCTTGGTCTTCATTTGAATAATAAATGGAACAATGAAGAATGTTAAGTTTGTCCAATCATAGGCTAACAGTGGCCCACAAATGAAACTAGGCAATAACCTAAACTGAAACTGAAAGCTTGAGTAATCACTGCCAAAGCAACTGAGAGAAATAAGCACCCAGGGATAATTACAATACTTAGATAGGACAAAGGATAAACAACAAGCACATTCCAGTTACATTGCAATGCTATAGTCAATGTGCCACTTGAGAATGAGTACTCTTGATGATCCAAGTGGTAGAGTGCTTCAAGGTTCGTTACAATTTACACAAATTAAACAAACATCAATGAAGCCACTGGGGAAAAGAAAAGTCTATGTTAGAAAACCCAATAACAAGAAGTACAGCATTTTGTTTCAAATGGAAGCAGGTCTGTTCTGGATGCTAGAGTTAGTCAACATGTGACAATAAATATCACGAACATTATGATGATGGATGGTTCATCAGAACTCTCAAAAGAGATTTAGTGATCAATGTAAGCGGAAGAATGTTGTAGTCAGTAAACCCATAAACTTGACGAGTGATATTACCTAAACTAACATAGAAACTAGGAGCAGGAGTAGGCCATTCGGCCCTTCGAGCCTGCTCCACCATTCAATATGATCATGGCTGATCCTCTATCTCAACGCCGTACTCCTATGCTCTCCCCGCACCCCTTGATGCCTTCAGAGTCCAGAAATCTATCTATTTCCTTCTTAAATATATTCAGTGACTTGGACTCCACAGCCTTCTGTGATAGAGAATTCCACAGGTTTACCACTCTCTGAGTGAAGAAGTTTCTCTTCATCTCAGTCCTAAATGGTCTACCCCATATCCTGAGACTGTGACCCCTTGTTCTAGACCCCCCAGTCAGAGGAAACATCATCCCTGCATCGTCTGTCCAACACTGTCAGAATTTTATAAGTTTCAATGAGATTTCCTCTCATTCTTCTAAACTCCAGTGAATACAAACCTAGTTGGCCTAATATCTCCTCATACGACAATCCTGCCATCCCAGGAATCAGCCTGGTGAACCTTCGCTGCACTCCCTCTATGGCAAATATATCCTTTCTTAGATAAGAAAACCAAAACTGCACACAATACTCCAGGTGCGGTCTCAGCAAGGCCCTGTACAGCTGCAGTAAGATATCCTTGCTCCTGTATCAAGTCCTCTCGCAATGAAGGCCAACATACCACTTGCCTTCTTAACTGCTTGCTGTACCAGCATGCTTGCTTTCAGTGATGGATGTACAAGGACACCCAGGTCCCTTTGCACATCGACATTTCCCAGTCTATCACCATTTAAATAGTACTCTGCCATTCTGTTCGTCCTCCCAAAGTGGATAACTTCACACTCATCCACATTATACTGCATCTGCCATATATTTACCCACTCACTCAACCTGTCAATCACCTTGAAGCCTCTTAACACCCTCCTCATCGCTCACATTCCCACCACGTTTCGTGTCATCAGCAAATTTGGAAGTATATTTGGTTCCTTCATCCAAATCATTGATATATATATATTGTGAATAGCTGGGGCCCAAGCACTGATCCCTGCGGTACCCCACTAGTCACTGTCTGCCATCCCAAAAAGACACATTTATTCCTACTCTCTGTTTCCTGTCTGCTAACCAATTCTCAATTCACGCCAATATATTACCCCCAATACCATGTGCTTTAATTTTACACACTAACCTCTTATGTGGGACTTTATCAAAAGCTTTCTGAAAATCCAAATACACCACATCTACTGGTTCTCCCTTAACTAGGACCAGATCAATTGTTAATCCCTTCACCCTGGCTTCTTCTCAAAGATCCTTCTGGGGATTTGCCATTCACATCTAGCAGATTATTGAATACCTGAATTTGGCATACTTGTACTACATTACCCAGTCTACATTATATTCTTTACACAGCCAACCACCCTTCAGATGGCCAGTGCACCAGTGAATGAATGAATTAACAAAAGAAAATGCTGGAAAAACTCAGCAGGTCTAACAGCATCTGTGGAGAGACAAACAGAGTTAACGTTTCGAGTCCGTATGACTTCTTCGGAGCTAATCAGCGTGCTTAGTTTTGGTTAAATTTTAATTTATAGCTGGCAAGTCAACAGCTTGGGTAACATTCAGATACATTAAAACTCTAATGTATTCAGGTTGTTGTTCATAAATTCCAGATCCAGCATTGATTCCTGCATCTTACACAACCTTATTCCTTGAGTTGATGATGTTGTCTCCCTCTAGGATGCTTGTATTTTCCTCCAGAACGTCAATATGAAGGATCTCTATCTGTTGTCATTGTGTTTGTTCCTTCTTCCAATGTTGTTCTTTCTATGTACATGTAATCTTGCTGCTGTTCTCAGAACCTAACTGTGACATACAAGTGATACACTGGTACTAAACTTCACACCTTGGAAATCCAATTTCACAAATTATTTCTTACTCCATTTTTGGAATTTTCTCCAGATTTATCCAAGTGCCTCTGAACTAATGTGTTTCTATCTCCCTCTCTTCAAAGCCTTCTCTCTGACTTTCTGAAACTGTATGACTATTTTAAAATACTGGAAAAGAAAAATTATGCAATGATCCTATTGCACTGGTCAGGGAAATTTCTTCAAATTGTGCTCCTTATTTTAGGCACAAGCAGGGATGTTTTAAAATGTTTTCAAACAAAGCTTTTAATTTATTAAAGAACTGACCAGTGTACACCAATGAAACTATTAAATGGTTCAATGTAACTTTTCACAGTCATTTCCGGTGTAGTAACTGAAGGTATAGCCTTTCCTACTGCCTATCAGGGGGTCACGTGATTGTTCTTAGCGGCCCCAATCAATGAGCCCTAGGCACAGGTAATCCAGCGGTGGCCGGGCCTTCTTGTAGAGGACCTGGTTCAAGCATGTAGCACCTGAAAAGCTCTCTATAATAAAGTTATCTGTTTCTAATTGAAACCTGTCCAGTACATCAAGCCATTACATTTGGCGACAAGGATGGAATAGCTCTGATCCTGCACCTCACCTTGTGAACATGAGTACATCAAATCTTAAGAAAAAAGAAAAGAATACTCACCAGTCATGCCACTCTTTGGCAGAATCGATCCTGACGACACGACTATGGAAGACTGGAGCCAGTATGTAGATCGCCTTGGTTTTTATTTCCTAGCAAATGAAATTACCGTGGAGGAGAAGCAGAAAGCAATCCTTTTGAGCGTATGTGGTGGCAAGACATACAATCTCATCCAAGGTCTGATGGCCCTGAAAACGCACAATTCTAAGCCCTTTAATGAATTAGTTGACCATGTGAAAACGCATTTTCAGCCATAATAATGCAGAGGTTTAAGTTTAATTCCAGAGTTAGGGCCCTGGGAGAGTCCATCACAACTTGTACAGCAAAGCTGAAGCAGCTGACTGAGCACTGCGCATTCAGAGACACAATGATATGCTGCGGGACCGATTAGTTTGTTAGGTAGATACGGGAACCTCAACCACAGTGGTGGGAGAGCACACATTTAAATACCTAAATAAAGGTACCCAGCTACTGAAACTGGCTCAATTGAAAACAAACACTGGAGAATCCATACAGTTAAAGAGTGTTGCCACAGTACCTGTGTCCTATAGGCTACAGACAGCCCAACTTCCAGTCATCATAGTGACAGGCGAAGGACCTAATCTTCTGGACCGAGACTGGGTACAAAAAATCAAGCTTGACTGGCCTGAAATATTTCACATGAGAACAAGAGGAGTTCCTCAACAGCTAAGGAAATACGACGGTGTATTTCGTGACGAATTAGGGAAGTTAAAAGGCTTGCAAGCAAAAATATATATGGATTCTCAGGCGACACCCCATCTAAGGCCAGACCTATGCCTTGTTCCTTAAAGGAGAAGGTGGATGCAGAACTGTGCCAGTTAGAAAAGCTGGGCATCATCCAATCAGTCCAATTTTCAGAATGAGCAGCACCATAGTCCCAGTGAAAAGCTGCATCAATGTTTTGATCATGGCTGCCCCCAATTTTTTGACAATGAAAGTCGAAGGTTTGGGGAAGAATTTCCATGCACGATCTCCCCCACCCCGTCCACGAAGATATGTGGCAAACTGACTCGAAACAACGTCCGAGAGGCTAAAGTGCCTGTCTAAAGACAGCAGGAGACATCGCTGCAGAAACAGTATTCCTACTTCCGGGTTGCAATTGGCAGAAATTATTTCCACATTTCCATTGATGCTAATCAGGGGTTTAATGCCTGTTTTAGGACCCAGTGCTAATTTCAGCAAAAATTGGGCAGACAATGCCGAAGAATGGATTAAGATTTTGTTTTATTATTTACCTTTATGTGCAACAGTGGGTCACCTACACCACCCTCACAAGCTGCTCCCTGTTATATTTATAATGATTTTTACATGCATTCCTCTTTTGTGTTATTCAACAATGGGAAGTGCGACCTAATGACTGGGAGCAGAATCTTACCAACCTAGTCCTGGGCACAACTCTGTGGCCATTTTTAGGATTGTTAGCCAACTCCCTGCACAGCAGCACAGCACACCCAACAGTTGCTCTTTACCAGAGCAAACCTATTAACAACCCGCTTTCAGGCTCTCCGACCAGGGAGGGAGGGTGGATGGCGTGTCCATTCTGTTAAAGCGAGGATTTCTGTTTAAAGGGACTACCGCATGGTTCAGAAAAGCTCACCAGCACTTGGATTTTTGAGGCTGCAGCAGCCACAGGAATGGAAAGGGGACCTGGGAAGGACCCCAGGTCTATCACTCTTACCTGGAAGTCCTGCTGCGGGATTTGATGGACTGCAGTGAGATGAGCTCTCCGAAGGACAGGAGGAAGATCCTCCAACTGGAGAATGTGCACCAAGATGATCCAGAACCTCAGGAGGGCATGACAGGTGAGTGCCATACCAATTTCAGGTACAACAATTTCACTACACTCTGACTTGCCCAGCATGGCACTTTTCAACTGAACTAACCATGCAGCTGCACTCATTCCTCTCTCTCCAGGTGCCTCACAACCCCATCTGAAGAGTCAATACTCACAGTCACCCTCAGCCTCAAGGTGTCTCACACCCATATATCACAGTCACCCTCCAAAAGTGGTGCCCTTCCTTCCTCTCCACCAAGCCCTTACTCATTCCTCACTGCTTTCTCTCTTTGCAGGGGGGGGAAAAAACACACAACTTGGCGAGAGGCAGACAACCAGGCCACGTTGGGGGTGTGGCCTTCCAGTGACAGGCATCTTGGTGGCCCCTTGTGATGCATGTCCAGCTTCTCCATTGGGAAGGAAGTCTTGTTCTAGGAGGCTGCAGATGTCAACAATGACCTGCAGTGAAAGCCTGAGGTGCTGGTGCTCAGACATGTTGAGAGAGCTGATCCTTTGAGTGTCTCGCCACCTTCCAGCTGGATTTTGTTGTCCTGTGGAGTGGCATGTGGCTGAGGAGAAGGCAGCTGATGCTGCTGTTTGTGTTGTTCCTGCTGCTGCTGGAACAGTTGGTGGTGGCATGGCCTCTCTTCTTGCCCCCCGGTAGAGGTGAACGGGGGAGCTGCATAAGCTGCTTCTATGCCGTGCTGAAGGCTGGTAGCAGGGCAGTGCAGCTTAAGGTGTTTGCCTATTCCCTTACCCGTGTTAAAGCTTTTTTACACCGCGTCGGCCATTGTGTGAGCAGTTGTTTGCTTATCGGCACTTTCTTTCCCCTCTCTTTCCCCCCAAGGAGATGTCAGCCATGACAGAACAGAGACCTCAACACGTTTTAACAGGGAGATGGCACCCAAGTCTCTGGAAGTGGATTCCTTTCATTTGTCCTGGCCATGGACATTTCATTTTCTTTCTTTAAGCACCTTTCTGACAGGTGTGAGAAGTGATGCCAGGAGTGGTTGCTGAAGCACAGCCCGAACAGAGAGATTATCCTGGAAATGTCCGAATCTCGCTCCAGAGCTGCAATAACCGCTCTGTTCAATTTTGAAATGTTCACCGATTTTGTCTGCCAGTTTTGAGTTGATTCCTTTTTCTCTTAAATGAGGATTGTCTCTTTTTAAAATTTTCAATACATGTCTTGTTTTGCTCAGAGGCTCCCCCTGTCGGTCATGTACAGGTATCACAATTTGCTGCGCAGTAACTGCACAAACCAATACTGCCCTCGTATTACTGGAACCTATCTAATTGACTTCCATGGAAAAGCATGTTCATTGTTCACGATCTTGCCGTTTGTGAGGTTTCGCGGGAACATAACCCTCATGAATGGCGGCACTTTACTGTAATTTGTTTCCCGTGAGGGAGGGGGTGGAGAACTTATCTGATCTTTATCTTCATTCTCTGCCTGCCACTAACCCCTCAACTGACATCAGGCCACCATCATATAAGGAGTTATGGAACACAATCACATCCTATTATTCCATGGTACCATATTTAGACACATTATTTGTCTGTGGTGCTATAGTAGCACTTCTAAGTAAGCAGCACAACGATATGGTGTTCAAGAATAACATTAATCCAATCATTGTTACTGTTTTTGTCCAGATGTAGAGTATAAACCTTGCCTTGGTTTAGGGTTATTATGATCCCTATTATAATGGTCTTTGGCACAATAAAGCACTTTCTGTAATGAAAATATGAATTCAGTTTAAGTGCCAGAAATTATTCATTAGTATAGAAATGTTGCAGTGGCCAAAATGTCCAGACAAACAGAAAAAGGCAAGAGACTCAACAAAGGTTCCAATTCATGTTACACTTAAGTAACTATCAGCTAATCACAGAGTGCCATTGGAAGAGACAAGTTATAATTGTTGTTGCTACCATAATGGATGTAATTATATTACGATGACACTACTCCTGGGATTATCAACTTTACATATTTGGTTTGTCCCGCAGTGCGATATGCAGAGAATGACGGTAGAAGAGCTGAAGAGACTCCTTTATGAGGCATTCTGTGAACATTTGTCAATGAAGGACATAGAAAATATAATCATGACAGAAGAAGCAGGCCACGTTGTAAACCCAGATGAATGTCCTGTTGACATTGACAGTAAGTCCAGTATGATACTGCACAATCTGTTTCTGGCTTCCAGTAAATCGCTGCCACAGTCACAAATCCACCAAGTGCAACTGAATGAATGTCACACTCTCTGATAAGATGTGATAAATGGATGAATATCTTTCCAAGTATTTTCTCTTTTTGAAATGCTCAGCAGGTCTGGAAGCATCTGTAGAGAGTGAAACAGGGTTCATGGTCTGGATTTTAACAGCTGACCCACCAGGAATGGGGGCTCAGTAAGGCTTGGGGAGCCTGGCATTGGGGTTGCCCACACACTGTGAAGTTTTAACTCCACCATGTGCATGTGATGCTACCAACTGGTTCCCTGCCCAGAAGCCAGCCTGACTGACAGGCTTCCAGTTCTGACGAAAGGTCAGCAACCTGAAACAGTGGCCAAAATTTTCCGTTAGGTGAGCGGACAGAGCTGAAGCTGACGTGGGCCGCGCCGCCATTTTGCGTGGGCAGGCCAATTAAGACCCACCCAGTGCATTTCCCACTCCCATGGAGAGCGGGAGTCTTAAATTTGCAGCTGGCGTGTACAGACCGCCGGGTCCAATGACGACCCAGCAGTCTGTATATAAAAAAAGGCCAGGCAGCCTCCTTTAGGCTGTTCACAATAGCCAACTACAGGTGGCACTGCAGGGGGTCTGCACAGCAGACCAATGTAGAGGGAAGGCCAGAGGAGGAGGGCAGGCTGCAGGGTGTGGGCCAGGAGAAGGGCAGGCTGCAGGGTAGGCCATCGGGGGAGCCAATGTGCCCCTCGCTTTTCCAATGACTGCCTTGCCGCCTTTGTGGAGGAGGTGGCAGCACGGCGGGAGGTGCTGTTTCCCCAGGATGGGAGGAGGAGATCCCCCCACATGACGAAGTGTGCCTGGGAGTTGGTGGCGGAGATGGTGAGCTCCCGTAACGTGGTGCGGCGCACCTGGATCCAGTGTCAGAAGTGCTACAACAATTTGTTGCGCTCTGGAAGGGTGAGTACCATGTTGGCCTTGGGCATTTAATCCAGCAGGTAGCCTTAGCATTTGAGGGCCTCCCCCCTCCCCCCCGCCAAGTCTTAGTGTCGTGACTGCGTTGACTCATGTTGGGCATTTGTCTCACGCTGGGTGGGCAAGCAGATAGTGACCATGCCTTAGTGGTTCATGAGAAGATGGGTTCTCCCCGCACCATGTGTTGGTTTTAGTCACGCATGACTAGTCTGGGGGCAACCTGCAGGAGATGCAGCTAGGCGCATACTTAGAACTCCAACACATGTTCTATTCACGGTGATGAGATGGTGGAAGGGGAGCCTCAACGTCTTGTGGCCAAGAGCCATCTGGTGCCCTCGGCACCGCACCTAGAGCCTCCTTGCCATGGGAGCTAAGACCGTGTGTTTCTCAAAGTGATGGACGCAGAATGTGTCCAAGGTGGCCGTTGGGGTTTGGTGGGGGGTTGGGTTGGGAGCAGCCGTTCTATATTTTTATGACCAGTCACCAGTAGCGTGGACAAGAGGCACTGGAGGCCTCAGATGGGCCACTGTGGTTGGGGTACGGCGTATGCGTGCAGAGTACATGAGCGATCAGCCCCAATAAATGGTCTTCTCTGTTTTGCAGGAGAAAAATGCGTATAATGCACACGAACGTTCGCGCACTGGAGGCAGCCAGGTCCAGCTCGTCATCTTGACCCGTTTTGAACAGGAGGCCCTGGAGCTAGAAATGCGCCATGCACCCAGATCCACAGGTGTCAGTGAGGCTGGGGTGGAGCAGCCAGGTATTTGAGGCCCACAGTCCCATCTGCTCTGTCTTCCCACCATCCAAAGCACTGATGATTGTTGGAATCGTTAATGCAGCAACACTGCTCATTCACAGACTGATAGAGTGATAGATGTGTGGGTCATAGAAAAAGGTCCCTCAGCCCTTCAAAGATGCGTGTCTCTAGCACCTTCCAAAGTCACCTTGTCCCGTTTCTGACAACTATCCCCATGGCCTTGTATGCCATGGTATCGCAACTGCACATCCAAATACTTATTACATCTTAGAAGGGTTTCTGCCTCCACCACCCTTTCAGCCAGTGCGTCCCACATTACTCTGTGCAAAAGTTCCTCATCACCTCACCTGTCAACCTCATGCCCCTTACCTTAAATAAATACCACCAGGTTAGTCATCCCTCCGCCAAGGGGAAATGTTGCTTTCTGTCCACCCGATCTCTGCCCCTCATAATGTTATAAAGCTCAATAATGTGACCCATCGATCTCCTGTGCTCCACGGCAAATATCCCCAGTCTATGCTGTTTCCTCATAACTCAAACTCTCCAGGCCAGCATGCATCCTGGTCACGAAGCTCTGCACTCTCTCCACTCCAATCACATCCATCCCATGAAGCGCTGATCACAACTGAACGCAGAAGTGTAGCTGTGACCTCGACAGCGTTTTCTGCACTTGCAACATGACCTCCTGTTCCTATGTTCTATTCCTCGGCTAATAAAGGCAAGTATCGCTTTTACCTTCTTAAACGTCTTATTTTCCTGTTCCACTACCTTAACGGGCCTGTCAACATGCCCAGCAAGGTCCCTCTAGTCTTCCTTACTTTCCACGGTCCTACCATTCCTCATGTATTCCCGTACCTTGTTTGTCCTGCCCAAGTGCATCACCTCACACTTATCCACATAACGTTCCATTTGGCATTCATTAGGCCATCTGACCAGCCCGTCTGCATCAGCCTGTAATGTTTGGGCCTCCTCCTGACTATTAGCCACCCCACCAATGTTCGTCTCCTTAGGTTCTGGAAGGCTGAGCGCATTATGAGCATTGTGTGCACGCTAACTGATCCACTGTCCTTGTTGTTAATTTCAGCATCATCAGAGCATGGCCGCCAGGAGCAATTTCAGATGTCCCCTCTCACAGCTGAGGGGCCTGAACTGTCACCTGCGTCACACCATTTCAGTGAGGCAGGCACCAGCGCAGAGACTAGCACATCGGTGGGAATTTTTACATTGGCTAGTGTCCCGGGGCACATTGGAGAGGGCACTTCACAATCGCTGGAGGAGCTGGCAGAGACAGAGAGTGCCGATGGCACCAGCAGCTGGAGGACTGCAGGGGACCGGGCACATGCTGAGTCGGGCCGTGATGATGAGTCTCTGGAGTCGTCTGCCACGCAGGAAATGCGGCCAGGTGTGTGGGAGCATCTGGCAGGATTGCATGAGAGTATGCTTCGCTTGGTCTCCGTGTTGGAGAAATCCACATGGAGCGTCAGTGATGCCATGAGCCTCATGTCAGAACGTCATGCTTCCTCCATGGAGAGATTGGTGACTCTCCTGGAGAGGGGCTTCCAGCAGAATAACCAGCTTCTCCTGGGGATATGTTTGGACCTGCAAGCCCTCACAGCGCCAGTGGTCACAGCTGGTCATTGGCAATGTGGGAGATGGTCTGGGCACTAAGTGTCCCAGCTCGGTGCCCATCCATCTACAGTGAGCAGGGAGGTCCGAAGCGACCTCACGACAGTGTAGCAGCTGCCTGTTGCTTCTATGGGCTTCTCCCAGGGCGCTCCGGATGAGGGCGGCAGCTCCTCTGCTGCTCTGCCAGTGACCATTTCATCCGGTGAGGCTGCAGCGACTGGGGAGATGCCAGCTGTGGAACAGGCGGGGCCAGCACAGGCTCCACGGGCCAGAGGATGTCTGCCAAGGTCATTGAGGCCAACAGGACAGCAGAGTCAGCAGGCTGTCTGAGAAGCCACTCCCAGCGATGGGACAGCACCAAGACGTAGCACCCGGAAATGTAAGCATAAGGCACCTTAGGCACACCACAGGGTTTCTCACTGGTACTTTTGTGTTGGCCCTAGGTTAGGGAATTTTTATTTTTTGACGTTGTAACAACGTTTGGAATTAATTTTGTTAGATCATATGATGGATCAAAATAAAATCCACGTGTTACCATGGCTGAGGGTAGCTTCTTTGTGCTGCATCTGTATGTTTCACGGACATACCATGAGTGTTTGAGTGGACATTGAGGTTTATGTACTAAGTCCTTAGTTGCAGCTGATGAAGTGGCAGATGTAGCACTTAAGTGCCATGTATGTTAGTGCCAGGCAATGCTGGTCCTCCAGATCCATTTGTGTGGAGCTAGCTGAAGGTTCATTGGATTAAAGTCTGCCGAGTGTCCCTGCCTCCTTGGTGTAGTTCCGGGTCAGCGTTCAGCCCCTCATCATTTCCCTGTGCTTCCTCATCCTCCGATGGACTCATGATGTGCAGCTGCATCCACTACATCAAGGTCTTCATCGTCCACAGCGTCCCCCCTTTCCAGCGCAAGATTGTGGAGAGCGCAGCATGCTACCACTATCACGGAGACACGATCTGGGGGGTATTGGAGTGCGCCACCTGAGCGGTCCAGGCATCGAAAGCGCATCTTGAGAAGACCGATGGCTCTCTCCACCACAGTCCTTGTGGAGACGTGGCTCCTATTGTACCACTGCTCAGCTTCTGTTCTTGGATGGCAGAGAGGCGTCATGAGCCACCTTTTGAGGGGATAGCCCTTGTCACCCAGCAGCCATCATCCAGCCGGGCTGGAGCACTGAAGAGCCCTGGCACCTGGGAGTGTCTGAGGATGTAGGCATCGTGGGAGCTGCCTGGGTACCTTGCACAGACTTGTAGAATCAGCATCCTGTGATCACATACTATCTGCACGTTGATGGAGTGGAAGCCCTTCCTGTTGACGAAGGCACCGGGCTCACCTGCTGATGCCTTGGTGGCCACATGTGTACAGTCTATAGCACCCTGGACGCAGGAGAAGCCAGCAATGGCCGCGAAGCTTCTGGCTCGCTCTGTCTGGCTGGCCTCGTCCCAGCGGAAGCGGATGAAGGTCAATGCATGCCTGAACAGAGCGTCTGTGGACAGCTGATTGGGAGACACCGCAAAGATCACCCATCGAGCCCTGGAAGGAGCCAGAGGCATAGAAGCTGAGGGCAACTGTGACCTTCAGAGCCGCTGACTTGGGGTGTCCGCCCACACAGTTAGGGGAGATCTCAGGGCCAGTCATCTGACAGATATAGTTGACTGTCTCCCTTGATAGTCGGAGCCTCCTTCGGCACTGCACCTCAGTCATATCGAGATAGCTGCTTCTCCGCGTGTATACCCTGGCAGCAGGACAGTGGTGTCTTCTGCGGCCCCTTCCACCTTGGACAACCTCTTGGCCCTGCGCCCTTGTGCCTGCGCCTGTATTCCCAAAGGTGGCTCCCCTGGAGGCTGATTGTGCATTCCCGGCCTCCTCCTTATTCTAGCCCTCCTTTCCTCCACAGAGGAGCTGCCTCCAGTGGACATGTCAGAACCCATACCCAGGCTAAAGGGAGGCCTCCGGAAAGCTGCAGGCCTGATAAAGATTACTAATTGCAGACTGGTGAGCTGAAGGTTCAAAATACACAGAAAGCTGCTGGAATTCGTTCTGAGCTGCTGCAGATCACACAGGCACGTTTAAAACACTTTCTGCAATAAATACTTCATAGACCAGATTGACAACCCCACTGAGCCCCCTTATCCCGCCCGTGGATGAGTTTTGTTAAAAAGTCGCTTACCCGCCTGCCCTTTTTGCCCGTGAGCCGAGCTGAAGATCGCACGGGCACCTGAAAATCGGCGTTGATTACCGAGTTAAGGGCCTTAACTAGCCCTTTGATTAATGGCGAACGCGCGTCGCACTTCATCGCGCGCCCAACGAAATATCGCAATGGCGTACGGTGACGTCGGAACGCTCGCCTGACGTCACCTCGCTTCATTTTACGCGCTGACATGCGGGGCCCGCCCCCGACACGTCTCCCTGAAAATTCTGCCCAGTAATTCTATTTCTCTGTCCATAGATTCTGCCAGATCTGCTGAGTATTTCTAGCGTTTTCTGCTTTTATTTCAGATTTACCAGCGTTTGCAATGTTTTGCTTTGGAATATTTTCCAAATGATTTTGAGTCCCACGTAAAACAACTGGATTGGGTAATTGCTCAATAAAGAATGGAAAATAATAAACCAAAAGTCTTCCCTTGTCACATCTTAAAATTGTGTTTCCTTAGTTCTTCTAGGTATTTTCCAAACCCTGTGGCATGTGGGGAGTAATTGGCTGTCTAGGCTTCTCCTCCTGCCATAGCTGAGCTAGAAACTATACAGTTTCTAATGTAGACTGTATTCTAATTCAGACTGTAATGACTCCCACTCTGATTTGTCACCCCTCAATATGGTGAACCACATTCTGCTTGTCAGTTCACCCTCAGGCATGATTTGAGGTCAGCATGTGAAGTATTACAAGGCTATGCCCGCTCCTTACCAGCCTGTATTGAGATGTTGCGCCACCACATCACTCTGAATAAGTAGGCTTTAAGGTAAAATATCATTTCAAGAACAGTCTACTGTTACTGCATGCTTGTCCTAACAGTAGGAGACATCATTGTAGGAAGGAAAACAAAAAATGCTGGAAAAATTCAGCAGGACCGGCAGCATCTGTGGAGAAGGAAACAGAGTCAACGCCTCAAGTCCAAGTGACTCTTCTTCAGAGCTGCTGATGCTGTGAAGAAGAGTCATACGGACTTGAGGCATTGACTCTGTTTCTCTCTCCACAGATGCTGCCAGACCTGCTGAGTTTTTCCAGCATTTTCCGTTTTTATTTCAGATTTCCAGCATCTGCAGCATTTTGCTTTTATCATTGTAGAAATTCTTACTTGTGGGCTGGAATTGGTCTAAATTTTTTCCACATTTTCCACTGATGCTGAATAGACAGTAGAAATTTCTTATGAACCCCCAAGAACAAAGTGAGTGAAATTAACAGAATGCTCGACATCTCCTTTACAACATCAAGGAAAATTAGAGCATTTGATGGAAGAATTGAGTTACATTCTGCTCTCACTCAATTTTAAATCCAATTGTGCTTGAAAACTTCTTAACTTTGAAGAGTCGGTTAGTAAATAACTTTCTGAAATGATTACAAACTTATTAGGTATCATAATTAGATGTAATTTTCTACTTTCATCAAAATAAATGGTCATTAATATTCAGAGGAGTGGAAACAAAGGCCACTAGAACACCAAAAAAAAAACTGAAAATGATCCTTAGGCAGTCTTTAATGATGCAAATCCTCAACATCTGTGAGATCAACTCTTCACTGTCTTAGACTTTACATGTAATACATATTTACAAGGTTACAATGAATGTTTTTAATTAAGCACTATCTTTTCTTCTTGTGGAGTTTGTGGTATGGAATGGACATTTATTGCTCCCAGAGCAAGTGATCATCCCTCTGGCGACAGGGTAGTATTGACTCTGGAATTACCCCATCATTTGAAATTTAAAACATTCTGAGTACATTTGAATTTTTTAACATATGAATTGCTAATATATGTGTGCCATTATATATTAGTTAACAAATATGCATAGTTGTCCTTGTATGCAATAGACATTTAAAACATACTTGAGTTCCAAGTGGAAAGACACAATTTTTAACTGGCATTTGAACTTATTTGCTCTCACTGGACAGGTTTCCTCACTTCCCAACTGGGCCACTAGATATAGCCCTGAGCAAAATGAAGTGGTGTTGTTTTCAAGTGAATTCAGAGATCAACAATTTTTGTTTTTTATCTGCAGCATGCTCAACACAGCAGATCAAACAGACGTGTGTAAGAAAGAGTCTCATCTGTGCGTTCGCTGTAGCTTTCATCATCAGTGTAATGCTCATAGCAGCAAATCAGGTGCTGAGAAGTGGGATGAAATAAGAGCACAACAGCCTCAAATCAGCCTACACCTGGACAATTCTGAGAAACTGATAGCAGCCCAATTGCATAGTAGTCCTATTGATTTTGGAGTCCCCGAAGGAACATCCAGCCTATACAGGAATACAGGAAATTAGATGCATGATAATGCATGGATTTTCAAATGCACGGTGATGTGACAACTTTTATTTTGTGAAACATTTACAATGTTGATGAACAGCACCCAAAAGGATATCACCAAGTGCACTACTGGCAGATGAAATCTACAGTATGCATGACACTATTGAGTAGGCATAAACCTATAGTGAAGACTGGAGGAGCTCCTATCTTGGCAGAGTGAATCCAAACATGTTTGTGTAAAGAGAGAGAAAAAAAAAACAGACTGGTGAGTGAAAGGGTTCTGGATATTGTATGCTCATTTCCTCCTTAGAAAAACAGTTATCTTGCCAGTTGATTTTTGGTCAGAATCTGAATTTTCCATAGACATCAAACAAATGCACATCCTGCCTATTCTGTGACTGTTTTTCAACAAAAAATCAACAGTCACTATCTTGTTAGTTCAAAAATGAATTTCCACACTTTAATTTGCATTACACAACTTAACGTATTACAATTTGATACCATATACAAACCATTAAAGTACATGGTTAATATCTTAGTATTGCACAAATATCATTTTTAAAATGTAAATAGCTAATGTAGGGTAATACGGCCAGTTACAGGTAGAAACTAAACCTGTACAGATTTGAGTTTTAAATAGAATCAGTGTAACCCTTTGTAATTATCTTATATTTACTCACAATTTCAGAAAGTGTATAAAGAACTCTTGCACCAACTACTGGATATCAGCATGAAATATAATGGTTTTTAAAGCAATATAACAGATATACTTCCTAGAATGGAAAGGAGCAAAAATACAGGTTTATCCAAATCTATCTGGTTTGATGGAAAAAAAATTGACCTTTTCCTATTCAAGCCTTGTGCTTAGTTTTCTAATGACAAGTATGAAAACACCTGAAGCCAAGTTTTCACTCTGTCGTCACGTTTAAGGAGGAAATTAATGGCAATGTTAGAGGTTTGGATTCATTCTCAATTTGTCAGAATGCTGTTTTCATGTCCCTAGTCAACAGTTTTAAAGCACTTTTACTTTTTTAGCAAAATACATTGAGGAAATCTAGCTTGTTGTTTTATTAAAATTGCACAGATATATTTTTGCATAGTTTACTATAGTAACTTTTATTCATTTATGGAGGATAGAAAAACATGTTTATGAGGTACAGGGCAATGACATTTCCAGCACTGGATTTTATTGCCACTGTTGATGGTGTTTGCTATGTGAACATGAGAAAACGTTAGAGGAAACCAAACCAAATTGTTGGAGGTTTCAGGGTCCTAACGACTTCTAAGAAGAGAAAGGATTCTTTTTCTTATTAAATTTAATACACTTGATAGGAAAATATAGCCTGCATTGGAAGATGGTTGACAGCCAGCCAGTGTCAGTTCTTTGGGATGTATTCAATCACATTCTGTGGTATTATTATAAGCTTTCTTACAATGATATGATATGAGTTAAGCGTGAGATATTAACCTTTACTTCCTCCAACACAATGAACCATGAACAATCGATTGTCACCCAAGTGGGTAGAAATTACAGAGATGGCGGGGTAAGAAAGGGTTTTAGGACAGAACAGACAAAATTTATATTTACAAAATGCTTTTTTATTTTCTATCTCAACAAGACATCAAATATTTATTAAATTTGAAAGCAAAACATAAACACTTTAATTCTATTCTTAATATTTTAACTTATTTACTGTAGTCCTGACAATCTTCATATTTCATAGAAAATCTGAAGGTACACAGAGGCTAATGAAATAGTACATTGAGCTGTAGCAAACAACTCAGGTTACCATCACAGTTAATGCTGTGGTTTAGGTTTAAGTATGAGAATCTAGCATTGTCAATGATTTAGTGTAGTTGAACTGTCAATAATCACTCTATAAACTATAGTTTTAATTATACATAAAAAGCATTAACACATTTTTGCTTAGGGATGTAATATTAATCGCATCTACTAAAACCAATTATGGGAGCAAAAAGTGCACTTAAAAATTAAACAAGATATCCCAGTACATGCCAAAAGACAACAGAGTAGATTTAAATCTTCCTTTAAAGTCCCAAATTAATTTAATGCTTTAAATAACAATGATTTCTTGTTAAAATTAAAAAGCCTATTATTTGATATTCTATGAGAAGCAAAATTCAAGACATTGTTAAAAATGTCTTAAATTCCAAATATTTCCCTTTAGTTTACAGCAATATTATGATACATCCGATTCTTAATCAGTTCCATGATGTGTGTTGAATTGCAGCCATGACCATTAAATTAACTGCTCAATGTTTAGTATCATCCAATGGAATAGCTTATATTAAAGGAAGCAAATGTCAACCTGACAGAAAATAAGAACTTCATGCTTATGAGTACTGCGGTTTAATCCTTAGGCTCTGAAAATATGCCATATGATACGCATTCATATGTGATCCCTTCCTCTGCTATTTTAGTGGAAGCATTAACCAATATATTTTGAAGAGATTAATGCCCCTGCTAAAATAGCAAAGAGAGAAAGCTCAGACATACATGCTAAGCATTAGTATCCCAAGGTGTAAATTCAGGTACTGCGAAATTCGAGGCTCCCTGTGATGCTTCAAACAGCAGTTCAAATACAGCTGGAAGAAGTTGTTCCGAAGATGACTTTGTGTGTCTATTCCACAAACAAGCTAATCTTTCATACAATCGGATAGAGAAACCTTTGCTTGGAAAGTTATCTCATCAGCAGCCCAGCTAATCCGATTTATATGCTGCTGAGAGAATGGGATTGATTTCCCTCCGAGAGTGGACCACAGCTGAATGACAGGCAGTGTGCACATAGCTGCCTAATCATTCCGGTAGGAGGCCTGTTCCATTTTCAGTTCAGGGCCTGATTAACATTGGGCCAGCAGGCTGCAAATGGAAAAACGAAGTTCCCCAAGACAACCTGCAATATCAGGCAGTGCATGACAGCCTCCAGGCTGCTAGAAGGTACATCCATGGAAGATGGGCTCCAATCTGGGCGGGGTGGGGGAATAGAGGGAAGTGATTTGAAGTGGCAGGCTGGTTTTGTGCAGCCCTGTGGAGCACTCCTGTTCCCCCTGGCCTCGTAAATATAAAGTGAAAGTTACTCATCGGTTTCTCTTCAGCCCCGCTGCTAGCTATTATTGGGCAGAGCATGTACGTTACATGTTTAGTCCAAAAATAATGTAAAGCATTATTGGCATTGTAGGGGCCTAATTTACAAACAATATCTCGATAGCTGGTCACCTGGGTTGCTTATTCAGAGGACCCTGGCAAAATGGAAATGACCATAGTGATGGCAGTAATGAGGCACCATGTTCTTCCATGCCATTGTAAGGGTAATACCACCTATTTGTGCTGGGCAGTAGATCTCAAAATTCAGCCCAATACACTGACATCACAGATAGGGTTATTAAGGGAGACATAAGTAGTCAGAAATAAAAATTGAACTGTTGGTTTGGTAATTTACCTTATAGATGTTTTATTTATTGCAGCAATAGCATCTACACTGTGTGCAATATTAACACAGCAAACTGAAACAATGCGAATTCATCTACTAAAGGCACTTGTAGCTACAATACTTTAAAGCATTTATCATTTCTTTTTGTTACTAATTTGTTAGCTTTAGATAATGAAAAAGATCATGTGTACATATTTTGTAAGGAAAATATAGAAAGAAAATTCAGAATTAGGGTAATACCCTAAAGTTCGTTCATTCTTCCCGTGCATTAACTGGAAGGTTCAGTGACATCCATCACCTAAGGATGTGTTCCGTAACTCCAATGGCATCTACAGTGGGCTTACTTACTCTGCCAAGCCACTCTAAATATTGAGTAGGGATATCACAATACACAAAACACAACAGAGAAAGCCCAATGTTTGAACCGTAAACCGCCAAGGTGTTTTCTGTGCAATATATTTATTTCTCTGCATGAATAGATATAAAATACGTATTCGGGAAGTGTATGTTTTATTTGATAGAATGTTTTAAGTTTACATTTGTGTAGAAAATATTACTTTAACTGTATCACCAATGTTTCTTCATCCTAGCGTAGTCTATGACATCATTTATGAATGCCTTTAATTTTGTACCTTGTCTGTTCTTGTCAATGCATAATGAATAGGAGAACTGTAACACAGCAAATTATGTTGAAGTTGTTCATAGGTGTGATGTATGAGTTACAATGTCAGTAGATAGTTGAACCCAACAGAAGTTCAGGAAACGATCACCCCACAACAGAAGATATGCTGTCTGTGAGTGAGCCATTTCACTGCCCTATAATTCATGAAGTGTGAATTTAAATTTATATTTATGGAGTTGTTGAAAATGTAAAACATGCTATTATCCCCTTTTTGTAATTCCTATCTAAATAATAATCTACTTATATCTATGTCGCTTATGCACATCCAAAGTTCAACTTAATAGGAGTGTTGTTATTGTTGTAATAGTATATATAATCTACATTGTGTCCTGTTGTGTTTGTGTGTAGTGAACTGTGTCTGGTTGAATTAGTGCTGAATTTAGAATTCAGGCCATTTTCTCAATCCAGCAAAATCCCATTGAGCAGTGAGAATAGAAGTAATCTAAAGGGTGGTACGAGCAGCAGACAAGGTCACATGCTTGGCATATGAACTGGAAGTAAATATTCATGTACAGGAAAGTATATCAGATATACCATGTCCACTAGTTTAAATCTGTTCCCAAGCTGCGTGATGTTTACAAGACTTGGCAAAAACCTGCATATCAAACCAAATCTCAGAAGACTTTGCGTTTCATATGTGAGAAATACTGCCGCTGACATTTATTTCGTATCACTGTATGGTTGATCTTGGGATTTTCTAAAAACATTTTTTCTTTTAATTTAGCAGTCTGTTTTGCTCTTAGTTCATCAAAACCAAAATAACTGATAAACACACCGAATAGAAAAAGGAACTGTCTTCATTGAGGGCTCATACATTTATGCCCACTGAGGTTTCTTCAATTATCATTATGATTTTGAAGTCTGTAAGAAGAGGCAACTTCTGAGCTTTCCATTCCCGCTGCACTGCCTGAATTCCACCAGAGACACCAACAAAGATTTTGATGGTCTCATCAGTGTTGGCTGCATATTAAACAGATAAAGGCTTCAGGCAGAGGTTAACTAGGACTTCAATAACGGTGATTCATCGTTGTAGTAAAAGAGGCCATATGTCAACACGTAATGGAGTATGGATTCCAAGTCATGTACAAGGAGTGTTTCATATGACCTTTTACTATGCAAGTTGCTGCTATAGATGGTATATTCTAAAATGAACAATATGTTGAAAGGGCTCTTCATTATTACTTCCCTGAATAAATAAAGGGGCAGGTGTATTAGAAGTTTTTTTTAAATGTTGCTAACTAATGGGTAATAAAATACTTAAAGCAAAATGTAATTTTCAAATATGTAAAGTTATATTTTTAAAGCAACAGTAATCTTTTTGTTGGTCTTTGAGGTGGGCTTGATTGTAGAAGTAAACATCAGCAACACAACTTTTCTTCATACAAGTCTTTGTTCCATGCAGTTTTTAGTCAGAGCAAATGGAAATTGTTCACTTGTACTCTCTTTGAGGGGAGAGTTCTGCATTTGCACGCTCAAAAGTATGTGAGTGTGATTCAACAGCTTCCTGTACCAATACAGTTTTTTTTCTACAGGACAGCCAAATCTTTTTATCAGCGGGTAATAGGTAGCTGCTCTCCTATACCACCAAAAATTTTCAATAAAAGTCAGACATTGAACACTGTGAAGTCAAACTTTCCAATTTATCCTCATTGTAAGAGGATGAGAAGATAAAATAGAAGATGGTAAACAAGTCAAACCTCTGTGGCTGGCTCAGTAATTCAACATAAAAAGAGAAAATGCTGGAAATTTTCAATGAGAAACAGAGTTAATGGGCAGGAGTTTGCCTTTTGGGTCAGGACTCCAATGCCAGGGTCAAGTGGACGTCACAAGCCTGCACTATGTGGGGAAACAGACACCTGGCAGTGATTTTCCCTGAATTGACCAGATAGTGGCCAGAGGGTGGACTTTCCATCTAAATAAGTATGGAGGGCAGACTCTCGAAGCTGGAGGGTCCTCCAGTTTAGAAGAAGCAGCAGCCTGTCCCTCAGGTTAGAGAAAGAGGGCACTGCCATCTTGGCACCCACTCTGCAACTTGTAAAAGTTTTAAAATAAAAAATGGCTACAACAGCCAGGTCGCCATCATGGACAGTAAGGCCCTCCACAGAGGGCCTATGGCCACAGCTCTGGGTGGGGAGAGCCTCTAAGTCTGCCTGGAGCACAGGCCTCACTTTAACGCCGGGAGACCAGTCGGCCTCTGTTAATTGGCCTCAAGCAGCTATTCACTTACCCAAAAGCCAATCCGGCCCCCGAGAAAACAACCCAAGAATTGGATGGTGCCAACAAACTGACACGCCAGCTGACAGTGTGAATTTTTGCGGCCACCTGGCTCCACCCCCTAAGGCGGTGAAAATCCTGCCTAAAATTTCAGATTGCTGAGCTTTTGTCAAGTTGCGATTTGTTAACTCCGTTGCCACATATGCTGCCTGATCTGCTAAATATCTCCAGCATTTGCTGTTTTTATTTCAGTTTTCCAGTATCTGCAGCTTTGTATAAGTAATTCAAAACCTGCACTTGCAGGTCCACAGTCTTCCAGGGGACGACTGAGTAGCCAGTCAGGCTTGTTAATGGTTAATGGAGGGTTAAATCTGTCACTCAGGGCTGGGTTTCTTTTTCTCTTTCCATTTTGGATAGCTCTGTGAACAATGCAACTGGTAGAGCGGCCCTAGCTTGGCGAACAGTGGGATGCAGCTTCAGAAAGCTGTGCAGTTAGAACTGGTTAAATTCCTGTACACACATGTGAATCACTGAGCTCTGGTTTGGGCAAGTGTCATGTGTCTGTACTGGAATGGAGTTTCAGCTCCATAATAGACAACCCAAAACTCTTCAGACTGTGGTAGATTTCTTGGCGACTTGATTTGGATATTCTTGATTGTAGATTTTCATGCATGTCATGACCAATAACAAATCCTCATTTTGAAGGTAATCGCCTCATTTCTGAACAATCAACTGGGTCTTTATATAACAATCGAAAGCTTCTGAGGCCCTGCAACCCCAGCAAATTTGGCTACTCTTGTAAGTTCAGTATTTGGCTAAGAATTTACCTTCATAATATTTTCCTTCAAGTTGGAAGGTCTGTAGGACAAAATCAATGGAAGGCACCTTCTTGGATCAGTGTCACTGGCACCAATAAATTAAAGGATTTTGCTGCCATTAGTTAAATTATACTATGTTTTTAGCACCAGTGTGAAACTCTGTGTGACTTATGCTAGTAGTACAGTGTAGTGGGAGCCTAAGGTAATTTGTTGGATAATTTCATATGAATGCTGAATGTAATCATCTGAAATTCCACTCTCTGCTTTTTGAATGAATGGCTTTTTGAATTGGGCTGTTGATGAAAATGGATTCATGCCATTGCTAGTTTAGTGAGGAATTTCAGACAAATACTTTACTGTAATTGCTTATTAGCACCTAAAGTCCCGCTGCTCACATCTTCCTCTTTCATGAATTTGCCTATCCGCACAAAAGTCCTTGTACATCAGTTCACCCATTGCGGGCCCAAATGTTCACTTTTCCGTGGTTTTAAAAATAAAAAATAGAAGCCATATTTAAAATGCTGAAGAAAAGAAAAACACCCAAATGTAATTGTTTTAAAAGAAAGGTGTCCTGGACGTATTTCCTGCAGCTAGCCTCCTCCCCCCGACCACCCCCACCCCCTTACCCAGAAGGAACAAACAGTAAAAACTGGGAAGTAAGAACACTGGCCTGAACTGGTCTTGTATACCTTAAAATAGAACACCAGCAAAACTGGGAAATAAGAGTACTGGTCCGAACTGCTTTTTCCTTCTGGACAGCCCTATGACCCTGACAACAAGAACTCCCCATGACCCCGGCAACAAGACTCCCCATGACCCCGGCAACAAGAACTCCCCGTGACCCCGGCAACAAGAACTCCCCATGACCCCGACAACAAGAACTCCCCGTGACCCTGACAACAAGGACTCCCCGTGACCCCAACAACAAGAACTCCCCGTGACCCCAGCAACAAGAACTCCCCGTGACCCTGACAACAAGAACTCCCCGTGACCCCGACAACAAGAACTCCCTGTGACCCCGGCAACAAGGACTCCCCGTGACCCCGGCAACAAGGATTCCCCATGACCCCGACAACAAGAACACCCCGTGACCCCGACAACAAGAACTCCCCGTGACCCCGACAACAAGAACTCCCCGTGACCCCGGCAACAAGGACTCCCCGTGACCCCGACAACAAGGACTCCCCATGACCCCGACAACAAGAACTCCCCATGACCCCGACAACAAAAACTCCCCGTGACCCCGACAACAAGAACTCCCCGTGACCCCAGCAACAAGGACTCCCCGTGACCCCAGCAACAAGAACTCCCCATGATCCCAGCAACAAGAACTCCTTGTGGCGCCAATGACAGTCCACCTCCAATCTCAAGTAAAGCACTGCCAAAAAAAATTTTTACATTTTTCTTGTTTTATTAAATAATTCTCCAGTAAATTTCTCTTTAAATTTATCAGAAAGATAGTTTTTATTGTCTTTGATCCTTTATACATGTAAAATTTTAGGATGGCTGGAACCTAACTAATTGACTCCCATTGCAAAGTATATTCGTCATTTGCGATTTTGATGTTTGCGAGGTTTCACGTGAACGTAACCCCCACAAACGACGAGACTACTGACCTGCATGGTGCAATGTCAAGGCCACTATATTTTCATTGAACAGAATCATAGCAAATGAAACAAACATCATGAACTTGGACACTACTTTTGACATGCAATGTGGATGAATTTTAAACACTGAAACATTGGATGAATTTTAAACACTGAAACATATATTAAAAGGAAATGTTGGGTAATTTGACTTGTAACAAAGACCAAAAAAAATACACTAACTTGTTACGCATGTATTTTAAAAGTCTGGATTTTAAATTTTATTTTAATATATGCAGAACTGATTTGTGAGTTGCTTTTAGTGCATGAACTAACTTATTTTTAAATTGTTTGCAATACTGAATAAATCTGTTTAATTTTTTATTAAAATGTTATACGTTTCAAAATTTGGTATAAGAAAATTGTTTAATAAAAGGGTAATTACTTCCTGAAAAGTTGTTTCTTTTTATTTCTTTCAACAGATGCTGACAAAAATATTACAAAAAAAGTTATGTTGGCATCGTGGATCACGAGTCACTGAGCTATCAATGCTGTGTAAGGGTAAATTAGCCAGCTAGAAGTTTTAAACCACCCTTTCCCTGTGAACTTAATAATTAGGGAATATCTCAGTTGTGATGCATAAGCCTGTATGGGATAGGCTAGATGAACCAGTTGGCCTTTCCCTGTTGTAGGTATGTTTGCATAAAAGCACATTACCGGGAGGAATAATGGGAGGTTTACCCTTTAGCTAATCCATGTTATGCCAATTTGGGAAGAGCCTAGAGAATGGATCCAAAAAGTTATACAAAAAAATTATTTTCTTAGGTCTAGTTTATGCCTAAAAAAGTATCTACCATCTAACACTGTGGCACAATCAAATTCCTTTACAATTCCTTGCTTCGAGGAACAGTAAAATGTTCGAGGAACATGCAGCTGTGTCAAATGGATTTTCATTCAAGTATCGACCTGAGGGGAGAGTCCTTATTGTCAGATGAACTTCAACTAAAAGTGCTGTGAAGTTTGAAAATATGTTGGCCTCTGCTTAGACAGAGAGATGATTATTGTGAGCGAGCAGACACGAATTTGGTTATTGTTGAGACTTTCAGTCAGATTCTATGGGCAGCTGGTCTTAAAGATAAGATTCACTGCCATTTTATTTTTCAAATCTAATTACTGAGGCACGGTTTAGAGAAACAAGGCACTAAATTTATCATTTCACGGTGCATATTTTGTGAAAACTCTCCGCAGATGATTTGGTTTGTAAGAATAATTGGAACAGATGAAAAAAGAGATGATGGATTACCTCATCAATAATTTTTCCAACTCGAAGATTTTTCTCCAGCGCAATTTTCAGCCTTTATCTCCTCTCCATAAGGTTTAACATTAGTTATGGTCCCATCATCCACTCACTTTTTTCCAAAAGGAAATATAAGCCCAGAAGGCATAGTCAGTAATGTCATTTAAATGGGTTAAGCATTCATACCATAGTATAGTTCACTGCAATGTTCAGACTTTAATGAAAATTCAATGTTGAAGTTTCAAACATTTTTGAGTATTTGAAAGGAGCAATTTGTATCTACCCCTTTCTTTGTCTCCCTTTTCTCATTCATCACTGCGCTTTGTTCTCCTTTGAACTGGGGAGTTGAACAATTCAGCACACCAACTTCTGAGTTCTACACTGACACAAGTTCTCCTTGATTTGTATTTTCCTGCTCTCCTCTTCATAACTCTCCCACACAACAAAATTTGGCTGAGATCACATCTGCGTGACCAAGGCCCTTGCAATTCCAGCTCTCTGACTACCGATTAAGAGGTGTGACCACATAAACAGGACAAGCCCCTTGCTGATTATCCTTTCCTCCTTATAGGAAAGCATCTGCCTTCATTGAGGCTCATTATTTGATGACATGCTAGGAGGTGTCAAAACGTGTGATCAGTTTCAGCTGATGAGTGAGGTAGATACACAGGAGACAATATTGCATACTAGGTGAAGTACCGGGACCTAGTGATGGGGTGCATAGCATAGTGGTTATGTTTCTGGACTGGTAATCCAGAGGCCTAGACTAACGCCCTGGAAACAGGCATTCATATTTCACCACAGCAGCTGGGGAATTTAAATTCAGTTAATTTAAATAAACCTGGAACAAAAACCTCATATCAGTAATGGTGGCCACAAAGCTGCTGGACCGATATAAAAACCCAACTGGTTCTCTGTGGAAGGAAATCTGCCTTAGCTCATCCGGCCTGTGACTCCAGATCCATAGTAATGTGGTTGACTCTTAACTGCCCTCTGAACTCCACTCAGTTGTATAGGGATAGGCCTTGCTCGTGACATTTACACCCTGTGAATGAATTTTAAAAAGTTGGTTGAATGACAGACAGTATACCAAGGTTGTACAATGTCAGATTCCGTCTAAATGAGCCCCTGAAGTGGGAATTTGGATACAGTAGTATAAGGGTTTGGTATGTATGGGTTAATGTGGGACTGAGTACAGTACCGCCCACTCATGATGTAAGAAGGTGACCCAGATCTAGGATCAGTGTGATGTTGAGCAGAGATGTGTTAAGACTTAGACATGGAGACAGCTCTTTGTCTGTACCCTCTACTGTATATATGTATAAAGTTACAAGTAGTTAATACAGTACAGAATACTATGAAGATGTCCTTAACAGACACATTCTGTTACCAACACCATCCCAATAGATACTAGGATATAGAGCTTTTGACAGAGTAGTTTTAGAAAACCATGAATCTTTGACTTTGTTGAAAAGCCTGGAATTGTCTCACACTCTATCTTGTTCTCTAATAATTTGCGCACTTTTGAGATTGAAATATGTTAGTTTGGTATGGATAACCCACACATGGAGAAAATTGAGACTTAAACAGCAACTAGTGCATTTCACTACAATGGTCATTTCTCCACTGCATCACATCACAAGGAGACGGAAACCATAAAAAATACAAAGGGCAGGATTTTCTCCCCCGTCGGGGGCGAAGTTGAATGCTGGGTGCGCAGAGGCGCACTTCCGATCGGCTCCCCCGATTGGGGGCACGGCACCATTTTACGTGGGTGGGCCAATTAAGGCCAGTCCAGCGCGACATCCACACGGAAGCGCTATGCACTCCCTGTGCGGGCGGGGGGAAATCCCAAAATCGAGAGTGCGCTCTTTCGCGCATGCACACGAAGGAGCGCACTCATCTCCCTAAGGCTAAGTGCTGCCTCAGGGAGATCGGCTGTTCTGTGACAGAAATTAAAAATAGAAAAATTAAAAATAAAAAAATTCCTGACATGTCCCCTGATGTGACATGTCCATAATTTTAACAAAAACTTTATTAAAAATTTTTAAAACCTACATGAAACTTCATCCCGCCCGTGGATGAGGTTACATGCTTTTTCTAATTCCTGCTGGGGCTCCTGGCCTGCCCACCAACCATTAATTAGTTAAATGACTTTGTCAATAGCCTCAATTGGCCATTGACAGGTCGGCGGGCGCGCAGCTGATTTTGCTGAGCCCCCGCCTACCAGAAAATTTAAATGAGGCGCGGTGACATTGGGAGTTCTGCCGACGTCACCGCGCGTCATTTTACGCGTCGGCGAGTGGGCCCTGCCCCCCGCTCGCCGACGGGAAAATCCTGGCCAAAGGGTGACAGGAGCTAATTCGAGCATTTAGGGTATTTCATACATTGCACTGTGACTTAACTTTAGAAATATTTAATTGGCTGCAAAATACTTTACAACATCCTAAGTCGTGAAAGACACATGTAAATTCAAGATTTTTTATTTGTCCTCAAATCATTTTGAAGTTAAGTGGAAATTAAAACTCACAAAAATAAATCACCAACCTAGTTACAATTGAAAGTAGTGAAGGCACTGTGTAAGGGATGTGGCAGACAACTTGCACACAGCAGGATTCCGCAAACCACCAGATAATCTGTTTAATGGTGTTGGGTTGAGGGATGAATGTTAGTCAGGGAACAGGGAAAAATCCCCCCGCTCTTCTGTAAGATAGTGTCATGAGATAATTTATGTCTACCTGAGAGGAGAGATAAGGCCTCAGCTAAATGTCTCATCTGAAAAGCAGCATGTCCGACAGTGCGCGCAATGCTGCTCTGGAGTGTCAGGCTAGGTTCTGTGCTTATGCCTCTAGAGTGGGACTTTAACCCACAACCTTCTGACTCAGAGGTTAGATTGTTCCCAGTGAACCATAGCTGACACATCTGTGGGAGGATGAATGGGGGCTAAGTTGGGCCAAGTGGCATCTGTTTTTTAAGGTGCAATGTTGCCAAATAAGGCCGGGATTTTTCGCACCCATTCACAGCGGGCATCATGGTGGGCGGGAGCAGAAAAGATCACAAGAAAGCCAAAAATCAGTTCTACGGCGTCGTCATTTCAATATATTTGCATCTCATTATAAGGGCCCCTCGCCAGAATCATCCTCTCCCCCCATGCTGGATGATCAGGGCATGTTAACATGCAGTTAGCATGTTTCACAACAGTATATAGGCGGCGTGCACCTGGCGACCTGCACTTCACTCGTGACTTCGAGGTTCATTCGTCTACCTTGCATCGTGCAGCACTGGCAATAATCAGCACCAGGCTTCACAGGCAACGCCACATCGCTTTCAGGGGGTTGTCACAGGCAAGTCTCTACCAAGCAGACCAGCAGTAAGGTGGGGGTGGCTTTTAATGGGCTGCAGTGTTAGGGCTCCACTGGGGAAGAGGGGACCTGGCCTCAGTCATGGGAAGGGGCTGTAGGGCAAAGGCTACACTGGCAAAGTGGCTGGGTGGAGGGGGGGGAAACTGGCCTGCAGGGCTAGAGCTGTTTTTGGAGGTGCGTTTGGAGATGCGACTGGGAATGGTTACACTCAGAACACCTGAGGGCGGGGGGGGAGGTGGGGGGGGGGGGTGGAGGTAGGGTGCAGGGGGTTAACATCCTCAGTGCCAGGATGGGGAGAGAGTATGTTACAGAATAACATAAGCTACTTGGGGCCAGAATGGGGAGAGCGCTGAGTGAAGGAGCGCTTTAGTTTACATTGCTGAGCTTGCAAAGACTGTCCTTGTCCCAGTCCAGGGAGGGGGAGGCCATGTCAGTCCAGTCTCAGTCATGCCCAGCATGTTGTGCGCAGGGCAATGTCGGAATATCACGCGCCTCGGTCCATGGGGTTTCTGGCATCATACTGGGCCGCAGATGGCACACTCAGTCAGGAGAGGCATCTGAAGCCTATAGATGGGGAAAAGGCATTGTGGGGGCATCTGATGGTGTGTGGCGATGTAACTGTGCAAGTGGCCTCAAGATGGGGATGGGTGAGGTCCACACAGGGCATAGGGACATCTACCTCAAAATGTTCAGGGGCTAACAAACCAATATCCACCACAAACATGTTGGGATCAAGGAATACAGGAGGAGGGTTGAGAGGTGTTGAAGGAAGGGAAACCTGGATATTAAGCTTCCCCAGGACAATGGGAGGGGTTTCCACACTCACACAGGGAGGGTCCAAGCTGGTCTGGCAGTGAGAGCTCAGCACCACCATCTTCCGATCTGCAGCAATGGCACAGAACAAAATGAAAATGAGGAGATACTCTGTTGGTGAGGGCTCTGTGGGCGGATTGGAGGGCAGCTACAGGCACTGGGGGTGGGGTGAGGGGGGTTGTGATTAAAGGGGCTCCCAACTGAACTAGTGCATTACCATTAGGAGCCTTTGTGAATTGTGGCACCGGGCAGTTCACAGAAAAGAAGCCTTAGGCACCCCCTCAAATAATCTCATTTCCTTACTAAACATTTTCCCTCATGGGGAGAATTTTCTCTCCGCCGGGGGGATTGGATGGGAGCGGGCGCAGGCGGGTGCGTAGCCGATTGCCACCCGCGATCGTCTTTGCGCCGCCATTTTACATGGGCGGGCCAATTAAGGCCTGCTCAGCGTGACGCGCACCCGGAAGCGCTGAGCGCTCCCTGTGCGGGCGGGGGGAGTAGGCTGAGTCGGGGCCTGCATAAGCGCAGAAATCTCCTTGAGGCACAGAGCTGCCTCAAGGAGATTAGTTTGATTTTTGAAAATTTTAATAAAGAAAAAAAAAATTTTGAAGACATGTCCCCTCATGTGACAGTGTCACATGAGCTGGGACATGTCAATGAATTTTATTATAAATTTTTATTAAACTTTAAAAACCTTCATTAAACCCCATCCCGCCCGTGGATGAGGTTTCATGATAAATGCGAAGGCCGCCTGGGCTCTTCACCTGCCACCAACCTTAAGGTTGGGCGGGCAGCTCAGTTAATTAGCTTAATTACTATTTAATTGGCCTTAATGGGACTTTGACAGTTCGGCGGCCGTGCAGCCGACTCCGATACGCGCCCGCCGAACTCAAGATCTGAATGACGCGCGGTGACGTCGGGACGCACGCCAAGTGAGCCCCACCCCTGCTCGCCGACCCGAAGATTCTGCCCCATGTTTATTCCAGAGTGTAGTGAATGAGAATCCAAGCGCCTGGGCTGAAAGCAGCACATCCAAGCGCCTGGCCAAAACAGTGTCATAGCAGACGGTCATGTAAAGGGTTGAGTGGGGGGGTGAACCTTGAAGCGCACCCCACACTGGCCGTCATTTTAGGGGCAAGTAGATGCTGACACGAGAGCAAAGCCCTTGAACCCACATTCGCTGATGAGTCATTGTCAGAAAGAAGACCTTTGGAGGCTAATGTTGACTCTTGTTTGTTTTTCATTGATACTGCAGAGGGAAAACCAACAAGAAGATGTAGCCTGCATTTATTGCTGCCTGCATAATCACATCTGGGCAGGAGAGAAGGAGAAGATTGCGACAGAGGTGCCTGGCTCGTCAAAGCGGGGAGCAAAACCCTCAAGACCAAGGGCCAGCAGGGCCACCTCCGCACACAGAGGAGGAGGCTCCCAGAGACGTCGTGCATAGGCGGCTCACAAGGCTGAGGGTGTACAGGACTCACGTGTCTCATCTGCAGATGAGTGAGAACCAATGTTGCCGATGCCTCCGCATGTCCAGGGATCTGGTGACTCACATTTGCCACATTCTCCAGGAATTGGCGCCACGGGAACTGGGAGGACATCCAGTGATGAAAGTGACAGCTGTACTCAACTTCTATGCCACTGGCTCCTTCCAGGGCTTGTCTGGGGACCTCTGCGGGATCTCTCAAACCTCCACGCACAAATGCAGACATGAGGTCACTGACGCCTTTTTTTTAACCAAGGCTCACAATTATGTCAACTTCAACAGAAATCAAGCAAGCCAGATCATTGGGCCTTGCTGAGGTTTCCAGATTCCCACAGGTGCAGGGTGACATCGACTGCACTCATGTGGCTATAAAAGCTCCCTGGCAACAGGCACTCGAATACAGAAACAGGAAAGGCTATCACTCGCTCAATGTATAGCTGGTCTGCGACCACAAAAAACGTATCATGCAGGTTTGCGCCAGATATCAGGAAGCATCCATGACTCATAGATCTTGAGTAGATCGCAGATCCTAGACATCTTTGAGGGACCACACAGGATCCAGGACTGGCTCCTCAGTAACAAAGGGTACCCACATAGGACGTGGCTGATGATGCCATCCGGTGGCTTCAGACTCCTGCATAGAGAAGGTACAACGAGGCTGGTGGCACTGTCTGAATATTTGTGGAGCACACCATCGGGATCTTAAAGATGTGATTCCGATGCCTGGGCAGATCCAGCGGAGCACTCCAGTACACTCCCCAGAGGGTCTCATAGAGCATCATGGTTTGCTGAGCACTGCACAACTTGGCACTGCAAAGAGGGGAGGACTTGCCAGATGCCACATGGAGGAGCTGCACATCTCCTCCGACGAGGAAGACATCGAAGGGGACGAGGACGTTGAGTTGGAGGAAGCAAAGGCTGCAGGGGAAGAGGCCAGACGAGGCAGGTGTGAGGCCTTCCTTGTCACCAGATTCCACAAGGAGAATGACGAATTGCAGTGAGTACCCTCCTGGACAAGTGCCCTCCATCATGGGCCATTAACACCAGTGTTGCTATTCCTCTCATTTCGCCCATGCATTTCAATATGAGAGTGAATTTTTACACATCAGACTCACATTGTCCTGATCTTGTGAAGGATGATGAAGCCTCAGCAGTATGTGTCCTTGTTGAGATGAGGTGCTAATTGGAGGAGGGAGTCCTGGCATCAGGAGTCAGAAGGTACTCCAACATCCCAGTCACAGTAGCAGCCTACAAGAGCCAGGAGCTGTTCCACTATCCTCAGTGAGCTCGTAGCTGTAGGCCTTCAATGTGACAAAACTTCTCAAGGAGATCTATCTCCAGCAATAGGACAACACATTCTGTGTAACCTCGATGGTGAAACTGATAGGTGACACTTGGGTCAAGGCAGCCTAAGATGTTCCGCAGGCATGCATCTCAATCCTCTGTGTCACCTTCTTCCCCATCACATTAACATCCGGCTCTCTCAGTTAGGGATGCTGGCCCACTTTTATCCTCACCTTACAATGCATGTCGACAACCTGACGATGACAACGTTCAGCCACTTGCGTGCCAGACCTTAAAATGCCTCCTCTTTAAGACACACATTGTGCCCTCATGGCCAGCCCTGGCCATGGTGAACTCCAAAATTTCTCAGACACCATGAAGCCTTCAAGGTTACAAGTTGTTGCTAATAAAGAGCACACTGCAGCTTCAGTACACCCTTGCCCCTATCCCACTGCTCACCTCAACATTGTCTAAAGCTACAATGTGCATTTCTAGAGCATGTTCAAAGGCCCTGTTGATCACCAAATATCAACACCTTTTGCAATTAGCATCACTCGTCTTGGCAAGTGTTTAAGTGATGGGACGCACAGCGCTGCATCCCAACATTGTGACGAGGGCTTGGTGGCTGCATGGATGAGATCATTCACCCTCTTTCTGCAGTGGGTGGGTGACCTCTTCAGTGCTGTGTTGGCATTGATCACCACTGCTACCACCTGCCAAGCAGGAGTGGTGAGGTTGGTGGACCTCCGCCAGCCATCCTGGGGGTAGAGGACATCACAGCAGGCCTCAGCTGCATCCAGCAGGTATTCCAGGGAGGCGTCACTGAATTTGGGTGCAGCTGCCTTCTTCCCTTTTGGGACCATCTTTCTCACTTGTGGCAGTCCTGGGCTGCAGACGTTGACAAAGCTGTGCACAGGTGCCGTTTAAATATCGGGCCCAGAGTGAGGAAGCGATGAGCTCACGGAGGGGCAGGTGAATCAGAGGCCTCCCGACCATGATCCAGAATGCTTCCTGTGCGTGCATAATTAATACACCGGGAAGCGGACAATACGGCACAAAAACCCACCATTGCGGCCAGCAGGTAGAATGCCGTTTTTCACGCCTGTTGCCGCACTTAGTGCAATGAGTGGAAAATTGTAACCTAAGGCTCAAAAATGAGGTCCAGGATGTCTGCGCACAGATCCAGTGGGAAATACACAGGCCGCCGTGTTGGTAAAGGGATTTATGTGATATATATAATAAATTGTTATGGCACAGCAGATGGTAAATGCTGAGCTGCTCAAAACCCAGAGGGAAACTTGAAACAGCTGCCACAACTGTTTTTGCAATTTGCATTTTTATTTCGAGATGCATGCCTTGAATTCAATAGTAATAAGTCCACTGAGTCTTAGAGGTTTTTTACGAAACTAAAGTAAACATATATTAATAGAATAAAAGATACATAGGTCTACAAATTACTACCGTGATAACCCCTAGCTCCCCGAATTAATCTGACTCCCAGTTACAACTCCTTTAAGGCAGCAGTAAAACAAAAACAGATTTTAACAGACCCAGGCAAAGCACACAACACCCTGGACAGTGATATTCACAGTGGGCAGGATTTTGCCCATGGTGGGGATGCTCGGCAGTGCCGATCGTGGGCAGTCGGGAAGCTGACTGCCGCCCGCGATCGGCACCGCACTGCGATTTCATACTGGCAGGCCAATTAAGGCCTGCCCAGCATGAAATGCGAGCGGCAGTGCTGAGCGCTGCCTATGCAGGCGGGGGGAGGAGTGCGAGCCGGCCGAATGCAAACTTCATGCATGCACGCGAGTAGTGAATGCTGCATAATCTCCCTGATTTTAACAAAAATGTAATAAAACATGTCCCCTCATTAACTCTGTCACATTAGCAGAGACATGCTATTAATTAAAAGTTAAAGTTTTTGTTTTATTTTTATTTGCTTTTGGAAGCCTCACCCCGTCCGTGATTTCCAAAAAAATGCAAAGGTCGCTTGGCCTTTTCGCCTGCCCACCGACTGTTAGATTGGATGGGCAGCAAAAGCTTTATGTTAATTGATAACTTAATGGCCTTAATAGGCCTTTTAATTGTCAGCGGGCGCACTGCCGGCTCCGGTGCACACCCGCCGACCGAACTATCACGTGAGTGCATGTTGATGTCGTCACACTCGGCCGATGTCAACGTGCATCATTTCGTGCTCGAGCAGGTCGGGCGCACCCTCGCCCCCCAGTCGAAAATTTCTGCCCAGTGAGTTTTCATAGCTTCGGTTCCTGTAGACAGCAACTTGATACTTAGAGGCTGGAGGCTTTTCACACTTGTGTTAGATCTTAGAATCCCTTCTCCTTACACATAATCTCATCTCCTTTATACATGTTTCTCCCTTTTTAATGTAAATTCCATTGGTCCAATAAGTCTTTGCAACTTTACTTTTTCCATAATATAAATCTCCCATAGTACTCATATTATCAATAGCCTTTGGGAAGAACAAACACACTGTTTGGCTTAGCCTCTTATGGCTAGGTGTAACACTTTACCATCTCTTTGAAATTCACTACTCTGGTTTATCTAAAAATGCAAATTTTCCTCACACCTCACATTCTAAAACGTCAACCATGTTTACGTATTTAGCATTTCAAACCTAGCTTCCCTTTTGATCTAGCTGTCTTCAATTCAATTAATTCCCCACAAACACACATACACACAGAGAAACGAATTCAAACCTCACTATTAACCTACCTTTGCATAAATCACAATAATATTATGAACATTATTATATTTTCATGACATATATGACTTGGATATTGGAATACTGAGGAAATTTTCAAAATTAGCCGATGATACCAAGCTTGGAGGAATGGCAAACAGTGAGGATTATACCAATTCACTGCGGCAGGACATAGGCTAGCAGATGGGTAGATAAGTGGCAGACGGAATTTAATACAGAGAAGTGTGAGGTGATACATTTTTGGAAAGGGGATAGGGAGAGACAATATATATTTAATGACAGTTCTAAAGAATGTAAGGGACAGAGAACCTGGTTGTTCATGTGCACAAATCTTTGAAGGTGGCAGGGCATATAGAGAGAATGGTTAGCAAAGCATGTGGGATCTTGAGTTTCATAAATAGAGGAATTGAGTACAAAAACGAGGAAGTTATGCTGAATCTTTGTAAAGTCTGAATAAGCACCAAACAGAGTATTGCAGTCAGTTCTGTCCATCACACTTCAGGAAGGGTGTAAGGTTCCTTGAGAGCGTGCAGAGGAGATTTACCAGGCTGGTCCCAAGGATGAGGGAATTTAGAAACAAGGTTTGTTGGAAAGGCTGGGGTTGTTCTCCTTGGAGCAAAGGAGGTTGATGGGAGATATGATAGAGGTATATAAGATTACGACAGGTAGATGAAAAAAACCTGTTTCCATTAGCTCTTAGGATAAGGACTAGGGTACAGAGATTTAAGGTTTTGGGCAAGTTATACATAGGAGATGTAAGGAAGAACTTTTTTATGCAGCAAGTGGCAATAACCTGGAACTCACTGACTATGATGATGGTGAAAGTGGAGACGATTAAATGATTTCAAAAGGAAATGGTCTAGGCACTTAAGGGAAATCAACTTGCAGGGCTACGGGGATAGAGCAGAGGAATGGGACTGACTGGATTCCTGTACAGACAGCCAGCATGGACTCAATGGATGAATGGCCTCCTTCTATACTGGAATGACACTAGGACTCTGTGTACCTGGTTGAATTCAAAAGCCAAAGTGTAAAAATGAACAGCAGTTCTTGGTTGGATTGATCTTTTTGTTCCGTGATAATAGAATCATTACTATTTCGATTTTCTATTTGTCGGCAGCTAATCTTACACTGATTACACCTTGGGTGGCCCCTCGAGCACTAAAAATTACAGCTTTTTAAAACTTCTCTGATTATGGCATATTTCGCAGGTTTTTTTTTACAATAGGCACTTTAATGACTGTTTAGCATATTAAATTACATCCAAGTTTCAGGGCTCGTCCTGAAGTTAGCGTCAGATCAGATTCAATTCCGTAAACAAGGTCGTTGTTGACACCTTTGTTTTCTCACTTCTTTCTCTGGAAATCCAGAAGACTTGCCAAATTCCTTTAGTCAAAAATCAGGTCGCAAATTGAATACATGGCAGTGTGGTGGTAATGTCACTGCGCTAGTAATCCAGAGGCCCAGGCTATGCTCTGGGGATATGGGTGCAAATGGCCGCTGGTGGAATTTAAATTTACTTAATTAAAATCTGGAATTGAAAGCTAGTCAGTAGTAATGATGACCATGAAGTGATTATTGATTGTTGTAAAAATCCATCTGGTTTACTAATGTCCTTTAGGGAAGTCTATCTGCTTACCTGGTCTGGCCTAGCCTATATGTAACTCCAGAGCCACAGCAATGTGGCTGACTCTTAACGACCCTCTGAAATGGCCCACTCAGTTCAAGGGCAATTAGGGATGGGCAACAAATGCTGGCTATGCCAGCAATGCCCACATCCTGTGAAAGAATAAATAAAAAAATTCTCCTTCCACTATAAAATCTTGTAATTTTCTTGCTAAATCAAAAGGTTCAACATATAAGAAATGTGTTGTTTGTTTGTTGATTTATTTCTTTTTGACACAAGTCATGTTAGTCATTCCACCACAGAATAAATAGTCACTGCTACTCTCTGCTCTAATGTTTACTTGCGCTGGTTGGCATGAAGAAAATGTACTGCGACTTCAATCCCAAGCAGGTAACCATCACACAAAGAGCTGTCATCTCATGACACGTTTCATACTGAAACCTGAAAACATCCCAATGAAGTTGCTCTGAGGAAGGAAGGAGTTTTTCTTCCTTTGTTTTTATTAATATTACATGAGTATATTGGTGGATTTTCTGTTTTCTTTGAAGGTTTAGTCCCTGGTCCCTAAACTGTTCACAACATCTGTCATGATGTTCAAAATTTAATAGAAAACTTATTGCATGAGTGAATGAAGAATTTCAATTCATGTATTGCTGACAAGTAAAGGTACAGCATCAGACCTTGCATTTAATGACCTCGGGAATTCTAAAATGCTTCACAGCCCAGGAAGTACTTCATGAAGTGTAGTCACTGTTATAATGCAGGAAACCCAGCAGCCAATTTGTGCACGGCAAAGCCACACAAACAGCAATGAGGTAACCACCAGATTATTTTTCAATTGATGTTGATTTAAGGTATAAACGTTGGCCAGGGCGCCTGGAGAACATCCCTGCTCCTTCAAATGGAACTAAGGGATCTTTTATACCCACCCGAGATGGCTGTTTAACATCTCACTCAAAAGAAAACAAGAAAAAGCTGCAAATGCTGCAATTTTCAAGGCTAATCCCAAATAAATTATGAGAAATGGTTAAGGGGGCGGGAGGGGGTCGATGTGGAACGAATGGGTTCTTTGGTCTTGAAAGGAGGTAAATTAGAGGTACACATGATACAAGGTGGAATAAGAGGTTAATCACGAGCATTGCTTCAAGTTAAACCACAAACCAAGATATGAAAAATAGGTATGTATGTATCTAGCCATAGTCCCAAAGGACCATAGGCATCTCTCTCTCCATTTTGGCTACTCATAGCTTGAGGGGCAAGGCAAGGAGGCAGGGCCTCCATGAATTACCATAGCCAGTGCAGGGATTGAACTGACACTGCGACTGTCATTCTGTGTTACACTCTAGCCAGCTGAGCTAACCGGCCCCCTATGAAAAATAGGTACAAACTAGAAAAATGTAAGTTCAGCACTGATGTTTGACGTGCTCCTTTCCTCAAAGTGGTTAATACAAGGAACAGTATTCTGATTAGGGTAGTGGTGAAAAAGGTTCTGGAACCTTTAAAGAGGCAGTTTAAAGCTTGAAAGGAGAAATTTAAGGTTTCATTGGAAAGAAGAGCTTGTTGGACTGAATGGCTTCCCTCAGTACACATACCTTTGTGATTACAAGGATCTTCGCACAAACATTTGGAATCTCCCAAAGTTTGCTTACAGTCAAATACTCCTGAGCCATCTTCAATCAGATTTAGTTCTAGCATAGGATTTTAGCATAAGAAACCATCAGAAGATGTACAATAAGAAAGGTCTTTAACAAGAACCTCCATCCCCTGTCTCTCAAGAAAGGTCTCAGACGCACCAGTCAATCAAATATATCAGCCCAGGCTAAGGTCTCATTCAAGGTCAAGATAGTTTGAGATCACTTCTGCAATTATACTCAAACAAAGGTAACTGATGACTGAATTTCTCATAAACACCTTTGATCAAACGGCTATTCATCAATATTGAATAGATTGCCAGCAGCAAGGATGTTTTTGATGAATGTTATGGCACTGCGTTGGTTAAACAAGTAACAGGCCAAATAATCTATTGCATCTGGCCCAGGAGCTCACACCTTATGGAACCCTTTCCAGCAAACTTATCTAGTCTGGGCGATACCTTTCTGTTGAAAAATGCTTTGTGTGACCCTGGATCTTATAGTTTGTAACAGAACAAAATACAAGTTAAAAATTCAACCCTAACCAAAAATATATTTTTGTCACAACTGAAAGAACTTGAAAATATTCCTCAAATGTAGCTAACCCAAATTAAAGTTCTTGTATTTATTTTTTAACACTGAATTTACACCACAGAAACAGGCCATTCAACCTAATTGGTTCAAGTCAGTGTTTATACCCTACAAGAAACTTTTCCTACCCTACTTTATCTCGCACTATCTGCATAACCTTATATTCCTTTCTCCCCCCTATACTTACGTAGCTTCTTCTTAAATGCATTTATGAACTTTGCCTCAAATTTCAGTTGTTCATAAATACTAACCTTGAAACAAGCAGGGCAGGGTCACATCATGGGCAATTGCAGTCTGGGGTTTTAAATGCATACCTGAGTCACTATACGTCAGAACTTGCAGTAGGAGAAATAGTGGGACCAGGTGAGGTTACATTGCTTATCATTGTGGTCTCCTTAAGGACGAGATCCCACTGTTAGAAAATTAATAATATTCAGCCAAGCTACATTCCTTGCACCCATATAAGAATGGACAAATTAATTAGCTTGCTGTAACTGGAGTCTTAAAATTACTTATCCATTCTGAACGTATGTTAGAATTTGGTGTAAACACATACTGAGTTACATTTTGCTCCTTACACTAAGTTATTTTTAAGGGACAGATGCCATTTTACATTTCCCTTTACAACCCTTTCTTACTGTATGCTGATCGCTGACCTTTGTTCCCAGAACTGATTTCCAGGCCCAAATGACTTACCAAAATTAGTCGGAGCAGGTTTTGGAGGTCAAATCCATGTATTTAATTTAGGGTAAGTAGGTTTTGATTCTATGTAATATGTTGCAGTGGCAGCAACATGAACAACAATTTTCATTTGTTTAGCACCTTTAATGTAATTCTGAGTTGTCTCACAGAAGAGAAATGGAGTTTGAGAAACAGTGGAAGAGTTAAGGGAGAGCACTGCCAAACAAGTTTGAGAAGGCTTTATAGATTGTAAAAGTAGCATCAAGGTGGGAGGTTTATGAAGGGAGTTCCAAAGTGAAGGACGAAAATGGCTGAAGACTCTGCTACCAGTGGTGTAATAGAAGGTGGTGGCTGTGCACAGCAGACCAGAGTCAAAAGACTCGATGACTAGAAAAAGGATTTTAAGTTTGATTCATGGGAGGATAGCGAGTTAATGGAGGTCTGCAAAGATTGGGGGCTTGGTGTGGTACAGGATGTGGACAATAGTGAATGAATTGAAGTTTGTCTAAATTGAATCTTTGGAGATCTGCTGAAGGGTGTTGAAGAAGTCAAATCTGGAGGCAACAAAAGCATGAATAAGATTTCAGTGATGATGTGGATTAGGTAAAAGCAGATGCAGGTAGTATGAGAGAGGGTACAACTGGAGGAGACTCCGTTAAAGATGAAACTTTATTGTAAGTAATGTTGTATAATGTTGTATGTGCCTGCATACCATTGTAATGTAAAGGTGCTCGGCAGGGCAAGGGTTAACATGGGACTTGAGAATAGCACCACCAACGGTATGATGTATAAAGTCACATGGTCATAGATTTCGAGAACAGGCTCGAGAGGACATTCTGGAACCAGCCTGCATGGAGGTAACAGCACCATGCATGACAGTAACCTGGCATCTGTAAATAGTTAAAGATTAACAATAAACGGTTTATGTTTAAATATAAAAGTCTCAAGGTCTTATCATTGAGACAGACATCTGAAGAACCCATAATACAATATGGTTGACAGCGTTGTGATATCAGCGCTATCAGTATGGTACAACACAGTTGGCAGCGGTGGTCGCTTCTATAAGATATCACATCAGAGATAGTACCATAATCCGACATGGTGATGCACAGTGATGTGAAAGGTGGCAGCTAAATGCATGAACCCAGAACAGTATCCCAAGATATGAAACACTAAAAGCAGTTGATGCCTAACTAGAGAGATGTGCTCCTAAGAAGAAAATGTGAAGAAAAAGTTGAAGAAGCTTCACGTCAGATTTGGAATGAGGAATCCACCAGAGTGGGTGTAAGTCCATTGCAGAAAATTGCAAGAACCTGAGTGATACAGTTTACAAGATGATGAGTGAAAATATAAATAAAGTAGCTGTACTTACATTTTAGAATAAGTGGTGGTCCCAAGGGTTCAGCATCCAGAGGGCAGCTGAAAGACAGCTGCAAGTAAAAAGCAAAGGTTAAAAAAAAACAAACCTGTAAAAATCAGCTGGCAGGGTCAAAAGTTTAAGCAGAACCTGCAAAGTTTTAAAAAAAGGCCTGCAGATTTTAAGAACAAAATGCTGTTGCTTTAAGTTTAAAAAAAGGACCCCGATCAGACCACGAGCCAGCCAAATCTCCCAAGCCATTTGGGAGGATAAAAAGGCTCACAATTGTCGGGGAGTCTGCAGAAATCAGGAAAAGCATGGGAAACGTACTGCAGAGAAACCGACAGCTGCAGACTCAATCTGAGACGGAAAAAAAAGTTACTGCACTGACAGCACTGACAGCCCTTAAAAAGGTAACGACATTTAAAGCAGTAACTACAAAAGGAAAAAAACAGCCATGGTTGGAAAATTAGAAGAGCCAGATTGATTTGAAAGGACTAAATCAGACCAAAGAATGGGAGTCTTGGAGAAGAGAATTTTTACTGTACAGGAGAAGTACAGGATTAAATAAGGAATCAGAAGAAGCACAAGTTGATAAGTTTTTATTCATCTTTGTGAAGTACTCCACAGCCAACGTATAGATCAATACTCGGCAACATCTGGTGAGATATTAAGAAGCTTTGACAGATATTTTAAACTCCAAGTTGTGGAGAGTGCATGTGATTGTTTCAGGATATTCATTTTGGGTCAAATGTCTATTAAGGTTACATTTAATCACTAACACGGAGCTTCTTATTCAACAACTTGGCATTTCTTGGGTGCACTATGGTAAAGCTCAACTTAATAATTAAATTAATAAGATCACTGCTCTAATCTTTGTGTTACTTCCTTTCTTGAATTAACTTAATTGGAAATCCAGAAGTAGTCAACTTATTTCATTGTAGGGAATGTGATTCTCTCATCTTTGCTGTATGGTGTAAATGTAATTAATTAATTCAAAGTCTTGTCCCTTGTCCTGTGCTTAACATACTTAAAGCACTCTTTACAAGGACATTTATTTCCTTGGAGTGACAAACTTCTTTTAATTTCCCCTGAGAACTGTTTTCTTGTTCATTTTAATGCCTTCAACTGAGATTCACGATCTCAACTGAGACCAAATCTAGGAATCATTCCAGTCTCATGGGTCAGTGCCATACTGCAGTTATCCATACTCACTGAGCCATCACTCAACATAATGTTATTTTAATGACTCTTTAGAATGATAGGTTGGTGACATTGTTTTCTATCTGAAACAACTAACATCCTTTAAATGGAAGAACCCATTAAGATAAACTGCTACAAGTGTTAATTAATCTGGATGTGACTGATATTTCAATTTTGGTTATGTGCCTTCATATTATTGATTACTAACCATTACATTCTAGGAATTTTTGAAAGAAAAGCAGGATTGAGCTGATTAGAGAAAGCCAACATGGATTTGTAAAGGGTAAGTCATGTCTAACGAATCTGTTTGAATTTTTTTGAGGAAGTACCTAAAGTAGTATGGAGTGGAATATCTATGGATGTAGTTTATATGGACTTCTAAAAGGCACTCAATAAGCTTCTATACAAGAGACTGTTAGTTGAAATAAAATCTTATGGAATTGAAGGCAAATTATTGGCCTGATTGGGAGATTGGTTAATAGAGGCAATAGGGATAATGGGTATTTTTAACTTTTTGCTATGTGTAATATTTCAGATATTAAAATAGAGAGAGATGCAAGTTTGCCAATGATACAGAGATTGGTGACATAAGTAATGTTGACAGCAACATTAAATTACAATGAAACATTGATGATTTAAATGATTGGGTAAATGCGTGGCAGATGGATTTCAACATAGGTAAGTGTGAGATCATCCACTTTGGATACAAACATTTTTTAAAGTGATGTTATAATTATTAGGTTTATAAGATTGTTATGTTTTGGGACTATGTCTTTAGTTTAAGATAAAATGAAAGGAGTCATGTTACCCATTCTGAAGTCTACCTGAGAGCAAACATGGGTAGTTTGATTGTTAGAGATTAAAGGGGGCCCAGGTTTTTTTACTGGGAAGAAGGTGCAAGGTGTTTACATTTAGAGACAATGGCAGCAGCCTATGTGTTAGTAGAGAGGACAGACTGTGGTCTCCAAAGTCCCAGGAAAGTGTTGAGAATGTCAGGTTGTAAACAGTTGTGCTTTAAACTGCCCATTTACTTCCAAGGTAAAAGAGAGTTGAGGGGGTCTCAGCATTTCTACCTGGGTCCAAGGCCCATGTGGTTCACGTTCCCATGGAGATGGGTTTTGAGAGGAGAAGGAATTCTAAGATATCTCTGAAACTCTCAGATACTGCCAGAATCTGGGAGAGGGAGAGCAGCTATAGGCAACAAGGGATGTGCTCAGATTGAAAAGACCGAATTTGTGGTGTTAAAAAAAGGCTGCAAGATTCACCTAGTTTGTGCTAGATGAAGAATCTCCAGAGAAAAAACTTCACTGGGAAAGACAGTTCTGAGATTATAAATTCCCTGACTGAGAAAGGAAAAGAACAGAAGTAAATGCTCAGGAGCTAAGAATCACCATGGACTGCTTCCAGTGAATTGAATGTCTGCTCAAAGGACTGTGTAAGTATATCAGCAAAATGTGTTTTTGGTTGTGCCATAAGTAAAAATGGGGGAAAGTTCTGTTCTGTGGTTTAAAGTATAAGTTGCCTACAAAGATAAAGTTTGGTCAAAATTGCTTTTAACTTTTGTTACAGTAAAAGGCTTAAAACATGAAATCTTGTGTTATTCTTTCAGCTATTAACTTAGAAATTTGAACTTCCAGTTATCAGTCTCTACTGGGATAGTAACAATGGTGAAAAACTAGGAACAGTGGAAATCCAAAGAGATTTAGGGTTCCACGTACGCAGGTTGCTGAAATGTAGTAATCAGGCACAAAAAATAATCAAAACGGCTAATGGAATGTTAGCATTTATAACTAAAGGACTACAATATAAAAGGGAAATTTTGTTACAACAATTTGTATTAATATAATGCCTTTATCATAGTAAAACAATCCAAGGCGCTTCACAAGAGCGTCTTCAAACAAAATTTCACACGCAGCCACAAGAAGATATTAGAACAGGTGTGTTAAAGGAGAAAAAAGAGATAGAAAAAGTTTAAGGAAGGAATTCCAAAACTTAGGAAGCTAAAGGCACAGTCGCCTATGGCAGAGCGATTAAAATAGGGGAAGTTCAAGAGGACAGAATTGGAGGAAAACAGATATCTTGGAAGGTTGTAGGGCTTGAGGGGCTACATAGTTGAGAGGGATGAGGCCATGGAGGGATTTGAATACCAGCATAAGAATTTTAAAATTGACGCATTGTTCAACCAGGAGCCAATGTAGGTCAGCCATCGCAGGGGTGATGGGTGGAAGTGACTTGGTGTGAATTAAGCTGCCTGCAGCAGAGCTTTGGGTGAGCTTAAGTTTATGGACAGTGAAGGATGGGTGGTTGGCCATGAGAGAATTGAAATAGTCAAGTTTAGAGGTCATACAGGCATGGATGAGGGCTTTCACAGCAAATGAGCTGAGGCACGGGCAGAGGTGGGCAATGTTACAAAGGTGAAAGTAGGTTGCTTAATGGTGCAGTTATGTGAGCAAGCTCATCTCAGGGTCAAATGCAGCACCAAGGTTTCAAACAGACCGATTCAGCCTCGGAATTTGCCAAGGAGAGGAATGGGTGTCAGTGTATAGGGAATAGAATTTGTGGCAGGGATCGAAGACAAGGGCTTTGATCTTCCCAATATTTAGCTAATCAAAGCCCTGGTTAGACCACATCTGCAGTATTATGTTCAATTCTAGGCACTGCATATTGGAATGGATTTATTAGCCTTGGAAGGAGTACAGTACAGATTCACCAGAATGTTACCAAGATTCCAATGGTTAGATTAAGGGGTGAGATTACATAAACTGGACTTGTATTCTCTGGAAGAGAGGGGTTCAAGGGGTGATTTGATTGAGGTTTTTAGGATTTTTGGAGGGAACTGACACAGCAGATTAAGAGAATTTTTTTTCATTGGCAGGGGAGTTTAGGACAAGGGAACATAACCTTTAAATCAGAGCCAGGCCATTTAGAAGAGAAGTTTGGAAATACTTCTTCATGCAAAAGTGGGTAGAAGTGCGGAACACTCTCCTGCAAAAAGCTAGATTAATTAGTAATTTTAAATTTGAGATAACAGATTTTTGCTACCCCAGGGTATCCAGGGATATGGAGACAAAGCACGTGGATAGAGTCAAGATACAGATCAACCTTGATTTCACCAAATGGTGGAACAGGCTGAATGGCTCCTGTTCCTATGCTCTGGTCAGAAGAAATTGCAGGAGGGTTTTCTAAAGCACTTACCATCAATAGTGAGCCACATTATTGGAAGTGTGAAAAATTGGAGAACTATCAATTCATCTTATTTAATTTAACTTGAGAAAATTGTATATGGAATTGATATTTTGATAATGTTAAATTTATAGTGATGCAAAATGCAAACTTGCAAATATGTTATGTACTCGTCTGTACAAAATAATTGATCTTTATACATCTTATTCATAAAAGTATCTAAAACTTAATATTGAGTCATTTTGGCTTTGGATGCTACAGTAAAATGGGTGATATTGGATCAGCCATCCGTTATACATCTCTCCTGATTATCATTTCTGGCTCCTGGTGTTTTTGCTGTTAAATCTGGTTTCCATTAATTGGTTGAAAATTTAGAGACTCAGGCACTGGGTGTACAAGTCTGCTACCTGACTACATGCATTATGGCTGGAGCATAATCTTTTAAAACCAACTTATAACAATAAATTTTGTAGCTATCCTTTTGTAGGCAATGTAACAAAAATATGCTTACTTTGAAAATCATACAGGAAATTTAGTAAGAATTAGGTGAATTTGGCCAAAAGAACGTCATATTTCACTAATACATGGGTTACAAACATTATTGCCACAATTTTGTGCAAACAGCAAAATCAATAAAGTACAGGCCCAAACTTGGCAAATTCTTAAGGCAAACCCCTTAGCATCATTTCAATGTGCTTCTGGCATATGGCAAATATGCACAGGAAGCAAGGCCTGAGGCTCTCAAAATGGGACCAACAGCAGTTCTTGAAGTGCTATTGCTTATCACTAAAGTGAAGTTCTGTGCTAATTTCCTGCATTACTGTGGAGAAGTATCAGAGTTAGGATCAAGTATTGCTGGCAAAATCTGTGTAGAAATGGCAGTGCTTCATTCAGCAACACGTCTTTTGAGATTCTGCTGCAGGAGATACAACAAAGGAGGAGGAGCTGAACAAAACCCATCTGTCAAAGTAGAGGTCCAAGCAACACAGATGGCAGCAGCTTAAAATTCAGGCCAAATAAGTAAGATCTTCAGCTGCATTAAGAGAAGCACCAACATAAAGATTCCTTAGTATGGATGTTTACTCTTCATACATGGAACATAGGACCAGGAGTAGGGCACTCAGCTTCTTGAACCTGTTCCATCATTGAAATAGACAATGATAGTTCTGTACCTCAACTCCAACTTTCCCTATAATTTTTTTTCAAGTCCACGGATGATTTCTTTAAGCACGTGGCCCCTTTAAATTTTTTGCACAGCTGCACATGTCCAATAATTCAAAGAGGCTGGCTTGCACAAGGACTTTTGGCTTGTTGCCACTCAGCTTAGAGAGAATGGCCTGAATTTCACGCTTGACGTGTGCACTAAGTCGGCAGGAGCAGAAGCGAATGCGGAATCCGCTCCCGGCTGCAGTGGCGTTGCAAACGCGATTTCTGGCTGGATGGTCAACTAAGGTCCTCCAGCATGAAACACGTCATCTGAATGGTCAGGAAGGGCTGGTAGGGGCGGGGGCCTATTGGGCACTGGTCCCAACGGTAACCGGACAGGCACTTTAAAATCGGCAAAGGCAGCTCCATGATGGCTAACGGGGGAGAATCTTTGGAGTTGGTCCGGGGACTGAAACAATGGCCTCACCGGCGGCTGGAAACATCAGACGAGAGGACAAGTCGGGTGGGCACTCGGCCCCCCGTTTCTTGGGCGAGTGCCTCGTGGTCATCGTAGGGGAGGTCGGTGTCAGGTGGGACGTTCTTGCACCCAGGGATGGCAGGTGAAGTGTTAAGGGCTGGCCATCCCTCATGGAGCTCAGGGGTGTTAGAGTCTGAGTGCCAACTGTCAATGATGCTGGAGCTGGCCAAGGGGGTGAGCCCTGGCTGCTTGGCCTGAGCACCTTGCATGTCGAGGGCCATGATTCGGATGTGCTCTGCGAGGTGTCCCTCAAGTCGGGTTAGCCAGGCTGCAATAGCGCTGAAGGTAGAGAGTGGACTAATCAATGCTCCTCTGTCCTTTCAGAAGAAGAGGAACCATAACACCATTGAGGACAGGCGGAGGACCCCAAAACTTCTTAACCTTGACGAGGTATGAATGATGCATTGGAGCTGGAGAGCCACCACCCACCTCAATCAGCTAGTCGTGGAGACGCAGGCGTAAAATTCTGCTCAACATTTTTCAATTCAATTTACCTATGTTTTTATCATATGCCTTAATAGACCTTGCCTAAGAAAATCTATCTCAATTTTGAATCTTTCAATCGATTTAGCCTAAAAGATTGTGAGGAAGAAAGTTCCAGATCTCTGCTACCCTTATGGGCTGGACATCAAAAGCTTAAGTCTATTTTAGAGTTATGGCCTCTTGTTCTTAATTACCCAACCAGAAGAAAGTGTTTCTATCAACCCTATCAAATCCTTGAATCATCTTAAACTCCTCAATTAGTTCATTCATTAATATTCTATACTCAAGGGAAAACAAGCCTGGTCAATGCAATTTAAAGCTTTTAGCCCCGGTATCATTCTAATAATCTGCATTACACATCCTTCCAAAAAAATGTTTTTCATCGGATGCACTGTGTCCAGAACTGAGCATCATACACCAGATGCAATCGAAGCTGAGCTCTATACAACTTTTTTTTAGTGCATTCATGGGATGTGAGCACTGCTGGCTAGGCCTGCATTTATTGCCCATCCTTAATTGCCCTTGAGAAGGTGGTGGTGAGCTGCCTTCTTGAACCGCTGCAGTGCATGTGGTGTAGGTGGTGGAACAAATGGGTGAAAATTGCCTCACCGTGTCAGCTGTGACTCAATGGGTGACACCCTCACTTCTGAGTCCAATGGTGGTGGGTTTAACTCTCACTCCAGAGACTTGAGCATAAAAATCTAGGCTGACACTCCAATGCAACAGTGCTATTAGGGAGGGAGTTCCAGGATTTTGACCCAGTGACAGTGAAGGAATGATGGTATATTTCCAAGTCAGGATGGTGAGTGACTTGGAGGGGAACTTCCAGGTGGTGTTGTTCCCATCTGTCTGCTGCGCTTGTCCTTCTAGATGGTAGTGGGCATGTGTTTAGAAGGTGCTGTTTAAGGAGGCTTGGTGAATTCCTGCAGTGCATCTTGTAGATAGTACACGCTGCTGCCACTGTGCATCTGTGGTGGAGAGAGTGATTGATTGTGGATGGGGTGCCAATCAAACAGGCTGTGTTGCCTTGGATGGTGTCAAGTTTCTTGAGTGTTGTTGGAGCTGCACTCATCCAGGCAAGTGGAGAGTATTCCAACACACTCCTGACTTGTGCCTTGAAGATGGTGGACAGGCTTTGGGGAGTCAGGAGGTGAGTTACTCACCACAGGATTCCTAGCCTCTGACCTGCTCTTGTAGCTACAGTATTTATATGGCTAGTTCAGTTCAATTTCTGCTCAATGGTAACCCTCAGGATGTTGATAGTGGAAGATTCAGTGATGGTAAGGCCCTTGAATGTCAAGGGGCGATGATTAGATTCCTTCTTGTTGGAGATGGTCATTGCCTGGTGCTTGTGTGGCACGAATGTAACTTGTCACTTGTCAGCCCAAGCCTGGATATTGTCCAAGCTGCAATTGGACATGAACTGTTTCAGTATCTGAGGAGTCACAAATGGTGCTGAACATTGTGCAATCTTCAGCAAATATCCCCATTTCTGACCTTAAGATGGAAGGAAGGTCATTGATGAAGCAGCTGAAGATAGTTGGGCATAGGACACTACCCTGAGGAACTCCTGCAGTGATGTCCTGGAACTGAGACAATCGACAACCACAACCATCTTCCTTTGTGATAGGTATGATTCCAATCAGCGGGGACTTTTTCCCCTGATTTCTGTTGACTCAATTTTTCATAGGGCTCCTTGATGCCATATTGGGTCAAATGCTGCCGTGATGTCAAGGGCAGTCACTCTCACCTCACCGGAGTTCAGCTCTTTTGCCCATGTTTGAACCAAGGCTGTAATGAGGTCAGGAGCTGAATAACCCTAGCGGAACCCAAACTGAGTGTCAATGCATAGGTTACCGCTTGACAGCAATGTTGCTGACCCCTTCCATTACTTTACTGATGATCAAGAGTAGACTAATGGGGCGGTAATTGGCCGGGTTTGATTTGTCCTGCTTTTTGTGTACAGGACATACCCGGGCAATTTTCCACATTGTTGAGTAGATGCCAGTGTCGTAGCTGTACTGGAACAGCTTGGCCAGGGGCGTGGCAAGCTCTGGAGCACAAGTCTTCCGTATTATTGACAGAATATTGTCATGGCCCATAACCTTTGAAGTCTCCAGTGCCTTCAGCCATTTCTTGATATCACATGGGGTAAATCGAATTAGCTGAAGGTTGGCATCTGTGATGTTGGGACCTCTGGAGGAGGCCGAGATGGATCATCCACTCCGCCCTTCTAGTTGAAGATTGTCGCGAATGTTTCAGCCTTATCTTTTGCACTGATGTGCTAGGCTCCTCCATCATTGAGGATAGGGATATTTGTGGAGCCTCCTCCTCAAGTGGTTGTTTAATTGTCCACCACTATTCACGACTGGATGTGGCAGGGCTGCAGAGCTTAGACCTGATCCATTGGTTGTGGTATCGCTTAGCCCTGTCTATCACTTGCTGCTTTTGCTGTTTGGCATGCAAGTAGTCCTGAGTTGTAGCTTCATCAGGTTGACACCTCATTTTTAGGTATGCCTGGTGCTGCCCTTGGCATGAACTCCTGCACTCTTCATTGAACCAAAGGGGGTGTACTCATAGGCCAAATCTCCATATTCATTTCTCATTAGGGAATAGCATTTAAGTAAAATTTACACTTTATCACAACACTCTTTCATGTAACATATGTTGCAGGGCACTATTTCAATGCAGAAAAGTAATACCTTGAACATAGCAGCTTAAAGCTTAACTCTCAGAATTCTGCCAGCAGAAAGCAGCAAGTAAATTCCTTTTCCAAGGCCTAGTCAAGAATGGAGATGGACTGGACATAAGGTTGCTGCTTGGCAACATCTTCATCAATTCAATCTGCTTTCCAGCCAAGGCAGCACACAGGCAGTGGGCCAGGACAGTTAGGAAACACATTACACCAAAGTAGCTGTTGCAATATCAAATACCACAAACCTGGCCATGAATCTAGGGAGGTAATTGATGAAAGGAATACTGGAGATGTGCTAGAATCAACTAACAATCATGGGTCATTTATTGTTATTCTTCCTGCAATGACTCATTTTCAGCCAGAGCTAGTAGATGCCTGCCTTATGATATTCTCTTTCAAAGCTTTGTCTCAGGAAATGTAATTCATCTTTCTTTCCCTCTTCCAATAGAGAAGCCAAGTTGTACCTCTGAGCTTGCCACATCTCAGTAGATTGTGTCAAGCATTTGACCCATTCTCAAGGACCAGCAGGGGTCCTAGCAACCCATGGAATGTAGGTCATGAGTTTGAGGAGGATACAACTCAAAAGTGAGGAACAGCAATTCGTGGCGGCAAGAGAGGAATACCAAAGAGCAAATTAAGCAAAAGTTGTATCATAAATCTTTTTTGGAGCAAGGAATTGGTATCTATTGGTCTTTTAAAATGAGTTGATAAAGGACTAGAAGTCCTTTCTGATATCTTTTGAATCAGCTATGAGCATCCTGCAGAGAATGCGCACTTTTGAAATCATTGTAGTCATACATATCATGGATCACCTATATGGGACCGCGAAGCACAACAAGTGTTGTGACTGGTGCCATTGAAACTTTGGGTACCCACTTACGGGGTCTGCATGACTGAATTTGACATACTATGTGTTCGGCTGGAAGCAACAATGATGGTTGACTTAACCCAGCAAGGGGGTGGTAACTCTCAATGCGAGTCACTGGTTATTCAGGTGCTGGACTTTCATAGTGCTTGGGATAAAGCAAAAGAAAGGTTAGATGAGAAAGTTTCCTCTCAAAGTGTGTGCACTTCCTCCCATTTCACCTAGGCCCCTCAAAGGATTGCCTTTGTGCTAGGAGGGACTTCAGCCATTTCAAGATTCTGCACTCAGAGTCTTACACCTGAGCAATACCGCATAGTAGCCTGACACCAAATTTGCTCTTTCTACTTATAGACAGCAGTTCGGCATAACCTTAAATTGTGATAGTTGCATTCCTTACTTGACCAGCATGAGGCACCACTTACTGGCCTGCTGATTAACAGATTGCCAGCAGTTGCAGTACTTTGGTACACATTCCACCCCAATAATGCTCATTTCATGCCTCTAAAGTAGCTAAACAACATTTAGTTAGTCAACTGCCAGAGCTGTGAATTTAGCTGAGAGTGCAAAAAAACTAGGAGGCTGAGCAAAGCTGTAAATTTGCAAAGTTCAGTTTTTATTTAATCAGCATTTGGATAATCAGCTCAAGGGATAGCGTAGTTCATTCTTCTCATCTTAGTTCCATCTCTACAGACTTTCACGTATTACCATCATTCAAACCTTACTTACAAAGGGAATCATTTCAAGATGCATTTGTTAGTATTTCATTATTATCTGATGAAATTGTGTATTTGATTAAATATATTAATACATTTAGATAAGAATCAAAAGTCTGAAGCGAGAGTCGCTATTTATATATCATGGTGCTGGAGCAGAACACATTCCTTTCACCTATCACTGTTAAGCCTGTAATGAACATCTTTTCATTTCAAAAAGCTCATAAATGAAAAAAAATGGGATTTATATTTTAGCATGGCTGATAAAAGACTTGGGCCTGAATTTCACACTTGGTGTGTGTTCACCAAGCCGGCGGGAGCGGAAGCAGAAGCAGATGTGGAATCCGCTCCTGGCTGCGGTTGTGTTTTGAATGTGATTTCACGCTGATGGCCAGTTAAGGTCCACCCAGCATGAAACACGTCTTCCGAATGGTCAGGAAGGGCCAGGTGGGGGCGGGACCTGTCAGGCGCCGGGCCCAATGGCAGCCTGGTGGGCGCTTTAACATCGGCAGAGGCAGCTCCCTGAAGGCTGCCAGGGAAGAATCTTTGGAGTCGGCCCAGGAGACTTGAACAATGGCCTCACCAGTGGCTGGAAACGTCAGGTGGGAGAGCAAGCCGGGTGGGCACTTGGCCCCCCGTTTCTCAGACGTGTGCCTCACGATCCTCATGGAGGAGGAGGTGGGTGTCAGGCGGGACACTCTCGTACCCAGGGATGGCAGGAGGAGGCCACCGCACCTGACCAAAAAAGCCTGGGAGGAGGTGGCAGCCGAGGTCAGTGGCCATGATGCGGCTCACATGGGTGCAGCGCCGCAAAAGGTTCAACGACCTGCTGCACTCGGTGAGGCTGAATACCATTGGCATGGATCAGTGTGGAGAAGTGTTAAGGGCTGGTGTCCCCCCCGCAGTGGAGCTCAGGGGTGTTAGAGTCTGAGTGCCAACTGTCATTGACACCGGAGCTGGCCACGGCGGTGAGCCCTGGCTGCTTGGCCTGAGTGCCTTGCGGCTCGAGGGCCACGACTCAGATGTGCCCTGCAGGGTGTTCCTCAGGTGGGGTTGGCCAGGCTCCAATGGCGCTTCAGGTAAAGAGGGGACTAATCAATGCTCCTCTGTCCTTTCAGGGGAAGAGGAGCCATAACGCCATCGAGACATAAAGGACAGGCGGAGGCCCCCCAAACCTCCTAATATTGACTAGGTACAAAATGGATGCCTTGGAGCTGGAGAGCCGCCAACCACCTCGTTCAGCCGGTCGTGGAGATGTCAACGTCCCTGACAAATGTAAGAGCGGTAAGAGTGCAATGCACAGAGGTGAGAGTGTTGGATTGTGCAAACATTTTTGTATAGTCTCATCATTAATGGGAGCCTCAACTATATTAATACATTTAGACAAGAATCAAAAGTCTGAAGCGAGAGTCGCTATTTATATATCATGGTGCTGGAGCAGAACACATTCCTTTCACCTATCACTGTTAAGCCTGTAATTAACATCTTTTCATTTCAAAAAGCTCAGAAATGAAAAAAAATGGGATTTATATTTTAGCATGGTTGACAAAAGACCTGGACCTGAATTTCACACTTGGTGTGTGCGCACCAAGCCACCGGGACAGAAGCAGAAGCAGATGTGGAGTCCCAATTGACCATTGAAAGATGATGGCACCATGATGTGGATCTCCATTGTCTCACCAGGTGCCTGGCATGCACAGTGACAATGTGATGATTTAAATTAATGACACGTCATTGTTCTCCCTTAGATTCGCCAGCTTGCACTCAAATGCAGGGCCCCGAAGAGCCTCCCTTGATGCCAGAGGACCACGGGGCTTCAGATGCACCTGTGTCACACCCACTCTCTGAACCAGGCACCAGCACTGATACCACCACCTTGGTGGGCATTAGATCATCGGCTAGAATGTCGGTGCACAGCAGTGAGGGCACTTCACACTCGCTTGAGGAGCAGGTGGAGGCAAAGAGTGCCCACGGGGCCGGCAGTCAGAGCACTGCTGGAGACCAGGACCATGCTGAACCGAAGGCAAGTGTTGAGCTGCTGGAGTTGTCCATTAGGCGCCAGATGCTGGATATCCAGCAGGATGTGTGGGAGGATCTGGCGGAGATCCATGAGGGTATGCGTGCCAGGATTTCTGTTGTGGAGGAGTCCCTGTAGAGCATTGACCCTCATTGCCAAACTCACTGCCTCCTCCATGGAGAAAGCGGCGACTCTCATGGAGGGACAACTCCAAGGACAGAATCAGGGGTTCCTGGGGTTGCGTTCGGACCTGCAAGCCCTCACACAGGCAATGACCTCACATGGTCAGTGCCAGTGTGGGGAGATGGATGAGGCACCCAACATCCCAGCTAGGTGCCCCTCCATCAATGGCAAGCAGGGAGGCCCAGAGCGACCTCACGTTGGCACACAACCTGCTTGTCGTCTCTGCAGGCTCCTCTCTGGGTGCTCTGGATGACGGCAGCAGCTCCTCTGCCCCTCTGCCAGTGGCTGTGGCATCTGATGAGGCTGCGATGACTGGGGAGATGCCAGCTGTGGCACTGGCTGCTCCCTCCCAGGCAGGGCCAGCAGAGGCTCCAGTGGGCAGAGGACGCCCACCAAGGTCGTCAAGGCCAACAGGCTGCCTCCAATGCTGCTACCAGCGAGGGGAGGATAACAAGACGCAGCACTCGCAAATGGGTGATCTTCTGTTCTGCAAATTTTGTTAATATATTTACTGGTCTGACCATAAACACTATATATAGTTATGCTCATTTGATGTGAGTGTCAACATGATATAAATTTTGCTTTTGTCTTAATGGCCTGAGTATGCGTCACTTGTTTTGTAGGTGGAGGGCACACGAGTATCTAATATTGGACGTGAGAGGCTCCAAACTTTATTGCACAGGCACCGAGTGGACTTTGGGTTCAAAGGAAAGGGTTGTTTCAGCCATCCAGGATAGAGGCAGCAGCCCTGACATGAGATGGAAGCAGATCTTTCGCAGCCTAGCTGAAGGAGCATTGGATCAAGGCCTCCTTGGTGTCCCTGCCTCCCTGAAGGATACAGAGGTCTGCCTCCATGTCCTCAGCATTGTCCTCACCTGGCTCCTCTTCTGACTCACCAGTGGATTCACCCTCCGTGGCCAATGGAGCTGCTTCAGGATCCTCTTCTTCCACTGGGTCCCCCTTTTGCCAGTGCCAGATTGTGCAGAGCGCAACATGCAGCCACTATCAGTGACACCTGCTCTGGGGGTTATTGCAGTGTGCCTCCTGAACGACATCGGAAGCACACCTCTAGAAGACCTATGGTCCTCTCTATCACTGCCTTGTGGAGGCATGACTCCTATTATAACGCTGCTCTCCCTCTGTTCTTGGATGGTGGAGGGATGTCATAAGGCACCTTTTCAACAGATAGCCCTTGTCACCCAGCAGCCATCCATCCAGTCAGGCTGGAGCAGTGAACAGCGTGTTTTGCCCGTGCGACGAGCGCAAAATCGCATGGGCAACATAAAATCATGAACAATTGCCTTTTTAATAGCCTTTTAATCGTTGACAGGCATGGCTCTGACACCCCTGTGCGCCCATTGACCTGAAGATTACTCAAGTGTGGGATAACGTCGGGACGCTCGCCCTTTTTGTGCTATTGCATGTCCATTCAGGTCAGGCATGCGCCCGCCCGCAAGGCACAAAATTCTGCTCATGTTGTTGAAGTTTTTCAATTTGCACTCATCAGGACAATTCTCAAGAATACCAATGTAAAGGGAACCACAATTTATACTTCATGAGAAGAGAGAGCTGATTGGTTGGCAAGTGGACTCTGATTGGTAGAGCGTTGCCATAGAGAATGTATCAGCTTACTGATGACTGACAGTTAACTGCCAAGCCTCGTTTAAATTCAAATCAGGCAGGTTGACTCTGGTCAAGGTATTGCCCTGGGGAATGAACCAAAGAATGATGGTTACCTATTTTGTTTAGTTGAAACACCATTGTTTCATTGTACATGTTCTTTCTGCCTGAAAAGAACAGGGCCCTGTCTATTATTATATGTAGCTTCTAGCATACATAAGTGTCCCACACTGTCTGCCCAACAGACAATCTTAAATTGGTTGTCAGAGTAATTCTTAGCACACTCAGGATTGGTTAGCAAATGTTGTCCAATCGCAGAATCACATCTAATGTTGGACGCTGTTTTGAGTTTTGCAAGCACGGGCTAGTTGGGTACGGTTGGTAACTTGGCTGTTGCGAGCAGCCGAAGGGACATGCTGTTTGTTACGATCTGGCAGTCGTAGGGATGTAGCGCCTACATACCTAGGATCACACTGGTATGGAAATTCATACACCACATTGCTCATTTGTGTGATAGGCAGAACATCTTTTTGGCTTGGCAGCAGCATCCTGTTAGTAGTGAACACCACTCATGTTGCTACTGCACAGTAGCAGTGTGAAACAGCTAGTTTTTTGAGATACCTTGCCCTTCCAGGGTAATCTGAGGTAGAATGGGCACTTTTGAGGATGAAAAGTAGCGGCCTTAGGCCCGTTCATGAGTTTGCACGATATCCAGCGAGCAATAATCTGAGCAGAGTAGCCATTATCTCACAGGATGACTTTGATGCGCCTTATTTCAGTATCAAGCTTGCATGGTGAGCAAATGGCTCAGGCCCTATTTATGAGGTTGCTGATGAGGCCAATCTTATAGTGTGCGAAACTGAAGGAATCCCAATGCGTAAATTGACCAGTGAAGGTAGGCTTGTGGTAGACAGTAGTAAAGAACCCCCTAGCAGATTTCTCAACTAGCCCGTCAGGAAAGGGAGCAAATTTGACTGCTCCATTTCAAAGATGAATTTGAGCACAGGATGGAGCCCATCAAGACCATAAGACATAACAGCAGAAGTAGACCGTTCGGCCCATCGAGTCTGCTCTGCCATTCAATGAGATCATGGCTGATCTGATAACCCTCAACTCCACTTTCCTGCCTTTTCCCCATAACCCTTGATTCCCTTACTGATTAAAAACCTGTCTATCTCAGCCTTGAATATACTTAATGACCCAGCCTCTACAGCCCTCTGCAGTGAAGAATTCCACAGATTCACAATCTTCTGAGAGAAGAAATTCCTCCTCATCTCTGTTTTAAATGGGCACCCCCCTTACTCTAAGATTATGCCCTCTGGCCCTAGACTCTCCCACAAGGGGGAGCAACAACCTTTCAGCATCTACCCTGTCAAGCTCCCTAAGAATCTTATATGTTTCAATAAGGTCGCCTCTCATTCTTCTAAACTCCAATGAGTACAAGCCCAAACTACTCAACCTCTCCTCACAAGAAGTTCCCTCCATGCCCGGGATCAACCTAGTGAACCTTCTCTGGACTGCATCCAATGCCAGTATATCTTTCCTTAGATAAGGGAACCAAAGCTGTTCACAGTATTCTAGGTGTGGTCAAATTAATGCCTTGTATAGTTTTAGCAAGACTTCCCTATTTTTATACTCCATTCCCTTTGAAATAAAGGCCAATATTCCATTTGCCCTCCCTATTACCTGCTCAACTTGTATGCTAGCTTTTTGTGATTCATGCAAGAGGACCCTTAAATCCCTCTGTGCTGCAGCTTTCTGCAATCCTTCTCCATTTAAGTAATATTCAGCTCCTCTATTCTTCCTGCCAAAATGCATAACCTCACATTTTCCCACATTATATTCCATCCACCAAGTTTTTGCCCACTTACTTAACCTGTCTATTACTCTCCATAGACTCTTTGTGTCATCCTCACCATTTGTCTTCCCACCTATTTTTGTGTCATCTGCAAACTTGGTGATAGTATATTCACTTCCCTCATCCAAGTCATTAATTTATATTATAAATAATTGTGGCCCCAGCACTGATCCCTGTGGCACTCCACTAGTTACAGGTTGCCATCCTGAAAATGCCCCCCTTATCCCAAACTCTGTCTTCTATTAGTTAGCCAGTCCTCTATCCATGCTAATATACCATCCCAACGCAATGTACTATCTTATTAAGTAGCCTTATGTGCGGTACCTTATCGAATACCTTTTGGAAATCCAAATATTTTACATCCACTGGTTCCCCTTTATCTATCCTGCTTGTTACCTCCTCAAAGAATTCTAATAAATTTGTCAGGCATGATTTCCCCTTTATGAAGCCATGCTGACTCTGCTTGTTTATATTATGTATTTCTAAATGCTCTGCTATTACATCCTTTATAATAGACTCTAACATTTTCCCAATGACAGGTGTTAAGCTAACTGCCCTATAGTTACCTGTTTTTATCTCCCTTTTTGAATAAGGGTGTTACATTGGAAGTTTCCCAATCCTCTGTGATTTTTCCAAAATCTAAGGATTCTTGCAAGGTTACTACCAGTGCATCCACTATCTCTGTAGCTACTTCCTTTAATATCCTAAATTGCAACCCTTCAGATCCAGGGGACTTATCAGCCTTTAGACCCATTAGTTCCCCTAGTACTTTTTCTGTAGTGATAGTTGTTGTACTTATTTCCTCCCTCCCTTTTGCCCCTTGATTATTTTGTATTTTTGGAATGCTATTAGTGTCTTCTACCATGAAGACTGATGCAAAGTATTTATTCAACTCCTCTGACGTTTCCTGGTTCTCCATTATTATTTCTCCAGCCTCATTCTCTAAGGAGCCTATGTTCACTTTGGCCTCTCTCTTCCTTTTTATATATTTAAAGAAGCTCTTACTCTCCGTTTTTATATTACTTGCTAGTTTACCCTCAAAGTTTATTTTCTCCCTTTTTTTTTTAAATCATCTTTTGTTGGTTTTCAAAACGTTCCCAATCCTCTGGTTTACCGCTAATCTTTGTCACATTATATGTTTTTTCTTTTAATTTGATACTATCCTTAACTACCTTGGTTAATCATGGTTGGTTTATCCCCTTCCTAGAATCCTTCTTCCTCACTGGGATATATCTTTGTTGTGAGTCATAAACTATTTTCTGAAATGTCTGCCATTGTTCAACAACCCTCATTTCTGCTAAGCTCCTTTCCCAGTCCACTCCAGCCAACTCTGCCCTCATCCCATTGTAATTACCCTTATTTAAGTTTAGCACCGTTGTTTCCGACCCAATTTCTCACTTTCAAACTGAATGCTAAACTCTACCATGATATGGTCACTGTTTCCTAGGGGATCTTTTACTCTGAGATTATTTATTAAAGCTGCCTCATTACACATTACCATATCCAAAATAGCCTGATCCCTGTTTGGATCCAGAACATATTGTTCTAGGAAACTGGCCTGAATACACTATTAATTCTTGCTCGTGGCTACCTCTGCCAATTTGATTTTCCCAATCTACATGAAGATTAAAGTCACCCATGATTTGATGTACTGCCTTTTTTACATGCCCCCATTATCTCCTGATTTATTCTCTGTCCTACAGTATAGCTACTGTTAGGAGGCCTGTAGACTACTCCCACCAGTGTCTTCTTCCCCTTGTGATTTCTTACCTCCACACATATGGATTCTACATCTTCCAATCCAAGATCATTTCTTGCTATCGTACTTATTCCATCTCGTACTAACAAAGCTACCCCACCACCCTGTCCTTCCTGCCTGTCCTTTCGAAAAGTCACATACCCCTGAATATTTAGTTCCCAGCTTTTGATCTCCTTGTAACCATGTCTCCATAATGGCTATCAGATCATAACCTCTATTTGTGCCATTAATTCATTTATTTTGTTCCGAATACTACATGCATTTAAGTAAAGAGCCATTCATTTTGCCTTTTTGCCATTTTTCCCCCCCCTATTTGCTGCTTTTTTTTAATGTTTGTAAACTTTAGCCCCTCCTGTCACATTCAGAGTATCATTACCTAAATAGCTGCCCTGCAATGCTGCCATACCCTTTTGCTTTGTTAGCCTATGTACCCCATCTCCAGAACCCTCCCCCATCTATTTAGTTAAAAGCCCTCCCTACAGCCCTAGTTATTCGATTCGCCAGGACACTGGTCCCAGCACAGTTCAAGTGAAGCCCTTCCCACTGGAACAGCTCCCTTCTACCCCAGTACTGGTGCCAGTGCCCCATGAACTGAAACCCATTCCTCCCACACCAATCTTTGAGCCACGTATTTAACTCCTTGACTTTATTTACCCTATGCCAGTTTGCCCGTGGCTCAGGTAGTAATCCCGAGATTATTACCTTGGAGGTTCTGCTTTTTAATTTAGCTCCTAACTGTTCAAATTCTTTCAGCAGAGCCTCCTTTCTAGTCCTATCAATCATTGGTACCAACGTGGATGACAACAACTGGATCCCTCTCCTTCCACTCCAAGTTCCTCTCCAGCCCTGAGGAGATATCCTTAACCCTGGCACTGGGCAGGCAACACAGCCTTCAGGGCACATGCTTATGGCTGCAAAGAACAGTATCTATCCCCCTAATTATACTGTCTCCCACCATGACTACATTCCTATCTCCTTCCCCCACTTGAATGGCTCTCTGTACCATGGTGCCATGGTCAGTTCGCTCATCCTCCCTGCAGTCCCCACTCTCGTCCACACAGCTTGCAAGAGCCTCGTAACTGTTGGACAATTGCAGGGGGCCGAGGCTCCTCGAACGCTACCCCCTGGGTCCCCATACCTGCCTCACCTGCAGTCACACCCCCTTGTCCCTGATCACAGGCCAAATCTGAATTATCTAATCTGGGAGGTGTGACCGCCTCCTGGAATAAAGTGTCCAGGTAGCTTTCCCCTTACCTGATGTGGCGCAATGTCTGCAGCTCGGACTCCAGCTCCTCTACTAGGATCTAAAGCTCCTCAAGCTGCAAATGTTTACTACAGATATGTTCATCTGGATCACATTGGTGTCCAGCAGCTCCCACATGTTGCAGCAGCAACACATCACCCGCCCTGCCATCACTATTGGGTTTTATTTAATTTATTAATTCATTACTCTTGTATCCCTACTTTTTACATTTGAAGAATCCCCCACTCTTTATACTTTATTGTAATTAATCTTTTTACACAAGTTTTGATCTTATAATTAACAAGTTATTTTTAAGAGAGAAAAAAAGACCTTACTTTTAGTTTAAAGACTAGAAATACTCACCAATCCTACTCTCCAATCAGCTGCTTTCCCTATACTCACGTCACATTGTGGTTCGTGACATCACGCTGCCACTGGTCTCACTGCAGATAGGTCTCTCAATCTATGCCTTTATTCCTCTCCCACTCACCTCTCACTTAAAATATACTATTTTGAGCCTTAGGAATAGAATAACCCTTAATCACTTACCAGATACCCACCAATTAACTAGCTTCTTCTCCTGTAGCAGAGCAAGAATTAATTCCTGGAGGCTGAAAAAGTTTAGGCATAAGCAACCAAACACCTCTTTCCCTTCCTCCACTTAACTCCTTGAAGTGCTCAACTCCAGCACTCTATTGTAAGTCACACTGAAACGCTCAACTCCAGCACTCTATTGTAAGTCACACTGAAACGCTCAACTCCAGCACTCTATTGTAAGTCGCATTGAAGTGCTAAATCACACTAGGTTTGGTTACTTATATATGCTCCTAACACAAAGGCCTAGCTGAGTCACTTAATGAGGATCCAGTTTCAGCTGGTTCCTAATTAAGCTGCTCTTTCACTGGAACCCTTGAAAAAACCCTGCTTAAGGCTGGCAACTAGAGAATTTAAACTGTAGATTTCAGTTTAATGCCAACTACAAACTAAATTAGGTTTGTACAAAATAAACATTTAGACTTTCTTACCCGCAAACTGCACACACTCAGTGGGTCTTACTATAGAGTGCTGGAGTTGACCACTTCGGGGAGTTAAGCCGAGGAAGGGAAAGAGGTAAAAGCAAAATACTGCGGATGCTGGAAATCTGAAACAAAAACAAAAATAACTGGAAAAACTCAGCAGGTCTGACAGCATCTGCGGAGAGGAACACAGTTAACGTTTCGAGTCCATATGACTCTTCGTCAGAACTAAGAAATATAGAAATGAGGTGAAATATAAGCTGGTTAAGGGGGGTGGGACAGGTAGAGCTGGATAGAGGGCCAGTGATAGGTGGAGGCAAAGAAGAGATTGCCAAAGATGTCATAGACAAAAGGATAAAGGGGTGTTGATGGTGATGATATTAGCTGAGGAATGTGCTAATGATGACATTAAGGGTAGAAAGCAGGACGAGCAAGGTACAGATAGCCCTAGTGGGGGTGGGGTGGGGGGAGGGATTGAAATAGGCTAAAAGGTAGAGATAAAACAATGGATGGAAATACATTTAAAAATAATGGAAATAGGTGGGAACAGAAAAATATATATATAAAAAATAAAAAATTATAAATTATTGGAAAAGGGGGGATCGGAAAGGGGGTGGGGATGGAGGAGAGAGTTCATGATCTGAAGTCATTGAACTCAATATTAAGTCTGGAAGGCTGTAAAGTGCCTAGTCGGAAGATGAGGTGCTGTTCCTCCAGTTTGCGTTGAGCTTCACTGCAACATTGCAGCAGGCCAAGGATGGACATGTGGGCATGAGAGCAGGGTGGTGTGTTGAAATGGGACCCTATCCTGGTTCTGGGAGGGAGAGGAAGGTGCGAAGGCAGATGTGCAGGAGATGGGCCGAACACGGTTGAGGGCCCTGTCAACCCAACACCCAAACAGTCCTTTCAAGTGAAGCAGCACTTCACTTGCACTTCCCTCAATTTAGTCTACCGCATTCGTTACTCCCAATGCGGTCTCCTCTACATTGGAGAGACCAAACGCAGACTGGGTGACTGCTTTGCGGAACACCTTCGGTCTGTCCGCAAGCATGACTCAGACCTCCCTGTCGCTTGCCATTTCAACACACCACCCTGCTGTCATGCCCACATGTCCATCTTTGGCCTGCTGCAATGTTCCAGTGAAGCTCAACGCAAACTGGAGGAACAGCACCTCATCTTCCAACTAGGCACTTTACAGCCTTCCAGACTTAATATTGAGTTCAACAACTTCAGATCATGAACTCTCTCTTCCATCCCCACCCCCTTTCCAATCCCTCCTTTTCCAATAATTTATAATTTTTTATTTTTTATATATATATTTTTCTTTTCCCACCTATTTCCATTATTTTTGAATGTAATTCCATCCATTGTTTTATCTCTACCTTTTAGCCTATTTCAATCCCTTTCCCCCACCCCACCCCCACTAGGGCTATCTGTCACTTGCTCGTCCTGCTTTCTACCCTTAATGTCATCATTAGCACAATCCTCAGCTAATATCACCACTGTCAACACCCCTTTGTCCTTTTGTCTATGATATCCAAGGAAAAGAGGTGTTTGGTTGCTTTTGCCTAAACGTTTTCACAGACGCTAAGGTGTGTAAGAAAATTCTTCCATGCAGCTCTGGATTCACATATAGCAACCCTATCATCTGCCAATTAGAAATATGCAAGGGGTAGGAGGTTGGGTGTTGTTCCATTGAAGATGCATTTCTTGTGGTACTCAACAAAGATGTTTGTGAGAGCTGGGCATTTTGGGATCCCATGGCAAAACCATCTATTTGGTGTCATTAAAAATGAACTCAACTGCGCGCGTTCTGAGCTCATAAGTTCGATGAATATGATTCACATAATGGCGTTGGGTCCAGATCGCCATGATATAGTGCTGCAGTGCAAATATCTATGGCTTCCTTGAGCAGTACATTAGTGAATAGGCTAACAATGTCAAATGAACAGATGGACACGCATTACTATTGATATGCAAGTCCTATATGGACTTCGCAAACGTGAAGGAATTCTTCACCGTGTGTTTGGAAAACCCATTCAGAAGTGGTTGTAGCAACTCGCCCAGCATTTGGCTAATTCGTGTTGTGCAGATCCAGCCGTAGATAAGATAGAGCGTAAAGCGGCATCACTTCTGCATGCCTTGGGCAGCCCATACATGCATTGATGAAATGAGCCGTGAGGATAAATCCTATCATATATATCACCCGGCAGCTTGTTGCTCTTACACAAGTCCAATAAGCATTTTTTTAAAGCTTGCTTTCGAGCAGGGCTGTGCAGTCATACTGAGTGGCAGGTCCAAGGAATACAAATTTGGAATCATCATTATGAATGACTTGCGTATTGTTGATATAATCATGCTTGTTAAGGATGATTATTCCAGTCCCTTTGTCGGGTTTGCAGATATGTATGTCTGGGTTGGCCTTGAGGCCTCGCAATGCTACCAGACATTCATGTTGCATGTGAAAATCAGCAAAGTCATTCAGAAACCCACAATATGCATGCACTAGATCAGCTAGGCCCGCTTTCAAGGATTCAGCATCTTCAGCGGACGCTGGTTTGTGGCAGGAGAGTTGGGAGTAGAGGAGTTCGAACTCAGCAAATACCTCTTCCCGTTTGATGTGAACAAAGGCACACCAAAATTGAAGCCATGCATGAGAACAAACTCCTCACTTTCAGAGTACATGGTCAGAGATTTATATGTTCATGTTATTATAATGATATAATACCGTGGGTTTATTTGCTGTACAAGATACAAGGCACCAATCATAGGCATAGAGGTCTACAGCACAGAAAAAGGCCCTTCGGCCCATCGAGTCTGTGCCGTTCAAACAAGTATCTAACTATTCTAACCCCATTTTCCAGCACTAGGCCCATAGCCTTGTATGCCATGGCATCGCAAATGCACATCCAAATACTTCTTAAATGTTATAAGGGTTTCTGCCTCTACCACCCTTTCAGGCAGTGAGTTCCAGATTCCCACCACCCTCTGGGTGAAAAACTTCTTCCTCACATCCCCTCTAAACCTCCTGCCCCTTACCTTAAATCTATATGCCCTGGTTATTGATCCCTTCACCAAGGGGAAAATTTCCTTCCTGTCTACCCTATCTATGCCCTCATAATTTTATGCCCCTCATAATTTTATACAACTCAATCATGTCCCCCCTCAATCTCCTCTGCTCCAGGGAAAATAACCCAAGTCTATCCAATCTCTCCTCATAACTAAAACTCTCCAGCCCAGGCAACATCCTGGTAAACCTCCTCTGCACTTTCTCTAGTACAATCACATCCTTCCTATAATGCGGATTCCAGAACTGCACGCAATACTCTAGCTGTGGCCTAACCAGCGTTTTATACAGTTCCAGCATAACCTCCCTGCTCTTTTATTCTATGCCTCAGCTAATAAAGGCAAGTATCCCATATGCCTTCTTAATCACCTTATCTACCTGTCCCGCTACCTTAAGGGAGCGGTGAACATATACACCAAGGTCCCTCTGATCTTTGGTACTTCCCAGGGTCCTACCATTCACTATGTATTCCCGTGCCTTGTTTGTCCTGCCCAAGTGCAGCACCTCACACTTACCTGGAATAAATTCCATTTGCCACTGATCAGCCCATCTGACCAGCCCGTCTATATCCTCCTGTAATCTAAGGCTATCCTCCTCAATATTTACCAGCCCACCAATTTTCGTGTCATCAGCAAACTTACTGATAAACCCTCCTACATTCAAGTCTAAATCATTTATATATGCCACTGACAGCAAGAGAGCTAACACCGAACCCTGTGGAACCCCACTGGATACAGGCATCCAGTCACAAAAACACCTCTCGACCATCACCCTCTGCTTCCTGTCACTCAGCCAATTCTGGATCCAATTTGCCAAATTGCCTTGGATCCCATGGGCTCTTACCTTCATTATCAGTCTCCCATGCGGGACCTTATCAAAAGCCTTGCTGAAGTCTAGGTAGATTACATCAAATGCATTTCCCTCATCTACACACCTGGTCACCTCTTTTGAAAAATTCAATCAAATTGGTCAGACATGACCTCCCCTTAACAAAACCATGCTGACTGTCCTTGATTAATCCCTGCCTCACCAAGTGTAGATTAATTCTGTGCCTCAGAATTGCTTCCAATAGTTTACCCACCACTGAGGTTAGACTGACTGAGATGTAGTTTCCTGGTTTACCCCTTGCTCCCTTCTTGAACAACGGTGCCACGTTAGGTGTCCTCCAGTTCTCTGGCACCTCTCCTGTGACCAGAGAGGGATCGAAAATTATTGCCAGCGCCCCTGCTATCTCCTCCCTTGCCTCACTCAACAGCCTGGGATACATTTCATCCAGGCCTGGAGATTTATCTACTTTTAAGCCTGCCAGACCACTTAGAACCTCCTCCCTTTCTATGTTAATTTCTTTAATTATATCACAGTCCTTCTGCCTGATTTCCAAACCCACGTCATCCCTCTCGCTTGTGAACACCGACACAAAGTATTCATTTGGAACCCTACCTACGTCTTCCGGCTCCACACACAAATTACCACTATGGTCCTTAATGGGCTCTACTTTTTCCCTAGTTATCCTCTTACTCTTAATGTACTTGTAAAATAACTTTGGATTTTCCTTTATTTTACCTGCCAATGATTTTTCATGCTCCTTTTTGTCTCCTAATTTCGTTTTTAAGATCCCTCCTACACATTCTATACTCCTCTAGGGCTTCTGCTGTTTTGAGTCCTCAGTATCTGCCATAAGCCTCCCTTTTACTCTTTATCCAATCCTGTATATCCCGTGACATCCAGGGTTCCCTGGATTTGTTGGCCCCACCCTTTATCTTTACTGGAACATGTTGGCCCTGTACTCTCCCCATTTCCTTCTTGAATGAGTCCCACTGCTCTGACACAGATTTACCTAAAAGTAGCTGCTCCCAGTCCACTCTGGCCAAATCATATCTGATCTTATTAAAATTGGCCTTCCCCCAATTTAGAACTCTGATTTCTGGCCCATCCTTGTCCTTTTCCATAACAACCTTGAATCTAAAGGAGTTATGATCATTATCTGCAAAATGCTCCCCCATCGATACCGCTACCACTTGCCCGGCTTCATTCCCTAAAATTAAGTCCAGGACCTTCTTGTAGGACCTTCTACGTACTGGCTTAAAAAGCTCTCCTGGATGCATTTTAAGAATTCCACTCCCTCTAAACCTATCACGCTTTGAGTAACCCAGTTAATGTTGGGGAAGTTGAAATCCCCCACTATTACTACCCTATTATTTTTACACTTCTCTGAAATTTGCTTGCATATCTGCTCTTCTATTTCTCTCTGGCTGTTTGGGAGCCTATAGTACACTCCCAGCAATGTGATTGCTCCTTTTTTGTTTTTAAGTTCTACCCATATGGCTTCATCGAGGAGCCTTCTAAGATGTCATCCCTCCTTACTGCTGTAGTTGATTCCTTGATCAATATTGGGATACCCCCTCCTCTTTTACCTCCTCTCTCGCCTGAATACCCTATATCCTGGAATATTGAGCTGCCAATCCTGCCCCTCTCTCAACCATGTCTCTGTGACAGCAATAACATCATACTTCCATGTGTTAATTTGTGCCCTCAACTCATCTGCCTTATTCATCAGACTCCTTGCATTAAAATAAATACCATTCAACCTTGCCAAACTCCCTTGTGCCTTAACTGGCCTATAATTTCTATGCCTTTCAGACTCAGTTGCTCTCTCTTCTAATTTTGGCTGTGCATCTCCCCCTGCTGAACCTCTTCTCAGGATCCCATCCCCCTGCCAAGTTAGTTTAAACCCTCCCCAATGGCACTAGCAAACCTCCCCGCAAGGATGTTGGTCCCATTCCGGTTCAGGTCAACCTATCCACCTTGCACAGATCCCACCGTCCCCAGAAACGGTCCCAATGTCCCAGAAATCTAAAGCCCTCCCTCCTGCACCATCTCTCCAGTCATGCATTCATCTGGACTAACCTCCGATTTCTATACTCACTAGTGTGTGGCACCAGAAGTATTCCAGAGATTACTACCTTTGAGGTCCTGTTTTTTAATCTGCTTCCTAGCTCCCTAAATTCTGCTTGCAGGACCTCATCCCTCTTTCTACCTATGTCATTGGTACCAATTTGTGCCATGACCTCTGTCTGTTTGCCCTCCCCCTTTAGAATGCCCTGCAGCCGTTCAGTGATATCCTTGACCCTGGCACCAGGGAGGCAACACACCATCCTGGAGTCATGTCTACTGCCTGCCTGTTCCCCTTACTATCGAGTCTCTTGCTCTTCCCCTCTTTTTCCTCTCCCACTGTGCAATGAGCCACTCACAGCTCTAAGAGCGTGGCTGCACTCCCCAGAGGAACCATCACCCTCACCGTTTTCCAACACAGAAAAACGGCTCTCGAGCGAGATGCACCCTGGGGATTTCCTGACTACCTTTCTTCTGACTGATGGTCACCCATTCCCTCTGTCTGCACTTCCATAAGATGTGGGGTGTCCATGTCTAAAAACGTGCTATCCACGAAACTCTCAGCCTCGCGGATGCACCCTCCAGCTGCCGCTCAAGTTCCGAAACTCGGAGCTCAAGTAGCTGCAGCTGGTGGCATTTCCTGCACACGTGGTCAGTCAGAGAGCAAGGAGCATCTAGGACTTCCCACTCATAGGGAATTGCGTAAACACGTTGTGGGTTCATTTATTCAGGCTAGGCGTATCAGCACAGTTGTACAGATATATAAAGCTTGAAGGCATCAGAGCTGTGTGTGTATATGAGTGCTCTGCTCAAAGCAAAAGTGACACTAAGACAGGATCACATGACACATTTCCCATCTAGTAATGTCATGCTGATACCCCTTAAAGGCATATTACAACATATATGCTCATATCAGTTGATTTCACTCTTGGCTTGTCTCATTGATTTTTGAGTTGGAACTCTACTGTATCGCTTAATAACTACTGGAACAGAAGATTTTTGTTATTTAAAATAAAGACAGAAAATACTGGAAACACAGCAGGTCTGGCAGCATCTGTGGAGAGAGAAAGAGTTAACATTATATGTAGGTGGCCTTTCATCAGGAACGGGAAAGTTAGAGATATAATAGGTTTTAAACAGGTGAAATGGGGCAGGGTGGGAAACTGAACAAAAGGGAAGGTCTGTGTTAGGATGGAAAGCAGGAGAGGTTAAATGACAAGAGTTAATTGTGCAGGGCCAAAGGGAATGGTGATGGGGTGAGACAGGAAATGAAGAAACAAAAGATGAGTCAAGAACAGGTGTGAATGGCAGAATGATCAGCAGAATGCTATCTGAAAGCAAAGACAAGAGGAAAAAACAAGTATAAGACCAAAACATGCAAGGAAAGAAAACAAAATGGGGCAGAGAGTACGGTCTGAAATTGTTAAACTCAATGTTGAGTCCAAAAGGCTGTAAAGTACTTAATCAAAAGATGAGGCACTGTTCATTGAATTTACAATGAGTTTCATCGTAACAATGCAGTAGGCAGAAGACGGAGAGGGTAACATGAGAACAAGGTAGAAAATTCAAGTAACTATATAATCTCTGTCCCATTTTGTTTCTTTTTCTTTGCACGTTAAGTTCTTGTGCTTGTCTTCTCGTTTTTTTTCCCTTTGGACATGCTCTAGGTACATCATTTGTTCCTTTGCTTTTTTTTCTTGTCCCATTACTATTCCCTTTGGCCCAACACGGCTAACTCTTTTGTCATTTAATCTTTCCTGGCTTCCACCATATCACAGACATTCCTTTTTGTTCTTTTTCCCACCCTCCCCATTTCACCTCCTTTAAACATTTCTAACTTTTCCCAGTTCTGATGAAATATCATCGGCTCGAAATGTTAACTCTGTTTCTCTCTCCACAGATGCTGCCAGACCTGCAGAGTATTCCCTGCATCTTCTGTCTTTACTTCAGATTTCCCGAATCTGTAACATTTGGGTCTTGTATTTTTGTTACTTACTTGGTCGTGGCCAGAATGCTCCCAAACCCTTTATATGGCTGCACTTCTGCTCCTGAATATTTATTCTCTAGGTGATGCTCCATCTTGGCAACCCCTTGAAATACCTCCAGGTCACTGGAGGAGCTTAATGAACTTGAACCATATTCATATGAGCAGTTCCTTACTGCCAGATAATTAGTAAAGCATTAATTAGCCCCTGGCATTGGGTAAGAAATTGTCCTAAATATTTCACTCGCCTTTTGCAAAAGGGTGGAAAACACCCAATGGGGATTGGCAAAACTATCCCCTTCCGAATAGCTCCCGAATCCTCTTCGTTTTGGTATTCATCTCCATCACCACTGCCATTAAACAGCAGAGGAAAGCATCTTCCCACAAGTTTTGCACAAGTATAAGGAGCATTCACCTTATCGTGCACATTTCTGTATAAATAAGGGTCTAATTGCACTATATCATAGGTTTCATACTGATACTTGTAGAATATAGTGTGGAAGCAACATTGCTAATTCCCTTGTTCGGCTGCAACAGTTTGACAGATACTATCAGAACATACTGAAACAGCAATAACTTACACAGTGCCTTTATAATCACCAAGGAGCTTTCAAGTGGCGTGAGGAGAAAAAATGCCAAGTCGAAGGAGGACAGTTTTAGAGAGTAAACAGATTTGGCCAAAGAGGTGGGTTTTTAAGGGAGGGTGTTTAATGAAGAGGAACGGAGGCACAGAGGGATTTAGGGAGCAAAGTCAGTGTGTGGCTGAAGTCATATCCACCAATGGCCGGGTGTTGGAGCTAAAGATGGGAGTGCAGAGGAGGCTGGACTCAGAGGAACTGAGAGCTCACAGGGAGAGGGGTTTTAGGTTTGGAGGAGCCCAGACTAAAACCATGGATGTATTGACACACAAGGAATTTTAAACTTAAGTGTTGCTTGTTCACCGTTTCTGAATGATAATTACATATTCAACATTCAAAGCACTCTTTGTTAATATTAAGATTCATAATTACCAGGGCAGGTGCAAGAGTATTAGGCACCCGAGGTGAACCTCCAGCCTTGTGCACACCATCCCCGCCCCACCCCCAATTAACTTTCAAAAATTAATATTGTGCATTAGTATGAATAAAAATTCTGCATTTATATCTAGAATTATTTTACATGAAAAGGAGAATATTATGGTGCTGATTGTATATTCTCATTGTTCTACACTTTTCACAAGATATGTAGTGAAGAAATGCACACCATAATGTGTAATATGGCTCATGTGATGTCATAATATGGGGAAGATTTTCCCCTCGTTGGGTGGGCCCGGGGGCGGCCACACAATGGTCCACCGCCTGCGATCGGGCCCCGACCACGATTTCATGTTGACTAGCCAATTAACGGCCAGCTGATAGCCTCAACACTGCCTGGGTGGGGGTGGGTGGTGTGCGAGCGCTGAAGTGTGCACATGCGCAGGGGGTGCACTCAGCAAAAGCTCCCTGAAGACACAGAACTGCCTCAGGCAGTTGAAGGTTTTCAATGTAAGAAATAAGAGTTTTAAAAATAAGGAAATCATGTCCTCACATGTGTCTCTGTCACATGAACAGAGACATGTGAAATATGAGTTATAAAAATTTTTATTGTTTTTTTAGTCACCGAAACCTCATCCCACCCATGGATGAGATTTCGCAAAAAAAGCAATGGCTGCCTGGGCTATTCACGCATCTGCCAACCGTAAGGTTGGACAGGCCGCGAAAAATTCAACTTAATTAACTGATTAAGGGGCTTAATAGTTCTTTTAATTGTCAGTGAGTGCGCTGCCGACTCTTGTGTGCGCTTGCCAACCGAAATACCACGCGTTTGCACGATGTCGTCCGGATACTCGCCCGATGTCATCACGCACTATTTCACGCTCGTGCATGTCAGACACGCGTCCTCATGCCGAGCTGAAAATCCTGACCTGTGTGTTCCTCCAACAGTTATTGGATGATTTTATGTGCAATTTACACGATCAATATTCATTACGATCGGGCTAGGTTAAACTACATTGATATTATTTATTGGTTCACAGTTTTGGAACAGTCATGTAGATGTAAAATTTGCAGAACTATCACCTAAACAGAATGAAGATTATAATATGAAATTTTGGGCAAGGCTGCAATGTAAATACGTGGAAATCTGTATATCAGTATATGTGGATGTGTATCAGTAGATCTAGACCTGTCATTCTCCCTGCTGAAGCCTGTTTGTTTAATTATGTAGTTTCATGTATAGTTCATTTAGTTTTTTGCTGCCCCCCCCCCCACCAAACTTTTGCACTCTAGGTGACCACCCAATTTGCCTAGTAGTTACACTGATAATTACAGTATCTAAAACCCAAGACCAAGGGAGTGTCTGCAAAGTTGATAAATTCTTCCAACTGCAAAACTCACTACTGGGGGACCACTTCTTGCAGATAGTCTTGAACTAGTCACTTTCAGTAAGGGAAATTACACTAACGGTTTTAGATTGATACAAAGTTATTTTGGATGCATAGAAATGCAAAACTGGTCATATACTCTAAATGGCACATTTATGGTCTTTTCTGGTTCATATAATTCAAATTGTACCAAGCCAAAAATAAAGTGATTCAATTCTTGGAGGAGGCAGGAGGGCTATATGAAGGTTCCAAATCTCATGAGAAATGGTCAGGCTTGAATGAGAAGCAAGGTGCAGGTATGGCAATGACAAGTTTGTTCATCAAGCCCCCTTCTTTTTTAATCAACACGTGTCATTTATTGTCAGATGCTTGCACACTGTATTAATAACAAGAGTCTTAAGTTATATTAGCATAGATTTGAGCAGTCATATTATTTGGCTATTTTAATTCCAAGTTTCCACCTAAACTTTACTATTTTCATGGTGGAAAAGGACAACGAATTATGAGCACGGTATAGAATGGCAGGTATATGCAAATGATTGAACTTGAGAATTGATCTCAAGAGATAGCATACTAGTTGGCATTTTACTTTATTTTCTTCCTGCACATCACTTACATACCATTTCTACTGCTGCAAGGTAATTATATCCACCAACTACCACAACAGATGTTTCCTGATAATAGATAATACCTAAGGAATCAATAGTGACTACTGACAAATAGTTTGTTGAGTCTCGGTAGTGCTGGAACAGAGAGCCCTCAGTACAGTACCGTGGTGTGTTCTTTGCTGGAGTTAGGAGTAGGGAGGGGTGGGTTAGGAGGAGGGAGTGGGGTTGAAGAGGGATTGGGAAGAGGGCAAACAAATTCTTCTGAACAATACAGGACTGAAATATATTTTCATAAATATGAAAAACATTTCACTGCCATTGCACTCCTTGACCAGCCACTAGGATGAGGGCAAGAGTGGTCTTGGTATCATGCTCCAGTTGGTATCCAGTCCTGCAACTACATTTGGCAACTTAATCCCTTTATGTCCCTCACTGCCACTATACTGTTTAAAACTATTAAAAACTGTTTATGTGCTCCTTTATACTTTCTGAAAATAGAAAATTGTTTTCTTTAGTAATCCTTTTTCTCCCAAATCACTTCTGCTCTGCATGTAACCAGGAATGTACATTTCTCAAATCGCTCAATTATGCAAAACAGAACAATGGTTCTCCTGATGGTTGGACTGGTTAAGCCAGTGAATAGGTGAGCCCTGCACCACTCCTAATTGAATAGCTCAGCTGTGGAGTTCTCTTACCAGGATAAGTGGTTGAGGCAGAAGCAATGTCAATGTTCAAGATTAGATTAGATAGGTGGATATAGGAATAGAGGATTAGGAGATATGGCAAAGGAATGGGCTACTGTGATTAGTACATTGTGCTTGGTGCAAGGAAACATCACATGAAATGATTGAGGTGAATGGCCTGTGTTGTAACTTCTATATTGGGCAGAATCTTCTGCCTGCTGGGCGGGAGCAGGCGTGGGGCCAATCACCATCCGCAATCGGCTGCGCGCCGCCATTTTACATGGGCGGGCTAATTAAGGCCCACCCAGCATGACGTGTGCCCTGTAGTGCTCAGTGCTACCTGTGCGGGCGGGCGGAGGAAGGAAAGTTAGGGCCTGCGCTCAAGGAGTGCAGAAATCTCCCTGAGGCACGGAGCTGCCTCAGGGAGATTAAGTTCAAATTGAAAGTTTGAAATAAAGACTGATTAAAATTATTTAAACATGTCCCCTCATGTGACACAGTGTCACATGAGCTGGGCCATGTTTATGAAATATGTGAAATTTTTTTATTTATTTAATAAAACCTTCCGGAAACCTCATCCCGCCCGTGGGTGAGGTTTCCTGAAAAACACGAAGGCCGCTTGGCCTTTTCGCCTGCCTGCCAACCTTAAGGTTGGATGGGCAGCCCTGTCAATTACCTAAATTGGTGTATTAATGGCCATAACAGGCGTTTGACAGTTTGGTGGGCACAGTCACCTCCGGTGCGTGCCTACCGAACAAAAGATTGGAATGACGCGCGGTGACGTTGAGATGCATGCCTGATGTCATCACGTGTCTTTTTATGCATCGGCGTGCAGGGTCCACCCCCACACGCCAACGTGAAAATTCTCCCCACACAGTATTTTTATGACATTCACTGTTTAACCTCACAAAAAATAAATAATAGCAGTAGAACCAGGAAATGTATTTCAGAACGGTTAGTGTGAAACCAAACTAAAAGTGAAAAAAGCATCCCTTGAACAGAAAAGTGGAAGAGTTAAATCAAGCTATTAAAAAGGTGGCAGTTTTCCTAAATACATGAACACCATATGGATTTTTATTTTATTCATTCACGAGATGAGTTCATGAGTTGGCAAGGCCAACATTTATGGCCCATCCCCAATTCACCTTGAGAAGATGGTGGTGAGCTACCTTCTTGAACTACTGCAGATCATGTGATGTAGGTACACCCTCAGTGGTGTTAGGGAGGGACTTGCAGGATTTTGACCAAGTGGCAGTGAAGGAATGACGATATAATTCCAAGTCAGGATGGTGTGTGACTTGAAGGGGGACCTGCAGGTGGTGGTGTTCCCATGCACCTGCTGCCCTTTTCCTTCTAGATGGTAGAGGTCGCAGACTTAGAAGATGCTGACAAAGAATTCTTGGCAAGTTGCTGCAGTGCATCTTCTATCTGGTACACACTGCTGCTATCACTGTGCACTGGTAGTAGAGGAAGTGAGATATTTCTCAAATGAATACAGGATTTAATGTCAACTCAGACAGTAATCACGTAATGTTTGGGGAATAGGTTTAAACAGAACCAACAGCATTTCTACTGCTGCAAAGTAATTGTATCCACCAACAAAAAAGACAGGTGTCACCCAATAATAAGTATATCCATGGAATCAATTGTGATAAGTGACAAATAACATCCAGAGTCTCAACAATGCTGAAACACAGATTTCAACAAAGTGTTGTGATCTTGTTCCTTGTCAGATATAAGAGTAGTGAGCAGCAGAGGGAAAAAAAGCAAACTGGCCTGAATAGTCTAAACAGAAAATGCTGGAAATACTTAGGTCAGGCAGCATCAATGGAGAGAGAAACAGCTAACATTCTGAAGAAATTCATCGACCTGTAACATTAAGTTTGAGTCTCTCTCTGCCAGTGCTGCTTGACTTGCTGAGACCAGGATTTTCTGTTTTTATTTCAGATTTTCAGCATCCACAGTATTTCACTTTCATTTGAATAATATGGAACTTGGAACTACTTTCACAAGGTACACATGCAAAAACCATGACTAACACTAAATAATGATTCTACTGATATAGCACCACACTCTGTCAAATCATAGTGTGAAGAAGGAAAGATTTGCATTTAGATCATGCAATTCATGACCTCAGGATGTTCCAAACCATTTTCCAGCTAATGAGGTGCTACTGAAGTATAGTCACCACTGTAATGCAGGAAGCATGGCAGCCAACTTTGCACACAAGAAGCTCCCACAAACAGCAAAGTAATAATAACCGGATAATCTTTCTGTTTGTCTGACTGAGGGGGGTTACCAGGGATAACTCCCCTGCTCTTCATCAAAATAGTACCTTGGGTTCTTTTACATCCACCTGAGAGGGCAGTCAAGATCTTGGTTTAATGTCTTAACTAAAAGATGGCACCTCCGACAGTGCAGTACTCCCTCAGTACTACACTGGAGTGCCAGCCTAGATTATGAGTTTAAGCTCACAAATATGCTATTAACTGAGCTAAGTTAAATCTGATGAATCCATTAGAGAAAATGAAAAATTGCCACAAAAGTTTCCCATCTCACAGTTAAACAAACAAGAGATCAAAAGAGGATCTATAAAGGCTGAGGGGAGTACAAAATCCATTTGCAGTGTGATCGAACCTTCAAGTATAAAAGTGCTACTTTAGAAACGTTAAAATCAGGAAAGGAATTTATGAAATAGCATGCATTTTTGTTTGATTATGCCTTTGAAAAGCTGAGATCCTTACTAACATTAAATGCACTATTATTTATAATTTATTTATAATATTTTGCCCAACGGCTTATGCATTCACCATTCAAATCCCAATATGCATAGAAATTCTAAGAGATTGAAAGCAATGCTATGGTATTTTTTGCATATATGCAAATAAATGGTGTTTTAAAAGGATATACAACCAGATTTCTCATGGCATTATTCACTATGAATCGAGGTTTTGCAAGAAGAGGACTACAATCAGCATTGGCAATCACCTGGAATAGGTATGACAAGATGAGTGCCCTGCAACTCAGCTTGCAGCCATCACTCTCTCATTGCCTTAGCATTCACTTGTACAACAGTCCTCAGACTGACACATCTTGCTGTCACACACATTCCTTTCATTCAAGCCTCCTCAAATCTGCACTTCAGCAGGCAGTACCAAAATTATTCCACAATCCTTGCCCTTTCACTCCCATTCCTCAAATCTACCCTCCATCCTCAGCAATCAGTTCATTCCTCACACTCCTAACTCTCCGCCTTTTCTCACTGTGGGAGAAGAGAAACCACAACTCAAGAGAGAGAGACACACACAGAGAACCAAGGTTGGAACTACAGCCACGGCCAATCTGACCACAATGGAGGGGGAAAGACTGGAGATCGACAGGGTGGCACCTGTACGGGCTATTGCCAATGAGAGTGGCCAAGAGACCTGGTGACAACATTGATATCACATTACCACTTGGCGTTTAACCAGAACTCATGTCCAATCTGTGCCACCAATACATGAAATGTCATGATCTGAACTATGCTAATCTGTGACCCTATTTTACTTGTATTCACCACTAACATATCTTTCATCTCCTGCAGGTGCATTGCTGGAACCAATGCAGATGAGGGATGTTATGACACGGCAGTTGGTAAAGGCTGAGTTGTTTAGCTCCCAAAGGGAAACCTGAACAACTGTCATAGCCTATATTTTCAATTGGTATGTTTGAGATGCAGCTCTGAATTCAGGAATAAAACCACCAAGCCTCAAGAGGTTTTTTTTTTTACATAAAACTAAATTAAACATTTATTAATTTAACAACAAATTTAAACACATACACGTCTACAAATTACTACCATAATAACTTTTAAACAAATTCCCAAATTAATCACTCCCAGGTAAATCTTCACCAAGGCAACAATAACCCATTGACTTTAAACAGACACCAGGCAAAGTGCATTTGACTGTACGACATCAAAATGAGGTTCCTTTCAATTTGCAAACACAGTTGTTGGCTTACAGGCTGGTTATATCTTACATGCCTCTGACCTGCACACACAAAGCTCCTTTCTGTTTATACCTAGCCTCCCCTTTGAATGTAAATTTTTCATTGTATTACTAGGTCTTTTAATTTTACCAATCCTAATAATAATCCTTTCATTCCACCAATTTTATTAGTAATATAAACACATTGCTTGGCGTCTCCCAGCTAGGTGCAAGATTTCACCCATTCTTTTGAAAGGTTTATTTAAAAATACAAGTTGCACTTTACCTTTTAATTAATTTACATTTATCTAATTAACATCTCAAATAAACTATACATCAAAGCACCCAGACTAGCTGGCTTGAATCCAATTAAGCCACACACACAGACGCACACATAGACAAATGCTACTACAAGACCAATTTAAAAATAATTTCCAATAACATTATAGACTTTAATCCCTTCTTAACAGGGATGAATCCATGGAGTCCTCAAAGGAGGTCCAGAATTATGAAGATGTATCATATAACTCCTGCACACAGGTACACAGAACTCAGTTTGTCCAGTGTCTCAGATAGGGTGGCAAATGGTAAGCAGCACATCGCATATGAGCAGGTATTGGAGACAAGGAAAGCAGCGTAGAGTCCCCATTGGAGGGTGCAAGACACTTCAAGGTCTGCTCAGCTGGTCACAGATGCTGAACCTTGGGGGTCATATACCAAGAGTGCTTGTGGAGCAGCAACAAGAAATGTGTGTACATATATGTCAGGATTTCCTGAAGGAGTGCACACACCCTTGCACAGAAAATGGAGGAGTCCATCTGTAGCATGTCTCGGTCATTGGCACTGATGGCCACCTCCATTGAAAGAATGTCCAACCTCATGAAGAATCAAATGCAGTAGGCCATCGAGTGCATTCTGGCCTGCTATGGCTGCAACTTTGCACAGCATTCATCAGAGAATTGCCTTGCATTTGGGGCTAAGACCTCAAGCTATATTTTATATATATCATCATGGCTAATTCATAAAATCTTAAAAACTGGACAAAGGTTTTAAAATTCCTGATGCCATGGTTGGCCATGACTCAAACAAAAGGAACATTCTAGCATTCAGAGAAGCTGACACCTCATTATCTCTAAAGAGACGCTAATGACCCATGACTGCAGAGATCAAATCCAAGGAAATTGTACAAAGGCTATTTACATTTCTAAGGCCAGGCCTGGCCAATGGAGATTACCAGTCTTATAGGGCAAAGGACGCGGAAACCTCTTTTGAAAATTTTAATGGTTGAAACATTACCATTTCAAGAAGCCAGACTGAAAATGCCAAAGTGGAGAGGTGGGAGTCACATGACACCCCCAACACCCCAAGCTACTGGAACCTGTAACATCGCCTTGTGGAGCTGCAAAGCTCGGACTACCATCTTCCATCTAGCAAGCATCAGCTCAGAACCAGAGCTCCAGGTTGAACTGCCTGGCCCCATCCACACTGTTTCTACTCAAACTTCTGTACCAGCACCTACAAAATTAATTTATCGCTACATGCTCATCCCATTGTGGAAGTCATCTTGACTGGAAAAGTCAATTATCCAGCATAAGTTTTCAACCTGCCGGCTCTGTGAAAGAATACAACATTAGTCTTGGATTCTGGACTTACCTGAAACAATAATTCTTTATTCTGTGGTTTTTGCCTTGTAAACCCCTTTCTTTCTCTATTCCCCCTCCCATTACTTTTAGTGTTTGAATGAAAAAGGAGGCTACATTGCGACCCCTCTGCTCATGTTTGAGTGTGTGAATAAACTTCCCCCGAGTTTACCCTATCTTGAGTTTGCTGTGATGTTGTTAACAGAAATTGGATCACACCAACTGGGAGTTTGGGAAAATATATCACTACTTAGAAAGGGGGAAATCAAAATCAAAACATCTATCTGTTCACAGACTGGTGGAGAGAGAAGAAATCAGGGCTATTTAAATTAAACGCCTTCCTGTCACTAACACTTAGTAGTTGAACACTAAACTCAAATGCAGCCAAGTATTCTCTCACACATAGTTAGCAGGGAAATAAGGTGGCTCTGGGAGATAAGATGAATAAAGGGCTAATGACAGCAGGGGCTCTACACAAGGCACCCCCCTATTTCATTCCCTTGCCCCCACTCCATGACAGAGCCCTACATGCTGCATCCTGCCCAATTACGGAGTCTGCCCCTGCACAGATGCAGGTGGGGCAACCTTTGGCCAGGCTCTAAAACCCAGAGACATCCACAAGCATCTCATGTATCACCCAGGGGACCAAGCAGGCTGCCTCCAATCTGTTGAAACCACAAGGCTAACAACACTGCAAAAGGTAAAAGAAAACATAGGAGGAAAAGGTCTTGGTTGCAAAAAGGGAATCACTTGGGTGTTTATTGCATTGCTAGTTGACATTGATCATCTTTATTTGAATGAAGGAATGAATTTTCAAGAACTGCATTTTGTCATGGCATCTATTTGTTGGATTCACCATTGACACTGATCAATAAAAATGCCAGTGAATGGCATGAGCCACCTTGATGAGGAGGTAAAGCTGTCTTTGGAGGGGAGTTGCTGGTGGGGAGAGTTGCACAGGGGTTGTCATGGGAGCAATTTAATGCTGCAAGCAGACCTCAGGCGAAACATACCTGGATGAGGGCATCATAGGCTTTGCAGTCTGTTATGTTGTACAAGACAGAGCACAACACTTCAATCTGGAAAACCCTTGATTGGACATATTGAAGGGAACCTCCAGATTGGTCAAAGTAACAGAACTTCATTTTAAGAAAGCCCTAGTGGTAAAATAGTTCTGGTTGTACCTCACCTGTGCCTCTGTGATGGGGTTGCTTACCGGAGTTGTCAGTCAGGTCTTGAGTGAGTGCCATTTGTCCCTCGGGAGGCAATCCCTGAGGCTGTCTGATGGAGAGAAGGGTTGAACAGAGAGAGAACCTGAGACTGCCAAAGGATGAGTGTATCATGGCAGCTCCCTGGATACTTAGCACACACTGCAGTATCCTCTTGCAGTGGTCCCATACCAGTACGTATGTTAAATGAGTGAAATCCCTTCCAATTAACAAATATGCCTGGTTGTTCTGATGGTGCCTTGACTGCCACATGGGAACAGTCTACAACCCTCAGGACCTGTGGAAATCCTGAGAAGGGAGCAAAGCCGATAGCCCTCTGGATTCAACTGGCCTCATCTATCTCAAATTTAATGGAAGCCCTGCTGAACAATGCATTGGTGACCTGGCTGATACAGCTGTAGGCTGCAGATTGCGAGGCTCTAGATCTGTAAGCAACTGAGGCCTGGAAAGACATGAATGCAAAGAAATTGAAGGCTCTGGTCACCTTGACAGCCATGGTCAATGGCTGGCCACCTGCTCCTCTTGCACAGAGGTCTTCCTTGAAGAAGCTGCAGTGGTCTGCAACTACCTGCTGCGAGAGCTGCAGCCTTCAGTGGCACTGCTATTCACAGAGGTCAAGGAAGCTAACCCTTGGCCTGAAGACCCTGTGCTGAGGGTATCACCTCCTTTCCATCCCTGCTGTGGAAAAGCCAGCAGCTGCTGCTGAAGTTGCTGCCCCTGTTGCTGAGACTGTTGAGCAGGAGAAAGCTGCATCTCCTTCTCAGAGCACCAACCAACTTCAGAATTTGTGAAATCCGTGTCACTGGGAAGTCTCACAGGTGAGATGACCCTTAAAAACCTCCAATGTACTTGCAATAAGTTGCTGTCCCCAACGAAATCAGTGATTTTAGGCTGAAAGAACTGCTCCTGTCACCACTAGCCTTTCACTGTGGCTGACAACAGGCTTGCTGGTTTCACCCTTTATACAACTCAGTTTCACTTTGCAATAACTTCCCACTGTACATTTGTCTCCTCCAGCCTGGTGAGTTGCATGCACAGCATGTGACCGTGTGTTGTTGGCAAGCAGGCATTGTGGGCTTAAAAAGATACTTAATTGTCTTTTTAAACTACCTCAATTGTCTTCCCAACAGTCCCACAGGGGTTCCTGCCGGATTCACAGGCCAATGCAGGTCCAGCTGAAAGAGGGCAGGATCACGTAACATCCCAACCTTTTCCGTGACTTTTGCAGATCTGCTTGCCCCCAAACTCTGCCTCCAACAGGCTGGGAAAATTCTGCCCGGGTCTTGGGAACACTGCAGAAAAGGTGGAGGGGTCTAGGAACACTTGAGCTGGTCCTGGGATTAGACAATTGGAAAATTAAATTTAGGAGGTTATGAGCACCAAACACAATTTTTTTTTTCAAACCATCAACTAAGAAACCAGTATAGTTATTCACAGGTTTCTGTCTATGAGCAGTGCATAATAGAAAAGAAGATCCAATATTTCAAAAGCAGATCATTTTAAGACCTTTGGAAGGACTATGGTTTAGAGAGGTCGAGGAAGCTCAGGCTTTTGATACATCTGAGGTTCAATAAATTTTAGCAATTTATTTAGTAATTGAGGAAAAATATTTAAAAATCAGTTGATTGATTCCATTAATTTAGCTTTTTAATTTTTAAAAAAGTTATCAAGTTCTCCTAATTGGACATTCATTATTGATTAATTTCTTAAATTCTTTAACCATCACTTCAGTTCTGATTTACTGCAGTTTTAATTTGAGCCAATCAACAAATGATGATGATGAAATACTGACAAGATTTCTGCATACAGTAATTAAGGCTCACCTGCAAATTGTGACATACAAAATGAGGACAGTATACAGGAAGAACTGTACATTTAATAAATTATAAATACTTACGCTGGCTGTGAAGCGGGCCATGGACCATTTATTTTGTGCCTTGGCATCTCTTTTCATGGTCCCTTTCTCAGAAAAAGTGATATGTTATAGGAGTCAGGTTACTATGCTCTTTAAAAATACATATAACATCCAACCAACTTTCCTTCACCTGGAGGGAGAAGGCAAAAATCTACACATTTTTAAATGGCAATTATGAACATGAGCTTGATGTAATTGAACTTTATAGCCAAAACAGGCTGTTCTTAAGAGTTTAAACAAAAGCATTCAATATGTAAACTTTCAAAATTAAAATATTTTCTTTCTCCCATTCCAAAATACGTCACCAAAAGTTTTACATATGCAAACAGTTAGACCTTTTTTTCTTCTTTCATGGGGTGTGGGCATTGCTGGTACTGCCAACATTTATTGCCTATCCCTAGTTGTCCTTGAACTGAGTGACTTGCTAGGCCATTTCAAAGGACAGTTAAGAGTTAACCACAATTCTGTGGGTCTGGAGTCACATGGAGGCCAGACCAGGTAAGGATGGAAGATTTCCATCCAAGATTCCAAGATGTCCTAAAGGACATTAGTGAACCAGAAGGGTTTTTACAACAATCAATGATAGCTTTTTAATCCCAGATTTATTAATTGAATTTAAATTCCACCAACTGCAATGGTGAGATTTGAACCCATGTCCCCACAGCATTAGTCTTGGTCTCTGGATTACCAGTCCAGTCACATTACCACTACACTACCATCTCCTCTCGAGATGGAAATATGAATATATTAGACACAAATTTCTCATATAGCTAGTTATTTCTGTCTAATAAAAATCCTAACCATTTATATCGCTATTGCATTTATCTGTGGCTTTAGGCTTACACAAGATGCTTTGCACAGCATGTCTAAATGGAAATTTTGAAGAAAATCAAGAACTGTCACAATGCTTTCACTGCTTAAAAATGCCTTTACCATAACCACTAACTATAATGCTTTTCAAAGGACATGACTTACTAATACAAACATCAGCCAGTCTTGTTGAATGATAAAAAAAAACTTGCATATTATTAAATGGCTGCTTGGTTTCGAACACTTTCCATCAGAATTATTCCAAATAACTACATTTACTATTAATGTTTCATATTTTGTTGATGATTGACAAATTCTGCAAATTACAGAACAGGTAGCTATAAATTGCATTACAATGGCTACAGAAGACACCAGATTGATTAGTTGCTGTGCCCTATGTATCACTTACATGTGGAAACTCTTTTGAGTTACCAACAGTCACAGATTGCAACTCTTTTCGAGTACAATCACAGTTCTTGGTTTCCAGGAGTGGGACATGAACCCACAACCCTCTGATTCAAAGGCGAGGGTGCTAATGGAGCTACATAGGAACCCTTTTGAATTTCAAAGTGTATCATTCAATTAAGGTAACATTCCTCAGTTAATAGAGTGCCAAGTCCAAGTATATCACCAATTATGTCCTTTTTTCCCCCATTTTGACAGAAAAAAAGTCTTCTGGGATGTTAACCCCATTCAACATTCAGTGCAGGCGTCCATCCTCCAGGAGGTGGAGGATGTAGAGAAGGAGGTAGCTCATGAACTGCATGATATCCTGGAGGTAGCCAGTAAACAGGTTCGTCATCAACTTCTTTTTCCACTTCCAAACCACTGTGTAAAAAAAAGGATGAGATTCAACATTGTAACATTAAATGATGTGATACAATGAAATACAATATTAAATAAATTGAACAAAGAATATCAATGACATGCTATCATGATGCAACATCAACATCAGACAGGAAATAGAACAAATCACTGTATTCTTAACAAAAAGAACATGTATAACCTTGGAGAAAGGGCTGTCTCACTAAACCTCCTCTAATTTCCCTAGTGCTTATCTGCACTTCTTGTTTCATCCATTTAACTGGTGCAGTTTAGTTGATTGTTTACCTGATCAATTTGGTTCTCCATAAAGTCTACATTCTAGAAAACCTCAACACAAGTCCAAATCGTCAACTCTTTTCTTCTCTGCCGATGCTGCCAGACCTGCTGAGCTTTTCCAGGTAATTCTGTTTTTGTTCCAAATAAATATCGTTTCTCAATGGAGTTTTGGCACCAATATTTGTTAAATCTCTTGAATAGCATAAAATAAACAGAAACGTAGATTGCAAAAAACAATAATTGGGTAGTCAAGCAAATTTTTCTGACGACTAATAATCAGGCTAACTGGCATGTAGTTTCAGTTATATCTCTCTCTCTCCTTTCAATAGTGATATTACATTTTCTACCTTCCAATCCACTGGTTCCAAAATCTAGGGAATTTTGGAAGATTACAACCAATGCACCCACTTTCTGCAGCCACTTCTTTTAGAACCCTAGGATGTAGGCCATCAGATCCAGGGTATTTTTGTCCCATACTTTTTCTTTACTCTTACTATTCACTTTATGTTCCTCACTCTCATTAGACCTTTGGTTCCCACTATTTCTGGTCTGGTTTTTGGGTTTTCTACGCGAAAAGTCCTGTCTCTATGGGCTCACATTTACTTCGCTCTTCTCTTCCTCTTAACATTCGTGTAGAAGTTCTTACGATCCATTTTTATATTTCTTGCTAGTTTACTCATTTTATTTTCTCTCTCTTTTAACAATCTTTTGATCATCCTTTGCTAGTTTCTAAATATCTCCCAATCTTCAAGATTAACTACATTTCTTGGCAACATTATAAACCTGTTCTTTTAATCTAATATTAATGTTAACTTTTTTAGATAGCCACAGTGGATCATTTTTCCCCATACACTTTTTATTCTCAATAGAATATATATTTGAGGGTTATGAATTATTTCTTTAAATATTTGCCATTGTTCATCTACTATCATACCTTTTAATCTAATTCCTCATTCTACCATAGGCAACAGTCCTTTGTAATTGGCATTATTTAAATTTAATACTCTAGTTTCAAATTTAAGTGTGTCACTCTCAAACGCAATGTAAAATTCTATCATGCTTTAATCACTCCTCTCCAGAGGTCCCTTACTATGAGATTACTAATTAACCCTAGCTCACTATATAAAGACAAGATCTAAAATTGCCTCTTCCCTAATTGATTCCATGATGTATTGTTCCAGGAAACTTTCTTGAATCCATTCCATGAACTTGTCCTCCAAACTACTTCGGTCAATTGATTTGCCCAGTCTAAATGAAGGTTGAAGTCTCCCATGATTACTTCATTACCTTTGGTGCAAGCTCATTTTATTTCTTGATTAATATAATGTCCAACAGTATAGCTATTGTCAGGGGCCTATAAACTACTCCCACCAGTGTTTTCTGCCCCTTGTTATTTCTTACCATCATCTATACCGATTCTACTTACTGCTCTTCTCAGTCAAGATCCTTTCTCACTTCTGTAGGAATTAGAGCTCATCTTTCTTGTTTACACTGTCAGGGGTTGAGTAGTACAAGTACTGCTTCCCTTACATAACAGAACAATACTAATATAAAAAAAATCAAATCAAGACTGAAACATCCTTGATAATGGCATTCCTCTACAGAGCCCTGAAGGGTACTCACATGATGCATTTCAAAAGTCAGCAGATGCCTTCTGCCAACAATACCCAAGGACATACCAGAGCGCTTCCATTCCCAGCACCAGTGACACCATAATAAGTCAGCTGCAGACTAATCTGAAGTGTTTTTAATTCCTTTTCTAAGTCTCTGCTGGTTTTTGCTATAGATCAATTAAGCAAGTTATCGCCAATGTATAATGAGTGTAACTCTGTCTGGGGTCATCACAACACATTGGCATCATTTATAAAAAAGTCACATAAATACCCACTGGATTTAAAAAAGCAAATGTAAATCTTGTATTATGTTGAGAATGCACACAGTCTCAGACAAAAACTCCCCCTTCTATCAAAACAATATTCTAACAAACACAAATGCACAGAGGCATCATTGGAAAACAGTAATATCCTTCCTATAACATACACATGTGCAACTCCCTGACCTAAAAATATTCAATAAAAAAATTCAAGAATATTTACATACTATATTATAATATACAATTCCACATCCACCCACATTATACTTCATTTGCCAGATCTTTGCCCATTCACTTAATCTATCTGTGTCCCTTTGTAGCCTCCTTAACGATTTACTTTCCTACCTATCTTTGTGTCATCAGCAAATTTAGCAACCATATCTTCGGTTCCTTCATCCAAGTCATTTATATAAATTGTAAAAAGTTGAGGCCCCAGCATTGATCCCAGTGGCATACCGCTTTCTGGTTGGCAGGATGTGACAAAAGACCTAATTATGCCTACTTTACTTCCTGTTAGCTAGCCAATCTTCTATCCATGCCAATGTGTCACCCCCTACACCATGAGCTTTTATTTTCTGCAATAGCCTTTGATGTGGCACTTTATCAAATGCCTTCTGGAAATCCAAGCACAATGTGAAATCTAAATTTCAATGTGGGCAAATATCCACTTCAAACCTGAAAAGGATATAACTTAGCACTTTCTAAATGGTCAAAAGATAGAAACAGTGGAAGTCCAGGTACATAGATCATTAAAATGTCATGAGGAGGTACAGAAAATAATCAACAAGGCTAAATGTAATGCTGACATTTTTATCTAGAGGACTGGAATACAAGGATGTACAAGTCATTTTTTAGCTATACAAAGTCCTCGCCCGAAGTAACTGTATGCAGTTCTGGGCACCACTCCTTAGGAAGGATGTACTGGCCTCAAAGTGCAGCATAGATTTACCAGAATGATACCTGGACTCCAAGGGTTAAATTATGAGGAGAAATTACACAAACAAGGGTTCTTGGGATCCCTGGGATTTAGAAAGTTAAAGCATGATTTGATTGAAGTTTTTAAGACATCAAAAGGGGTGAAATGGGGTAGAGAGAGAGAAACTGTTTTTGCCAGCTGGAGACTCCAGAACTTGAGGGCATAGCCTGAAGGTTAGAGCCAGACCTTTCAGGAGTGATATTAGCAAGCATATCGACACAAGGGTGGTCAAAATGTGAAACTCTCTTCCAAAAACTGTAATTGATGTTAGATCAATTTGGCAATTTTAAATCTGGGATTAATATATTTTGTTATTCAATGATATTAAGGGATTATGGGGTAAAGGTAGGTATATACAGTTAGGTTACAGATCAACCATAATCTGACTGAATGGTGGAACTGGCTCGAGAAGCTGAACGGCTTATTCCTATTCCTGTGTTCCAAAACATTTCAACAAACTTAACGTTCCCCAGTTAATCGGAGTAAATATCATAAGTTTCACAAGGTCAATTACAAGTCAAATACAAAAGCAAGGTTGGCTCAGCTATTCTTGCCATTTGGGTCCGAAGGTATTGGATTCGAGTCCTGTGCCAGCATTTGAGTGCCATCAGAAATCCTGACATTTGTATATGAAAGAAAACTGAAGTGCCATCAGCCTGTTTTGATAGATACCATTAAACTATTCAGGAAGCAAGGAGCTCCCCTGGCAAATATTCCTCCCTCAGCTAATAAAAAAGGTTCATTGTTAATTCATTTTCACTTATGCTTGTGATACGTTGCTGCCTTGTTTGTCTACTTAAAACATTGCATTTCAAAGAAATTTATTGTGTGAAGCTTAGTATAAAATTATAAAAATAGCCTTATATAATGCAAATCAATTCATCTACTGTAATGTGTATATACCATGTGACATACTATGACATTTCAATTTGTACATTTGCACATACAAAATGTAAAAGTAACCCTCATTTTAAGTCTTTTTACCAAATGTGAAATGTACGCAAGCAAGACACCAAGGGAATTTGAGTTTTTTTCACCCCCACGCATAAAAGTCAATATAAATTTGAGTTAAGTGGATTCTTCACCAAACTGGAAACACTGCATTCTTCTTGGCTAAAAATAACCAAAGGAAAAACCTCACTCATACACAATACGGTTTCACAAAAATAATGACATGCATCTTAGCACTGCCCTTCACCTGGACAATCCCACACTATATGTGGTCATCACGATTGTGAAAAGCACAAAACTTGAGCTTACAAAACAGCATACATCATAGCTGACCTACGAGTGCCTATGGTTACAAACGAAAGAATAGAAAACTCTCTCATTCTTCAGGACCATAGGTTCTCGTTACTAAGCACATTGATTCCATAAACACAATTTGTTAGAAGTTTTTTTAAGTTGCATTTTCTTCAAATGTTGGCGGAGCAATGTAAAAGTAATATTATTACTTGTTATTCCCTTTCTTTATTGTGCTTATATTTTGAATTTGTAACAAATGCTCCGGCTGGCACATCATTTTTATTTATTTTTAAATGTAAAGTCTCTGTATATTACAAAAAAGGAAAACAGTCTTATGAAAAAATAGTAAAATATAAATAAAATGTGGATAACCGGTGGAGTTGTTTAAGTTAAATTTGGGGGATACACTATTTTACAATAACAGGATTAGAAGATGTGACATCCATTACATTATACTGCTTGCAAAGTCTACATTGTGTTTAGTTGCTCTGCCTTTTTAGGGTCTCAAAGTCAAATTACTGCCAAAATTAATAAGGAGCTAATTGTTGTTGATAGGAATTTGTATAAAAGCAGCTGCTGTAAATCCCCAATTCCAGTCAGAACAAACCAGCAGCAGAGATGGGGCAACATTTTACGTGGGCAGGCCAATTAAGGCCTGCCCAGCGTGACGTGCACCAGGAAGTGCTATGCGTTCCCTGTGCGGGCTGGGGGGGGGGTGTGGAATTCCAAGCCAGAAGTATGCTCTTTCGCGCACATGCGAAGTGCTGCCTCAGGGAGATCAGTGTTACTTTAAAAAAAAATAACGGATGAGAAAAATTTTATTGACATGTCCCCTCATGTGACACTGTCAAATGAGCTGGGACATGTCAATTACTTTTATTAAAAATGTAACACAAATTTTAAATCCCTCATGAAACCTCATCCCGCCCGTGGATGAGGTTTCATGTTTTTTCTGAAGGCCGCCTGGACTTTTCACCTGCCCGCCAACCTCAAGATTGGACAGGCAGGACTATTAATCATTTTAATAGCTTTTTTAATGGTCTTAATAGGCCGTTGACAGGTCGGCGGGCACGCAGTCTGAGAATCTAAATGACGCGGGGTGACATTGGGGCGCACGCACCCTGAGTCATTTTACTCGTCGGCAAGCGAGCTCCGCCCCCGCTTGCCAACCAGTAAATGCTGCCCATGGTTTTTTTTTTTGCCTTTTTAAAAATAAACTGTTACTTGTTCATTAGTAGATTTCCCATCTGTTGAGTTACAAATTGTTGCTGATTTGTGAACGTGCTATTCGAACCAATCAGGTGCAAACGTAACACAAAATTTGCCCAATATTGCAAGTGTGATATATATGAATTACCTGATGCGTGAATTGCTCTCTTTCCTCTTAGCTCTCTTTGCCAACCATTCACCAATATCAGGGGCTAGTCTGTCATCATGTTCTACTTTGTTTTCCTCTGAAACAAAATCATTTCAAACAATATTAAACAATAAGAACCAAATGCAAAATTTTCAAAATACATATTAACAATTGCTTAAGCAAAGTTTGTGCAAGAAAATTAACAACTTTTCTTACCCAAAACTTTATATTTAAAAAAAAAATACAATGATATAGTGTTCAAAAGACAGCTATTAAGATGGCAGTGGATGAATACAAACAATAAAACCATTCCATTCTTGTGCTGTCACTCAATTGCATGGAGGGTTTGTGTTATAGCTCAAGGGAACTCCACCAAATAGATTGAGAAATTTACAAAATATGCTTTTCCTGTTTCTGACTTTTCTGCTGCTGTTTTCCTTCTTTTGATTGCTAATTCTTTTAGTTTCCTATTGCCTTGCTCATTCCTTACTACCAATCCCAAGCTAGCTAGATTGGAGATGCTGCTTCTGCTATTTGCAAAATTTCTAAGACAATCTCAGGAATTATTTTGTCCATATCAACTTTTTTAGTTGACTGCCCAATAGCTAGAAAACAGCAATCAACAAACAGAATACTGAAGTACCTAGCACAAGACAGAGGATGTAATGTTTAAACTATGCAATGCTTTGGTCATACCACTCCTTCAGCAGTGTACTGTAACTGGTCTTCAAGCTCCAAGTGAGAATTTATCTCAGCAGGTATTGAGGAGCATAGCACAAGGCTGATTGTTGGTGGATAGAATCATGAGAAAGGTGTAGACAGCTTGATTTTTTTCAGCCTTTGAAAGGGTTTGAATGGATGCTAGTTAATTTTAATTTTGTGTAACTTTACGTATCTCAATTAGATTTGAGGTTATCTGTATTAGGGACTTAGCGCACTTATTAAAACATTAAATCTTTGATTTAGCCAAACCCTGTGTCTGTGCGATTTGTTCTTCATAAATCTTAAAGTCCAAGGACCATTTGTAAGGAGAACAGGAGCGGGAACCTCTTACACTATGCACAAATTGGCTGCATGTGTGTCAAAACAACAGCACTGAAAAACTGACCCATTGGCTGTAAAGCATTTTGACACATTGTGGGTATGTGATAAGTGAACTCTTTTTACAAAGCCCTGGAGCCAGCCACGCGGATAATGGCCTTTTCCAGTCCTGCACATTCCAACATTGAGACTGAAGTGGTACACTTGAAACAACAGCGACACCTGCTGGACGAGTTGAAGATTTCTTTTAACTCAGTGTGGTCTCTTAAGCACATTTCATTAATATAATCATTTATGCGGTAGAAAAGCTTCCTCTCTTCACTCGCTACATACTTACAATGGATTAGCTAGCATAGGAGCTCACTTTATGGAGGAAAACAGCAGCCGACAGCCCAAACCTTATCAACCTCTGGCACGTTGAATTAATAAGTGAACAAAGTTAGTATGCACCAAATGGAACTGCGTCACATGGAATAGGCCAGATCACTTAGAATTCGAAAAAATTATAAATCCATACTTGCTTACAAAATTAACCTTCGACACTACATCTGAAATAATAGGTCACTCAATATACACCTGTTTACACCACTGTGTATATCAAATTTCCTGTAGGTTTTATTAACTCCCTGTGGAATTGTCGGCAAGGGCTTTCTGCTTCTGGGCTTGCCTGTGCGAGTCCACTAAAGCAAATTAATAAGAAATTGTAGGCTGGGGAGCACAGAAACAGATATCCCTGGGCAACAAACCTCTGAATAATCTTCACTGAAATTATTAAAGAAAAATGGGCTAAACTATAAACCTTCACAGTCAGCAGCCACAAAAAAGTATCAGGTGAGATTTGGTAAGTCTGCTGTTACCTTCCAAGTGTAAAAACTCACAATTCAGAGTGGAGGAGCTAGAAATAATTCCGATGATATTTTCAGCAGTGACACAGTCGCCAATTTGCTTATTAGATATAAATTATTGAGGGGGAAATCATGGTCAGAAAACACAAGATTTAAAAATTATAAAACTTAAGTATTTTAGGTTGATAACACAGTAAAACCTCATTTAAGGTGAAATGCTTGGGAATTATGAAAATAAGTCTCTGGAACAGGAGTTAAGATAAATATAATTTGTTCTACTGGATTTAGATTCCAGAGACATAGAATGACTTTTCAATGCTCCAGAAAAAGCCAGGCAAGTTTTCAGGTACAGCATTGGGAAACTCTAGGCTGGCAAATCAGCTGATGTATCAGTTGCTGCAATAGCAACTAATCTTGCTGCTAGGGGAATGAAGAACGAATTTCACAGGCAGCTGTGACATCCAATTTTTCCTTAGGCTTCAGAGCACCATAAAGAGTTTCCCAGTCAGATAAGAAAGACACATTATTCAAGTCACTGTAGCTGAAATCAGATCAGCTAGCTATGGAATTGACAAAGATGAAATTGATACAGAACTACTCGGGTAGACTGTCCATCGACAGTTAACTAAAACAGTGGTACATGGGCATTTTTGCATATGAACCCTGATGATAATATTTAGTAGCTTACACAACCATTTGAATAGAATCCTGTCTACATTCAACATTCATATGCATGCACTTCCATCAAGAATCTTCTCAGGAATCCTCAGGATCAGTTTCCCTCCCTAATTCAGGGACATAGAAGCTAATTGTAACACCATTACTGACCTCTGAGATGTACTAACAGCAGAAACTAGGGATCTAACATGGAATCAGCAGTTGTGGGGTGGGGGGAGGAGGGGAGGGCTGAGCTGGAGGGGAGCCAGAGGTTTAATTAAATAGTTCTATTTCAATATGCTTTTTTACATGCTGTATTGAAGGTGAGGCAGTCATACACACCTAATAATATTCCCTCCTTTTGTCTTGCAGATGAGCAAGAGAAAAAGAACAGCACTGAATCCCAACTTTTTGGAAATTCGACAGTTGGACAGGCTATAGGTGGGTACCCAGAGGCACATAAAGAGCAAGGTCCCAAGAACCAACATAATGGCAAAGGAGCTGAAAATAGCAATATTATGAGTACACAGTCTCATATTGTTATTTAGGATGAGGGAAAAGAAAATTAAGGTATGTGCCAACAATGTTTTATGAAAGCAGTTCAGCTGCTAAGTATAATTCTATGTCTGGATTACACCAAGTGACTGAAGATAAACATCGTCAGTATGTATAGTTTTCATAAACAAATTCTTAATTCACATCTACTACACAGTAGGTTCACTTGTTTGTACCTTCCACATTTTGTCTCAGCTTCTGAACATCCTCATCAGTCATATGGGAGAATTTGCAATTCGCACCAAAATCACACTGACCTACAGAATAAAACGTCATTAAAATCATACCAATAACAAAGGATGGAAGCTAAACTGATAAAATAAAAAGATCAAATATAGGATGAACAATAGGGTACAGTAGGACACCAATGTACAGAAGCATTAACACAGTTTTCAATCTGAGTCACACTGGAAAGGGAGGCTCCAGGTAGATAAATCAGTTGGGGTACCCTAGTAGGGCAGTATCTCATATCTCCTGTTGGCTGCCCAAAGGATGTACGGATGAGGTCTGGTAGCAGTCTCCTTCCCTCTCAACTAATGCCTAATATCAGGTGACAAAATTCAAAGACATGGGGATAAAACACAGACCTTCTGTGCTTACATTGATTATTCTATTCTTAGGATCCATCAGTGTAATCTTTGTCTGTGGGTTTAGATCACTAGAATACAGTGCAATACTGAAAGGTGATGTTAAAGTGTTTTGGGGTCAGTTTTCACAGAATATGCCTAGACTAAGAGGGTGGACAATTGACCCCTCCCCACATCTTTGCTCTTGACCAGCAGCAAGAATTTCAGAGAGGGTCTAGTATTTTCCCCTCTCCTTGCACTTGGCCTCTTCTGACACTTCTTTATATACCAGAGTGCAAATGAAACACCTTCACCCATTTTCCCCCTTAAACACTAAACATAGAAAATTTACGGCACAGAAGGAATGTATTATCTTACATAATGCACACAAATCCATTACCTTACGTTTCTCCAAACTGAATTTCATTTGTCACTTTTCTGCTCGCCTGATCCTGCTTGCCAATATTTTTTCAAGCCCCTTTTTTGCTTCCTTTTTGCTTTCAACCTTGCATTTTCTATACCTCTTTAGGCTTTCTGCAGTAACTTCTCAATATCTTCGGCGGGGGAGGGAGGTGTCAGGATTTGGGAGCCCCGCCCTTTTTATATTTGAGGATACATTTGCTCTGAGCCCTCTGTCTCCTCCTTCAATGCCTCCCACTGCTCTGATTTACCTGCAAGCAGCTATTTCTTGTCCACTTTCATCTAATCAGCTTAATAAATTGGCCCTTGTCCAATTTAAAAATTTTACTCTGTGTATCGTTGTCCTTTTCCATAACTATGCTAAATCAAACTGATTTATGATCACTATTAAATTGCTCTCCCATTGATACCCCTTCCACTTGTCAATTTTCATTCCCAATGAGAGGAAGCCATTTATATAGTCTGTTTTAAAATTTAAGACATTTTTGAATTGATAGCATCCTGACAATAGATAAGGTCAGAGTGTAAATGTCTCTCTCTGCCTTCCCATTAGCACACACAATAAAGGGCTTACAGATCAGCAAGACATGTACAAGTACTTTTCTTTACGCTACATAGTTGCATACTAAAGTGTTTAGGTATTTGAGTACATTTTCAACCTGTCATCCATGTGAAAAACTGGTTGGGGATTGACCACCTTACAGAAACTGCCAGTGGAAATTAAAGTGACAGCTGGATGATCTGAAACACCAGTTTTACACCCAGGTGGCAAATTGAAACTCTACCTCATTGTGCTAAAAGATTCTCAGCACTTCTTAGGATTGGGCACCATCCTCCATGTTTCTTCCAAATGCAATAAACCAAAAAACCCTTAAATTATCATGAACATTACTTTCCTGAAAAAATATACTTTGTTGGAGGCACAGAACAAATTTCAACACCACTGAACCAAAACAGCTTATAGGGAGGAAGGAAATTGCATTTGGAGAATGGGTTGTGGAATGGCAGTTTTAATTCACCACATCAGATTACTTCCTCCATTGATTTATAGCCACCAGAATATCCCCCAACATTATATGATAACTCCAGACAGCCAGTTGCTGAAGGATTTTCATGCTTAATATACTTCTATTTACAGAGACACACATTATAAACAAGCACTTCCAATCCCAACCCAGTTTCATTCTGCTCCTATATCTGGAAACACAAGTGAATCCCCAATAAATGTCCACCACCTGAATGGAATTAAACGCCCAATTAATATTCAATTAACATTACATTAAGTCTCAGTCCAGCATTGCCCTATTTTACACTGTTTCTATTTAACAGTGAGTGAATGGGACCTGTATTCTCATTGAGTGTTGCCAGCTTTATTTTAAAGTCATTTTGTACCAATCTGACTTAGGGCCTCATGACCCAATTGGCATTATTTTGGAGCAGCATCTCCCATTCCCTGACCTCTTCTCTCCCTGCCAATCCTCCCACTTGCAGCCTCTCTCGCTTCCTGACCCACCCTCTTGCTGAACCTCCCGTTCCCCAACTCTCCCGCTCGCCATTTCCCTTTCCCGAACCCTTGCTGTGAATGAGGGCTCTGGAGATGAGTGACGAGAGGCAGGAGGAGAGGCGTCAACTTGATCTTTGCAAGGGTTCAGGAGAGCGAAGAGTTGAGCAGGAGTGTCGGGGAGTAGGCGGTTGAGAGAGAGAGAAAGGATCGACGAGAGGGTGGGTCAGGGAGCAACAGATCCTGCGAGTCAGAGAGCTGGCAGCAAGAAGATGGATTAGGGAGAACCCGCGAGTCAGAGGGCCGGCAACAATAGAGCGGACTTGGGAGCAGGAAAGGCCGTGAACAAGAGGCAAGAGAAAGGGTCTGCAGCCACCATGAGAGTCAGAGAGCAGGATGTGAGGAGGAGTGGGAGGTTTGGGAAGCAGGGTCGGTAGGAAGCATGATCAGGAGAGAGTAGCAGGCAAGTAGAAAGTTATCATATTTCTTTTATATTTTTAAATTTATTTTAAAAGTTATTTCATTTACCAATATAGGAATTTAGCAATGTGAAGTATTTCAGTTTACAGGGTATAATGTTTTATTCTGAAGAGAAAAGTTCTACAGAACCCAACTAAAACTTTTATATTGGTTTTAATGGGAAAATCTAATTCACTTAGTCATTTCATATAGTTGCATTTTTCAGGAACACAACTACACTACAATTTTAAGTGAGGACTTGCTTTATGTACCTAAGTGCCCTCCCCAGAGAGGACCCAAAAGGAATGCCTAGTGGCCTAGTAAGTTTATCCAGGGAGTAGCTCAGCCATACAACCTGGGCTCAATTCCCAAACTATGCCAAATTAGCAGAATTCAGCCAGGACAGCAGGGCTGGAAGTATAACGTCAACGCCACTGGGTTAGGGAAGGGGAAAATTAGTCAAGGCCCTTAATTTTGTCTGCTATTCAGGAGCTCCTGTTGGAAGCGTACTGAGTCAATGTTGGATGAGGACAGAATCAGCTGCAGGTATGAAGCTTCCTGTAGTCAAAAAACCTGATGATGCTGATTTTGAGAGTCGTATAAATAATGGTCACTTAGGTAGAGTACGAAAGGGCAACTGGTACTCCAGAAACTTACAGGAGAAAAAGGTTTACTGTTGTTTTTAATCCCATAATTCAGCTAGAAATATTACAACATGTAACATTCACACTCTCATCTCTAATGACAGCAGATGCCTTGGGAATAAGGATGCGTTATACGACTGGCTGCTAACCTAATGGCACTTGTGTACTTTTGGACCCATACCACTGGGAAGGGATAGAGAGCATAATTTTATTAACCCGAGTTAGATTCAGACGCAATCCCCAGAGACAATAGGAGAACGTGCTTAACAAACAGCACTATTCTGTCCCTACGCTTTATCTTTTTGACGTTTCTGCACTTACCCGATTGTAGAAATTTTCTGCAAGGCTTTTTGGCAAGTTCTTCTGCCAAGATCGTGGCACTATCTGAAATTCAAAATCAGAGTATATAGGACTTTGAAAAAAACATGCCATCTTGTTTCACAACTTTTTCAAAATAACGTAGGCACATTTCAGCTTACTAAGCTTAATCTTCATGATAGTTGGGGTGCCACAATTGTCCTCAGTGCACTCAGTAGAGAAGGGGAAAATCAGCCAGTGTTCTCACTCATAGTTTTGCTCTGACCTCTACTGAATTCGCATCAGTAAGGGTAGGAGTAACCTTGGTTGTGATGTCTCTCCACTACCATAACCAGTCTGCTGCCACTTTCAAGACTCACAAAAATGTTTTGTTTAGGTAAGGGTGCCAGAGGACAATCAGCATCTCTGTGATTGTGCTACAATGAAGAATTAATATCTGTAGGAGGAGAAAGGAGGTTGTTAAACGGGCAGAAGAAAATAGGTTAATAAAATAGATTTCACCAACTGAAAGTCATCTTTTAGGTATTGCTTCTTCCGCTTTAAATTTGATTTCTTTTTCTTCCCAAATGCAACATGGAGGTATAATTCTACCGGTAGTGATCATCCATTGGTACTTCACCCAAGTTAATGGAGCACACATATCAAAAATGTTTTTTTAAACTGTGAAAGTCGTGTAGCATGGCCCAATGTTGTTCTTGCTTGATCTCCATGCAAACTGAAAACAAGAACTCTGCTAAGGACAAGAGTGTGGAAAATGTTACACCCATTTAAAAAAAAAGTTAACCCAAGTGATTGTAATGTAATTAGTCTTGCTTCAGTTGTAGGAAAGCTGTTAGTCATAATAAGGATGAAATTATACTATACTTTGAAAGATAAGGTGAATCAGAGACAGTTATCATGAACAGTAAAGGCAGATGATGTTTGGATAATTTATTTGTTTATTGTTAAGGGAAACCATAGCTATGGTTGGAAATTTGCATGAAAGTGCAGGCTTCCCATTATGAGAATATTAGAACCAAGGAACAAAGAACAAAGAAAAGTACAGCACAGGAACAGGCCCTTCGGCCCTCCAAGCCTGCGCCAATCATATTGCCTGTCAAACTAAAACATTTTGCACTTCCGGGGTCTGTATCCCTCTATTCCCATCCTATTCATGTATTTGTCAAGCTGCCTCTTAAACACCACTATCATACCTGCTTCCACCACCTCCTCTGGCAGCAAATTCCAGACACTCACTACCCTCTGCGTAAAAAACTTGCCCTGCACATCTCCTCTAAAGTTTTCTCCTCTCACCTTAAATCTATGTCCCCTAGTAATTGACTCTTCCACCCTGGGAAAAAGCTTCTGACTATCTACTCTGTCCATGCCACTCATAATTTTGTAAACTTCTATCAAGTCACCCCTCAATCTCCGTTGCTCTAGTGAGAACAATCCAAGTTTCTCCAACCTCTCCTCATAACCAATAACCTCCAGACCAGGCAGCATCCTGGTAAACCTCCTCTGCACCCTCTCCAACACCTCCATATCCTTCTGGTAATGTGGCGACCAGAATTGCATGCAATATTCCAAGTGTGGCCTAACCAAGGTTCTATACAGCTGCAGCATGACTTCCCAGCTTTTATACTCAATACCCCTGCCAATGAAGGCAAGCATGCCATATGCCTTCCTGACTACCTTATCCACCTGCGTTGCTGCTTTCAGTGACCTGTACACCCAGATCCCTCTACCCATCGATGCACTTAAGGGTTCTGCCATTTACTGTATAATTCCTACCTGTTTTAGACCTTCCAAAATGCATTACCTTGCATTTGTCTAGATTAAACTCCATCTGCCATTTCTCCGCCCAAGTCTCCAACCGATCTATATCCCGTTGTATCCTTTGACAATCCTCTTCACTATCTGCAACTCCTCCAACCTTAGTGTCGTTTGCAAACTTGCTAATTAGCCCAGTTACATTTTCCTCCAAATCATTTACGTATACTACAAACAGCAAAGGTCCCAGCACCGATCCCTGCGGAACACCACTAGTCACAGCTCTCCATTCAGAAAAGCACCCTTCCACTGCTACCCTCTGTCTTCTATGACCAAGCCAATTCTGTATCCATCTTGCCAGCTCACCTCTGACCCCATGCGACTTTACCTTCTGTACCAGTCTGCCATGAGGGACCTTGTCAAAGGCCTTATTGAAATCCATGTAGATAACATTCACTGCCCTTCCATTGTCGATCATCTTTGTCACTTCCTCAAAAAACTCGATCAAGTTAGTGAGACACGACCTCCCCTTCACAAAACTATGCTGCCTCTCACTAAAACGCCCATTTGCTTCCAAATAGTAGTAAATCCTGTCACGAAGAATCTTCTCCAATAAATTCCATGCCACTGATGTAATGCTCACCGGCCTGTAATTTCCTGGATTATCCCTGCTACCCTTCTTAAACAATGGAACAACATTGGCCATTCTCCAGTCCTCTGGGACCTCACCCGCAGCCAGTGAGGATACAAAGATTTCTGTCAAGGCCCCAACAATCTCCTCCCTTGCCTCCCTCAGTACCCTGGGGTAGATCCCATCTGGCCCTGGGGACTTATCCACCTTAATATTCTTCAAGACGCCTAACACCTCCTCTTTTGTGATCTCAACATGATCCAGGCTATCTACACACTCTTCCCTAGACAAATCGACCGCTAAGTCCTTCTCTTTGGTGAATACTGATGAGAAGTACTCATTTAGTATCTCTCCCATTTCTTCTGGCTCCACACACAGATTCCCCCCTCTGTCCCTGAGTGGGCCTACCCTTTCCCTGGCTACCCTCTTGCTTTTTACATATGCATAAAAGGCCTTGGGATTTTCCTTAATCCTGGTTGCCAATGACTTTTCATGACCCCTTTTAGCCCTCCTGACTCCTTGCTTAAGTTTCTTCCTACTTTCTTTATATTCTCCACGGGCTTCATCTGTTCCCTGCCTTCTAGCCCTTACCAATGCTTTCCTTTTCTTTTTGACTAATCTCACAATATCCTTCGTTATCCAAGGTTCCTGAAACTTGCCATACTTATCCTTCATCCTAGCAGGAACATATCGGTCCTGAATTCTTATCAACTGACGTTTGAAAGCCCCCCACATGTCAGTTGTTGATCTGCCCTCAAACATCCGCCTCCAGTCTAGATTCCTCAGTTCCTGCCTAATATTGTTATAATTAGCCTTCCCCCAATTAAGCACCTTAACCCGAGGACTCCTGTTATCCTTATCCACCAGTACCTTGAAACTTACTGAATTATGGTCACTTTTCCCGAAATGCTCCCCTACTGAAACTTCGACCACCTGGCTGGGTTCATTCCCTAATACCAGGTCCAGTATTGCCCCTTCCCTAGTTGGACTATCTACATATTGTCTCAGGAAGCCCTCCTGGATGCACCTTACAAATTCTGCACCATCCAAACCCCTAGCACTAAGTGATTCTCAGTCAATATAGGGAAAGTTAAAATCACCCGCCACAACAACCCTATTGCTTTTACATCTTTCCAAAATCTGCCTACATAACTGTTCCTCAATCTCCCGCTGGCAGTTGGGAGACCTATAGTAAACACCCAACACTGTGACTATTCCGGAGCTCTACCCATATTGCCTCGCTGCATGAGCCCTCCGAGGTGTCCTCCTGTCGTACAGCTGTAGATATTCTTCTACATCCCTCTCTATCCCGCCTGAAACATCTAAATCCTGGAACGTTTATCTGCCAATCCTGTCCATCCTTCAACCAAGTCTTTGTAATAGCAATAACATCATAGTCCCAAGTACTAAAGGGTAACAAATAATTATTACAATCCTACCAAGGAGGAGGTTATAATTATGATGAAAGGCTCGAGGGATTGAGGTCTTTAGGCTGGAATAGAGGTTGAAGGGGGATCAATAAGAGATTTTCAAAATAATAAAAGGTCTGAGATGCAAAATGATTGCAGGCAAATACCTAACTGAAGTTGTAATCTGGTACATTACTGCGTTTCTAAAGATCATCACCAGAAGAACAAAGGAAGAAATTAGAAGGGTATTGGATGAATACTTGAAAAGGAATATAAAAACAGACAAAGGAAAGAGAATTACACAGTTTCACTTGAAGTGCCAGCATAATGAGCCAAATGGTCATCTTCTCTGCTGCAATTTGTATGATTCTACATGCACTTTGAATAGGGATTGCCGAGTAGCAATCAATAGTTGTGGGAATCTGATGTTCTCCTACCTAACCCAGGGTCTTGCAGCCAAATGTAGGATCCTAAACACTGCTCCACCTGAAAACTTGCATACCAACCCTCAAAAACAATGCATAACTAAAAAGTAGCCCTGAAAAACATCCTTTCACTCAGGTCAGTGGTTCAAGGTAACTGAATAAACTAAATTCATTTTATTACGATGAATTTCAGGATTTCCATTCATATTTTCAGATCACATTCTGCAATTTAATTCAATTTTCTATGAAAGCTGAAACCCAAAGACCTCATTTGACTTATGAAATGTACGCATTACATTAGGAGTGCAATGGAACATGAATTTGTCTTGACTTAAGCTGCAGCTATCCCATCAGTTGTATTATAGAGACACAAAGAACCAATGTACCTGAAAATTCAATTTCTTAAGTGCTGAATATAGACATTTTTGAAGGGCGAATAAGAGCTGGTGGAACAAAGTGTATTTCTAGCGGGGTCTGTGGCCATGACTCCACTCTTCCCCCCAGCCCCCCTCCTCTCAGAGGAGATTTTGGTTGATAACGTTTTAGCGCATTTTCCAGCATTTTGAAGTGCAGTGCAATTCTTTTCCTTGCTTTCTTTTCTTATTTCTTCTGTTCTTATAAGTGATAAATGCACACAATACTTATTCCACCGACTATGACATTCTCATTAGCATGGATGTATCAGGGCTCAATTGACAGCAGTCAATACTGGGTCAAGGAACTGAGACAAAAATCTCCAGTTTATAATTTGCCACATTTTTAGTGTTGGAATTTAGCCATATATCCTGGCAGTAATAGTGGAGAATGGTTAATTTCAATTTCCAACTCTTCTAAACATTTTCCTCTCCAGAGATGGGCTGTGGCTCAGTTGGTAGCATTCTCACCTCTGATTCACAAGGTTCCAGGTTCAATTTCCACCCCTGGACTTCAGTTCTCTTCTTCTCTTAGGCAGGCTCTTGGGATTGAGGATGACTTGCTTCAACTCCAGTTCAGTGAGTTTTGAGGTGGATGCTAAGTGCAATGCACAATCTGCAGCTTGCCCTTGCAGGGTTGGATAGATGAGGTGTTTGGAAGTTTGTGCACTCTCCCCAACAACTCAACTCAATGTGTTTGGTGCCTTCTTGAATGAACCTTCTCCATTTTGGTCAGTCACAAGCCAGAGACTCCCATGAGTCAGCAGGTCTCTTGAGGACATCATTAAGCATTCCTGCTGTCTTCCTGGGAGTATCCTGCTGTGGCCGAGTCAAGAGTAGGTCAGTTGCTTCAGGAGCCTGGTGTTAAGCATACAAATGACATGTCCCGCCCAGCAGAGCTGGTTTTGAATGATTATGGCCTTTATGCTGGCTTGGGAGAAGACACTGCTGTTGGACCACCTTTCTTGCCACCGGATTTGGAGCACAACAATGTAGGTTGACACTCCAGTGGAGTACTGAGGGAATGCTGCACTATTGGAGGTGCTGCCTTTCGGATGAGATTTTAAACTGTATTTTCAAGTGGACATAGAAGATCCCATAGCACCATTTCTAAGAAGAGCAGGGGAGTTCTCCCAGGTGTCCTGGCCAATATCTATCCCTGGGCCAACATCACACACAAAAAAAACATTATCTGGATATTATCACATTACTGTCTTTGTGAGGCTACTGTACACAAACTGACTGCCGTGTTTCCGACCTTACAACAGCGACCACACTTCAAGAATACTTAATTGGCTGTAAAGCACTTTGGGACCTCCTGTGGTCATGAAAGGAGCCATATAAACGCAAATCCTTTATTCCTCCTGATAGATATAACTGCACTTACCAACCAGCTCCAACACTTTACTGCGGTTCCAGGGTTCACCCAACTGAAGCTCTAGCTAAACTTACTGAACTGTCCAACAATGAATGAGGCTCTAAAATAAACGGGATTTAAGTGCAGTGTGTCTTGAATTGTCACTGGCACTAATCGTACCAGTTCTTCCAGAACCTTCTGTCGAGAGCACGGCCCCATCCCCATTGAGAAAAGCTGACTTCCCCTATTTACCTCGGAAACAGTCGAACCAGAATTTCTTCGCCCTCTGATGTTGAACTCCTTGTAAATGTTTCTTTCTGTTATGGAGATTGTCTTGAAACGACCTGCCGCAATAATCACAGAAATAGGTTTTGCCCATTGTGACCCAGACAACAGCGGCTAGCAAATCTGCCGCTGCCGGTCACAGTCACCCCGGGAACCGGCGAATCTGCCGCTGCCGGTCACAGTCACCCGGGATCCGGCGAATCTGCCGATCACGGAGACAGCTTTACCCAAAGGGTGACGATTAACACTCGTGTATTAATACGCAAAACATAGATCTAAGATAATTTTGCGCTCGTTTTGCAGTCCCTTTAGGAAGTATTTTTGACATCATGTGAGTTAATGTGTTGGGGGTGGTGTTGGAGGTGTTTTTGTCGCTGTGATAATTAGTGGCGGGGGTGTTTAGGAGCGGCGGAGGGTTACAGGAAGAGGTGTGTGCGGCGGCGGCTGGCAGTGGGAAGATGGCGGTGTTCAGGCAGGTCTACAACCTGGTGTTCAAGAGAACTTCCACCTTCGCGCTGAGCATTGTGCTGGGCGCCATCTTATTCGAGAGGGTGTTCGACCAAGTCGGAGATACTGTGTTTGATCGCATCAATGAGGGGGTGAGCCTGAAATTTGGCGGGTGGTGGGTTTAAGGGGAGGTGACCGATAGGAGGGAGCGAGTTCACCTTCAGCTCTTTCCCAGTCGCTCAGCTGCACTCGGAACTGTCCTGGTGAAAGGTCACCGGCCTGAAACGTAAACTCTTGTTTCCCTCTCCTCTGATGCTGCCAGATTGCTGAATATTTCCAGCAGTTTCTGTTTTTATTTTAGGTTTCCAGCATTTGCTTTTGGCTTAATGACTCAATTCAGTGTGGAGGAAATTTTGCAGTTGCAGCCAGTGCCATGTAATGTGAGCGCCCACCTCTCAATCCTCAGCTGTTACCCCCTCGAAATACAGTGTCAGAAGAAATTGGGATTTATATTTTAAATTCTTACACAATAAACAATGTCACAGAACCTTCATCGGTTGTTACCAGTGGCAGTGACAAAGCTAGTTATTGTAGTTATCTAGTGGCTTTACTTAGACCTGAACATTGTGCATTCGTTAAGTCAAATGCCATCAGAGGTGCTCTTTCTCTTGTCCTGTATCGATCAGCAGTGCTTCTTAATTGCCTTTCTTGTGTTGTTAATAAGTCCCCGCCCCCAACAATCTCCATTGCTTTTTTATTTGTTCTTAGGATATGAAAAAGCTTGGTACCATCCAGGACAAAGCAGCCTGCTTGATTGCACCCTTCCCACCCCACCCACCCACAAACATTCACTCCCTCTTATCACCAAAGCACAGTGGCAGCAGTGTGTACCATTTACAAGATGCACTTACAGAAACTCTCAAAGCGTCCTCAGCGCCTTCCAAACCCATGACCACTAACATTTAGAAGGACAAGGGCAGCAGACAGATGGGAACACCACCACCTGGAAGTTCCCCTTCAAGCCAGTCACAATCCTGATGTGGAAATATATCGCTGTTCCTTCACTGTAGCTGGATCAAAATCCTGGAACTCCCAACTAACAGCACTGTGGGTGTACCTACATCACTTGGACTGCAGCGGTTCAAGAAGGCAGCTGACCACCTTCTCAAGGGCAGTTAGGGATGGGCAATAAATGCTGGCCTAGCTAGCAATACCCACATTCAATAAATGAATAAAAAAAGTGGGTACAGGCAAGACTGGATTTATTACCTCTATCCAGTTGCTCAGAGAAGGTGGGTCAGCCTTTGAACTGGTGTGGTTCTTGCAATTATGGTGCTCTCATAATGGTTTAGGGAATTTAGGGATCTATCTACTGTAATTTACCAGTTTCTTTGATTAAACCAGGCTTAGTTAAGACATTGTGGTTTTTCTTTCTCTCCCTACACTGACTTTTTTTGGGGGGAGGTGTGGGTGTTTCAGCCTTCATCACTTCAGATTTCCTGTTTGTCTTTTGGTTCATGCCTTTACTTATTGATTTTAACACTTGCTCTAAATTTCCTATAGATTGCCTATTTCTCTTGATCCCTGCTAACTATTCCTGATGTCATCACTGTTTTATTTTTCTCATGCTTACCTGTTTTAGCAATATTCAGAAACAGACATTATGCATTTAAGCCCCACTTCATGATCTCAGCGTCTGAAATAATTTGACACTCCAGTGCTGCACTGAAGTAGTGTCATGTTCAAAGAGGTGCTAATAAAGGTTAAACCAAGGCTCAATTGGCCTGTTCTGGTTTGGATATCTCGAGCAGATTCTCCTGGTATCCTGGCCAACGCTTCTTCCTCAACCAACACCATGAAAAGCACAGCTGGTTACTCATTTTTGTTATGGAATCTTGCTTTGTGCAAAGTGGCTAACATGTTTGCTTACCCTTGTACAATTATTTCATGAAGTGATTTTGAGATGGATCTAAACTACTACATAAAATTCAGTATGGAAAAAATATATTTGCCTCAAACTTCTGTTGTGTAATACCTGTATTCTATCTTAAATCACTGCTCTAATCATTTATTCTAAGCAGCCTTCTGTTGACTTCATGACATCGTTGACTGATGCAATGCCTTGTAAATCTACTATGTAGTTTATAAATTTCCATGTGTCATTGTTGTACCTAGTTCATGTTTATGTTGCAAAGCTGATGGTCAAATGAATGTTTTGCTTCAGTGAAAAATGAGGTGAGCTGATTTAGTGAAATAATGTTTTCTCTATTTGCAGAAACTCTGGAAACACATCGAACACAATTATGAGAAAAATGAAGAAGCATAAATAAAATTCCGTACTGCATGGTGTTTTCCATCTCCTGGAATATTGCTCCTGTTGAACAGCCCAGCATTACAATGCCATCCACCAGGACTATTAACTTTAACAGACTGTTGACAGATTATTTTGTCAATCCCTGAAAAATGGATTGTTACTGTATTTGAACTAATGCTGGGTCCGTTTGTTGAAAATGATTACTGAAAGATATAAATATCTAAAATTCAACAATTTTTCTGCCTTTAATCATTTTTGTCCATGCTGATCACTAAACGAAAGGCAAATTCAAAGGATTGCTTTTCTATTACATACTGTTTCCTCTTAATTCAAATTATTTGCTGATCCAGTTTTTTTTAGGATTTGAAATTTACATTGTTTAAATTATTGGATAATTTTTCTGGGGTTAGATTCATGTAGCCACATCATAAAAATAAATCAAAATTCTCCATCTCGGTAACTGGCTTAATACAACCCAAGTCATGTTCACCCATCTTTCCTGTGCGCACTGACCTACGTTGGTTCCTGGTTAAGCAAGGTCTCAATTTTAAAATTCTCATCCTTGTTTACAAATCACTCCCTGGCCCCATTTCTTCCTACTTCTGTAATCTCCTCTGGCCTCACAACTCCACAAGAACCCCTCTGTCACTTTTGGCCTCTTGAGCAATCCTGATTTTAATTGCTTTGCCATTAGCAGCTGTGTCTTTAGCAGCCTATGGTCTTAAGATCTGGAATTCCCTCCCTAAACCTTTCTACCTTTCCGTTTTAAGATACTCTTTAAGACGTACCTATTTGACCAAGCTTTAGGCAGTCATGCTTAATCTCCTTATGTGGCTTGGTGTCAAATTTTATTTCAACACTTTTAAAGCACTTTAGGATGTTTTATTCTGTTAAAGGCATTGTATAAATTTAAGTAGTGGCTTATTCTTCCCCGTCTTGTTTGTCAGCCACGTGCATAAAACGTCGCTATTTTTAATATAAGGCTTAAATAGCTTGTTACTTGTTTTCTTTTTTCATAGCTTGTCTTTAGGGCAGAGATGTGTGGTCTTGCTACGCTGAATGAAAGAGGGACCAATTGAGTTAGAGTAGCACCAGAATAGAAATTGAACTGTCATTGATCTGTGTAAGGAAACTATAGCTTTACTGGAAAATTTATGGACACAATTGAGAATCGTTAAGGAACCAGAATCCAGACATTAAAGAACTGCTAGACATGGGTAGAAAAGTTAAAACTTTCAGAAGTCTATAAATTGGAATTAATATTGCTGTGTCTATTCCCTTAATCTTAAAGATTTTTAATTTCAAGTTTTTACATATAAACAAATTGGAGCCAATAGTAAGTTTTATTTTAAATTGAAAATCAAGATAGCACCAAGATCCGTACTGCAGGATATCACCAAGTTTAAACATGTGAAAGTAAATTCTTCTGTCTTTTAAAATCAAGATTGGATGAGGATATGGTATACATGCAGTTAGCTGGACTGCGTTAAGTATTATTCAGTCTTGCTCACTGCCAAAACACCTCACCAGTAGAGGATGATAGAGAATATCCAAAACAACCTCCAGTTTCTTTTCTCCACCCCCAGTCATCACTTTAAACCCCTTTCCTAAGCCTTCTCCATTCTTGGAGCTCATAGACTTTTGTCAATTTTTGAAAACTAATACCCCCTTGTGCTAGTTCTGAGCCTGCATCTTTCCCTAGTTTCCTTTCACAACCTTGAACTCTTCCAAAAGTCTTCATAACTATTCTGCACTAAATCCCACCACTCACCTGATCTACAATGGCTCCTGGTCCAATGCAAAATTCCAATTGTTGTGTTTAAATCCCTTCATGGCCTTAGTCCTTACTATCTCTGTAACCTATGCCAGCTCTATAACCCTTAAATGTGTTTCTATTGTTGTGCAAACCCAGTTCATTCAACCCATCATTGGTGGCCATGGTTTCAGGTGTCAGATCTCTACGGCCTACGATTCCCTCCCAATAGCTCACTCTCCTCCCGTAAGGCACTCCTTAAAACCCACCCCTTTTTAGTCATATTTTCCATATCTCAAAAGTGAAATACTGCAGTTGCTGGCAATCTGAAATGGCATGATTGGGAGAGGGAATCAGTTAATGTTTCAGTCTAGTGACCTTTTACCAGAACTACAAGATACCACTACTACACTAGCTCATACCTTCTCCAATCCCAGTAGCCATCCTCCATTACCAGCACCTGCTGGCAAGAGAAAAAAAATCACTGGTTAAGACTTAAGTGCTTAATGTTAAGGTTAGAAGGCTGTAAATTACCTCAGAAAGATGAAATGTGTTCCTTGAGCTGGCATGAGCTTCATTGGAAAAGTGTAGGAGGCCGAGGTGGGAGTGGGATGGAGAATTAAAGTGGCAAGCAACTGGAAGCTCAGGATTATACTTGTGAAGTGTTTGGTTCCCCCAAATGTAGAGATAACTGCATTTAAGAGCAGTAAATACTGTTTAGTGAGTTGGGAAGAGTTATAAGTGAATTGCTCTTTTAATTGGAAGGAGCATTTGGGACCTTGAATGGGATGAAGAAAGAAGGGAAAGGGCAGGTGTTGCATCTCCTGTGCTTATAAGGGAAGATGCTGGAGGTGATTGTGAGTGGTCCCTTTGGAATGTTGAAAGCTGTGGGAAGAGGGAGCAGTGATGTGAAAAGTGGCATCACCAGAATAAATAGGACAGACATGGAGAAACAGAGTGGTATAGATTCCTCACAGAAAGCGAAGTATCATCGAGATAGTTGTGGGCTTGTAATAGATGATGGACTGCTTAGCCCCAGAAATGAAGATAGCTCAAGGAAGGAAAGGGAAGGGTTGGAGATAGGGATTAGAAGCAAAGTTGACAAAACTCCATTTCTCCTTTTGCCTGGCCTCCATTTTTGTTTGGTTATGTTTACTATAAAGAACTTGTGCTATTTTTCTACATTAAAGGTGATATACAAATGCCAGTAGTTTGGTTACAGTATCTGGAATAACTTGATTGAGGGTCAAAACCTGAAACATCAACTTGTCTATTTTCTCCAAGAATGCTGCCTGACTTACTGCAAATTTGAGAAGTTTTGGCTTCAGATTTCCAGCATCTGCAGTTAATTATTTTACTTCAGTGGCACAATTAGAGATTTTGAAAGTTAATTTATAACGATTAGTGTGACTTGCCTTTTACTGTGTACTGTGCCAAAGGAAAACCCGCAGACATACCAAGTCCACATGCAAGCACAGGGACAAAGTTACACTTTCAGGAAATTCTGCAGGTCTGTTAGTTATAGATTACATTTTTTTTAAATAAATACTAATTAGGAATGTTTCTAAAACCAAGGAACTTATCAGAGAAAGTATAATAAAAACTGAAAATGAATATCCTTAAGTGTAACCAATGACCACTCACCATCCTGACTTGGAAATATATCGCCATTCCTTCACTGTCGTTGGATCAAACTCCTGGAACTCCCTTCCTAACAGCACTGTGGGTGTACCTGCACCACATGGACTGCTGCGGCTCAAGAAGGCAGCTCATCACCACCTTCTGAAGGGCAGCTAGGAGTGGGTAATAAATGCTAGCCCAGCCAGCCAAGTTCACATCCCGTGAATTAATAAAAAAAAAATTCTTAATCTTGAAAATATTTGTTTGCAGCAGGAAGTCCTGCTTCTCAATTATCCTGAGTCGATAGTTATTACAAAGTGCTGTTCATTCCTATTGAGAAGTTAAAGATTTGAAATCCTTTGGTTTCCATAAAAACAAAAAGCTAAAAGCTACTGCGGATGCTGGAAATCCAAAACAAAAACAGAATTACCTGGAAAAACTCAGCAAGTCTGGCAGCATCGGCGGAGAAGAAATCAGTTAACGTTTCGAGCCTTCATGGCCCTTCGGCAGAACTGCCGAAGGGCCATGAAGGCTCGAAACGTTAACTGATTTCTTCTCCGCCGATGCTGCCAGACTTGCTGAGTTTTTCCAGGTAATTCTGTTTTTCCTTTGGTTTCCATGCCTGGCGCGGTGGTTAGCGCTGCTGCCTCACAGCTCCATGGACCTGGGTTCGATCCTGATCTCAGATGTTGTCTGTGTGGAGTTTGCACGTTCTCCCCGTGTCTGCGTAGGTTTCCGCTGGGTGCTCCAATTTCCTCCTACCGTCCAAAGATGTGCTGGTCAGATGATTGGCTACAGTAAATTGTCCCTCAGTCTGTGATTCTGTGTATGCGCATGTGTGTGCCCTGTGATGGACTGGTGTCCTGTCCTGGGTGTACCCTGCCTAGTGCCCATTGCCTGTCAGGACAGACTCCAACTCCCCGCGATCCTGATTTGGATGAAGCGGTTCTGGAAAAGTGAGTGAGAGTGGTTTCCATGCCCATCTTTCCCACAACCCCATGTCGGAATCCCTCCAATCATATTTCAATCCCTGTCACAGTTCCCAAATACCTCAAAGCTACAAATGACATCCTGACAACACTAAACTATTCCTCCTCATCCTTCTTCTCCACCTGCCTTTGACATGGTTGACCAGTCTGCCAACACTCTCCACCATCATCCAGTTGGGTGGAGCTTCATTTTCCTGGTGCCATTCTTATCTATGTAGCCAGAGAATCACCTGCAATGGCTTTTCTTCCCCCTCCTGCTTCTCATCTACATGCTTCCCCATGGTGACTTCATCCAAAACCAGAACATCTATTTCCACATGTATGTTGATGGCACCCAGCTGTACCTCGCCACTACCTCTCGACCCCTGCACTGAATTGTCTGACTGCTTGCCCGATATCCAGTACATTCCTCAAATTACATATTGGGAAGAACAAAGCCATCATATTCAGTATTCACCACAACCTCCGTTCCCTTGCCACCAGCTCCATCACTCTTCCTAGTAACTGTCTGAAACTTAACCAGATTGTTCACCACCTTCCTGGCGTATTTGGCCTCGAGGAGCTTTCGACCGCCTATCCACACCATCACTAGGATCCCATAAGTCTATGTTCATAATATCACCCAACTTTGCCCCTGTCTCAGTTCATCTGCTGCTGAAACTCCCGTCCATGCTTTTACCTCTAAACTTGACTATTCCAATGCATTTCCATCTTCCACGCCCTCCATAAATTTAAGCTGATCCAAAACATTTGCTGTGCTCTGATTTATGTTAGCTCCCAGTTGAGTAATGCTTCAATTTTAAAACTCTAATCCTTGTTTACAAATCTCTCCATGGTTTCAACCCTCGCCATATGAGGCTCTCGCACTTGCGAGATGTTTGTGCTGTACCAATTCTAGCCTCTTGTAAATACCTGATTTTAATCGCTCCACCAACAGTGGCTATATCTTGCCAACACCGTAATTCTGCAAGTTCCTCCCTAACCCCCTCTAACCTGCTTTAAGATGCTCCTTAAAATCTATCTCTTTGACCAGTTTTGGTCATCTGCCTTGATCTCTCTTTATGCAGATCAGTGTCAAATTTTATTTGCTCCTGTGAAGCAGGTTTGGCTGTTTTACCACATTAAAGGTGCTTTATAAATATAAGCTGATCATCTGATACTCATACATACTAATGTGAACAGGGTGAGATGAGAGTGACTGCCCTTGACATCAAGGCAGCATTTGACTAAGTGTGGCATCAAGGAGCCCTTGCAAAACTGAAGTCAATGGGAATCATGGCAAAAACTGGTCTGCTGGTTGGAGTCATACATAGCACAAAGGAAGATGGTTGTGGACATCACTGCAGGAATTTCTCAGCTGCTTCATCAATGACCTTCTTTCCATCATAAGATCAGAAGTCAGGTTGTTTGCTGATGATTGCACATTGTTCAACACCATTTATGACTCCTCAGATACTGAAACAGTCCATGTCCAAATGCAGCAAGACCTGGACAATATCCAGACTTGGGCTGACGAAAGGCAAGTAACATTCATGCCACACAAGTGCCAGGCAATGACCTCCAACAAGAGAGAATCTAACCATCGCTCCTTGACATTCAATGGCATTAACATCGCTGAATCTTCCACTATCAACATCCCAGGATTACCGTTGACCAGGAACTGAACTGGGCTGTAGCTACAAGTGCAGGTCAGAGGCTAAGAGTCCTGTGGCGAGTAACTCACCTCTTGATTCCCCAAAGACTGTCCACCATCTACAAAACACAAGTCAGGAGTGTGATGGAATACTCTCCCTACTTGCCTGGATGAGTCCACCTCCAACAACATGTAAGAAGCTTGACAAAGCATCCTGCTTGATTGACACCCCTTCCACAAACATTCACTCCCTCCACCACCACCAAGTATAGCAGTGTGTACTAGCTACAAGATGCACTGCAGAAACTCACCAAGACTCCTTAGACAGCATCTTCCAAACGCATGACCGCTAACATCTAGAAGGACAAGGGTAGCCACATACATGGGAACACCACCACCTGGAAGTTTCCCTCCAGGCCACTCACCATTCTAACTTGGAAATATAATCGCTATTCCTTCACTCTCGCTGGGTCAAAATCCTGGAACTCTCTCCCTAACTGCACTGTGGATGTACCCACACCACAGGGACTGCAGCAGTTCAAGAAGGCAGCTCACCACCAGCAACCCAAGGGCAATTATAGATGGACAATAAGTACTGGCCTAGGCAGTGACACCTACATCCTGTAAATGAATAAAAAGATACAGCTTGCTTTCAACAAACTATTCCTGCAATTGTTTCACCATTGTTGTTTTTCTACATCATGCTGAGCATTCTTCCCTTTGACATCAGTCTGCATTTTTCTTCTGTCCAATTTCTGTATCCCATCTTTTTCTATATTTGTAACATATGAAAATCAAAATTTACAAATTTTAAACTGTATGGTAGTTGTTTTTGACATTTCAAGTAGAAATGGTTCTGTAGAAATCAAACCTGAATAACAGATTTAGTTAGGTTAACAGCGTGATTGAATCTTAACTGGTCTCTGAATAGACCCAGCAGGCCACTCAGTTGTATCAGGACATTTAGGGATGGGCAATAAATGTCAGCCTTGTCAACGATGGAACTGAAAAAAAGGTAAGACTACTGCACACTGATTGATGGCTCAGTCTTTATTTGAAAATTATTGTTGAGAGCATTTATATTAGATATTTTCAATTACTGTACTCAAATTGGTCTTAATTACGAGTGGATTGTATAAATATCCATGGTAATTCCAAACCACAGCAAAGGAATCAGATTGTGCAAAACAAGCAATAGTGCACTGAGTAATAGTGAGCGTGCCTGATGCTGATGTGGCATTGATGGCAAGAGTTAAGAATTATGAACTTTCCATATTATCCACAGTCTGCTTGCTGAAACTATCCCCACAAATGTAGAGAAAATCTATTTCAACTCTCATTTCATTCTTGCTTCAACATCCCCATCATGTTTTCAGTACAGTCATTGATGTGCAAACGTACTCGGCCATGTATCTGTAGGGTGCAAATCTGCACCTATTGTATCTCCCCTAAGCCTTGTTATTACGGAAGGCATTAAAAAATTTTCCGTAGGCCAGATACCCAGCCTATTGACCAAAGTCTAATAATGCCGATTCAATATCCAGCACCAATGAAATATCCAAAAGCAGGATGTAAGGAAACATTTTTGGGCTGTGAAATGCTGTATGATATTAAATAAACCCAAAGAATTCCAATTTTTTTTCTTTAAAATAAAGTTTCCATTGATTCAACTGCTAGATTTTACAGTGGTCTGCAAAAATGTTCGGGGGTGTTAAGTATAGGTTTGGGTTTTATCAATTACAGATAGCTTCCAACAAATAAGCAGAAAACATTGTAACATTAAGCAACTCCTTTTAAGTATCAGTAAATATACAAAAAAAAGATTACCTCAGTAATACAATAGCTGATATTCTTACTGTATCACTATGTTCATTTGATTCTAGTTTTGACTGTCACTCAAACTGCAACCCCAGAGAAGATAAATTTGTCAGTTGACATGACTGAGATTATGAGGCAAAATACTTGAGAGATTGAACACTTTGTCCTGAGGAGAAAAATGAATACATGCCTTGCTGTGCAATATGTTCCGGTATTATTGCTTGAGAAAGAAAATCTTGGAAAATGAGAGCCCAATTTATTAGCTAAAAAGTGGCCACTGGTGGCAAGCAAGTTTGTGAACTAATTCCAAGGTGGTGAAGGGAAAAACGTTTAAAAAAAATTCAAGATGGAATCATTCCTTTATTCCGCTTCCTATCTGCAAGTGATCGACGATTATGATTAGCTCGAAGGGATTTATTGGCCTCTTTCTTTCTTCTCTCTATTAGGGTTTCTTTTGTTTGTCCCTGGCCTTTAGTATTCCCTAAAGGAGCAGTGTTGTCATGTTTGAATCTGGAAAACAATATATATAAAAATACTTAGAAAGCAGTGTTAAACAAGTTAAACAATTCCTATGCATCTTTCAGAGAAATCAACCATACTTAAAAAGATCACAATTGAGTAATTTTGGGAAGAAGAGGAGAAAATGTGGGAATGAGCTGGATTTCTAATGCACTTAGAGTGCTAAAATATGGATTTCTACATGAATTTCCTAAATACTAGTTCCTAAATCCAGACTTCTCATCAACAATGTGAATGCAAAGTAGGGATCAAATGCTCCCTATAGGGAGAGAGATACAATTTCCATTTACATCACACTTATAAGGAATTACAAGAATTAAAAAGGGAATGTCACAACTAGGGATTTTTAGGTTTTTTACTTAGGGAGTTAGGGTTAAGCTACACGTTCCTGATATCATCCCAGTTGCAGGAATTTTAAACATTAATTTTCAACGGTCTACCATCCTTCCTGTAGCCTTGACAGAGAGGCAGATGGATGTCCAAGGCAAAGAGACGATTGATATGTTAATAACCTCATGCAGGAGTTTAGAGCCAACAATGGAAGCCATTATTCATAATTACCTGGAATAATAGTTAGTTTGCTATCTTCTTTGACACCCAAATATTCACACAAGATGGTCGAAGAAACTAGGACGGATCACCCAGCATCGACCTAGGCAACAGAAACGACGACGACAATCTCAGCCCTGTCGACCCTGCAAAGTCCTCCTTACTAACATCTGGGGGCTAGTGCCAAAATTGGGAGAGCTGTCTCACAGACTAGTCAAACAACAGCCTGACATAGTCAGATAATGCCCCACACGCCACCCACCATCCCTGGGTATGTCCTGTCCCACTGGTAGGACAGACCCAGCAGATGGTGGCACAGTGGTATACAGTTGGGAGGGAGTTGCCCTGGGAGTTCTCAACATCGATTCTGGACCCCATGAAGTTTCATGGCATCAGGTCAAACACAAGCAAGGAAACCTCCTGCTGATTACCATGTACCGCCCTCCATCAGCTGATGAATCAGTGCTCCTCCATTGAACACCACTTGGAGGAAGCACTAAGGGTGGCAAGGAGACAGAATATACGCTGGGTGGGGGACGTCAATGTCCATCACCAAGAGTGGCTTGGTAGCACCGCTAATGGCTGAGCTGGCTGAATCCTAAATGACATAGCTGCTAGACTGGGTCTGTGGCAGGTGGTGAGGGAACCAATAAGAGGGAAAAACATACTTGACCTCATCCTCACCAAACTGCCTGCCACAGATGCAACTGTCCATGATAGTATCGGTAGGAGCGACCACCGCACATTGTGGAGATGAAGCCTTCGCATTGAGAATCCGCTCCATCGTGTTGTGTGGCACTACCACCGTGCTAAATGGGACAGATTTTGAACAGATCTAGCAACTCAAGACTGGGCATCCATGAGACACTATGGGCCATCAGCAGCAGCAGAATTGTTCTCGAACACAATCTGCAACCTCATGGCCCGGCATATCTTGCATTCTACCACTACCATCAAGCCAGGGGGGTCAATACTGGTTCAATGAAGAGTGCAGGGGGGCATGCCAGGAGCAGCACCAGGAATCCCTAAAAATGAGGTGTCAACCTGGTGAAGCTACAACACAGGACTACTTGCGTGCCAAACAGCATAAGCAGCAAGTGATAGACAGAGCTAAGCAATCCCACTACCAACGGATCAAATCTAAGCTCTATAGTTCTGCCACATCCAGCTGTGAATGGTGGTGGACAATTAAACAACTGTGGAGGCGGCTCCACAAATAGCCCCATCCTCAATGATGGGAGGAGCCCAGCACATCAGTGCAAAAGATAAGGCTGAAGCATTTGCTATAATCTTCAGCCAGAAGTACCAAGTGAATGATCCATCTCGGGCTCCTCCAGAGGTCCCCAGCATCACAGATGCCAGTCTTCAGCCAATTCAATTCACTCTATGTGATATCAAGAAAGGGCTGAAGGCACTGGATAATGACAATATTCCAGCACTAATACTGATGATTGTGCTCCAGAACTTGCCACGCCCCTAGCCAAGCTGTTCCAGTACAGCTACAACACTGGCATCTACCTGGCTATGTGGAAAATTGTCCAGGCATGTCCTGTACACAAAGAGAAGGACAAATCCAACCCGGCCAATTACCGCCCCATCTACTCTCGATCGGTAGTAATGGAAGGCGTCATCAACAGTGCTATCAAGCGGCACTTGCTTAGCAACCATCTGCTCACTGTCGCCCAAATTGGGTCCCACCAGGGCCACTCAGCTCCTGACCTCATTACAGCCTTGGTTCAAACATGGACAAAAGAACTGGACTCCTGAGGTAAGGTGAGAGTGACTGCCCTTGACATCAAGGCCGCATTTAACCGGGTGTGGCATCAAGGAAACCTAGCAAAACTAGAGTCAATGGGAATCAGGGGAAACTCTCCGCTGGTTGGAGTCATACCTAGCACAAAGGAAGATGGTCGTAGCTGTTGGAAGTCAAGTCATCTCAGCTCCAGGACGTCACTGCAGGAGTTTCTGAAGGTAGTGTCCTCGGCCCAACCATCTTCAGCTGCTTCATCAATGACCTTCCTTCCATCATAAGGTCAGAAGTTGGGATGCTGGCTGATGATTGCACAATGTTCAGCCCATTCGTGACTCCTCAGATACTGAAGCAGTCCATGTCCAAATCCAGGCTTGGGTTGACAAGTAGCAAGTAACATTCACGCCACACAAGCACCAGGCAATGACCATCTCCAACAAGAGAGAAACCAACCATCACCCTTTGATGTTCAATGGCATTACCATCACCGAATCCCCCACTATCAGCATCTTGGGGGTTACCATTAACCAGAAACTGAGCTAGCCATATAAATACCGTGGCTACAAGAGGGAGCGGAATGGCTGTCTAAAGAGGAGTGGAGTTGACCTCAGAAGGAGCTGGTTCTCACCCAGGCACTCGGCGGTGCTGGAATTTGAAAGAAGTGACATCAGGACAAGGGAGAGAGCTGATTGGTAGTTAGTGGGTAAGTGTTTTTTTTTCCACTTTAAAGTAACATTACAGAAGGTAAGAGTCTCAGCATTTGTTTTGTTTTAAGAAAAACTAAATAGTTTTCCATTTGGCTTAACTTTAAGGAAGTAGTCTTTTAATTAAAACAAACAAGAAGTATGGCAAGGGAGCTCAGTCCCGTGTGTTGTACGGCCTGCAGCATGTGGGAATTCTTAGACACTCCTTACAGTCTGGATGACCACATGTGCAGGAAGTGCCACCAGCTTGACCAGCTTGAGCTGGTTTCAGAGCTTGAGTGCCAGCTGGAGACACAGCAGGGCATCCGCGAGGCTGAGGGTTATGTGGATAGCACATTTTTAGATGTGGTCACTGCAGCTTAAGGAAGTGCAGACAGAGGGGGAATGGGTGACCACCAGTCAGAAGAAGGGAGGCAGGCGGGAAAGCCCCGGAGTGCATCTCACTCAAGAACCATTTTTCTGTCTTGGAAAACGGTGAGGGTGAAGGCTCTTCTGGAGAGTGCAGCCAGAGCCAAGTTCACGGCACTGTGGGTGGCTCAGCTGCACAAGGGGTGAGGAGTAAGAATGCAAGAGCAATAGTGGTAGGAGACTCAATAGTGAGGGGTGCAGACGGGCACTTCTGCAGCCATAGACGTGACTCCAGAATGTTGTATTGCCTCCCTGGAGCCAGGGTCAAGGGTGTCACAGAACAGCTGCAGGGGGAGGGTGAACAGTCAGAGGTCACGTTTCACATTGGTACCAATGACATAGGTAGAAAGAGGGATGAGGTCCTGAAACAAGAATTTAGAGAGCTAGGTAGCAGATTAAAAAGCAGGACCTCAAAGGCTGTAATCTCTGGATTACTTCCTGTGCCACGTGCTAGTGAGTATAGGGATAGGAGGATAGAGAGGATGGATGTGTGGCTGAAGAGATGGTGCAGGAGGGAGGGCTTTAGTTTCCTGGATCACTGGGTCTGTTTCTGGTGAAGGTGGGGCCTGTACAAATTGGATGGGTTGCACCTGAACCAGAACGGGACCAACAGCCTTTGCGGGGAGGTTTGCTAGTGCTGTTGTTGGGTGGGGGAGGCGGTGTTTAAACTAATTTGGCAGCGGGGTGGGATACAGAAAGGAGGTACAGTAGGGGTTGATGCACAACCAAATATAGAAGAGAAACTAAGTCAGTCTGGAAGGCAGAGCAAATGTAGACCTGTTAAGGCACAAGGGAATAATGCAAGGCTGGATTGCATCTATTTTAACACAAGGAGTCTTACAAGTAAGACAGATGAATTGAGGGTGTTGATTAACACATGGGAATATGATATTGTAGCTATCACAGAGACATGGTTGAGGGAAGGGCAGGACTGGCAGCTCAATATTCCGGAGTATAGAATCTTTAGGCTTGACACAGGGCAGGAGGAGTGTAAAAGAGGAGGTGGCATTGCACTATTGATCAAGGAGATCAAAAAGTCAATTACTGCAGTAAGGAGGGATGGTATCTTAGAAGGTTCCTCAAATGAGGCCATCTGGGTAGAACCAGAAACAAAAAGGGGGCAGTCACTTTGCTGGGAGGTACTGTAGGCCTCCAAACAGTCAGCAGGAGATAAAGGAGCAGATATGTAGGCAAGTCTCAGAGAAATGTAAAAAAAAATAGGGTAATAATAGTAGGGGATTTCAACTTCACCAGTATTAACTGGGATAGTCTTAATGTGAAAGACTTAGAGGAGACGAAATTCTTAAAGTGCATCCAGGAGAACATTTTGAACCAGCACGTAGAAAGTCCTACAAGAGAAGGGGCGGTACTGCACCTAATCTTAGGGAATGAAGCCGGGCAAGTGGTGAAAGTGTCAGTGGGGGAGCATTTTGGGGATAATGACCATAACTCTAAGATTTAAGGTAGTTTTGGAAAAGGACAAAGATGGACTGAAATAAAGGTCCTGAATTGGTGGAAGACTGATTTCAATATGATAAGACGGGATCTGGCCAAAGTGGACTGGGAGCAGAGCTACATGAAAAATCTACATCAGACTAGTGGGAGTCATTCAAAAGGAAATAGTGAGAGTTCAGGGCTAACATGTTCCCATAAATGTGAAGGGTAGGATCAACAAGTCCAGGGAACCCTGGATGTCAAGGGATATAGACGATTGGATAAGGAAAAAAAGGTTCATGGCAAATACAGAGGGCTGAAAATAACGGAAGCTCTAGGAGTATAGAAAGTGTAGGGGGGGTACTTAAAAAACTAATTAGGAGAGCGAAGAAGGGGCATGAAAAAATACTGGCTGGTAAGATAAAGGAAAATCTCAAGGCATTTTATAAATATATTAAGGGCAAGAGGATAACCAGGGAAAAAGTAGGGCCAATTAGGGACCAAAATGGCAATCTGTGCATGGAGCCAGAGGACTTGGGGTGAGGTTTTAAATGATTACATTTCATCTGTGTTCACTATGGAGAAGGACAATGTAGGTGTAGAAATCAGGGAGGGGGACTGTGATATACTTGAACAAATTAGCATTGAAAGGGAGGAGGTATTAGCGGTTTTAGCAGATTTAAAAGTGGATTAATTCCCCAAGCCCAGATGAAATGCAATCCAGGCTATGTGAAGCAAGGGAAGAGATTACAGGGGCTCTGACATGAATTTTCAAACCCTCTCTGGCCACAGGAGAAGTGCCAGAGGTGCCAGAGGAGGACAGCGAATGTGGTACCATTATTCAAGAAGGGCAGTTAGGGATAAACCAGGTAATTACAGGCCTGTGAGTCTAACATCAGTGGTAGGGAGACTATTGGAAAAAATTCTGAGGACAGAATTACTCCCCACTTGGAGAGGCAGGGGTTAATCAGGGATAGTCAGCATGGCTTTGTCAGGGATAGATCATGTCTAACAAATTTGATTGAATTTTGAGAGAACGTGACTAGCTATGTAGATGAGGGTAGTGCAGTTGATGTAGTGTACATGGTCTTCAGTAAGGCTTTTAACAAGGTCCCGCATGGGAGAGTGGTTAAGAAGGTAAGAGCCCACGGGATCCAGGGCAACTTGACAAATTGGATCCAAAATTGGCTTAGTGGCAGGAGGCAGAGGGTGATGGTCAAAGGTTGTTTTCACAATTGGAAGCCTGTGATGAGTGGTGTACCACAGGGATTGGTGCTGGGACCCCTGCTGTTTGTAGCGTACGTTAATGATTTAGACGTGAATATAGGAGGTATGATCAGTAGGTTCACAGATGACACGAAAATTGGTGGTATTGTAAATAGTGAGGAAGAAAGCCTTAGATGACAGCATGATATAGATGGGCTGGTAAGATTGACAGAGCAATGGCAAATGGAATTTAATCCTGAGAAGTGTGAGGTGATGCATTTTGGGAAGACTAACACAGCAAGGAAATACACAATGAATGATAGGACCCTAGGAAGTACAGAGGATCAGAGGGACCTTGGTGTACATGTCCATAGATCCCTGAAGGCAGAAGCACAGGTAGATAAAGTGGTTAAGAAGGCATATGGGATACTTGCCTTTATTAGCCGAGGCATAGCATATAAGAGCAGAGAGGTTATGTTGGAGCTGTATAAGACACTAGTTAGGCCACAGCTGGAGTAGTGTGCACATTCTGGTCACCACACCATAGGAAGGATGTGATTGCACTGGAGAGGGTGCAGAGGAAATTCACCAGGATGTTGCCTGGGCTGGAGCATTTCAGCTATGAAGAGAGACTGGATAGGATAGGGTTGTTTTCCTTAGAGCAGAGAAGGCTGAGGGGGGACTTGATAGAGGTATATAAAATTATGAGGGACATAGATAGGAAGAAACTTTTCCCCTTAGCGGAGGTGTCAATAACCAGGGGGCACAGATTTAAGGTAAGGGGCAGGAAGTTTAGAGGGGATTTGAAGAAATATTTTTCCACCTAGAGGGCGGTTGGAATCTGGAACACACTGCCTGAAGGGGTGGTAGAGGCAGGAACCCTCACAACATTTAAGAAGTATTTAGATGAGCACTTGAAACGTCATAGCATACAGGGCTATGGGCCAAGTGCTGGAAAATGGGATTAGAATAGACAGGTGCTTGATGGCTGGCACAGACATGATGGGCCAAAGAGCTTGTTTCTGTGCTGTATAACTCTATGACTCTAAGAGCAGATCAGAGGCTAGGAATCCTACGACAAGTAACGCACCTCCTGACTCCCCAAGGCCTATCCATCATCTACAAGGTACAAGTCAGGAGTGTGATGGAATATTCCCCACTTGCCTGGATGAGTGGAGCTCCCACAACATTCAAAAAGCTTGGCACCGTCCAGAACAAAGAAGCCTGCTTGATTGGCACTACATCCAGAAACATTCACTCCCTCCATCACTGATGCACAGCAGCAGCAGTGTGTAACTGCACTGCAGGAATTCACCAAGGCACCTTCAACAGCACCTTCCAAACACACGACCACTACCATCTCGAAGGACAAGGGCAGCAGATAGATGGGAACACCACCACCTGGAAGTTCTTCTCCAAGTCACTCAACATCCTGACTTGGAAATATATCGCCATTCCTTCACTGTCGCTGGGTCAAAATCCTGGATTTCCCTTCCTAACAGCACTGTGAGTGTACCTACAACACATGGACTGCAGCGATTCAAGAAGGCAGCTCACCACCACCTTCTCAAGGGCATTTAGGGATGGGCAATAAATGTTGGCTCAGCCAGCGAAGCCCGGATCCCATGAATGAATTTTAAAAAACAGCATGAGTTAGTGTGGTAGCAATCCAATCTTGAGAGGGAGGGAGATAGCCAGTTGCATTAGCATCCAACTTCAGACCAGGGAGAACAATGACAGGAATCTTAAGTAGTTTTTCATTATTACTAAGTGATCTAAATGTTCAACAGATTATTTGTGAACAGGACTGGGATTTGAGTACCCACCAAAACAAATTATATTTTCTGCATCAGGTTTAAAAGTCAAAGCAACAGGGACTTAGTTTGTAAGTGAAACAAACTGTAGAATTAGTCATTGTCACCAGAGGATACACAAAGAAATCATTTTAACGAAGCATTTGAATGATATGCAATATTTTTCTTCGCTGAGTAACATATTGAAAGTAATTACAAATCTGATTTAAACATGATAAGATTTAAACATAAAATAATTGCAGTTGTTCTTACTTGTAAGTTGAGATCACAGTTTAGGCCAGAGAAGTTTATTTGGCTATAAGATATGAAATAGCAAAATGGCAGAGGGAGAGTGGCAGAAACCTGAAGCTTGTTTTAGCTATGCTCTGGTTTGATCTAAAATTATTATTTTTTTTAAAGTGCATCAGAATCTTGTAGTTGTGTGTGAAGTTTTGTGTCTAAATAAAGATGGTTAAAGAAAGAATAATCAAGAACTATGGCAGACAAACTCACAGCTGAAATTGATACGAACAAGGAACAGGAGTTTGGCTATTCAGTCTCTTGAGCCTGCTCCACCATTTAATAAGATCACAACTGATCTGATAGTAACCTGAAATCTGCATCCCACTCACCCCCGATAACCTATCACCCCCTTGCTTACCAAGAATCTATCCACCTCTGCCTTAAAAATATTCAAAGACTCTGCCACCTTATCAGGAAGAGAGTTTCAAAGACTCACAATCTTCTGAGTGAAAAATCTACATCTCATCTGTTTTAAATGGTTGATCCCTTATTTTTAAACTGTGACCCCTAGTTCTAGATTCTTCCACAAGAGGAAACATTCACACCACATCCACCCTGCCAAGACCTCTCAGGTTCTTATATATGTCGCCTCCTACTCTTCTAAGCTCCAGCGGATACAACCCTAGTCTGTCTAACCTTTCCTCACAAGACAACATACTCATTCCAGGTATTAGCCTGGTAAACCTTCTCTGAACTTCTTCCAACGCATTTACATCCTTAAATAAGGTGACCAATACTGTACACAGTACTCCAAATGTGGTCTCACTAGTGCACTGTACAACTAAATCATAACTTCCCTACTTTTATATTCAATTCCCCTCGCAATAAATGATGACATTCTATTAACTTTCCTAATTACTTGCTATACCTGCGTACGAGCCTTTTACGATTCATGCACTAAGACACCCAAGTCCCTCTGCACCTCAGAGCTCTGCAATCTCTCACCATTTAGATAATATGTTTCTCTTTTATTCTTCCTGCCAAAATGGACAATTTCCCAATTTCCTACATTATACTCCATTTGCCAGATTTTTGCCCACTCACCTAAGCTATCTATACCTTTTGTTGTCTCCATATGTCCTCTTCACAACTTACAAAGATAAGTAGGAAAGTGTCATCAGCAAATTTGGCAACCATCCCTTCAATCCCTTCACCCAGGTCATTTATATAAATTGCAAACAGTTGTGATCCAAACACTGACCCCCGTGGCACACCACTCGTTACATCTTACCAACTCTCTGCTTCCTGTTAGCCAGCCAATCTTATATCCAATGCCAATATGTTACCCCCTTTTCCATGAACTTTTATTTTCCGCAATAACCTTTGATGTAGCACTTTATCCAATGCCTTCTGGAAATCTAAGTACAATCAATGTTACTTCTTCAAAAGACTCCAATAAGTTGGTTAAACACGATTTCCCTCTCACAAAACCATGTGCCTGATGACCTTCGGCTTATTTAAGTGCCCTGCTATAACTTAGAACCATAGTAAAGTTACAGCACAGGAGGCCATTTGGCCCATCTTGTCCATGCCTGCCCGAGGACACCCAGGTGTCCTTTCTAATCCCACCTTCCTGCTCCCAGCCCATAGCCCTGTATCTTACAACACTTAAGGTGCAGATCCAGGTACCTTTTAAAAGAGTTTAGAGTTTCTGCCTCTACCACCAACTTGGGCAGCGAATTCCAGACACCCACTACCCTCTGCGTAAAAAAGTTCTTCCTCATGTCCCTCCTACACCTTCTGCCACTTATCTTGAATCTATGTCCCCTGGTTCTAGAATTCTCCACCAAGGGAATCAATTTTATCCTGTCCACTCTATCTATTCCCCTCATAATTTTGTACACCTCAATCAAGTCACCTCTCAGCCTTCTTTATTCTAAGGAAAATAACCCCAACCTATCCAATCTCTCCTCGTAGCTACACTTTTCTAACCCTGGCAACATTCTTGTAAACCTCCTCTGCACTCTCTCCAGAGCTATTACGTCCTTCCTGTAATATGTTGACCAGAACTGCACACAATATTCCAGTTGTGGCCTCACCAGTGTTTTATACAATTCCAACATTATATCCTTACTTTTATATTCTATACCTCAGCCAATGAAGGAGAGCATTCCTTACGCCTTCTTTGCAACCTTGTCTACTTGAACTGCTGCCTTCAGGGACCTGTGTACTTGTACGCCAAGATCTCTCACTTCATCTACCCCTCTTAGTATATTCCCATTTATTGTGTAATCCCTGTAACTGTTTGACCTCCCTAAATGTATGACCTCACACTTCTCTATGTTAAAATCCATCTGCCACTTTACCACCCACTCCACCAACCCATCTATATCGTTTGAGATTATGGTTATCCTCTACATTATCCACTACTCGGCCAATCTTTGTGTCATCTGCAAATTTCCCAATCGTGCCCCCCACGTTCACGTCCAAATCGTTAATATATAACACAAACATCCAGGGTCCCAACACCGAGCCCTGTGGAACACCACTTGAGACAGCTTTCCATTCGCAAGGGCATTCATCAACCATTACCCTTTGTTTCCTGTTACAAAGCCAACATTTTATCCAGTTTGCCACATTACCCTGAATCCCATGGGCTTTTACTTTCCTGGCCAATCTGTCATGTGGGACCTTGTCAAATGCCTTGCTAAAATCCATGTACACAACATCCACTGCACTACCTTCATCAACCCTTCTTGTCACTTCCTCAAAGAATTCAATCAAATTTGTGAGGCAAGACCTTCCTTTAACAAATCCATGCTGACCATCCCTGACTGGCCCATGCCTTTCTACATGACAGTTAATCCTATCTCTCTGGATTGATTCTACTAATTTGCTCATCACCGATGTAAGACTAGCTGGCCTATAATTGTTTGGCATTTCCTTTGATCCCTTTTTAAACAATGGAACTACGTTTGCATTTCTCCAGTCCTCCAATACCTCCCCTGTATCTAGTGAAGATTGGAAAATCATCCTCAGAGCATCTGCTATCTCCTCCCTGACTTCCTTCAGCAGCCTCGGAAACAATCCATCTGGCCCTGGAGACTTATCAACTTTCAAGGATTTCAACCTTTCGAGTACTTCCTCTCTCTTTATGACTATCCTGTCCAATATCTCGCAGTGTTCCTCCTGGACTACTATATCTACATTCTCCCTTTCCTTTGTAAACACGGAGACAAAATATTCATTCAAAACCCTTCCCACAGCCTCTGCATCTACACACAAGTTTCCATTTTCATCTCTGATAGGTCCCACTTTTTCCTTAACTAACCTTTTAGCATTAATGTATTGGTAAAACATCTTTGGGTTATCTTTAATTTTACTTGCTAATCGTTTTCATGCCCTCTCTTTGATTTCCTTATTTTCTTTTTTACTTCGTCCCTGCACTTCCTATATTCGTCTAGGCTATCTGCAGCGCTTAGTTCTTTGTGCCTATCGTACGCTTTCTTTTTCTGTTTGATCTTCCCCTGTATTCCTCTAGACAACCAGGGGATCTAGATTTGGCAGTACCACTCTTATTTTTGTAGAGGACATGTCTACTTTGTACAATTAGGATCTCGCTTTTTAGTGCTTCCCACTGGTTTTCCACTGTTTTATCCTCCAGCAATGCTGTCCAGTCCACCTCAGCCAAGTCCCTTCTCATTTCTGCAAAATTTGCCTTCAAAGTTCAGGACTTTTACTCCTGCCTTATCTCTGTCCTTTTCCATGGTAATGCTAAATCTAACTTCTTTAATAATAGCTTCTAACATTTTCCCTAACATCCCCTAAACTTTTGTTTACACACTGTTCAGTTTCAAATCATTTATAAAATCATTCTTGTGGTATAGATTCTTACCCTCTTCTGGCATTGAAGGTAGCACGTCTTGCCTCTGCCCTTTCCCTTAGCAATGCTGGATCCTGTACAAACAGGTCCCTCTTTGGACCTTCCTCCTAGAAATCAGAACAATTTTATTACATTTTTCTATATTTTCAATAACAATAGAATATTTTTTACCTTCACAGAAATAGATCTTTGGTTGCTTGCTAGATAACTTTCATAAGCATTGTTAATTTTGAGACATTCTTCACAATGATTTTATTTGGAATAGAATTCTATGGAAGAACAAATGGCATGGATACATGGCTTGCTGTCTGATCTGTAATTATATTTGTGGTCAGCTTAGTGCTCATTTGTGCTTTTGCACTCAAATATGAGCACAATTTAGGCCAGGCATGTTTTAAGAATTATTGGTTTATAAATATTTCTGGATTTAATCCATTATTAGGTGCAGAGACATCGCAATATTGAATCAAGCCAAATACAGAAGTCTCTTCCCTCACCCAAATAATGTATATGGGATGGTAATAATAGATGACGATTCCTGGTAAAGGTACTGAAGGCACTTGGAGAAAGTTAGTATAATACTAATGTATTAGTATTAGTATAATAATCAAGTCTCTTTTTTTTTTACTTAAAAAGGTAAAAGCAAAGCTCTGATAAAAAAAGTGTTACATTTTCCTCTCCTCACAGATATTTGCTCTCTCAGAGAAGACTGCCATGAATGTGGTAGCTCTCAATTGAATTACTAATTTAACAAAATCAATGCGAATGATTATTGAACAGTTAACAGTTACACATATTTATGTTCTGATCGAAGTTAAAAAACACCTTTAAGATGAAAGGAATTTTTTCACATATATAGAATGGGAGAGATTTAAAGTGCATCTCAATTTAGCTGATTGGATGGAATTGAAGCAAAGATTAATCTGCATAATAGTGATTGTAAATAAAAGTGATTCTACTCATGAATAAAGTGATCTCATAATTGTGTAACAGGCTAATTAATTTTCTTAACTGTCTGCATGAAAGAGGAACAAGCCAGGAATAAACTGGATTTCAAACAATAGAATTTGCAAACAAATATTTTAAATGAATATTCATGCTTTCAAAGGATAAATAGAAGTACTACAAACATGATACTGTATAGTTTAACACTCAACATGTTAGGCTTCCCAAATAACCCACTGAATAACTTATGGGAATGAATGTGAAAGATGGTATGAGGCTTTGAATTAACCATCTCAAATTCACAACTGGTTCAAAATTGGACCTGATGCAATGCAAAGTAGAATGTCACAAAGATAAGAATTTTCCCACCCAGATGCATCCTCCTTTGGCTAAATATAAAACACAGTTTTTAAAAAAAATTGGCTTCCATGTATGTGCTAAATCCCAAATTATTAGATGTCACTGCTGTATATAATTTGGACTACCTTTGGTGCTTCCTCTCCAGATTCATCATCATCATCTTCCTCATCCTCCTCTTTTTGTCTCAGAATACGAGGGATTGTAAATGGTCTGGGAAAAACAGTGAAATACAGTATATCTGCAGCTGATAAAGGACCATTTTATTTATAAAATTAGTACAGTAAATGACACACATCCTCAATGCACTTGTCCATTTTTTTTAAAAATCATGTTCATCCAACCTATTTACTATGGAGAAGGTAAAGAACAACCCGCTGAACTAGTGTATCATAAAAGGGTGGTTCCTCGATTCCAGGAGCCTAATTTTAATTCAGCATAGATTTCTTTATTTTAAAAGTGCAACGAAGAAAATTATAAAGTGAAAAAATGCAAGGGAACATTTGTCAACTTAAATGAAAATTGACTCTCAAACACAGCCTGAGAGAGAAAATTGATGCAGCATGGTAGCACACCATGTTCTGCAACGTCACTGTTTGAACATCTACATAATCTACATCTATGCACTCCTGTACAAAAGTCTCACACTTTCAAAATTCTTCTCCTTCCTGTTATAAATTCCTATGTCCATGTTTATAATGGAGAGTGCCTCTATATTCTTAGCATGCTATTACATCTTTCCACAGTTGCACCACTGTAGGAACTCAAAACTCCTCAGCCTGTATTGTAGATGAGCCAAGTCTACATCCACCTTTATGACCCTTTATCCATTCCTAACCTAATAGTTAACATTTCTCCCCAAATTAGTTCATCCAAATGGACAGCTCTTGCTGGAAACCTGTTGTACAAATCTAATAAAATTATTTTAATCTCCAATTTTATTTGATGCTGGTTAAGTTTGTACTCACATCCTCTTGTTCAGCCCAATCAAATCTACGGTTACTATTCAACCATCTTCCAAATACTCTTTGTTCATGTTCTCCACAAGAATACACTTTCATAGGTAAACCTATACTTGACCACAAGTGCAAAATATCTGGGGTAGCAACCCACAAGGCAAACAATGAACCCTAAAACCACTGAGTAATACACTCATTATAGTATGGGATATCACAGTGTACTCTTGATTTTAGTTGGCAGATAATTGGCAGACCACATAACTCAGACTAAATTATTACTACAGATATATTGTAAGAAGTGAAATTATAGAGAAAAATAAATCAGATTATAGAATTTTACAGCCATTTACAGACAGGTAGCCATTTGGCCCATCATGCACATGCCAGCTCTCAACCATCCACAGTGTCAATCCCCATCATCTTTTAATTTATCTTAAATTTGATGACAATACATCCTCGATATTTTAAACTTGGAAAATAGTTTAATGTAACAAATTGCTTAGGTATTCTCAGTCCCTTTTCCCCCCAAAGATCCTTCAACTGAGATTATATACTAGTTTCATGGGAACTGTGAGTAGACTTGTCTGGAGGCTGATGTGGTTCTTCCCACTTGGTTCCATCCTGAAAACAAATGCCTTCAACAAATGAGCTCAACAAGTAGCAGAATATTTACTCTTTGTAAACAACAAAAAGTTCTCTTTGTTGGGAGACTGCAATTTTAACTGTGTGGTAACACACTTGTTGGCTTTTAAGATGGTTCCTTGCCAACTTGGACTTGAAATACTCTGGACCAAGGCAATTAGGGAGAATATCTAATAAGGAGAAATGTGAACTCCATGTACAGTAAAGGAAAACTACTTCTGTGAATTTTTCAGTAGTTTGTTCTGGAGATAATTAAACATGGTCATAGAATTTCACGTGAAAGGCACCTTCCTAACCAAAATTTTGAAAAGTGTGTAAACATTTCCAGATCTCTTAAAAATAACAATAATGTATTCTAACAGTTAAGTAGAAATGCCAATAGTATTTATAGTAAAAAGCATAATTGGAAATATATATAGTAAAGTTAAATGGTTACTTCCATTTTGCATTTTGCAATAATGTTCATCAACAGTGTACATCCATTCATCCTACCTTCTACTGATCAGTTCATCATCCGAATCCACGTCATTTGCTCCTACTTGGTTACCATCATATGTGTCATCATATTCATCATCATAGTCACCAGCATAAAATTGTTCTCCATCTTCTACTGGCACTTCCTCTACTACTATACTGTAGGCATTATACCTTTCCTTCTGCTGTGCAATGTGTGTCTTATCATCTAGCAGCGTTACTCCTTCTTTCCCTTTTCTGCAAAATAGAACACAAAAATCTAGTACTCACTTTTCCAATGATTAACTGGTGTATTTGGGTTATTTAATAAATTCAGATTAATCAGTGACCTGTGTGTACAAATGATGATTTAGATGTTGCACCATCCCCTAGTTATTGCAATCAAATCAGAGAATGATTTTTTTTCCAATTTATTCTTTTGTGGGATGTGGGCGTCACTGGCAAGGCCAACATTTGTTGCCCATCCCTAATTTCCCTTGAACCAAGTAGTTAGCCACATCATTTCAGAGGCTGTTTAAGAGTCAACCACATTGCTGTGTGTCTGGAGCCACATGCAGGCCAGATCAGGTAAGGACAGCAGATTTCCTTCCCTAAAGGACATTAGTGATCCAGATGGGTTTTTACAACATCGACAATGGTTTCATGGTCAGCATTACTGAGACTAGCTTTTCAATTCCAGATTAATAATTGAATTTAAATTCCACCAGCTGCCATGGTGGGATTTGAACCTTTGTCCCCAGATCTTTAGCCTGGGTCTCTGGATTACTAGTCCAGTATGTAGTAGTACCATTATGTACTACATTGTGCCACTATGCCACCATCTCCCCCCATCAGTGCAGAAAGCAGCCATTCGGTCCATCATGCCTGTGTCAGTTCTCTCATTCCCTTGTCTTTTCCCCATAGCCCTGAAAATTATTTCTTTTCAAGTAGTTAGCCAATTCTGTTGAAAGTTATTATTGAATCTGTTTTCACCACCCTTTCAGGCAATGTATTCAATGTCATAAGAAGCCATTGTGTGAAAAAGCTCTCGACTTACTTCTGGTTCTTTTGCCGATCACCTTGAATCTTTACCCCATGGTTACCGACCCTTCTGCCATTAGAAACAGTTTTTCTTTACTTACTCTATCAAAACCAATTCTGAACACTTGTATCAAATCTGCCTTTAATCTTCTATACTCTAACAACAGCGACCCAAGCTTCTTAGTCTCTCTACATAACTGAAATTCTGCACCCCTGGTACCATTCTCATAAATCTCTTTCTAACCTTCTCCCAAGGCCTTGATATCCTTCCTAAAGTGTGGTCCCCAATATTGGACATAATACTTTGACTGGGGCCTAACTAGTGATTTATAAAGGAATACCGTGATTACCTTGCTTTTATACTCTCTGCTGCTGAATCCCATAGGATCCTATATACTTTCCAGCAGGCTTCTCAACTTGTTCCACCACCATCAAAGATTTGTGTACCTATACCCCTAGTCTCTATTCCTGCACCCAATTGAAAATTGTACGATTTAGTCTATATTACTTCTCCTCATTCTTCCTACCAAAATAAATCACTTTGCAATTCTCTGTTATTAAATGGTATCTCCCGTTCGTCTTCCCAATTCACCAGCCTGTCTACGTCTTCCTCAAGTCTGTTTCTATCTTTCTCACTGTTTACTAAAGTTGCAAGTTTCATGTCAAGTGTAAACTTTGAAATTATGCCCTGTATCTCAAGTTAAGGCTATTATGGCTATTATTTTACATCAAAAAGAACAGTGGTCTCAATACAGACCCCTGGGGGATACCAGGCTGAAAATAACTTCACAATTACTTTCTGCCTCTTAGCCAGTTTTGTATTCTCAATATCAATGCCCCTTTAATCCCGTGAGCTTCAATTTTGCTAACAAGTCTATTATCAAATACCATTTGAAAGCCCTACTGACTTCAATTACACTACTTTCATCAGTCTTCTTTATAAAGGGCTATAAAGGGCCATGGGGTAGGTGCAAGGACACAGGTTGGCATGGAGATATGAGGGGTAATGGGGTGGGTACAGGGCAGGAGGTGGCATGGAGAGTGCATGGTAGTGGGGAGTGAGGGGGATGTGTGGGTGAGGGCTGGAGGGATGTTTTATGTTTTGTTCCTTGTTTAAAAATGTTTGGGCACAGTGCCGGAGTTCTGAGGCAGGCCTACCACCCAGCCCACCTCTGCACCTGGCATCCTCCTCACTATTTCCAGGGTCACCTGCACCCACCTTCCCCTGGACCGAAAAATCAGAAGCGCAAGCAGCCATTTTTAAAGGTCAGGTTCACCGAGCCAGGAATTCTCTTGACTCTGCACAACCCAACTCGCAGACGAAAATCCAGGCCTAAGTTTGGGCAGCTTCAATCCAGCTGCTAGTGAGTATGAGTTCATGCCATAAAATTGGCATTAATGGATAATCTTGTCCAGTGAAACTGCAAGGATGGCCACTCTAGGAAGTTGATATTGCCGTGTTTATGTAAAAATAAATTAATTTTTGAAGGAAGGATCAAAGTGCATGATTAAGACAGAGTGAAAGGTGCCTGTGCTGAATTAAGTGCTCAATACGGACATGGAAACGTTTCCCATTAAAAGAGGCACAGAAACAACATATGTAAATGGTACAGTATTATAAAATAAAATTCCAGTTTTCAAATTTAATTCAGAGCTATTTTCTGCTGCCAATTTTCTGTTTTTAATTTTCCTCCTGATGGGGCTGACTCTTGGCGTATTATTCTACTGGTGCTGACAACCCTCTGATGTTTTGCCTTATGGTCATTCATCCAGTGCAAATTTAAGACAGAGAACATTGGCAGGCTATTTGATATGGTTAATTGGTTTCCACGCTAAGCATTTGGTTTAAACTTGATCCCATCTTCATCCAACATCTATACAGACTTTTTCCAGCAGAGGTCAGTAGAAAACTGTTGGGAACTGGCTGACATTTCCCTAAGGGCAATAAAGCCAACTGTACCATGTCAGCTACTGCCCTAACTGAAATCAATTAACTTGACACGAACCAGGAATAAAACCTGGAAGCTAATGGTCTGTATGGCTTATTACTAGTCCAGGTGGTGCCTTTATCCATTAGATTATCCTATGACAAATAATTAATTTATTGGGGTAACATGCTGATGTTCACACACAAGCTACAAAACCTCTACAAAGTATAGTAGGCAGCTTAAAAAGACAGTTAGAAATTTAAAAATCATCCAAGATTGATAAAGACTACAAATTATGTTTAAGTCTAAATCTGCAATGAAAATACCAAAATAAAATGTGAATTTGTAATCCCATATTTCAGAATTGAAGACACTGGAAACACTTTCACCTGCTAACTGTCTCAACCTGATGGGCCACATATGTACATGTGGGCATTCATCAAGTTGAGAACTGCAGGTGTGAATACACTTTCTCACCGAGAAGCAGAATGGATATTGATGTATTAATGTCTGACATCAGGCTAATTCACAACCTATATCCCTAAAGGCAACACTTAAGTATTTTTATTTGTGCTCAAAAATCTACTAAAATGCACCCACTAGCAGCAGCTTAGGAAGCCTAAAGTTAGACCATGAAAGAGGAGTTACAATGTTTGATTCTTAGGGTTAGTCACTCAGATTTGCATGTCTCAGTAGTATGTTATCAATTTTTAATTAAGCTACAAAACTATGATGTGCAGAGGAAAGGAGTATAACTTTAGGGGTAAAAAATCATTATGTTTTGATTTTTTTTTGGACTCACAACAACCACCAGCTTCCACGACCACATCCCTCTCACCTCCCAACACCAATGCCCAGTCATACAGTGGTATAGTCAGTAGCCTAGACCCCATTGTTCCATCAGGAGGCAAATACAACAGCATTCAGTAACAGAGAAATCAAAAATACAAAGTGCGTCATCATGTTGTGCACTCAACCACTGAGTCATTATGGGAAATTCTATTTAATATCTTTCGTGTTGAGTACACCTTTTTTGGCTCATTTTAACTTTCTAAACAATCAAAGGGGTGCAATGTAAAAGATTTGCAACTTGTCTTGCTACGGAAGTATGTAGAAATGTGAATCAACCATAATATATTAAGATCAACAAATATTTTATTTCTGGAGTGTGCAGGCAATTTGTTTAGGTGTGTAGCCTCTTTAAATCGTTTGCACAGTGGTGCACGCATGACAATTTAAAGCAGTCAACTTGCATGCAGCCTATGTGGGAGCTTTCAGGTTGCTGCGCAACTCCGGAGCTTAAAAAAACACTTCCATAATAACTATTAAACGGCAAACTGTGATTTAGCGTGTCAAACTCACTTCTTGCCTTTCCAGATTTTGGACATGTCCACAGAATTTCTGCTGAAAACGTCAAACTCATCATGGTCAAAAATATTTACTCTTGTTGACAGAACTGATTCCTGGTCCTTTTCCACCTGCCTAATGAAAACAAAGTAAATAAAATTGTTTGGCACCACTGCATAGAATACTACACTTATAATTTGTACTTATGAGACTATTACATTCTACAAAGTGTCCTTTAAAAATGTATTGCTAACACATTCAGCAGTTTAATCTGATATTAGATCAGATATATGTCAACTTATGACAACAAAATTATTAGCAAAATTATAAATCCAGAATTACAAAATACCAATGTGTGATGCTGGAGATAGTGAGAGATGGAAATGAGAAAACTATGATTTAGGAATTTACAGAAAAAAGTAGGTTATACAATCGAGTTGGAATCAAAGGACATTCAAATGTCTAAACTATATTGCTTTATAGTGAGAAACCCAACAGCTTAAATTCTGTGGTCTGTATGTTCTTATACATACACATGTGGTCCCCTTGAAATCTATCCATAATTTTTAAATTTTTAAAGCATAAGCTATAAGATGGTAAGTGTCATCATAATCATGTTTATGTTGCTCCTCCACATTAATTTAAAAAATAGAAATTAGCTTGGGAGACACTTTTATTCTAAGCATATAACCCTTCATTTCAAAAGTATCTTGAGTTGACGCATTCATGGATCTTTTAGAAACAGCCCTGATGGAGGTTGACCTGAGTCGTTCTGTAGGTCTTGAACCAGTTTAAAGCTCTGGGAGGCAGAGGGTGTGGAAAAAGGAAATACAAAAAGCCTACACTAGTGTCCAAGTTTAAGTGTTACCACAAAGTGATCCTGTCAAAATTTCATGAAATAATTTATTACTAAAGGGCATCATATTTCTTGTAGTGCTGCTTATGGTGAGACATAAGATTTGTTGTTTTTTTTAAAAAAAATAGCTGTGACATGCCACTTACACACTATGTATCACCAGAGAGTTATCACATTGTTTTATGGTAGCTGAAGTCGAATTCTATTTTTATTACATAATCTTGGAATAGGCAAAATTTCATGAAACCAGTAAATGGAAGGCCTTTATCAATATATGTATTCAGTTATCTGTCTGCATTTAACTTTTATCCCTTACCATTTCTGAATTGTAAATGCAAACAGAACTGTCAGTTTGTCTCTGTGTCAGTTTGGACACATTAACAACATATAAGTAAAAGCTATTAACTTCATTCTTATGTTTAATTAAACCCTACTCAAACTCATTGTCCAGTTTGTATTAAAATAATTTTCACAGGCTTAAATACTATTATACAGATCAACTGTAACTTTTCCAGTTTAGATTGTTTGGAATTGAAATATAAAATGCTTCCACAAATCAGTACTTTGAGCATGTTTGAACTGGGTCATAACTATTTCTCACAGAAAGCAAACATCAACTATTTCTCACACAGATGCAAACATTGCCCATTCAAAAAAAAAAATCAACATAAACTTTACCTAATTAATGTTTATGAAAATTTGTGCTGGAGCTTTTCTTCAAATATTAAAAAGATACTGAATGCTGAAGAGTGGGAAAGGAAAAACAGCACTAATGCAATATGGAAAATTGTATGTACTTCCTTCAGCAAATATATCAAGTCCTTGCTTATGATTTATACATTTCCTGCCTCTTCAACGGTGAATTGCTGCTATTTTACATTGATCCAAATCAACAAAGTATGACAGCTGAAGTAATGGGAAGTAAATGCAACAATCAAGAAATTGCACATTATAGACTTTTAAAATAATGATAAAACAACCCTATGGATAAGATATTATTCAGACACAGTTGAGCTTGCCACATACAGCAGTGGTTCACACTCAGATGAACTGTATTAGCGGTGTCCAGTTATGTAAAATAGTGAAAACAACATAAACTTTTTATGGATTTGACATATCCAGGTTCCTTAAACAGAATCCAGATACCAGATACAGTTAGAGAATCTGAACTACAACAAAAGCGATTGAACACTTTGTTGAATGCACTCAGGCACTGGTGTGAACATAATTACCAAAAAATCTGGTTCTTGTTGGGAAATCAATCATAGCCAATAAGTCAAGCATAGTTCCAGCCTAATAATTTTAGTGAAAGAAGAATTGCAGGAAAACTTGAACTATGGCCCATGCTGGAAACATGTTCACCACAAAGTGAAACTAAATCTCTTTTTATCCATAATATAACAAAATATTCAAAGTCATGTAGCTTGAAGTATGCATAAGACTTTGCATTTAAATGGAAACTCACAGTGGTATTTTGATTTCTTACCTCTGAAGAGTTCTGTCTAGTTTGCAAAGGGAAGGCACTATTTTATCTTCAAGGATATTGTTAATTACTTTTTCTGCATCGTAATTATATTCTTCCAGGCATTCAAGAATGAAGCCTTCCCCAAGGTGTGGCAGAATGTCCTTCACCTGAGAAATTAAAGATTCCAACTCGACTCCTGTTATTTTGGCAGCCGTTGCACCTGCACACTATTTAAAAAGATAGGAATAAATGCTTACACAATTTCAGTAGATAGCTCCAATCTACTCTGACACATTTATTAATCTAGACTAAATTTAATTTAAAGCATACTAAAATACTTAAACATATTATTTTTTAAATTAACAAAAATAATTTAACATGTTAAACATTTTAAGTCTGCATGCACTTCACATCAATTTTTCTAATTATAAGTTCCTACACCCAGATTTATAATAGAAAGTAGATTTGTAAATTTGTCATGGTGTAAATTGTACTCTTCTGTTGATGGAAGCACTGTAGTATTGTCATGAAGAAAGAAATCATGAACAGAGAAAGAGAATAACCTGCCAATTAAAGCACATAAGCTGTCAAATAAAAATTTGAATCTGAACTTGAGAATTCTTCTTTAGTTTTGTTCTCAGCCCCTTTCTCAATTTATTTAATTTCAGAAGAGCATTTGTCTATTTTGAACATCTTTCCCCAGGAGCCTGCAAAGTGATATGGATAGGTTAAGTGAGGAGGCAAAAATTTGGCAGATGGAATAAAATGTGGGAAAATGTGAACCTGTCCACTTTGGCAGGAAAAATAAAAAAGCAGTGTATTATTTAAATGGAGACAGATTGCAGAACTCTGATGTACAGAGGGGTCTGGGTGTCCTAGTACATGAATGACAAAAAGCTAGCATGCAGGTGCAGCAAATGGAATGTTGTCGTTTATTGCAAGGGGAATAGAATATAAAAGTAGAAAAGTTTTGCTACAGTTGTACAGGGTATTGGTGAGACTGAATCTGAGTTGTGTGTCCAGTTTTGGTCTCCATATTTCAGAAAGGATATAAATACATTAGAAGCAATTCAGAGAAGGTTCACTCGACTAAAGTCTGGGATCAGGGGTTATCTTATGTGGAAGTTTGGACAGGCTGGGCCTGTATCTATTGGAATTCAGAAGAATGAGAGGTGATCTTATCGAAACATACAAGACCCTGAGGGACTTAGCAGGGTGGACCCTGAAAGAAAGTTTCCCCTTGTGGGAGAGACTAGAACTAGAGGGGGAAGTTTAAAAATAAGGGATATCCCATTTAAGGCCGAGGAGAATTTTTTTTCTCTCAGAGGGTCATGAGTGTTTTGAACTCTCTTCCCCAGAGAGCGGTGAAGGCAGGGTCATTGAATATTTTTAAGGCATCGATAGATTCTTCACAAACAAGGGAGTCAAAGGTTATTGGAGGATTGGGAATGTGGAGTTGAGGCCACAATCAGATCGACCAAGATCTTACTGAATGGCCTACTTCTGCTCCTAATTCGTATGTTCATATGATGTAACTTTGTGATCTATCAGAAATACACAATAATAACATGCCAACATATTATGATAATTATGATTCTCTGTAGCTTAGATGTTGTTACTTTGAACAAAGCTCTAAACATCTGCTGAAAAATTTGATTAACTCGGTGCGCTACAGTTCCTTTGGAAACAAGTTTCAGGTATCAGAGGGGTTCCATCTGGCACAGAATCATTGAATGGTTACAGCATAGGATTCGGCCATTTGGCCCACCATCCATGGAATAATTCCAGATTACGTGAGCCTTGACAGTGAGTGCAGTCTATTCAATCACAGTGGCAATAAAATTCTAATCTTGACTTCACCAAACATTCACATGTACACTTTTGGCAATGGTCACTTGAAAGTAATCAGGAACAGGAACACTTTCTAATTATTTGCTCCTTAACCCAAGGCTACTAATGTCAATTACACCTTTATTGGCAGCTAGGACCAGTTAACTGCCTAATCTGTGAAGTTCAGTTTCTCATTCGATAAACCTGCAAAACCAATAGGAGAAGATACTAAACTTATCCTATTTGGTACTTACATAATCATCATTTTCAAATTCCGGTTGTTTAAGTTCTTGTTCTGTTTCACCATTTACAGCTGAAACTTGACTAGTATCAAAAGCATGTGAAATGCCAGCATTTCCTGTGGCAAAAGTAGGTTTATTCCTGCCGGTAGCTTCCCAGGCACTGTCAACAGCTTTGATGATATAAGAGGTTCTAGTTTCATCACTATGGTTTAAGTTAAGATAAATACAAGTCAAAGATGCACACCTTACACTCAATGATTGAAACAAGTAGATATTAAAAAAGATTTTCATATATTTAGAACTTATACAAAAATAATTAATCTGCTCTCTACAATATTGACTTTTAAAAACTGCACCAACTTTTTTCTCTCAATTTGTTGCTAGACGTACATTATAAAAGTCCATTGCAAATCTATAAATTAATTTCAGTTGCCTTACAGTGTTAGGAAAAAGATAGTTTAAGTAATTTATATTGGTATTTGTGAGTCAAAAACAGAAAATGCTGGAAAAACTCAGCAGGTCTAACAGCATCTGTGGAGAGAGAAAAAAAAGTTAACGTTTCAAGTCCTTGGCTTCTTCACAGCTAAAGAGAAGTAAAAATGTAATGAAACTTATACTGTTTAAGGGGGGTGGAGCAGGTGAAGCTGGATAGAATGCCAGTGATAGGTGGAGGCAAAGGAGAGATTGCCAGAGATGTCATGGACAAAAGGACAAAGAGGTTTTAATGATACTGATACTGGCTAAAGGAGGTGCTGATGGCGGCATTAAGATCAGAAAGCAGAATGTGATAATGGCAGGACAAGGGTAAGCACTCTGGAAAGAACAACATGAGCAAGTGACAGATGGTCTTTGTGGGTTGGGGTGAGGGGACGGTGGTGGGAAATAAAGATTGTTTTATCCCCAACTTTTATCCTATTGTCAATGAATAAAAATGAAAATAAGTAAAAATAAGTGGATAAAAAATAAAAATTTAAAAATTAAAAATTAAGAAATGAGAATGAATATTGAAAGAAGGGGATAAAAAGAGGGTAAGGATAGAGGAGAGAGTTCATGATCTGAAGTTGTTGAACTCAATGTCAATTCTGGAAGGCTGTAAAGTGCCTAATTGGAAGGTGAGGTGCTGTTCCTCCAGTTTACAGCACCTTGCTTGCATTTCTAATGATGTTTTTACAACTGTTGCTGCTAAGGTAAACAAACAAGAGCAGAAGAATTGGGCTGTTACCCAGCAACAGGGGCCCAGAGAGGCAGGTCCCTCCCATAGAGAGACACAGAAAAACTAAAGAAACAGTAGCTTTGAATTCAGTTGATTTGAAGACAGCTGTCAAGCAGAAGCAACCTAGAAGGGGCAGACAGTGAATCGCAAGCTAAAGTTGGTTGAAAGTAGCTGCCAGGAGAGACTGGAGCAAAGAGCACAGATAGTAAATCCCAAGCTAAAAGAAAAACCCCAAGAATCCAGGGGAATGGAACAGCAGAAAGTCCCAAGCCGACCTTTTAGTCAAAGGAAGGACAGGAACCTGTTAAGTGAAGTTAAGAGTGAGGGGCAGAGAGAAAGGCTCCATGCTTCAGATTTAAAGGGTCAAAAGCTTCAGAAAACAGATTTAAAGTGAGAACAGCTTGCAAGAGGCAAGGATGTCCAAAGAGATGGCTGAAGGTTTGTAATTCTTTGCTATGGGCATGTGACGCAGTGGTGTACTGTTAACGCTGAGTCGGTGAGAGTGAATGCGTGGAAGACAGCTTGAATGCATGTGGTGACCCAGGGGAGAGGAACATCAGGAGAGTCTGAAACCCTGGAGTTGAACTCTTGCGGAAGGTGCCTGAAAGAAAGCGTCGGTTTAGGAGAAGATTCCAAGGCGAGGTCTTGGAGAATGGAGATTGGAAGCCCTCATGGTGAAAGACGGAGTGCAGTGAGACTGATTGGCTCACAGTGTGACAAGTCTGGGGGGAGTTGAGGAGAGATCCATAGCATCTGGTTGAGGTGGCATCTGTCACTTGGTTTCAGAGTGTGGTGTGTCTGACCACAGGGTGTCTATTGGTACATGGACTGTGTAATTACTGTGGACATTAGAGTGTAAGGTAGCTTTTGTAACTTGTGTTATCTTTACAAATCTGTATATATCTGTATAGTTGTGGGTGAAGGAGTATTGTAATATATTTCATCTTTTCTTGTTTAATAAATGTTTTATTCTTTTGTTAAAAGTTCATTAAATGACTCCGGTGACTCTGTTCAGTAGCCATTCTCCCAAGTATCTAAACAAACAAATAAAAGTTAGGACCGATCAAGCTGGATTCCACTCTGAGATCAGGCTTGTCTAGGGATAACCTCAACTATGGATCATAACAGCAGGATTAATATGTTCCCGTGTTAAAACATCCTCTAATGCCACTTCAATGAGTGGCTTGTAAGAGTGTTCCAAGTAATTTCTATTCCATACTCATAACACAGTTCAATAATAAATTATTCTTTAAGGAATATGAGTGCCACAAGCTCATTAGAACTGCAAATCACTTTCCTCCCCATTTCCATTTCATATAATGCTCAAGAAAGTCACAGAAATTGACATAATTTTTCCTCCTAAAAGCATATCCTTGCTTTTACTGTGAAAATACAAGATTTTTCAGCCAGTCATGATCAGATTGTGGGTAGGCAAATGCACGGTGGGGATCTGGTGACTGCACTACTGATATGGAAGTTTAGGAAATAGAAAAAAAAGGCAACAGATTTCTTCAAAAGACAGATGCAGAAGTAGGTTGAGTTTTACGGAGGATGAATATTATCGAGCTGTTCAATGTAGCTTCAAGTACACGTCATTGCTCTGAGTCTTTCATTATGTTTCTTTCTTTTAAAAACATTAAATTTATGTATGTAACCTAAAAATGCTGGTTAGAGTTCAAGGACTTATGCGCATCATATTATTAAAGGGCTTGTTTTGAACATGTTTGTACTATTGTTTTAGGCATACTTTTCCAATATCTGTAATACATATTCAATATCTTTTTCTTAACGTGCTAATATACTTTACAAGTCAGGCATAATGACCATTCACCATTATACTGCACAAGAAACTTGCAATATTTTCCAACTATGTTTAATCACGGGTTGCCAAGAAACTTCTATCATGGTATCATGAATGGAAAAGTACAGGTGGAATCGCCCGGTCCTGTTGGCGGCAGGTGTCATGGCGGACAGGGGCAGGATAATATTGCGTGAAGGCCAAAAATCGGTTTCATGCCGTCGTGGAACCAATTTGCGACTGTCCACTCCACCCATCAATGGAAGGCCACATTTCCCACTGCTGCATGTCAGGAACCTAATTTCAATTTCATTATAAACCCTGCTTGCCAGAATCATCTTTCCCCGCTGGATCACCAGGGGGACATTGGTTTGATTACATGCTGATGCATTTCACAACTTTACATAAGGGGCGTACACCTGGTGACCTGAGCTTTGAAGGGAACTCGAAGATGAGTGCAAACAACCTTGTGCAGCGCTCATGAGCATCGCCTGTAGGACATCAAGGAAGATGTGCCATGCATTTGTTTGTGTGTGTGTGTGTGTGTGTGTAGGGCGGGGTGGAACACAGACAAGTTGCTTTTTCCCGGCTGCTTTTCAGTATGATGCTGGGGCAAGGGCTCCAGTGCGGGTCAGGCCAGGGGCTGGGTGCTAGGCAGCACCAACTGAAGGAAGCACATAAGCACATGCTGGGGATAAGGGGGTGAGGGAAGCGGCCATGCACTTGGAAAAGCTAGTCAAAAGTGAGCATTCCACCCATCGAGTGCAGACTGCAAATTAATGCGTATTTTAGGAGCAACAGAACGATTAGCCAACTGGGCAAGTTGTAGAATACCCTTGCGAAAGGTGGCTATAGCGCAGTCACTGGTGGAGGCGCACACAGCCATTTGCAATGTCTTTATTAAGGTTTGGACCAGTATCCATCATGGTTCAAGCTAACAGCTCGGCCATGCAGTGTGGGTTAGGAGAATGTCTGCATCTGAGCTGAGAACACAGCCTGCAGTCCAGTGGCTGAAGCTGCCGTCAATCTGTCAAGCAGAATGGAGCGGATGTGGGTAGGGATTCAGACAGCCAATGAGTGCACTACACACTTATCTTGCCACATTATTTAGTACCAAAAGTATAGAATTTTTTTTATTCCCTCCAGTCTTAGCCTAGGCCTGAAATTCCAATTTTAGTTGTCACAAACTTCCAATCCACAGATGAAAGGATACAGTGCAGGAAATGCTTGTTGTAGAAGGCTGATATCATCAGCCACCGGAAACTGCTCATCATAGTCCGTCAGGAATCTGTGTAAGGAATAATGAAGTTCGATGTAACAACACATTTTTTGACGACATGCATTTCTTGTGTACAGCTATAGCATTTACAATTTTGAAAATAGATAACTAACCTAAATAATTTGTTACGATTATACCTAAAATAGCATTTTGGAACAGGCAGATATGAGTAGTAAGCAAAGACAATGACATCAGTGAACATTTCTGAAAATATACTTGCTTTTTTGGAGTGATGAAAGAAAAATAACAGGTTTTAATGAATGCGCCCTTCTCAATTTTGTTGAAATAATTTTGAACATCTGTCATGGCTTGGAAAGGTACATTGTGGTTCACAGAAACTGCAAAGATTTATTTTTTGCCTTGTTGCTTCTCCCTCGCAGATTTCTACTGCTGCCATCTGCAGCTGAAGATTCAACCCAGTGAACAAAAGAAATAGGCATGCAATTCTTCTTCACAACTACCACTGCTTCTCAGTCATTAATCAGCAGAAGATACAAGACTCTAGCATAGAACTAGTCCTGCAACACCACCCCTTCTCTCATCCACCAAATTAGATATTCAGCTATCGCTGTACATTGTGAATGTAGAGTTATGCTGAGCAATGGAGTATCTTCCCCAAAATTAACATGTAAGCACAACAACCACCACCAGTACTAAAACTCACAACGTTCCATTTGGGAATCTGACACTACATCTAAGGCATTTACCAAGGTAGGTTGTGCTTTTTTTTTCCACACTGAGATTTCTTAAAAATTTTTAAATTGCTTTTGTAAATACATGCTACGATATAGAATACAGTCCAAGTCACACAAGAATTTATATGGGTAGAAATGCTTTGATTTTCTTAACCAATGATGTAAATCCACAATGTACATCTCTTAAGGTACCCAATTCCTTGTCCATTGCAATTCCACTACAGACTTTGGGAGCACGGCCACTAAAAATTTATAGTTCAATGCCTATAATGCAGACTATTTAAAAATTACAAGGGGTTTAAATGCAGTTTTTTGTGCTTGAAGTAGTGAACATTGTGGATACCAACTATAAATGAACTCATGGCCTTGATCTTCTAGGGTATTCATAAAAGAAAAATTAATGTGTGAAAAGACTGAAAACTTATCAAGGGTTAAATCACAGTTGAGTACTGGGAATTCTACATCCTCGGTATGGGATTGTGTCACGGTTTCAGTAAATAGACAAAAAGATGAATTATTAATATTTCAGAATTGCTCTGAGTATATATGCTCCAAGTACTGAAATTTCCTTGCAGTTAATATATGTATTAATATTGCATAATGAGATTTTATTGACACACTCAAATTGAAACAAACATTCAGATTTTATTTTGTGTTGTCTCTTTATTCCAGTAATGCAAGTATATGTTTTTTCTCATACGTTAGGTGACAGAAGGGTACATCGGCAGGCAAGGGTGATAAACAGTGGTTGCCAAAAGTCAAGTCATAGTTGTTCCATAAACTAATGTGTCAACAATACTAAAATGAAAAGTATATATTTTATCGATTTATTCAGACTATGGAGCAAACCTATTTGGACCTCTCTGTCCTAGGCTTCCTACACTTTGCCAGTCCCACTTTAACATTGACTTGAACAACTTCAGACTTTAACATTATTCTCATTTTCACCAGTACTCCTATTTCACTGTAACCATTCACAATTTCTGGATCTCAAATAATCTTCTGTTCTAATTTCATAAATATTGTTTTCTTTTGTCTTGCACCATTATCCTTTCTATCATGTATTCAGTTGTCTTCTACCTAATAATAGGCCCAATTGCAGGCCATTCTTTTTCTCCCTACCTTTCCCCTGGCTTTGTTTCCCCTTATGAGCCGTTCATCTGCAACATCTTCCTCTTGCCACAGATGTCTGACCTGCTGCGTGTTCCCAACGACTGGCGGATCATATCAAACAGCATGTCCCTTCGGCTGTTTGCAATAGGCAAGTAATGACCATACCCAAGCAGCCCAAGATTGTGATTCTGCAATTAAACAGCACTTGCTAAACAATCCTGATTGTGCTAAGAATGACACAATCCATTAAGATTATCAGTCGGGTTCGCAGTATGACTCATTTACATGTACTAGAAGCCACATATATTCACACATATGGCCCTGTTCTTTGCAGACAGAAGGAGCATGTCCATGCATTGTGCCTTTTCCAATTAGAAAAAGAGCTTGGGGGACAGCCATTCCCTGGTTCATTCCCCAAGGCAATGCCTTGATCAGAGTCAACCTATCCAGTTTGAAATTAAACAGTTAACTGTTCCCTGGTGCATTCTTCATGGCAATGCCTCTACCAGAGTCCACTTGCCAACCAATTAGCATTCTCTTCTCAAGCAGTATAAATTGATGTTCCTTTTGCAATTGGTATTCTTGAGAGTCTGTCTTGATGGATGCAAGATGAAAAGCCTTGACGGCGTGTCTCTTTTTTCAGTAATACGCAAGTTCTGTACTGCCAAACATTAACTACTTCCACCCATCACCCATTTCTACCCCTGCCTCAGCTTATCTGCTGCCAAAACCCTCGTCCACGCTTTTGTTACTTTCAGGATCGACTATTTCAATGGTCTTGTGGCTGGCTCCATTCCTTCCCCATACAGTTCTGCTCGTCCATAGCTCCACTGTCTGTTTCCTAATCTAAACCACACCTTGTTCACCCATTACCCCTTTGCTCTTTGAACTTCACTGACTCCCAATTTACCGACACCACAATTTCAACATTCTCATGCCAAATTCCTTCATGGTCTCGCTCCTCATCTCTGTAACCTTCTCCAGCCCCACAGCCCACCAAGAATTCTGTGTTCCTTCAACTCTGGGCCCTCGTGCAACCCAAACTCTCTTTGCTCCACCATTGGTGGCTGTGGTTTCAGCTATCTAGGTCCCAAGTTCTGAAATTTCCTCCCTAAACTTCTCCTTCCTACATTACGACACTCTTTAAAATGTCCCTTTTTGACGTCTTACTGCGTTTAAGGCAGTATATAAATGGAAGTTGTAGTTATTGCTCTAAACAGAGTGTACATATTAGAAGCAGTGTATAAAAACTTTGTTGATGGAATTCTTTGTAAACTTTCCAGAGCTTGACTGCGCCCTTACCTCTTCTGGTGTAGCAGAGCTGTAAAGATCTGAAGGAAATCTTCTATAAAAGTCAGAATATGTTCATATCTACATAACAGAAAAATAAAACTATGAAAAGTCTTATTACTAAAGAAAAAAACTGTAATGACAATTATCTCTTTAAAGCAGTTGCCTATAACTTCTTCTACTGAACAGAATTGCTTTGTTACAATATCAGTGTAACTCCTGCCAACACAAGATGGCTGCCGAAACCAGTCTGCGGATGCGCAGAAAGCTAATAACATCACTCCATTGCACCCAGCCTGCTAGCACACATCTGTGCATGCATGTGGTTGCAGTGCCCTAGCAAAATATTAATGTCTACTTATGTGAATATAACAAATTAAATTGACATGGACAAGGAATGATGAATGGGAATGTTGTCTTCAAATACAAAGTGCAGATGTAGGGGTCAAAGTAACAGATGTGCCCGATAATCAAAGCTAACACATCAAGGGGAGAAAACATAGCTGTGATTATTTGAGTGGTGCCATTTTTAGTCCTGGCCACTGCCAACTCTGTTACTCGCTATGTCATAAGGGAGCAACAGAATAGACTGCGCTTGCCCAGCATTGGCAGCAAACGCGGCCGTACAATGTTCAACTACAATACAAAGCTCAACAATCCTCTCTAAGGGTTAAATTAAGAGGAGAGATTACACAAACTATGGTTGTATTCCCTGGAGTTTAGAAAGTTAAATGGTGATATGATCAAAGTTTAAGATGTTAAGGCAGGACTGAAAGTAGAAACTATTCCTGCTGGTTGGGGAGTCTAGGATTCGAGGATATAGCTTAACAATTAGAGTCAACCTTTTCAAGTGTTAAGTTCGGAAGCACTTCCAAGCGCAAAGGGTGATAGAAGTCTAGAACTCTCTTCCACAAACAGTTGATGCTGGAACAATTGTTAATTTTAAATCTGACATTGATATCTGTTACCTTATTATTCTGTTATCCAAATGAATTGAGGGATATGGGGCAAAAGCGGGTAAATGGAGTTACATCATAGATCTCACTGAATGGTGGAACAAGCTCTAGGGGATAAGTGGCCTATTCCTGTTTCTATGCACCAATGTCTGAATACAAATCAGAAATGCAAACATAACACATACTATGCCATGCCACATAGTTTTAAACTAATTTACTGGAAATGCTTTAAAATACAAATAATGAATATGATCCATGGGTGCATTTAAAATGGTTCAAGTTCAAAAATTCAATTCAGGCTTCAGGATTACTTAGCTCATTACTTGGCTCCTGCCTGGCTGGAACACCATCCATCTTGTTTAAGAGAGCGCTCCTTGAATGCCTAGTTATACACGTGCTTACAAAGGGCCTGCATTTTTAATGTTAATCCTGCATTTCAGAACCTGAGAGACCTACCCCACATTACCAACACAGTTTGCTATAGAGGAAATGAAGGAATTATAGCTAATTACAGAAATTGGAGCATGTCAGCCACAGTTCAGTTGGTAGCACTTTTGCCCGAGTCAAAGATTGTGTACTGAAGCCCCATTCCAGAGGTTTGAGCACAAAATCTAGGCTGACATTGCAGTGCAATACTAGGAGTACTGCACTGTCAGAGGTGCCTTCTTTCAGGTGAGACATTAAACCAAGTCCTCATCTACCCTCTTCAGATGGGCATAGAAGGTACATTCACACTTTTCAAAGTGAAGGAAAGTTATCACCAACATCCTAGCCAATATTTGTCTCTCAGAACATATGGTCTGCTATCATATTGCTGTTTGTTGTGGGGAAGATGAGGAGAAGGGGTCTCTTAAAGTGGAAAATGGGGTGGACAAGTCAAGGGTCCCATCATCTACCATGGAAGAGAAACTTCAGTTCATGATAAAAAAAATCAATTCAGAAACTCTGATGTGAACACTGGGAGTGATCAGAGCAAATGAGAGACACTGTGAAAGAGGAATATTCTTTATATAAAGCAGCATAGCTCAAGTAGTTGATAGAAGTAGTTATCTTTGGAAAGACCATTGATTAAAAAATGTAGAGAGAACTCCAGGATGGGAAAGGAAGAATCAGAGAGCGACTACACAAAAGGTGAGGGATGGGTGAAAATCAAAAGCATATGAAAAATCTCAAAAAGGAGATGCCTCGGGCAAGACAACCTGACATCAAAATGGCAGAAGGCAATCATGAATGTAGGTGGAGTTCTGAAAACGGAGGAAAGTATAAATTCACAGAAAAAGGAGAGATTCTGAGAGATATGAACAGGCTGAAAGTAATGTATTGGGGCAGTCCTATTCATGTGTTTGGGAAGGAGGAGAACTAGTAATTTTCCAGAGACTTGTCAATCTTATGATCCGGTGTTTAGTAATGGGGTTGTGGTGCAGAAGGAGAAATTGCTGCTTGTTGAAGTTCAGCATCAGTTAGGCAGAAATCCTTCCACTATGGTTATAAGCACCAACTTTGTCTATGGAGAGGGTGGGGTTTCACGGTTATATTGGAGTTAATAATAGAGAATGGGGTGCTGTAAATTAAGTTGTAGATGTGCATGTGTGTGTAGAAAGATAAATCAAAAGCCTCTGCTAAGGACAGATCATTCAGGGTTAGAAGGGGGGGGGTCAGAGTGAACATCTGGCAAGGAATGAACTTAAGAGAGATAGGGTCAGAAGAAAATGAAGTACAGTAGGGATCAATGGTTGCCTGGTATCCAAATGTTGATCAAATTACTCCCTAAAAGGAAGATGATAAAAACTCTTTTCTAAAGAACACTGATATAAGGTAGGTTTATAAAGTAAAAACAAAAAAAAAATGCTGGAAATACTCATCTGATCAGGCAGTAGCTGTGGAGAGAGCAGAATTAATGTTTCAGGTCAATGACCTTGCATAAGAATAGTTCTGATGAAAGGTCACTGATCTGGAATATGTCTCTCTCTCTCCATAGGTACTGCCTGACCTGCTAAGTATTTGCAGCATTCTCTATTTTTATTTCAGATTTCCAACGTTTGCAGTATTTTGCTTTTATATTAGGTTTAAAAAGAGCCTTGGGCTCTTTGCAACAGCAACAAGTATTGCACACCATGTATTATTAAGGTGAAACAAAATAAGGCTACTAATCCATGGAGTCTTGATTAACTTTGGTATGAGGCCAGGTGCCAACTCCTGATTTATACTTCAAGTTTAGTGTTAGTGGAAAGTTTTCATAAGTTGCAAGATTCCCAGAAAGAAAATTTAACTGAAAAATACTAAATGAGTTATTTTCATGAATATTCCAGGAACTCAGAATTAAAAATGTAACTGCTTAAAGATATACTTAGGCAATGCCAATACATTTACACAATAAACTTGATTTAATTTGTGTCCAGCAGTGGAAAATAAAACTTTAGACATTCAATAGTGGCTTATTTTATTCCCTTAGCTGCACTTTGAAAACAATGGACAGTCGTTCAATTGTATTCGAGCCAGGAAATGAGGATACCCAATAGGCTACTTTATCTCAAAAGGTCAGCAGTCCCTTAAGTCCCTTCCACTGGATGCCCAGGAGTTCTGAACTATGAAAGAGAAATTTTTGGACACACATACCATATGAACACTGGAACTTTGCCACCGTTGAAGAAAGATGAAAAAGCTCCCTTTGCCTTTCCCCAGCACGGTTTCAAAGAGTGCATCCAAACTTAAATCTGCCACCAAGGGATCAATACAAACCCGAATTTGGGACAGGTGCCCCCAATACTTCCAGTCAATACATTTCAACTCCATCTTGCCACCTCATTTCCCGGCACCCACCGCTAGATCTTATTGTTTAAATCTATGACTGAAGTACAACAGAAACACAGGCAAGCCTGTCAGCAACACATCATGTGAAAAGGGGCACCAGGTCCACCCGAGGCCCACCTTATGATTCCATCTCACACATTAATGAAAACTTATATAGAATAGGTGACAGTGGGGAGTTGTCTCATCCCTCTTTCAAAAGAAATTGGCTGTGAGTCTTTTATCCTTAGCAGATTCTGGGGTACATATCCCATTCAAATGTATGTACTCTCAGCTTCCAGGCACTACATGGAAGCAGTATGGTCTAAAGTTTTTGAAAATAAACTAAAACAAAGCAAGCTGCTTCCTTAGACTTAAGTTGGTTGACAATCTCACATAAATCATGAAGTGCTCTGCACATTACTCAATTGTAAAATTTGACTTGTTCTTTTCTGATTACTTGGTGTTCCTCCAAAGCATCTGACAGCTGTACCTAGAATGCCAACCAAAGAGACACTGATGCCATTAAGATTTATTGGTAGTTTTCAGGTTCACCAGGATTCATTTTCTTGAAAGAAACTACAACAAGGCTCTGAATGCTTACATAGTTGTCTCAACAAAATATTATTTACTTGCTTCAGAAGGGAGGCCTGAGCCAGTCATTAATTCCTAATCCAGTTCTCAAAGATCATTTATGCTCTATTCCACGCTTAACAACAGCAGCTTTTAGGTATTTAGTGTGCACACCATCCATTAATGTCATCCTACCATTGGCTGGACAGCACATTGTAGAGCCGATTTCCTCCCATTTAGCTTTCTCCCATTGAGGCTTCTAACTGTAAATTGCCTTCCAACTTCCAAACTATTGCCTGTTAGTCAAGCACCAACTCTACAATGTTTTCACCAGACTTTGGGGATGCCCTTGACGGTTTGTTGGGGATTCATTTTAACTGAAATGAAGGAGATCTCTAATCATGACTGATGACAGATGGCCTAGTGGGTAACTGCTCTGCACAGCAAATCTCAGTCTGGGCCAAGCTGAGTTGGCTAATCTCTGCCAGGACAACTGAAGTGATGGCTTCTGGGCCAAGAAGCCAATTGGAAGTAAAAAAAAAAAATCCAATCAGTCATGAACATAGTCTGGCGATCCTTTCTAGAAAATGTGCGTGCGCGCAAATCAGGCAAGAACAAAATTAAACGTAATGTTGCAAACATCTAATTCATACTTCATGTTTTAGAATACAACTTTAACTCCTAAAATTATAAATCGTAGCTGTAGATAAATAGGGGCATCTAGTTAAGAAAAACTGATAAGCAGCTCTGATGTAAATGCAATTCAAACAAGTTTGGAATTAATTAAGTTAAAAGCTAACCTATGTTCATCTTACAAGTTTAGAGGGAGTGTTGTAAACACTTGAACCATAAATGACCCATTTCTGGGCCTCTTAGTAGAGCTAGGGTGTCTATTGTTATCTCCATAAAATAAGCTAAAAGCTAGCAATTCTGGGAAAGAGAGCTGTAAAACTCCATTAGAGATGGAGCTCTTTTGTTTGATTTATTTGTGTGAGAAACAGGCAGTTCAGTTTGGGAACAGGCAGAGGCAGTTGTAGCTTCACTTTGGTGACTGCATCTCACCAGATTGAGAGCGAACAAGAGGTGATATTCAGTTAGGCCTGCATTTCAACCAGACAATGTGGGTAGGGCTCTATCTCAGTTTGGATTTCGTGAGGGAAAAGCAGCTGGAAGATTTGCTCTAAGCTTGCAGCTAGTGGAAGAGATCTACAATGGTCCTCACAGAATCCTGTGGCAAAAGGCAATCGGTAGAGTTAGCTCGGGAAGCTGTGGGAAGGCAGCTGGATCTGCCGACAACCCGAACAAGGAGCTGAGGCATCCACAGTCGGTAAAAGAAAAGGTGGAGGGTCACTGAGCTAAGAATGTTACTGGAAGGACCCCTACAGAATCTTACCTCGGAGGAATAGCTGGAATTCTAAGGAGAATTAAGGTAAATTCCAAGGGCTGTGGCATACCTTTTGGGATGGTCCCAGGAAAAGTAAATAAACCTTCAAAGATATCGCAAGATAAGGGACTTCTTGGGTGGGGGAGCCGGGTGAGGGGAGTAAAAAGCAGAACTGAGTTTACAGCATAAATATTTATAAGCTATAGTGTTAAGTTAGTGGTGCTTGCTTTGTTTAATTTATCTTTATATGCAATAAAGTTTTTCTTTAAAACATGAAATCTTGTGGCATAGTTTTGTTGGCTAATTTCTGGGTGTTCTGATATTTTCTTTAAATGTTAAAGGTCCCTAACAGGATAGTAACAGTAGACTTGGCTGTGATGCTCTCATAACAGAATAGCTTGCTAACACCCATAGATGAAGCAGAGGAAATGTACTGGCATTTGGTAAATTCAGCTTTACACAAAGCCACAGCTTCAGAAAAAAATGTACATTATTTGAAGTCTACTTTGGAAAGCTCATATCTACAGTGAATAAGCCAACATAGTTTTACACAAAAATAAATAAATTTAGATTTGTTGCTTCCTTACCCATTTTCTAGTATAGGCTGAAGGCACATGTAGTTAATGATGATATGAAAAGTTTCAATCATTTTTTTCCTAGAGTGCGAGAGCCTCTTCCACAAGTCGTTCTGCAAACTGAAGAAAAAGATGCATTTACAACATTAATGGCTTTGGGGGCAGTGAAATGAGAAAGTCAGGCAGCTCGTAACACCTTCTGACTGACTTCTCTTGCATTAGTTCTTGCTTTACACAATAACATTTCTACTCCTCCTTTCAGGCCTCCATGAATGTTTACTATCAGTATATTTTGATAATCTTATGAGTCCGAATATTTCAAAAGTTGAGACAAAAACCGTGTGCCAGAGTGGGTCAGTGTACTAGAGGGGGGAGAAATATTTCCACTGGTTACTGAATTGGTAACTAAAGGGCATAGCCAGTAGGCATAAATTTAAAACTGCCACCAAAAGAACCAAGAGAGGGGCTAGAAGACTGTTTTTAAAACGCAGAGGCATGAGCTGAATTTTGCTACGGAGGCAGAGGCAGGTGGGCAGGGAAGTTCAGTTATTTGCACATCAGAATGGCTCCCTGACATTTTTCCACCTTCGGGCAGGTTTCCCAGGGGTGGACCGCTACAGGAATTGACAGCCCACTCTCAGGAGACAAGCAAGCAATTAGACCAATTAGGTCCCACTTAGGGGCTATTTTCAGAATTCGTTGGCATTTGCCTGGCGTCGGACCAGCCCCCAATGGAGTCTGGAAGCTAGCCGCAATGTGGAGGTGGCCTCCTGGGGGCAGGCTGGAAGGCCATCGGGACCTCTTCTCACTGGCCCAATGAATGAGCCACAAGTATGAAAGGCCACAGTTGCGGCCAAGCCATTTTTCTGGACCTTATTTCATTTTAAATTTTCAGCAGATTTCTGACACCCTCACGCTCACCTATCTGCCTCAGCAGTGCCCATTACTCCAGGTGGGGCTGCCAGCCGACCAGTGCTGCAGACCTTCTTATTGGGCCTCCCACCTCGCAAACCCACCCTCCATGCTTAATTGGACAGCAAACATGTAGGCAGCCAATTAGGAGCCCGCCACACAAAGTTGCAATGGCAGGTACCTTGACGACAAGTACGGCCCAGGGATCAACATATGGTCCCAATTTCGGGTTCCTGACACCAGCGGGAAAATTCAACCCATGGAATGCCCGACCAGAAACTGTAGTGGAAATGGGATTTTTTTTTGAAAAGCTATTATGGGTAAGTACATGAGAAAAATTAAAATGGTGCAGGTTAAGATGACAGCAATAGGGATAAGTGAATAGTTCCTTGGTAGAACTTGAATATTGGTGAAAAGAGAGAAATGTTGCCAAAGCTTTTCATTTTGCAATCATCAGGACAAACGCAAGATTGCCAAACTGCAAAATTTCAAACGATCACAACAATTTATACCACAGGGAAAAAGGACGCTGATTTGTTGGCAAGTCGACTCTGATTGGCCAAGGCGTTGTCTTGGAGAAAGCAACAGGGAACCATAGACTCCCAGTTGGGAGCCAGTGACAGCTGAACTCAGCCCAGCTTCCTGAACAGATACAGGCTCCTGGCATCACCTGAGACTAAAGGAAGCCGCATGTGATTAAATTTTCCACTTTTATTTTCAATGTTATTAACTTCTTGCGTTTGTCCTGATGTGCAAGACAAAAATCTTCGGCAACACATCTCCCTTTCAGCAATTCAAGTGAATAGTTCTCAGCAGAATGAGCTGAACAGCCAAGTTCTCTGCTGTAAAATTCTGTGGTTCTAGATTAATTTGTCAAGGAGTTCCACAAAGAATAGAGCATCGGAGAATTTCAGATTCTCCTCACTGCATGTTCAAGGAAAATAATGACTCAATGAAGTTTGAATAAATTAAACACCAGAAAGGGAGGAAATCCAAACCCAAGCAATTTTTTTAAACCTTCATGGAGTACATTTTACCTGGTTTCATCAAATCGTCTCTTTTTGATTGTATCTTCTAGTTCAGGAACAATTACTTCATAAAATGAGGCCAATCTGCAAGAAACAGTTTTCATGGAGAGGTAGCAGACAAAATTGCTTCAATATTAGTCATTCTTATTTAATTTTTCATTAAAAAAAAAATTTCTAAACTATTTTGGCTTGTATGTGCTAGTTAAAATGTTCTGTCCCTGCATTAAAATTAAACAGATAAAAATGTTGACGGTCCGCTGGTATCACAACACATTGATGTAATGTGCCAAGTCAAATCAACTAGAGCTACAAGGTGAGCCTTCCCTGACAGTTTTTTGTAAAATACATTTCCAAACTCAACTTGGTCATCTCCCCAAAAGAGGAAAGTAACAACCACCAATATCACAATAAAAAGCCAAAGTGAGCGGACCCACATTGTCACACAGTCAAAAGGTTTTGTTGTTTCAAAAGCAATACAAAAGAGAAGAATGGGAAGAAGTCATCGAACCACTTACAATTTTTGAGAGATGGGGCAAAATTCAGGAGGATACAACGATGAAGAAAAAGTAATCTACGTTGTTTACAATTAATGATGCCCTTATCATGCAGAACAGAAAAGCAATATTAAATGACATTTTAGTAGAACCAAAATCCAATTCAAGACATATGTTTTATAATATGCTTTCATACCTATGAATAAAGTCATGCTTTTGTATTGTCCTACTAGCTTCAGGAAAAATATCCAAGAATGCAAACAGCGTCGTACAGGTATCGCATAGATACAGCAAAATATCCTTAAATTCCTGGAAGAACAAAGACTTTGCCATTGCATTATTCATAAATACAAATCTAATTTGTTTAAAATACTAAAAAAAGCTGATATAAATTTCTAAAGTTTGAATAAGCTGCAAGTCTCGAAATAATGGCTTTTCTAACCCAGAATACACTTAATTAGTACTTTACATTTCTGGTTCCCACAACTTTTAATTTCCACACAAAATAGTGAGTGCAACCAAGCTCTGCTGTTTAATCAATAAATCTAAAGATCAGACAAACATGTACTCCCCAAAGTAAAACGTTAACACCAGCTCTTAAACCAAGTACTACATCACTACACCAATCATTTACACACATGGGCAATCAGGCAAAAGTTTATTGTAGCGAGGTGGTGGAACATGCTGGAAGAACTGGTATCAACATGTATTTTGGTGAATGTATTTATTTGTTCATTAGTTTACTAACTAGATAGCAGGATTTGATGAACTTTTTCCATGTAGATATTATAAAATAATTAAGATAGATCCCTCATGTTTCTGGAAGATCTACAACATCAATGCAAAACAAAAATGTACTCATGACAGAGCACTCCTCCAAAGCATACTGTAGTAAGTCTGTTGATAATAACAATGTGCCTCAGCACAGTGTAAGTGAGGATGCACATAACGGGAGAAACATTTAAAAATAATTAAGGCAAAGCTAAACTATCACTCTGTGTAGTGTTAGCAATATAGAAGAGTAATGTGTTTGGCTGTTTAAAATATCAACCAGATATAGTTGTTCTTCTTATCGTGTCCACAGACAGTCTATACATGGCCCAGCCAGAACTGGACACATTTTTGCGCCTTGTTGTTGAATTCGGCAAGATCTACAACAGTGCAGGGTTCCTCTAACGATAGACATTGCAGGAGATGTTGCATAGTCTGTGACTCAGTTCCACATACACAAGTTGTCGGGCAGGTTGTATATCCCCATTTACTTAGTGACACCTTTGAACGACCTACACCAGTCCTAAGTCTGTTAAGGCACTTCCAGGTTGCCCAGTTGCAATTAGCTCCAGGGGGAAGGCTTTCATCCGGTAATCAGATATAGTTAATTGCCTGTCAGGGGCTCTTTGTTCATTGAAAGTAAATGAAATATTTATTACTATAAAAAGCACTGAAGTTACTATACATTCATATAAAAATATATATAATAGAAGAGATTTTATGCTTTAATTCAGGAAATGAAAATAATTAACCAGAACTTTTTTTAAAGAAAAGATTTCTTTCTCACTTCCAGAGGTAAAGTTATCATATGCATGTTTTAGTTATGAAATGAAATAAAATCAACATCTTAATCTGAGCAGTACCTGTAGAGGCATATCCATGAGTGAAACTTTGGTTTGGGCATCAATCTTCTGAGGTCCATGGGAATGATTTTCCAATCTTAAGCCACACTTCTCACAAATACCACCGCATACCTAAAGACAAGGTGAGAAATTGATTTGAACTTTAAATTCACCAATATTGTTCGGTTATTTTAAGCATATATGACTGGACATTATTATATTTACACAGTTCATCATTTTTTATTTAGTGATTAACTTTGGTGCCTTTTCTGGTCTTCAAGGAGAGGGACGTCAGTGCTGAGGAGTGGACTGCTACTTTTGCACTCAAACATTCCAAAAGAAAGTACGACATAGGTTATTTAAAGTGAAGCTCTTGCCACATTGCCTCAGTAACCTGCCTAAACCCAACCTCGGAACAATCGCCCGTGGCATCAGCATGGCCTTTTCTCCATTCTGCAGAAAGAGATTGCTAATATTAAGCCTTACAACTCTCCCAGGACCAACCACATTTCTCTAGAAATAACAGTACTATTGGAAGGCTTGCTTATAACATCGCTAGTCAGGGGAGGCCTTAGGTGATAATGTACCTTCTGAATAGGTTGTGACACTTGCAAGGTATGTAATCAAGTGTTGATACGTGAGGAATTATTTTGTGCTGTGGACTGTGCCCTGTAAAAATTCAGGTGGGAATGTCCTACTTCACTTCACACATAATAGCTATAGTCAGCAGAGAGGTAATGCCTTCAATCAGGATTGGATGCAAACCCATGTTCCATAGGGAAGAGTAAAATGCTCTCTGCATTATCCATTCTTCTTGTTGTAACCATTTTTTACTTCTTGCTCATTTCAATTTTCATAAAAAAAACACATTTCCCTTAGCAATCTTCCAGATGCAAATATTTTCAGCTATTTTTCCTCCAGTTTTGTTGCTTTCATTATAAAAACTTACAAAAACCTCCCAAGCTACATTTATAGTGAAATAACCAAACACATCATGCACAAATCAGTTTTGTTACCTGAAGGATCGTGGGCACCGTTTCATTCAGATCATTAAAGTAATTTGGTTGCTGATTGAAAATGTTTCCTATGGATAAGAAGAAACACAATTAAAGTCCAAAGGAAACTTGCTGAAAATCATTTTTAATTTGATTCTTTTCAAAAATAAAATATAGTTTCTTTAGACTAACCAATCATCTTCTTAAGGAGAGCAGCATTTCCTTTTCCAAATATTACACACAAGTCAAAGATTTTTGGGATGTCAAAGAGAAAGCCATCATAGATTATTTCTCCAAAAGCTTCAGGTGTAATAAAGTGCTCCTATTAACAGAATAATATGAACAAAAATCTTGTAAAAAATGAAAAAAACTCCAAGGGTGCCTATTTGCAGCCACTTTACAAAATAGGGAGTAGAGCTCGTTAAGTCTCATCAAATTAGCTCTCCAATGACTAATATGACAGTCAAATCTTCAAATAACTTGATTTGTTTAAGTCTGAATGGTAAAATGTACTTGGTATCAAAAGCATTTAAAAACTAAAAATAAATAAATTGCATTGGGTTATATTTGTGACTTGCAGTTAATAGACTCTGCCCAATGAGGGTGCTCAAAAGCACATAAATTAATCCATTTCTAACCCAGATCTTTGTTCAAACTTTTCAGGAGTATCCCTCTCAATAGCTGTCTTCATTTTAAACTGACCAATTTCCCAAATGAAACAGTTCCAATGACACAAGGGAATTCCCAACGTAAGATAGTGCTATACATCTATCGTAGGAGCAGCAGTCATGGTTCTAATAAAGCTTAAATCCACTTGTGTTCCTTGAAACAGCTGCTGCTTCTTGCAGCTCAGGACCTCCAGCAGCTTACAGAGCTAAGTAGATCATGGGTCAATACGGAAAGTTAATGAGCAATCCTGATTTACTGTTTCTAGAACACTCAGATTGGTTGGGTTCTGTCGTCCATTAAGTAAATGAATATTGATTCACCTACAGAAGAGGACTGAAACATAAGCAAACAGAACTCATAAAATTCCTAGATATTGTGATAACCAAGAGGGTCTGTACTTGTGAAAAGCTGACGAATATCTTTCTTGAGAACAGTTTAACACGTGAGATTGGTGAATCTGCAATGTGAGGATTATAGGTACAAATCCAAATGGCATCATTCTATTGTACTGAGGTTGTGCTCCATTGCATTGTTCCTGTGTATTTGAATTAATAAGATAAAGACCGTCACAAATTAATTAGATTTCCTTGCCCTACCATTAACCAATAAACTTTGAAATTATGGAAAGAGCAGAAACTAGTTTGTAAATGTGGCTTCTTTTGCAGAGAGTCGATAACCTCTAAACAAGCTGCCAGCATGGATTTAATGGAAGCATTCAAAAGCAAGATGGACAAGTTCTGGAAAGTGGCTAATAGATCCGTATATATCCATATATACATATAAAAAGAAGTGTGTTATTCAAGATATACTTTGTGATCTCCCAGGAATTGTTTGATTGCCTTTCAGGGTCAGAGAGGAATTTTGCAGTGCCTCTTTTGAGCCAATTTAGATTAAAGTTTTTACTATTCTTTTCCTCCCTTAGGAAATTTTATGGCTGTAGAGGTGTAGAGCTGATGGTATTTTGAAGCTACACCATACCAGTACAGGACAGACTTGATGAACGAGCTAGTCTTTCATTTACATATTCATATTTGGGTGTGGATGGAAAGTTAACATGAGAGAGAATATACAAGTGCTAAATATGTACATCAGAAAATTGTGCAATGTAGTGAGGTGATAAGATGCTAAAATAAAGGCTTTTTGACATGCAACATGTTTTCAAAGTAATTATGTCTCTCAGATATAATGTGGGGAAATTTGTACTTCCACTGCAGTTATCTTAATGCATTCTAGAGTAGCATATTCACATCATGTACTCCTTAAGCTTTACTTGCCTAATCAGATAACTTCAGGTTTCATGCAAATATTTTGTTTCATTACCCAAGACAATTGATAATTGGCAATTACTCATTCCAGAATTTCTTCTGGATTTTTGCACCTAAAATTGCTAGTTGTTTACTTTATCCCTCATTTTGTTGATTTAGTTTATTAGGCTGGCTTTAAAAAAAGAGCTAAAACTGCTAGTTGAAATAATTTAAAAGAGAGCATGCAAATGATAAAAGCTGTTCAAAACTGACATTTCCAATTACTAGTTTTAAACAACCTAATTTAATCTAAGTTAACAACCTAAACAATGTAATATTGGTGAAGAATTCCATTAATCTCCATCCTGCTGTATTATCGTGAAATGGACAGTAAGTGCTTCTCACACAAACATACTGCTAAGGTGAAAAACGTATTTAGGTTTGGAAATGAATTTGTTAAGAATTGCACTTGCCTTCACAATTTGATTTGGAGAAACCCACTGTACTACTCATTGCTATTTAATCGCCTGTGGTGCTACTTTGGCCATTTGCTATTTAGATTTAGTTTTGCTCTAAATTGCCATGAGTTTTTTTTTATTCATTCATGGAATGCGGGAGTTGCTGGCTAGGCCAGCATTTATTGCCCATCCCTAATTCCCCTTGAGAAGGTGGTGAGCTGCCTTTCTCTACACATTTAAAACAGCATGCTTCAACATGTCAAAAAATCTATAAATCTGCTAATCATTTTGCAGTGTATTTTTCCTGACCTAGAAATTTGGAACCTAACAGACAGAAAAAAAACTTGGAAATCAGTGGGTAAATAGGCAATACAGTGAATGTTCAGACTGCAGCCTCATTGTAAAGCTTGTACTGTCCAATTAACCACAACGTAAGATTGTTATTCAGTGAAACCCTACTAGAAAGTAGCAAGTGGACATCAGGATCCTCAGGAATACCCCCAATGGTCAGATGACCTGCAGATACTTTCAAGATCACAAATGAATAAATAGCTGGAGGGTGCCCAGCAGCTGCAGAACTGTGCATTCACAAAATTGGCAAAAAAAAACTTGATTTTGCAAAAATGTGAGCTACTCAGCTGATTTTCCTTAAACTTCACTGAAACAGTCCATGATGTCACATTTATATTCAGTAGTGATAATACAGCCAAATAAACCTTCCATTAAAAAAATTATAGAAAAACAAATATCCTGGAGAGAAATCAAAATACAATACTTTGGACTCCTTGTGGGTGGACATCCTCAGATAGATCATAAAAACACTGCGATGGAGACGGTTTTGCATCTCTGCTATGGCTGGGTTTGGATTCACCAATTCATCATACTGCCGAGGTGTATAACGCAAGAAAGAGTCCAAGCATTTCTGCAGAGTTTCATCAAAAATAACCTAAAAGTGAAGAAAAAGGAATTTGGATTCTAATACAACAAAAAGTTTTACACTTTTGCCATCAACTTGTTCCATTACAAATCCTTATGTCCACATTTATAATGGAACTGGCTATGTAAACTTGCCACAATGATAATGCGCCCATTTCCCAGGGGATCTGTTGAAGAACCATCACTAATATTGGGCCTTAATTACAATCTGACAAGCTTCTAAAAACAATTTCCATTTATAGAGAAAAAAATCTTAAAATATGTAATTCTGAATAAACATAATTAAGTCTCACTCAAACTATTTAGAATTGTAGCAGGTTTGCAATAAACAATAAACCCATGTGAGTTTTCCAAGTAACTACACATCAACAGGGATCTGTTTGAATTTTAAAAAATCAAGAGATTGGGATCTTAATTTTGGGGATATTTATAAAATATTTGGTTCTTAAATCCAAAAGTTATTCAATGCATTTCCACCTTCCTTTTCTAAAGTTAGTTCTCGTTCATTTGACTAAAATTAGTGGAACCATGAAATCAAGTGAAACTTTTTGGAAACAACTTTGCTTAAACTCCAGTTTAAAATGTTATCTTATTCACGCTATTGTACATTCTGAAGGGAAGAAAGAAAATCAATGCTGCATAATTTTTTCTTAGAAATTGTGAAAAAAAAATCATCTTCTTCGACTTAACAGAATGCAATCTCATCATAGCTATCTAAGGTTATGCTACTCAGATACAACTCTTCTACATGTACACTTTACCAGTGTCTTGATCTGTAAATATTTAAAAATAATTGCAGTAATTCTTTCTCAAACTGGACTTTTCAAAGTGGCCATTTATTCAAGATCATCCAAGTAATCTCATGTTCAGCACAATATTTACCCTGTTTACCTAATAACCACTTTGATTTGTAGTTATGAGATGCAATGGATTGATCATTACTAGCCTTGTCACCTCAACAGAAGCAAATACTTAAAAGCCTACTGCAACATTTAAAAAGAGAACATTTACTTGCAAAATTACATGACCTGACACAGAAAGCGGATTTTAATACCTGACACCAAAATTTATCATGAGGAAGGGCTAGCAACCAATCCAGATCACCAGCAATGAAATTTGCACGCTCCAGAAATTCTTCCACCAGAACTAGTGTGCCATCTTGAGGTGGGGGCTTGTATAACACAAAGTAACGATCTTCTTTCCTGCTTGGATGCTTTTTTTTGGAGAAATAAAACAAACCTTAAGTGTTGGTATTGAATACAGGTTTAGATTTACAAAAATCATGAATATACAGATTTAATCGCTTGGCAGTACAGAGTTTGAATATTGCTGAAAAAAAGAGACATGCTATTGAAGCTTTTCATCTTGTACTCATCAGGACAGGTTCACAAGAATACTAAATCTCAAAGGGGAACAACAATTTATACTGCATGAGCAGAGGGTGCTGATTAGTAGAAGCATTGCCATGGAGAAACAGGGAACAGTTAACTGCCAAGCTGGTTTCATTTCAAACCAGGCAGGTCAACTCTGACTGATCACAGCATTATCATGGGGAATGAACCAAGGAATGGCTGTCCCCAAAACTTTTGTTTAGTTGAGAAAGGTGCAATGCATGGACACATTCTGTTTGCAAAGGACAAGGCCCTGTGTGCGAATATACGTAGCTTCTAGCATGCGTAAGTGAGCTATACTGTAAGCCCGACTGAGTCTTAAATTGGTTGTCGGTGTAATTCATAGCACAATCTAGAGTGTTTAGCAAGTGTTGTCCAATTGCAGAATCACATCTAATGTTTGACACCATATTCTGAGCAAGTTTTTCCATATACACGGTGATTGATTCCTTCACCTTTGCAAAGACCATACAGGACTTGCAATGCCGTGTCCATGTGCTCGTTCGACATTTCCAGCCTATTCACTAATGTACTGCTCAAGAAAGCTGCAGGCATTTGCACCACATTACTATATCATGGTGATGTAGGCATGCTGTCATTGTTTGACTCTGCATTCATTGTACTTATGAACTCAAAAGCTCAAGCAATGGAGTTCAATTTAACGACAGCACGTATGCCCAAATAGATGGTTTTTCTATGGGATCCTGTCTAGGCTCAGCTCTCACCAACATCTTTGTCAGGTTCCACAAGAAACATGTCTTCAATGGAATGACCCTAAACTCCTACCCCTTGCATATTTCTGATACACAGATGATACGTTTGCTATATTTGAAACTGCAGTTGCATGTAAGAAATTCCTTACACACTTTAATGGGCTCCATCCTGTGCTCAAATTAACCTTTGAAATGGAGTAGTCAAATAAACTGCCTTTCCATCAGTTAATGGGTTCTATACTATTCTCTACCGCAAGCCCACTTTCACTGGGCAATATGCACGTTGGAGTTCCTACAGTTCCACACATGACAAGATTGGCCTTATCGTAAATACAGCCCGAACCATTTGCTCACCATGCAAGCTGAATGCTGAAATAGAGCGCTTTGATGCATGATAAATGGCTACCCTGATCAGATCATTGCTTGTTGTAGATCGCGCAAACTCATGAATGGGCCTAAGGCTGCCACTTCGGTCCTGAAAAGTGCCCAGTTTATCTCAGATTACTCTGGAAGGGTAAGCTGTCTGAAAAATTTGAGCAACAGGTGAAGTTAGCCATTTCATGCAGCTAAAATGCAATATCAATACAAGTGGTACTCTCCACTAACAGGATGCTGCCATCAAGCCCAAAAAGATGTGCTGCCTATCACACAAATGAATAACGTGGTATATGAATTTCAGCGAAGGTATGTAGGCCTTGTGTCCCAAATGCTGGTGGATCGAATCAAACAGCATGTCCCTTCAGCTGTTCTCAACAAGTGCTGACCATACTCAACTAGCCCATGCTTGCAAAACTCAGAACATAGTGTCCAACATTAGATGTGATTCCGTGATTGGACAATACTTGCTAAACAATCTCGATTCTGCTATGAATTACACTGACAACCAATTTAAGATTATCGGTTGGGTTCATTCCCCATGGCAATGCATTGGCCAGAGTTGTACTGCCTGGTTTGAATTTAAACAAAAGCTTGGCAGTTAACTGTTCCCTAATGCATTCTCCATGACAACGCCTTTACCAATCAGAGTCCACTTGCCAACTAATCAGCACCCTGTGCTCATTCAGTATAAATTGTCGTTCCCGTTTGAGATTTGGTATTCTTACAAATTTGTTTTGATGAGTGCAAGATGAAAAGCTTCGACAGCATGTCTCTTCTCTGAGCAATGCTCAATATATAGATTTTATTAAATGCATTACCCTGCAGATCTTATTTGCTTAGCTTATTATGCTTCAGTAATAAAACATTTTATAAGTCTCCTCAGCTACCACACTCTCACTACTGCTCTTTAACAAGCTCCTAAAAGTTGTTTTGAAGAAGTGATCTTGAAGAAGAGTCATATGGACTCGAAACGTTAGCTCTGTTTCTCCCTACACAGGTGCTGCCAGACCTGCTGAGTTTTTCCAGCATTTTCTGTTTTTATTTCTAAAAGTTGCTTATTGGACAGTTCAATACTTTTCCCCATTGTCCCAGTTAGAAATCATCCCTTTTCTGGGCTGATTGAATAATGCACTTTTAAATCAGAGTACAAAATGTCATGCCAATGGGTTATGAGAAAAAGGAAACAAAAATCAGTGGAAAAAGGTACCGAAAAACTATGTATCATTTATCAGAAACAGTCCACACAATGAGAACAACTTAGCAATTAAACTGAATTTTAAAAATTTGTAGATAAATTAGTGGCAATATTCAATTTGGCAGTGCCTCTAGCAATGGGTTAATGCTGTTATTTCTGGAACAAACATAGGGATAAATTATTGAAACATTGGGCAGTATATTACGGGGTGGTGCATTGCTGGATACCAACCCACCCCGCAGTCATAATGTGCTGCAGGTGATAAACAGGCAGTAGTGGGGGGCTTCCGTCCCTCACTGGGGAAGAAGTCCCGCCCATGGGAGCTGCCGGCTAATCGGGTTGGCTGGCAGCTCCAGCAGCGCCAAGAGCGCATTAGTAGCTGCTGCCGGGACTGCAAACAGGTCCAAGAGGGCGGTCCAGGGATCTCCAAATCAGGTGAGTCCCGAGTCTTCGGTGGGGAGGGTTTGGGCAATTTAAGGAGATGGGTGGGGGTGGGGGTGGTGTGTTTTATAGAGCTGGAGGGTAGGAAGAGAGGGAGGGTTCTATCTTAGGGGGGCTACCTCCCCCACGATGTGCAAAGGGCACCCCCTGAAGATAGCACCCCACCTTCCTTCCCAGCACCTTCCTTCCCACCCTTTGAAAAAGTTCTTTTAAAAAATGGCCTGCCTACTCCCACCCAACTGCCCATGCAACTGTGAGCATCTGCCCTACTTTACGTGCCCCCCACCCCACCGGCCGCAAACACACCCAGCAGGGGCACATAAAATCTAGTCCATTATATTGATGTTTATTTAAAAAAATCCTTTGATAACTGATAAACAATAAATTAGATTTGCTCAAGCATCAAAATGCTTTTGGGTTGAATTTGATCATACAAACTTTTGTTACACACCTTTACAAATATATTTTTATTGTGGTGTGTTTGATGGGTAGCTATCCTAACCACGGCTGTGGGAAAAATATATCCTAAAATCTACTCTGTAATAGAATAGAAATGACAAAAAAACCTATTGAATAGTCACACACTCATACATGTGAATGTTTTTATTGTTTTCCTAGAAATTTAAAAGTGGATTTTACAGTCTATCAGTTACATGGGGCAAAGGAAGGAAAACTTACCAGAGAAAGCTGGCGCCTTGACACATCAGAGTAACTAAGGAATACCATTGACAGAAACCATATAATACACACAAAACAGAGGCAGGAAAATAATTCTCTCTATTACAGGCTGTAAATTCAAGTAAAGGTTGTGTCAGCACGGTCACTTTATTCTCTAATTAATGAGAAGAATTTAATAATGTTAGATATTTCTTTCCTTGAGACTTATTAATGAACCACAAAGGTTCTGGGTTCAAGTCTCACACCAGGATTTGAAAACAATCTAGGCTGATACTCTAGTGCAGTACTGAGGGAGTGCTGCACTATCAGAGTTGCCGTCTTTTGGTGGACATATTAAGCCAAGGTCCTGTCTGCTTTCTCAGGCGGATGTTAAAGATTCAATAGCACTCTTTCAAAGAAGAGCAAGACAGTTATCTCCAGAGTTCTGTCCAATATTTATCCACAATCAACATCACAAAAACACATTATCTGGAATATTATCACATTGTTTGTCAGAGTTTATTGTATGCAAATTCACTACGATGTTTCCAACATTAGAACAGTGACTACACTTCTAAAGTACTTAATTGGCTGTAAAGCATTTAGGGATATCTGGTGGTCATGAAATGCCACTATATAAATGCAAGTTTTTTTTTTTCATTCCCCAATAACTCAGCAGCTAAATGTGTCATACAGTTGTACGGTAACTAAGTTGGGACAAATTGCCTTTTTAAAATGGATTTTCTGGATTGGGTGACAGACAACGCTTCCTTTATTGCCTACTCCTTGCTGTCCCAAGATTGTGGTGGTAATCCTTCTACTTGAGCAACTGCAGTGCTTGTGCTGATGGCATTCCCACTACACTGTTAAGAATACAATTTCAGAACACTAATTCTTCAACAATGAAGGAATGGCAGTATTTGTTCAGGTATTACTTAAAGGATTTGAAGGTGATGGCTCTCCCATTCCTTTACTACCCTTGCTTCTTTTGATAGCAGAGACTATCGGGGTGGGATTTCTGTCAAAGTAAGTTTGCTAGTTGCTGCAAAGCATCCTGTTAATACTACTTATTGCAGTTACAGACTATGAGTAAGGGAGGGGCTGCATATAATATCTAGTGGTAAGGGCACCAAGCAAATTCCTCTCTCCTGGACTGTGATGAGTTTCTTCCATGTTTAACACAACTGCACCCATCTGCTGCATGTTCCATCACACTCTTGACTTGAGCAATATAAATGAGGAGAGTTTTTGAGTGATCAAGAACTCCTCACACAAAGTACCCAACCTCTGTTCTGCACCTATAGACACACTGTAAAATTGACTGGTCCATTTAAGCTGCTGATTCATAGTGACCCTTTCCCATTTCTATGATGTTGGAAGTTCGATCTCATCAGCTTTCAGAGATGCTATTTTGTGGTCTTGTCTAATTTTGTATCCTTTACGACTGCGGTAATATATAAAGTGCTCACTAGCCATTTTCTGTTAGCCAATTCACATCTCTAAAACTGTTCAAAATGGAAAAGATTTACATTTGATCTGGAACATAGTGTCTGTATGTAGATTCTCATAAGCTGCAAAAGTATGATTCCCCACCCTCATGATAATGGGATATACATCAGTTTATTTTGTAAAGCATTATTCTTAAGTGCCTATATGCACAATGTAATGAGATTTAACTGAAAATGTACTAGTTCTAGCTTTACTCATTAATTCTTCATATAACTATTATTTATATAATAATTTAATGATGCCTTCCGTATTGCTTTAATTATGTACATATTTTTTGCAAGAAGCATTTAAAACTTGTCCTTGCAATATAGTATATATAAATTCAGAGAAGTTGAAATATTGGTCAAACATTTTTTCACGCATCACCTGACAAAAAATGCTGGGTTCTGCATTTAGATTAGGACAAACCACAATGAACACAATTATACTTTGAGGCAAGTACAAACAAATTCTAAGTATGCGACCTTATGTTTGCCTCTTCATGCATAAACTAAACTGTCCAGATCTATTAATAACAAGCAGCCAACTTATGATGGATTAAATTGAAAAGGCTTTCATGCACAGTCTTATTATTTGCTTCCTCACCTATAAAACGTTATTTGATTAGAATTGGCCACAGTGATTAACTTTAGAATAATAGGGAATGAGCTCAATGCCTCTCTGTAGGAATTTAGCTGATACTCTGGACCATTGCAAAATGGTCCAAAAACTGCAGGATTTTCTCATGTCTTGGAGAAATTGGGAGCTCCTATGGATACGTATTGGCATTCTGTTGCTAAATTGTTTTGAAGTTGTTTAGCTTCATCCTCACATTCCACTTTGTGGAGCTACTGCTCTTGCTTCTCTCTTCGCCTAATTAGACAATTACTGTTGACCACTACCCTCACCTCCCACAAATTCCAATAGCCAGCCTTCTCTGATTTATCACTTTCAACACCCATGTGATGATGTTGCTTTCGTGGATTGAATGCAGCTACACCTTCTGGATGAGTTTTCATGTCCAAAAAATACAGCACAATTCAAACCCCAGAGGAGCAACTGTAAGGGAGAAATTGGGATATAGATTAAAATTAATTTTGAGGGCAGTGGTTTTTCCTGGGTCCCATAACAACAACAAAGCCACAGCTTTCAGTCGCCCTGAATCTAATGTAGAATTGTAAGGATGGTGATTCGTAATGTTTAGGGCTTTGGTTTAATATCTTGTTTGAAAAATGAAGGCCTATCTGTTTCTGAACAAGAGGAAAATTCCAGGCAGAAGTCATGAAATGCGAGATAATCTGGGTGTCTGAAACTATGTTACTTGCAAATCATCTCTTGCAGTACTTTTCTTTTTGCTCAGAACCCTTAAAGTAAACTGGCGAAACAATTTATGGCCCATTTGGCTGAATCTGCTAGGCTATTAAATGAAGGGTTTCTTTGCCAGGAGGTGAAGCCAAACTGGCTGCAATTTTGGATATAAAGTCTATAGTACATACATAAGCTTTTCTCATAATATGTAAATACAGATTAACAATAAAATTTATGCTGTATTTACTAGCCCAGCAACTTGTGATTGAATGCTTAATTCCAAATCAAGAAGGTACAAATTTGTTACATGCCAACATACCTCACAAAATACCTTTGTACACTTGAATGAATTTTGTCAATTCTCAGCTGGCCTTCTGGCACATTCTCACAGAATGGAATGAGATGGAAGATATACCATGGCTAAGCATGCAAAGATACTTATATTTCACCCCTCTCCTAACTACACTCAGTTCTGTTGAAGGGTCATGTGGACTCGAAACGTCGACTCTTTTCTTCTCCACCGGTGCTGCCAGACCTGCTGAGTTTTTCCAGGTAATTCTGTTTTTGTTATGCAAAGATACCTATCATATCACATGATATACTAATTGGATACTCACAGGAGTTACTGTCTCATATCAATTATAGTTACTCTCATGAGTGATAAAATGGCCTGGATTTTCAGTCAGCGGCAAAATGATGCTGCTTGCCATTATCTCTTAGAAAGCTGCCATATAGATCAAGCGAGCTCGCTGGTGTGAATTTCACATTTCCTGATATTAATTTCATTCTGCACAATCTATAGGGGATCTCTGGCATCCAACAAGTGATGTCATCAAGCAAACTAAACAGCCAATCACATTTAAGAATTTTCACAGCCAGCAATCCAGGAACTAACAAGCAGATTTTATCTATCACTCACTTCTTATAATATTGCAAAGAGCAGAATAACAATTTGAGCACAGATATGAGATGAAGGTAGAAGCGGAAATATCAAACTTCTATATTTTTTTAAAAAATTCATGGAAATAAAATGGAATGGAGAAATCTGACAATCCATAAATATAACATTAGCTTTTCGGAACAGTATTTATGAAATTAGTACTCTTAGAAATCCAGTTACATCCTATTTAACAAAGCATAGCTTTTTACAACAAGAATAATAACGTAGGAAGTTTAAGTTCACATCAATTCAGTGATCGTGAATTGAATTCTATCTGTGAGAACTTTAACAGCAACCCTGTGGAAGAGTGGGGAATCACAGGGCGATTTTGGCTTTTAACTGGCATGTGTGGATGCCAAAAGTTGCATTCAGTTTCAGAGTAACAACAGTGAAGGCTTACAGTTTTGTCTTCATTACAAAGCAAAATCAGGGCCTTGATTTCACTGATCATTTATGATTTTGTCCTGTTGCAAAAAAGTATTTTTCTTTTATGTGGATTTCCAACAGTGGCCTGGGTGAAAGCTGAAAACTCATGCAATTAAAAGAAAGGTGGCTTTGAGCCAGAAATTTTAATGTTGAAATTTTGATGTTGAAATATTCTGAATTGCTTTTGTCAGCTCGCATTTCTACAATGTTCCAGCAACATTCTTCGGAAGAAAACGTGTAAGGAGAGAAAATGGATTTTTTTTTGGTGAAAGGCCAAAAAAAATTGAAGTTGCTTTATAACAGTGACATGGAGGGAAATTTTTCAACACTTACTACCAAATGTTGTAGAATGTAACATTGTCTGGGTTTCTGGGGGCATTTTAAATTACAGTAGGGTTGACCAAACTTTGTCTTCATGGGCCACACAGTTACGCTCACAGAGCGCATGAAGACATCCTTTTTCTCTTCTACGTCCTGAGAACTGTTACTTCTATTGAATGCTGTTGTGCACCATGGGTAGGAATTCATGTGCAGTAGAGGTGTTCAATCACTTCAAAGGCAACTGAAAATTGAAGGCGGGGTAGTGCTGCAAGGAGGAGCCAACAAAGTTTTTTTTTATTCATTCATGGGATGTGGGCTTCGCTGGCTGGGCCAGCATTTACTGCCCATCCCTCGTCACTCTGGAGAAGGTGGTGGCGAGGCAAGGACTGAAGAGATGGGCAAGCGGAACAGGATACAGGGAGCAGAGTTTACGATGAGCTGAAGTTTAGACAGTACTGAGGATGCTAAGCCAACCAAGAAAACATTTGAGTAAATCTAATCTGGAGGTAACAAAGACATGGATAAGTGCTTCAGCAGCAGATGGACAAAGGTAGGGGCAGGGCTTAGAGATGGAAGTATGCTGTCTTTTGGATGGAGAAGATATGGGGGTTTGAAGTTCAACTGGGTTGAATAAGATGCGGAGGTCAACCTGGAATTGGTGGCGCAGTTGTAGGTTTAATGACGGGAGCCAAGGGTGATAGCTTTCGTCTTTCCAACATTTAATTGGAGGAAATAGTGACTCATCTAAGAGAAACAGTCTAACAGCACAAAGGCAGTGGGTCAGAGGGAGGAGTGGTGAGAGGTTAAGCTGGGCATACATCAAAGAACATGTGGAAGTTTACCCAAAGTCTTCAGATCATGTCATCAAAGTGCACTGTTTGAACAAAGAGGAGGAAAGCATGCAAGGATAGATCACTGGAGGACATATTTAAAACCAACACAACTACTAAAGATCCACTATTAGTGATAGGATTTAAGCATACAACTCACCAATGCTGGTAATTGTTTGGTTTTTCCAGTCCTTTTGTCCAGTTCAGATAGCTGTATTTGATCTAGAGGCAGAGTCTGTGGCATGATGTATTTTCTCTACTGTTGGCATTAAAATAACAGAAAATGCATCAATTTGAACTATATCAAATAAAATCATTTAAGTTAAATGTTATTACATTTGTTTTTCAATTGTGCATGCAAATTTGGCAAAATAACCAAAAATCCACTAAAAGCCACTTTGAAGGCCCATGCAACTTGATCAAATGCTGGATCATTATAAATTCACAGTCAACCTTTTATAGAATGTATACAAACTGATAAGAATCAATAGTCGAAAACAGTCTCAATTCTACGTATCTTAACTTTACTGACAAATTGTAGTAAAAAAAGTCAAAAACATGCCAGTTCAATCAGATCAATTAAATTTTTTCTATTGATACATAAATTCTATACATATATTTTATTATTTCTAAATTCTGCATTCTCCCAGAGACACTTAGCAATTTCCCAAGTACTTGGTTTAGAAATGCTGAATTTTCATCTCACGGTTCCCAATAGTTTTTACTTTAGGCTGTTCAGATAAGTAGGATTGCCAAACCCTGATTGAGGCAGTTGTGTTAGTGGAGTACTGAGGAAGTGCTACATTGCCAGGGTACCAGCTTTCATCGTACTTTCAGGTGTTCAATCAAGGTCCCATCTGCCTTCTGTATTAATCATAAAATATTATATGGCACAATACACAAAGCAGGATGTTTGGCTTATAAGAGAGGAATGTTAACATTAGTCAAAGAACAGATTAACTGTTTACTTATCCAGTTTGCTGTTTGTGGGATCTTGCTGTCCACAAATAGGTTGACATGTTTGCACTCATAATAATTCTTTGGTTTTGAAACACTTCATATCCTGGAAATTTGATAATGCGCTATATAAATGCAACCTTTTTCTAACCAAGTAAAAAGCTATAAAAAAGGAAGGTTGATGAATTTCTTTCATTTGCTATATTTTTTTCTTTCATAGGATGTTGGTGTCACTGACAAGGCCAACATTTGTTGCCTATCCCTATTGCTCTTCAGAAGGTGAAGGTGAGCTGCCTTGAACCATTGCAGTCCATCTGGTGCAGGTACACCTACAGTGTTGTTAGGGAGGGAGTTCCAGGATTTTGATCTATTGACTGTGTAAGAACGGCAATGTAGTTCCAAGTCAGAATGGTGGGTGGCTTGGAGGGGAACTTGCAGGTGGTGGCTTTCCCATGCTGTCACTGTGCATCTGTGCTGGAGGGAGTTAACATTTAGGTTGGTGGATGGAATGCCAATCGAGCGGGCTGTCTTGTCCTGGATGGTGTTGAGTCTCTTGAGTGTTGTTGGAGCTGCGCTCATCCAGGCAAATGGAGAGTATTCCATCACATTCCTGACTTGTGCCTTGTAGATGATGGACAGGCTTTGACCTGCTCTTCAGCCACAGTATTTGTATGGTTGGTCCAGTTCAGTTTCTGGTTAACAGCAACCCCCAGGATGTTGATAGTGGGGGGATTCAGCGATGGTAATGCCATTTAACATCATGGGGAGATGGTTAGTGCCTGGCACAAATGTTACTTGTCACTTATCAGCCCAAGCCTGAATGTTGTCCGGGTCCTGCTGCATATAGACAAGCCTTCGGTATTTTTGCTGAAATGTTGTCAGGGCCCTTAGCCTTTGCAGTACCCAGTGCCTTCAGTTGCTTCTTGATATCCCGTGAATCGAATTAGCCGAGGATTGGCTAATATTCATGGAAACTGCTTTAGAACTCAAATGCACTCGTTGATAAAACTATCAGAAGGAGGAATTTCACTCCAGGGATTCATTTTCCTCTGGCTTAGCTCAAGTGACAGTTCTTGGATAGTGAAAAAAAAATTCAGCTGTTTATAGCAAAAAATGGTGCATCAACAGCAACCACCAAATACCACCTGCACAAGGCATCAGGAAATGTCAGACACAATTCAGATATGCTATGCATAGGCTGACATTGTATTATCACTCAATTTCCAATGATGTATAATAAGCGCATTAAAAGCAATTTGTTTTCCACTTGGACTATGAAAAAGCTCAACGGCGAGTATTAATTTTTGTATTCTGTCCCCTATGAGAAATATTGTGTGAAAATAATGGTGGTTACAGCTCTAATGCTGCATATGAGCTAAAGCCACCACAAGAAGCATATTGACTTTACTGTATTTTTTTCTATTGCATTTTGGTACTAATACACAAAACCAGCCTACAAAATACTGATTAATATATGACACCTCCTATTCAACTAAGCACAAAAGCAGTATTGAGCACAGAAGTTGAGCACAAAAGTTAAGGAGTCTCTAGATGCCGTTAACAAGCTTCTCAGCGTGATTAATACTGTACAATGCAAAATTATTTTCAATTTGTTTCAACAGATCTCACTAAGAAGTTTGGAGTGTGTCCAGGAATATAACAGTTTAATGGATAGTTTTTGAGAGATTCATTTTGAGAGATTCAATTCAGCAAAGTGTTACTGAGAGGATATTGAATTTAGTACATAATGGTCTGATGTGCTGATGGGTGTCTTGGATGCACTCGTTTCTCCCTCAAAATGAATGTAAAGTTCAATCATATTATGATCGCTGCTACCTAGGGGTGCCTTCGCTAGGAGGTTATCAATTAATCCTATCTCGTTGCTCAATACTAGGTCTAGTATAGCCTGCCCTTTGGTTGGCTCCAGAACATGCTGTTCAAAGAAACTATCCTGAAAACACTCTGAACTCCCCATCTATGCTACCTTTGCCCATCTGATTTTTCCAGTCTATGTAGATTAAAATCCCATAGCTTTCTGACAAGCTCCCATTATCTCTTCTTTTATACTCTGTCCTATCGTGTAGTTACAATTAGGGGGCCACTTCCACAAATGACTTCTTAACTTTAACATTCCTCATCTCAGCCCAAACTCCTTCTATGTCCTGGTTTCCTGAACTTACATCATCCCTCTCATGTGCTAATACAATATTTAATTAACAAAGCCACCCCTGCACCTTTTCCTAACTTCCTGTCCTTCCTAAATGTCACGTCAATATTCAAATGCCTTTCAATATTCAGATCCCAGTCTATGTCATCCTGTAGCCATGTCTCTGTCATGGCTATCAGATCATACTTATTTATTTCTATTTGTGCTATCAGTTAATCTGTTTTATTTTGAATGCTACATGCATATAGATAAAGAGCCCTTAGTTTTGTCCTTTATTATTTTTGTAGCATCTAGCCTTAACTGTTGATTTAATCTTAGATTTGTATTCTCTGTCCTTTCTTGTCACAGTCTGTTTACCATTTCCCATACTAATACCTTTCTCTCTTGCCTTGTATCTACTGTTTGGTTTACCACATCTTCACAAATTCAATCCCTTGTCCATACTATTCAGTTTAAAACTCTCTACTTCTCTAGTTATGTGGCTCATGAGGACACCAGCCCCAGCATGATTCAGGTTTAGACCATCCCAAAGGCACAGATCCCACTTTCTCCAGTACTGGTGCCTATGCCCCAGGGAACAGAACCCACTTCTCTTACACCAGTCTTTGAGCCACACATTCATTTCTCTAATCTTATTTGTCCTATGCCAATTTGCACATGGCTCAGGTAATAATCCAGAAATTATCTTTGAGGTTCTGCTTCTTAATTTGGTGCCTAGCCTCTCATACTGACTATGCAGAGCCTCCTTCCTCATCCTCCAATGTCGTTAGTACTTAAATGGACCACATAGCAACCAAGCTTGAAGAAACCTGCCAATTTGCATGAAATGATAAACAAGATTCACAGGCTCTACAAACTGGGCAAATTCCTCAAATTCAATCCACCTATAATCAGGAAAAAAAGAAAAGTTTTAGCTGGATGGATGGAGGGCAACATTGGTTGAGTAATTTCTCGGATAATTGAGAATCCAGGGATCTAGCTACAGACACTGCGTCTTTAATTTGCAAGATCCCACTGGACAGGGTACATTCACTTTTACTTTTCTGTTACACATAAACAATGAGATCAGAAAAAGCATTTCATCATAAACTCTTTTTGACAAAGAAGTGGAGTTTTAAAAATAAGCTCGAGTTCACAAAATCATTCGGTCAAAGTAAAACCTTGGAGTAAGTACACTTAAAGTAAAGCATAGAAATCTTCAAATACTATTACTGTACCTCTTGGCACCTGCCGCCCCACAAGTACTTCCGGTTCCGAGGGCGTTTTTTACGGCATTGACGTGGCAGTGGGTTCATCAAAGCGCAGTGCGAGCCCAAATGCGCATGCGCATTGGTGCCCGCCGCTGGGCATCCTGAGTTACGGTGTAATTTGAAAACAAATCGCTGCTGCTGCCACGGCTCACCAGAAGGGGTGCTGATACCCGCGTTAGCGCATGCTCCCTGACGGCCGCCGGCCAGCCGGCGCATGACGTCGTGTTATTAGTAGACGTTCCCCTCCCCTCCCGCCGCCATGTTCTGAGCAGGCAGCTCATCTCTGTGGAAAGGGAAAAAATAATAACAAACCATAATGCTCATTCTTCGGTGAAAACAAAAAGGGGGTAGCTTCGGTCATCGCGACGTCTGTTTTCCCTTGTTCCCGGAGGGATAATCTCCCTTTTTATTTTGTTCCTGTCTGGAAGTGGCGGAGGGAAGAAGCCGGTGGCCGCTCTGGCACTCAGGTTAGTTTACAAGTTGTTTGCTTTCAGGGTGTCCGCCCTCCATCTTGACAGCGTTCAGGAATATGCGCCGGATACCGTCCGGGGGGACTTCTTTCCCCTTTTATTTTCAAAAGTATACCCTTTTATTTCTGTTGTGACTTGCTCGCGTTCAATTGAAAAATCACCCCCCGGGTAGTATGCAGCAGAGCACGATAGTCTGGAGGCGCTTTTAAATTAAATGAAGAAGCCGCTTATTATTGAATGGGATGTCTTGCGTTGACTTTAATGGTGATTAGTTCTGTGGGGGTTTGGTGCAGCTCAGCTGATGTAGTTGCTACTAGCTGCTGTCCAACGTGGCTGGATTTGTTTTAACTCATCGTTATGTTTACAATTTATATATATATATATATATATATATATAGGCTGATTTTTGCTTTTCATATTCTCCTTGTTCGAATGTTTAAACATCAAATGCACTACCCAATTCGCTTTTAATGTAAGTGGGAGGTTTGGCATTTTTTCCAGCTCATTCTGCAGTTTGCTTTTTTTGTATTTCTGTAAGTAACATTAGTAATTCATCCAAATAAATATTGTAAACCGGGGCGAATAAAATTATGATGCTTTAAGTACCCACTTTGTACGTGTTTAAGGATCGATTTTTATTTAATGCTTTTATAAAGTTAGCACATGGGATACATAAATTAGATGTCAAAACAAAATGCTATTTGTCATTGGTACCAAATAAGTTTAACTGAAAGAATACTATGTGTAATTTGCACTATATTAAGAAATCTCGTTTCTGAGCTACCTGTGATAGATATATAATGCAGTGGTGTGTATAACATTTGCAAAGCCAGTGTATTATTTTCAATCAAAACATTCATGTCAGCTGATATTTTACAAGCCTTGCCAACTGTTCTTGGGTTTTTTTTTAAAGTTTCTTTCTGTCACTAATTTGACATCTTGCAACAAAACCTGACCCCCATAAAGGCCATGAGGAAATCATAGCGAGAGTGGGCAATATGAATTCAAATGGCAAAGGTCACAAACAGACAAAAAGGCAATATCTAAGGTATCATGCTCATGATTTTTGGAAGCTACTTGAATTTTGTTCTTGTGGTTTATGTCTTGAGAATTCTCAGGAGTATTGTTGCCTCGCAACACAATGACTTTTGTTTATTATGTATATTGCCTTTTTATTTGAGATATGGTAATGACAATTAACATCTCAGCATTTTATAGGTAAACATTAACGAAAATTCAACTTTTAAAAATGGACTTTTAGAAATATAACAAGAGTTTCAGAAATTAGAATATTCAATTCATTATGAATGACTAATGTGCCTTTTAATCAACCTGTTGCTTTAATTACCACTAAGATAAATGATGACCCTGTATGTTTATTTCAAAATGCTCAACAGGGATTGTTGAATAATAATTTTGCTAGGTAGCAGAAATACAGAATAGGGAATGGTTAAAACAAGTGTTTTGGTTCAGCTTGGAACGGGATTGATTTGTACAAATTTCCTGATGCACACAAGAATGTTATAATGTAACATTTTAACATCAGTAAACAATTAAATAATTGTTAATTAAACAATTAAATTTAATTGTCAATTAAACAATTAAATAATAAACAACAGTAACAATTTAACATCAGTAAAATTTTATAGCAATTGCTTTTACGAACCTGGGTCTACATTATATATTATAAAGCTTTATTTTCAGGTGATAGGAAGCTAACCAATAAAGGGGGTACAATCTCACTGATTATATTACTGGCCTATTAATCCAGAGGCATAAACTAATTAATGATGCAGAGACTTGAGTTCAGTTTGCACCATGGCAGCTGGGAAATTTAAATTCAGTTAATTGGTGACCGAGAAATTACCAGGTTACGTCTGGTTCATTAATGTCCTTTAGGGAAGGAAATCTGTCATCTTATAAGGTCTGGCCTGTGTGTGAATCAAAGCCCATAGCAATGTGGTTGACTTAACTGCCTTCTGTAATGGCCTTGCAAGCCACTCGGTTTTACTTAAGGTGGCTCAGTACCACCTTCTCAAGGGCAATGAGGGAATAAATTCACATCCCATGAATGAATTGCCAGGGGCCATGTACAATGTAAGCTTAATAGCAACATTTAAAGAAAACTCAAACTTAACATAAAATTAAATGTTAGGAGCGCACAATGACACATGAGGGATATTGAAAAATGTCATAACCAAGGGAGCTTTGCTTTTGTGGTTTATGATTGCAGTGCTTGCTCTCTAAACTTATTGTATCCCTGTAACTTGCTCTCAACTATCTTATTCTCTTTGAAAGGTTAGATATAGGAAATCCTTTTCTTGGGGTCATTGTCCCTTGTCTTTCTCTTTTTTAAGAATTGTTTAGCTCATGCATCAACATACTATGTAGTTCTCCGCCTCGCTGGGTTGCAATTGTAGCAGGCTGAGAACTTGTACATTGATTCAATTAGTCAGAATGTAGCATAAGAAAACTGAAATTTTACAATAAATATGCCCAACCCCAAAGGTTGTCAAATTGCAATATTTTAATATATGTATAGACTATATATTACATTATATGTTAAATATGTATTAAACTGTTACTTCTGGAGACATATTGCAGCTGTTTGGTTTCTTTGAGCTCTAATTAGACTTTTGGCAGCTGAAATGGATGTGTATTGTGATCAGCCTAAAGTGAATTATATCCTCCATAACTTGTTAATTTATCTATGGTATGTTGGTGGCAGAGCCTAATTTGGTTGTCATATTGGCTGTTTCCCTCTGGTATTTTAGATAAGCAGTAGATAATTAGCATTTATTTTAACTTTTTTTATCCAGCAAGTTTTAACTAAATTCTGACCACTTTCTGATTTGATAAATGGATGTAATCATTCTGTGCCAAGCTCTTCAACAGGTGGGGTGACATTTACTGTGCACCTAATTACAATGGTAATGAGCGTGTAGGGGCCTTGACAGTAGTATTTTTTCCCTGAAAAAGCACCTTACTTGATAAAACATGTGTATTTTTGTTGGTATTTGTAACCTAGCCTTTTTATTATTGTGCCAGTTCTTAACCCTCCTTCTAAAGGTATTAACTCATTGCTTGGCTACTGTTTGAAGAACATTTGGTTTTTTTTGTACCGCTCACAAGTAGCCATTCTTCACAAGTGAGTCCAGACAGTGTTGGCAGCTTATTAGCACTGAATCTGATCCTATCCTTACTAAAGTGTACATGTGCTTTTTCAGTGTGAGTCACTTGAGTGCCTGGAATCAGGAATTGTGACTGATTTTTTTTCTTATCTGTTCATGGGATGTGGCATCACTGGCTAGGCCAGCATTTATTGCCCTTGTTCAGACGGCATTTTAAGAGTCAACCACATTGCTGTGAGTCTGGAGTCACGTGTAGACTAAACCAGGTAAGGACTGCCCTAAAGGGACATTAGTGAACCAGATGGTTTTTTACAACAATCGGTAATGGTTTCTTATTCATCATTAGACTCCTAACTCCATATTTTATTGAATTCAAATTTTATCATCTGCCATGGTGGGATTTGAACCCAGAGCATTACCCTGGGTCTCTGGAATACTCATCTAGTGACATTACCACTATGCCACCACCTCCCAGACCAAGGCAGCTGAAACCATTTTTGCCCCTGTTGCTGCCTATTGAGATCAGCAAACTTGAGATAGACCAAGAATTAAATCTGGATTCTCTCGACTATATGGCTGAACTAATGGCTATATTGATTACCTGAGCCATCAGGGCAGGGCTTGTAAACACTCTTTACCTACATTGGCTCCTGGTCCAGGAAAGCTTTGTTTTTTTTTAATTTACATCCTTCCATGGCCTTGACCCTCCCTACCTCCGTAACCTCCCAGTCAACAACTCTAAGAAATCTGGCCTGTAATGTATACCCCACTCACTTCACTGCACTATTGACAACTGCACCATCTAGGTCCTAAGCTCTGGAATCCTCTCCCTAAACCACCCCCCCCATCTCTCCACCTTTCTCTTCTCCTTTAAAAATCTTTTTGACCAAGCTTTTCATCACCCATCCTAATTTCTCCTTTGGTTTGTTATCGCTATTTGTTTTATTACATTCCTTGGGGCGTTTTACTACATTAAATATGCTATGTAAACACAAATTGTTGTTGTAGTAATTGCAATTTAAATGCCAGCAGTAGCTCTTGCATATTGACACATTTTCCTTTGTTTTTGCTTTAGTTTACCAAAATCTCCCAGTTTCAATGCTTTCAGGTTAGCGTCTGCCCATATCACTGAACCAAGATCACCCTGGTGAAATCATAAATGTTAGAAAATGTGATTGATGACAGTGTGTTGTCCCAACTCCCAACACACTACAGCATTTGATATGGTCAACCACCATGATGTCATCATCTATCGCCTGTTGCCCAGACCCATGGAATTTCCAGCAAAGCCATTGTTTCCGGATCCAGCAATAAACTCTGTGGCCTTGTTACTGATTCTATTCACTCCTAAGCCAAGCTATCTTAGGTCATGTATATCTTTGGTCTTGCGTTTGACTCTCAGCTAAACTTCAAGCACCACTTACCTTCCAGCCTCAAAATGTGTGCTCTTATCTCTACACCATTACTCTATTCCACTGCTGCTGATATATTTTTTCAGGCTTTTGTCATCTCATGATTCACGCTGGGAACGCATACGACAGTCTGTTCAAACTCAATTAGCTATATCTTATACAGCAGTATATGTTATATAACAGAATTCTGTAGAAAGTAACTCATCTCCTGACTCCCCAAAGCCTGTCCACAAGGCACAAGTCAGGGGTTTGATGGAATACTCTATTTGCCTGGATGTGTGCAGTTCCAACAACACTCAAGAAGCTCAATACCATCCAGGGCAAAGCAGTCCACTTGATTAGCACCCTATCCACCACCTTCGGATCCACTTCCTTCACCACCGGCATACAGTGGCAGCAGTGCATAGCTGATGCCTTGCAGCAGCTCACCAAGGCTGCTTTGAAAGCACCTTCCAAACCTGCGACCTCTACCACTCAGATGGACAAGGGCAGCAGATGCATGGGAGCGCCACTTCCTGAAAATTCCTCTCCGAGCCACACACCATCCTGACTTGGAACTATATCATCGTTCCTTCACTGTCACTGAGTGAAAATCCTGGAACTCCTTTCCTAACAGCACTGTGGATGTATCTACACCGCATGGACTGCAGTGGTTCAAGAAGGCAGTTCAGCACCTCCGTCTCAAGGGCAATTGAAGATGGGCAATAAAAATGCTGGCCTAGCCAGTGGCGCCCATGTCCCGTGAAAGATTAAAAAAGATAAACCTGCTTGGCCATCACTCCCATCTTTACTGACCTAATTCAACCCCTGTTCACCAAATCTTCATCTTATTGTTTTATCGCCTTGTCCTAGCCTTATCACTGCAACATCTTCCAATCATAAGCCTCCTCCTGCATCATTTGGTCCTCTAACTCTGCCTTTTCCATATTCATCCTTTTTACCCCACAATGGGCAGCAAAACTTGGCCTAATGCTCTGAAATTCCCACCATATATTTCTTGCCTCCCCATGTCTGCTTCTAAGTTTTAAATCTCAAAACATATCTTTTAGACAATATTTCAATCACCTGTGTCATTGTCTACTACTTTATTTCTTATGTATTTTTTTTTTTCTCTCCTCTGTAGAAAGCACCTTGGGGCCTTTTCTGTCTTAAGGCACAATATAATTGTAAATTGTTGGCCTGTATTAGCTAATGGATCTTCATTGCTGTGGTGGCGAGAACACTATATATATTATCTCAGTAGCTGACAGCTAGAGAGGCTTAAAAAAATGAAGCCAAAGTTCCTGCTTCCACTTGTTAGTGAATGTTGCTCAAAATGCTTCTGTGTGGCCTTTGTCTGAGAACGTAATCAGGCTGTGATTCCCTTGGTTAATTACATTGCTGAGACTCATTGTTAGGACCACATAAAAACAATTCGTCACCAAAGCATAAAGACGCTGGAGCTTACGCTTCAGGATCAGTGATGAGACCGAAAATAAAAAGAATTCTCTTATCAAACTGAAAAAGAACAAAGTTGTCATTTAGTCTCATGTTTGGTTGGATATTTGAATTGAACTAATCCTGACCGACTAAAGAGCTGTGTGAGAAAATAGTTGTCATTGAATGAAAAATAATGAAGTCAAATCAGCAATGATGTTCAGAATAACGTCAGCAAGCAATAAAATAGAGACTATTGTGTAGTTATATAGGGGATTAACAGATTGCCCATTCACCTTTAGTTTTGAACTCGGCCTCAATTGGTGTAGTACAGTTTTCTTCTGTCAATTAGGGGCCATATGAAATGAGTTTGGCAGACTGAGTCCAGTTTTACTGAATGCAAATACACAACACAACTATCCCATCATTTGACACTAATGAGAAATCTTTCCCAGGCCAAAATAATGTTTTTTGTGACAGCTGGAAAATTTGTTACTGTGTTCTTTGGTTGGCATTAAAGTACATTTTGGTACCAAAGTTTGAGGCACTTCACTCTGAATATTGCCAGTATTTAATTTTGTCTCTGTACTAAAGTGTAAAAGGTTTCTACATTTGTCAGTTTCAAAAAATAATGCTCATTTGTAGTTCTTGTTGCATTTTATTCTAGTAAGTACATGGTGCATGTAATATAGAAATGCTCACTCGTTCCCCTGTAGCCCTACGAAGAACTAGAAAATCACTGAAAGAGCTACTCAGTGGATGTCTGACTGGTTCAGTTGAACCAACTAGCAATTCAGCATCCTTTTCATACATGCCTGCTCATGCAAAGCAGGCATTCATTGATCAAGTATTTATATCTGATTGGCTACATCACAGGACAGAGTACTTGGTCCTGACAATGAACATTGGTGCCAACTATAGATGAGACTTTCCTACTTGTATCTATGTAAGCCTTTTGATTTTTCTCAGCTGTAGGGTTACTGTGAAGGCCAAGACCAAAGAGGCAGGATATGAAGTGAGACTATGGTTTTACACTTGTTTTTTTTTCCTTTTGCTCATAATTCATTGCTATCTTTAATACCCTCTTATTTGATACTGTAAAATATAGAAGAAAGTGAAAACAACTAGATTTCTGTTTCTTAAATTGACTTTGTGTCTAGTTTTATGTCTTAGAAATTCCTGAACAGTCCACCTGGTCTTTTTTGTCTTGGAATATGTGATGGCTAGTTTGGCTGTTTATTGCCCATCCCTAGTTGCCCTGGAAAGGTGATGATGGACCTTTTATTTTGAACCACTTTTGACCTCATGCCGATGGTGCTCTCCTAATATTGTTAGATAGGGGAATCTCAAATATTGATCATGATTAAACAGATATAAGCCCATGTCAGGGTGATGTATGATTTGAAGGTGGTAATGTTTCTGTGGCATTGTTGCTCTTGTCCTTCTCAGTGATGGAAATTCCAGAGATGTTGTAGAAATAACCTTAATGAGTTGCTGCAGTGCATTCCTGTAATTCAGTGCTTCCCAACTATTTTCCAACCCCGTTTTAAAACTTGAAAATTAATGTGACCCCAGACACCAGTAAAAAGCAAAACAGCAATAAAGCAGCGTAGTAACATTCAGCGTATAATTATTGAAGTTCTTCACATGTTATAGATCCACATATAAATATGAAAATCAGTGTTTTAAAGCACTTTGTAAAAATGTTATTTTATGTACTCATTGGTCCAGAACTTAATCTGATCTTGGCCAGGAAGCAGTGGATACTACTGACATTCGTGTTTGCATTTTGCATTACTGTTCTATGGCACTGTCACACCAAGGCCCTCTAAGGGCTATCTTGATATCACTGATTTTAATGTGAGATGAGTCAAATAAACTTAATTTTAATGAGGATTTCAAATGGCACAAAATAATATTCACAATCCGAGAGGTTGCAGTTTCACTGTGAATTCTGCTACACGCAATGCAGCTTCAAAATAAAATGAATTTAATTCACAAGGTAAGTACTTATGTGAAAGTCGAGCTGTGCTACTCTGAACGCAGAGCAGGGCTTTGAGGAGAGTACTTCTGAAGGGGCATAGAACGTAATATGAGACAGTTGCTGGCCACCTGAGGTTTCAGCCAAGCTCTCCATATTCCCCTGGTGACCGAACACTCGGTGAAGCACCTCTTTCCCCTTCCCCCCACAAGCACACTGAACAATCTCACTCTTCACTCCCCTCGCCCCCTCTTTCCTCCCTCCTCAAGTGCGCACACTAATCAGCCCGTTTCCCCACAAACACACGCTCGTGCTCTCATGCACACTCTCCTCTTAGGCCATCCCTCAGGATCAAGGGTGACTTGTTTCCACTCTGGTTTGATGGGTTCTGAAATGGCTGAAAAGTCCGATGCATGATCTGCAGACTCTGCCAGGTGGGTGAGGTGATGCTTGAAGGGTCAGGCAGATGAGGTGTTTAGAATTGTGTGCTGTCTCTCGAGGTCTTGACTTCACCTCCAAGAGACTTCGTCCAGAGCATCCAATGTGTTTGGTGCCTTTCCGAAGAAACCTCTCCACCTTGGTTGGTTACAAGCCAGGAACTCCCATGAGTCAATGGCCATGTTTGAGCGATGCTTTGTGGACATCCCTAAAGGGCTGTCCTCCTTCAGGAGCTTGGTGTTAGGCCTCTGAATGACATGTCTTACCCAATGAAGTTGGTTTTGAGTGATTAGCGCCTTGATGCTCGGCATGTTGGCTTGGGAGAGGATGCTGCTGTTAACTGCCTTTCTTGCCACCG